>NC_082689.1:56305377-56917461 GCF_949987515.2 Delphinus delphis
TATAGATCATTAAAAAAATATTTTAATGATCTGGGCTTGAGCAGCACTGCATCCTGCTGAACCAGAGGAGGTTGCTGCAAGTTTTATCTCCATGAAATTAAATTAATGTACTGGTCGAATGAAATTATTTCATACTGTAAATTCTTCTTGAATGCTAAAGTGAGGAAATTCTATCTGAGGAGTAGAGAAACAAGTTTAGCAGGATAGGGACCCCCAACATTCACGATGATAACGTAAAGATTTTTCTCCTGGAGTCTTTTTCCACTGAAGTCAAGCAATCGTTTGCGTTTGTGTGGCTGGTGGTTGGCAGATCCCATCTAGAGAGAGTTCTCGAGGGTCTACAAACTGTGTAACAATCATTGTAGTACTGGGGAAAATAGCTCACTCTGATGTTAAAGGGAACGTTACCCTATGTGGGAGACTAAATCCCGAAGTCTTTATTGACCAAGTCAGACGATGCTGCAAGCTGTTCAAGTATATTTTTCATAAAGAGAGTTGCTACAAAGAGATAGCACATTTCTTTGTGCTGTCTTTGTGCTGTCCTCTGAGGCTATCTTATCTAACTTTGTTGGCTTTTGTGGGCTTCATGGTAGTGTTTGCAAATCCAAGAGAGGATGCAAAGTCACACAGTCACCAAACCCAGAGCAGGCAGTGTCTATTTCAACTCCGTTATTCCTCATATGTGATTAACAGGGATGCCCAGCCCAAGAGTCAGGTGTTGGATCACAGAGGGTCACCTACAAAGTGGCATCTTTGCTGCATCCTAGAGACCTGAGTTTTACCACTGCTACTGCAGAACACTCTCAGCTCTGACTGGTCAGTGCACACCACGGCTTCCAGAATCCAGGAAGTCAGCCAGTCTGTCTTTTTTTTTTCTTTCTTTTTTCTTTATCCATTCATTTACCTACTTAATTTATTTATCCGTGGCTGCGTTGGGTCCTCGCCACCTCGTGCGGGCTCCCTCTAGCTGCGGCAAGCGGGGGACCAGTCCTCGCTGCAATGCGCGGGCCTCTCACCGCGCCTCTCCCGCCGCGGAGCACGGGCCCCAGGCGTGCGGGCTTCATCAGCTGTGGCTCGCGGGCTCTAGAGCACAGGCTCAGTAGTTGTGGCTCACGGGCCTAGCTGCTTCGCGGCACGCGGGATCCTCCCGGACCAGGGCTCGAACCCGTGTCCCCTGCACTGGCAGGCGGACTCCCAACCACTGCGCCACCAGGGAAGCCGCCGGGAAGCCCCCAGTCAGTCTGTCTTTGAGCTTGGGTTGATAACAGCGCTCACTTTATTCACACCCCATAGAGACTGTTGGCAGTAAGAAGCTGACAGGCAGTATAGCTCTTGCCTCTAGAGCTTAAAGAGCAGGATTTAGAGACCCTTTCTGAGCAAACTTGCTGTGTGAATCTGTATGACTAACTCTTGGCTCAGTCCCTCCAAGAAGAAAAGAGATGCACCCAGGGATCTGCCTGGTAGCATAACTGTGTTAGTCACCTTTGGATGCCCCTCTTTCCATAGCTCACCTTGGGGAGAACGGTGGAGTGGAGGCCATAGGAACTGTAGGTGAGTCTTAGGTACGGTTCTCTGAGAAAGAGACTCAGAGACAGCAACTTACATGGAGAGGACTCATTGGTCAGAGCTCAAGAGCCACACCTGTTAGAGAGTAAGGGAAGGAGGACTGTGCAGAAGGGGAAGTTGAGCTGTGATGAGGTTGCAACAGGAGTCTCAGATTAGCCTTTAGGGAGGTCTGGAGCTAGGATGGCCTGATTCAGACACGCCCCCAAATTGAGGCAAGGATGCTGGGCTTTGTACCCACTTATAGTCCAGGCACTAGATGTGGGTTGTCTCCAAGGAAGACAGGTAACCTGGGTAAGGCAGCTTCCTTTGGTCAGGGCAATTCCTGAGGAGAGTCTCAACCATGAGCTGCCAGCAGATAGCACTCCTGACAGCTGCAGGGAATGACACCATGATCCAAAAGGAGGAAATTTATTTTACTGAAGTATAGTTGATTGACAATGTTGTATTAATTTCTACTGTACAGCAAAGTGATTCAATTATACATATGTATACATTCTTTTTCATATTCCTTTCTATTATGGTTTGTCATAGGATATTGAATATAGTTCTCTGTGCTATACAGTAGGACCTTGTTGTTTATCCATTCTCTATGTAATAGTTTACAACTGCTAATCCCAAACTCCCAATCCATCCCTCTCCCACTCCCCATCCCCCGTGGCAACCATAAATCTATTCTCTATGTCTGTGAGTCTGTTTCTGTTTCGTAGATAGCTTCATTTGTGTCACATTTTAGGTTCCACATATAAGTGATATCATATGGTATTTGTCTTTCTCTTTCTGATTTACTTCACTTAGTATGATAATCTCTAGGTCCATCCATGTTGCTGAAAATGGCATTATTTCGTTCTTTTTTATGGCTGAGTAGTATTCCATTGTATATACCTACCACATCTTTTTTAATCTATTCATCTGTTAATGGACTTTTAGATTGTTCCCATGTCTTGGCTATTGTGAATAGTGCTGCAATGAACATTGGGGTGCATGTATCTTTTCAAATTATAGTTTTCTCTGGATACATGCCCAGGAATGGAATTACAGGATCATATGGCAACTCTGTTTTTAGTTTTTTGAGGAACCTCCATAGTATTTTCCATAGTGGCTGTACCAATTTACATTCTAAAGGGCTAATTATTAAGTAAGCAGTAAGACCATACTTTATTAGAGAGGTAAGTGAAGTGACTCTATGATTTTGCTTACATGACCTAGTAATAATCAAGCCATCTATGGTCCACCCACTAAAATTGCTCCCGCTTGGAGTGGAACCCTGAATTGGTTATCTTTCAGACCAAACTTGACCTTTAAGGTCTCTGTGGGAGGCATACTCACAGCCCATGATTATCAGGTCCCCAGCAACAACCTTAGATCTTGGGCTTTCAGAAGACTACCAGCCTCAAATTTCCCTTGTAAAGAGACATTATAAGGATAGAGCCCATGGGAGCCCTTGCCATTAATAGTTTCAACCTGAATGACTTCTCAAGGTCAATTCAGGTCTTATACTACATTTAAAAAAATGCATATACTTGTACATCATCAGAAATTCAGAAAATACAGAATGACAAAAATGAAGAATTAAAATTACCTCTAATCCCACCACTGCTTACATAGTAGTATATATTGATCATTCTAGTTTTTTTTTTTCCTACCCATATGCAAGTCCTATTTTTAAAAAGTAATTTTACTGTGGAGACAGACAGCTCTGGATTCAAATCCTGGTTCCACCACTTACTCGTGGTGTGACCTCCAGTAATTTACCATTGATTTTTTTGTTCATGTATAAAATGGGAATAATTACACTCATGGAATTTTGTTAGGCTTTAAAATGAGGTGATATCTGAAAACCATCTACTTCCACAGCCTGGTGCAAAACAAACGTTCAATAAATGTTACATACTTTACTTCCCCACCCAAGTGGCTAAATTGGAAAAACCACATAGAACCCAACTTCAAGAACTGAGTTATGATCTGAGAAGAACCTCCTTAAAAAGATCTCAAGATTCATTGCTTAAATTAATTCCAAACTTTTTCAAGCTATTAAGAGGCAATGCACAATTTGATTCAGATATGTAACGTGAGACTATGTAATTAAACATACATATCCTGAAATTAATTTTACATTCGCTTTTATAATACAGTACACTTATATATAGAATAACACATGGTTCTTGATTAAACAGCAGACTGCCGTTCAATCAAACAGCTCAAGATAGACCATAAAATGAGAAAATGCAGCATCAGCACCAAAATATGGTTATGGGATTTTAATATTCACATCCACACTCTTACCTAGGTAACATAAAAATAAATGTTTCAGACAGAAAATGTTAAGAAAATATTAAGCATTAGGTATATCACATTCGTGCTTAAACACTATTGGCTCATCTAGATTTATTGTAAGTAAGACAAGAGAAATTTGGAGATTTCTCTTTCAAAGTGGAGTTAATTAGGACCAATATAATTTGGCTTAAAATTTTCAATTATGGAAGTAAAAAACCTTTAAGGTCATTTGAGTTTATTATTTTCTATATTTCTTAGTTTATTTTCAAAATAAAATCTACTGAACTACGCACATATTATGATGGAAATATTTTGTAAATCTCAGCTCTACATAATCCAAACTCTTGCACAGTTATGGGAGGAGGGAAGGGATACGTCAGATCTGCAGATGATTCTCCAAAATCTTGTTTCACTCTTTAATGTGATTTGCTCCCCTTCTACAAATCTTTATCTGAGCAGTAAAAAAGACAGTAAAACTGGCCATTTGAATTTCATTTTACTCCCCGTCCTATGTTGGAAGGCTTCTGAGGTAGGGAAAACCTGTGCTCTACTCACACTCAGGTGCCCCCTGTTCCTTACACAAAACTTCTTTCCCCTCAATCTGATCCTGCTCAAAGAAGACCTAGCTAAAATACCCCAGAGTTTTCAATGTAAGCTTTTTGTTGAAGTATGCCATGTTGCGAGATAACGCTCTGGGGGGGTCTCACGTTTCTGCCTATCTTATGAGTAGAGAGGCACCAATAACTTTTATTCTCGACTATCTTTGCAAGGATGATTATGAAGAGAACAGCCTTGGAAGATAGTGTCTCCCTCCCAAGCGGAGGACAGGCTTGTGTACTATCTACTATAATGAAGATATTGTCTCCCTCCTTGCCAAACGTGGGGCAGGTTTGCTTGTATTCCATACTGTATGAAAGATTTGGGTTCCCTAAGCTTGGGGTTCCTCAGCTGACACAAACCCATTGTGTGTGCAGCATCCATCTGAGCCTCCCCTGGGCAACTTGGAGCCGGGGGAGCAAGGGAAACCAGGGCAAACACAAAGCTCATGCTGCTGGCCGGGCTGTGAGTCGTCAATTCCTTTGTCTCTGACCCAGGGATATCAGGTCTCCCGCCAGCAGCCACGAAACCGTGGCAGGCTTGCAACGAGGACAGATCTCAGACCCTTCACAGTTCTTGACATATGGTACATTAAAATGGTGCCCAGATCCTAAGTGTACAGATGGGTACATTTTTATGAAGTGAACACATTCACCTAAATAAAACCCAAGAAACAATGTAACCAGAATCTCAGAATCGGGCTTCTCTGGTGGCGCAGTGGTTGAGAGTCCACCTGCCGATGCAGGGGACACGAGTTCGTGCCCCGGTCCGGGAAGATCCCCCATGGCGCGGAGCGGCTGGGCCCGTGAGCCATGGCCGCTGAGCCTGCGCGTCCGGAGCCTGTGCTCCGCAATGGGAGAGGCCACAACAGTGAGAGGCCCACGTAGCGCAAAAAAAAAAAAAAAAAAAAAAAATCTCAGAATTCCCCTCCTGCCTCCCTACCAGTCACAACCCCAACACAGGTAACCTCTACCCTGACTTCTAACACCAGAGGTTAGTTCTGCCTTTCTTGAACTTTAGACAAATGGAATCAGACAGTGTGTATTCTCCTGTGTGGCTTATTCTGCTCAATATTATGTTGGTGAAATTTATTCATGTTGTTGCATATAGTTTCTTCATTGTCATTACTGAATGGTATTCCGTCATGTGAATATACCACGTTTCCTGAATTCTGTATCTTCTTCTGAACTCCTGCAATCCTTTATTAGTACCTTTCCTGTTCAACTCACCACTTTTTACCCTGTATTTTAGTTACTAAAGTATATATTTATTATTGCCTGTCCTAGACTATTCACTCCTTGTAGACTTAAGCCTCAAGAGAACCTGGGCACTGTATTCATTCATTCATTCATTCAACTATTCTAGAAACATTCATAGAGAGCCACTATGTCTGCAGTACATTAGAGGCCAGCATTGTCCTCATTCACGTAACGAATACTAGAAAATATTTGGTGAATGCTTGAGTGGGAAATAGCAGGAAGCAAAGCTAAAAAAGTCCACAAGGAAGTGGCTGAGGAAATTTACCAAATAGAAAATGTGTCTTGACTAGAGCTGATTGTATTGCATGAGGAATGAGACTAGTTTTTACCAAAGATTCAAGGACTTGTATGGCAAACTGCCTAGTAAAATCTTCACATGATTATCCTGTGGGCATCTTAATGAAAGAAAACTTGTGATTTACACATCCCCAAATTTGTTTGTCCACAAAAGATGGAAAATCTTTTCCATCTCATTAAAATGCACCACAATCCATTCAGTTGCTCAAGCAAAATATATTAGCATCATTTTCTCTGTCTTTTATTCCGAACATCCAGTGAATTAATAAGCCCTGTGGACTCCATCTCTAAAGCGCATTCCAAATCTGGACTTGTGTCCATCTCTGCTACTGTTTAGTCCTGATCATTTCCCTACTTCTCGTCTGCTCAAGCCACAAAAAAACCACAGTTATCCTTTGGAAACATAAGTCAGGTCATATTACATCCTTGCTTAAAACCCTCTGATAGTATCTCATTGCTCTTAGAACAAAATGCAAACTCTTTACTCCAGTTTTAGAAGTACATTCTTAAATGTGACTTTATCTTGTCCTCATCTGCTCAGTTCCAGCCACCTGGCCTTTTGTTCACCAAGCTTGCCTTGCCTTATGGACTTTGCTGAGGTGAGTTTAAAGGAAATAGGTAACACGTGCACATTGATGATTTAGGGTCTTTCTATGACAAAAGAGTGAGACCATACCGGACTTAGCAGTGACTTAGCAAGTTCCTCTGCTTTTATAGTTTCTTTTCCTTCTGTAGGCTCCAAGAATGCATGCAGTAATAACACAATGAGCCTGAGAACCATTCCCCAATTTAAAGGTGCTTGAGAACATACTAGAGTATACAAGAAAATTAAATAGCTGGTTTTCCCCAGGACCTTCATTGTCATGTTTGAGCTGCATTCACAGGTATTATTCATAGCATGTCTAGCACCATGATGACCTTTCAGATCTTATTAGCTTTGTTGAGGTTGGTAGAATTACATTTACATTGATTTCTAAAGGGCGGTGTATTTGAGAGCATGCTTGGATGGTGTTTACCAAGTGGGGCTGACGGGGTAAACATAGATAAAGAATTAAGAATGCTCCAGAGCCAGCCAGATGATAAAGGCAAATCTTATTTAAGAATAATTGGATTTATGTTACCCATAAATCTGAATTGTATCTGGGAAATTCTCCTTTATATCCAATCAGTGTATGGATGGGGTTAGAATAGGAATAACATCTAATCTCTCAAGATCACTGCTTGACCATGGAGAATATTTCCTATTTTGTTTCCAGCACAGAAAACTGAGAAATTCCAGTGTGTGACCATAGTGCAGCCTCTGCTCAACTCATGATGGATGTCCAATACGTATTAAATGATGTCACTTGGACAGAAGTCTCTGACAATGTGGGAAGACAACCCATTAATGTTCATTATTATAGGATTTTCATCTGAACATGTGTCATCTTGACTTAGTCAAAAGATTTTACTTGGTTGGACATTCGGATTGGTGATGCTACGTGTGATACACTCTTAGGTCTGAGCAGCTTCTGAATTACACGTGGCCAGACAACCTCTCTACAGGAGGCTGATGGACCAGTGGCTAAGGGTCCAAGTGTTGGAGACAAATATACCTGGGTTTGAATCTTGGCTCCATTCCTTACTGGCCATAGGCTTTTGGGTAAATTATTTAACTTTGCTGCATTTCAGAGTTCCACCTGTAAAATGAGAATTAATGATAATCTCTACTTTTCAGAGGCCTTGTGAGGATTCTGTGAGGGGAGGCATGTAGAGAGATGAAAGGGTTGTGAGTGCTGCCTCTTCCCACCCCACTGCCAGCTTGACTGACTGACATAGAGTTTCTTGTTTCTGAGTGTTGCCAGCCCACCTGAACCTCCACCATTAGCATCAACAGGTGGGGACTTGCCCAGCATCCATGCTGGCCCAGTGGGCAAGTTTGAGGTCAGGTCCCAGCCAGTCTCACCTCAGCTGTGTCTCTGAGAGCAGCTGGCCCTTCCCTGCCTTTCTCCTCTGTGCCTCTTTCCTCCCCTCTCTCCTCCTCCTGCATCAGTAGTGGGTTGCTAGGAAAAGGACCTGCAGTCCAGAGACATGTTTAGGTGAAGTAATATCTCAACTGTACAGTAAACAATTGTAGTGGTCCCCTATTCCTGGCTCTGTTTTTTTTTTTTCCTGAAAAAATGCAGACCTCACTTTATTTAAGAAGGCTCTCTGAATATTTTTAAGGTTATACCAAATACAGAGACAAATAAAACCCAACACTGTAACTTGTTACACCACATGAAACAGGAATTGGGTAGAACTTGTGCATCTCAGAACCCAACAGCCAACTTGGGAGAAGCTGATATCTTTACAACCTTGCATTCAATGCATTTATATAGATAATAACATTATTATACAACTTCTTACTGTTACTCTTTGAGTCATCACAGGCCTTACAACCTTTCATTTTTATTAAAATTCCAATTTTCCCTTTCACCTATTCTATTTTATAAGATGAGATAGGTGAGTGGAATGCAGTGGAAATCACTTCTCATTTCTCATTTTTTCTCCATACTTAACTCTCAATCTGTTCTTACTGTGATTATACTTCCAAAGTGAATTATTTGTCAAACTCAATAAGCATTTCCTTTCTAATTGCCTGACTCAGTAGAGATGTTGTAACTTAAGTGACGGTTATAGCCTGGAGTCAAAGCCTGGCAAAGCATGGCCCCGTGGTCACTGTACAAAAAGTGGGTGAATCCTTCAGAGCCTTGGAAACCCAGAGTCCAGTTTCGAGTCTGAGACTCCAAGTCATAATGCAGCTTTGAAGGTCCAGCCTTCTGCATCTCTGAAAGTGAAAATTAAAGCTTTAACTTCTCTTTAGAAGTTTCATAATGAACTTCCTCAACCTCTCTTACTATATAAAACTCTGACATAATATATTCCTGGTAGGTCACATGTAAATCTGTGGGCCACAGATGGACAAATACCCTAAACCCTCTTCACCTGGCCCTGTTTTTCCTCCTACTGCTCTGATCTCTTATATGTCTGTTTCTCTTCACCTCCTTCCAGCAGCCTCTGGTTTCACCTCCTTTCATTGCATGTTCTCCCATCATTTGCAGAAGCCCAGTGCTGCAACTCAAATGTACAAGGCTCTCAATCAGAAATATTATTAACGACTGGTACTGACCAGTCAGAAGGGTCTGTGGCAGAGGTAGCTCTGGGGCAGAATCCAGAGACCCCTGCAGGCCAGGAGTCAATCCTTCAGTTGTTGGACTCTGAGGGGAAATCCTGGAGGGGCCCCCGGGAAGGGACAGAGCAACCAGGTGGCAGCCTGGCAATGGCCCACTCAGGGGGTTTGGGCAATGGCTATTTACACAGAAATACTTTAGCTGTTAGGCTGTACCTGTGTGTACCATTTAAATATCAGCCCTGATCCCAGCCGTCTCCATTTTCAAAACAAGTTACCATTTAATTTTTCTTCTTTCCCTTTTTCTCCCCTTCTCTTCTCATCTTTTGTCCATTCTTTCAACTGGTAAATGTCAAATAGCACACACACACACACACACACAGGGCAAAATACCCACTCCTTCCTGCAAAGAAGTCAAGTGGAGCCCGGGCTCAGGAGATTTGAGGCGAGTCTGTTCATTTCCTAGGGCTGCTGTAGCAAAGTACCGCAACGGCTCCCAGTTCTGGAGGCTGGAAGTCTGAGATCAAAGTGTTGGCAGGGCCACGTGCCCTCTGAAACCTGTAGGGAAGGGATCTTCCAGCTTCCGACAGTCCCAGACGTTCCTTGGCTCGGGCAGCATAGTCTCTGCCCCCGTCTTCACATAGTGCTCTCCCTGTGTCTTTTCCCACATCTTCACTCTGCATCTGTCTGTGGCCAAATTTCTCCATGTTATGAGGGCACCGGTCTTACTGTGTTAGGGCGCACCCTAATGACCTCATCGTAAGTTGCTTAAATCTGCAAAGGCCCTATTCCCAAATAAGGTGACATTTCTCAGATTGAGGGTTAGAACTTCAACGTCTTTTTTGAGGGGATGTAATTCAACCCATACCAGGGGTTCTTCCGCATTAGGTAGTCCCTGGGTACAAAATTCATGAGATTCTCTGTCCTTGTGCCAACACCTCAATTTAAAAACTAAGAGCCTTCACTCTCTACTCAGACATAAACCATGCTGGGCTGAGGAAGTTTGCTCAATTTCTGAGAGCAACAATGCTCACCAAGCTTCAATAACTTCAGAGATCTCTATGAGCAACCTACCCACTTTACAGATAAGGAAGCTGAGAGCCAGATGCATGATTTACCTGAGACTTCAGAGCTTGAAGAGTCACAGCCAAAAGTAGAACCCACGTCTCTACTCTCCTTTCACTATTCCAAGTAATATGAGGTAAGGTGTTGGTTTAACAAACATTGCATCTACCTTACTTGGAGGGCTACTTTAATCTTCACCTTACCTTGTCTGTGTAAGGTAAGCTTAGACATAGCTTCTAAGATAATCCCCGAGGAAATATTTCTCAGAGACATCAGTGCATCCAATGGGTCTCTAAGAGCAATAATGAGAATCAGTGGGTAAGGCATTCTAACAATCCCCAAATGTGTTTTTAACACTGTTATTGTTGTTTTAACATTGAATACACTTAACCAGGAAATCCAAACTTCTTTCTGAAGCATTCCAACTGTTGTGTTTATACCCAGTTGCCATACAACATTTGCTCCTACTGTGTTTTAGTTGGCAAGGGCTGGAGGAAGGGTTTCAGGAGCCAAGTAGCCTCAGATAGGGAATCTTTCCAATCCCCGGGGATCTGGCATAGCCCCAGAATCAATAGTCACAGGGACAGACGCCAACACTCATCTCATCCAGTGCTTTAGCTAACCTTGGACCAGCCCCCTGTTTAGACGCTGAAACTGAATAGGAAAAACCAGCTGAAAAAATAGAGCCCTGAAAATGTTATAGATAAATAAGTAAAAGCTGCACTTTTTTCCATTAGGGAAAAAAGGGGAATACTGCAGAGGATATATGAAATGTTCACTCCCTCCCTCCAAAAATCTCAAATACAGCCATGTTGCCAATCTCCTGAATTAAAAATGGATAAACATGGCAATGTTTTACTATCATTACATATTTTCCAGACACAGGGTATTTCCGACTTTCATTATACAATTTGGAGACTGTGAAATGAAAATATACATGATTTAAATGGCAGTGTATAAATCTGACATCTTTCTCTATAAGACATATCATTTATTTATCCAGCAAACTTCGAGCACCTATTATTACATACCAGCACTGTGCTGGTATGAATGAATCTGGGCCCCAGAAGTGCTTAGAGACCGTCAAGGAAGATGTCCACCAACTACAGTTCGCTGTGTCACTTGCTATAATGAAAGTATATGGACAGTGCTGTAGGGGTATATATGAATGATTAATTCTGCCTCAGAAGGAGAAGTGGAAGATGGGGGGTACACGCTGAGAAAAGGTTTGGTCTAATTGGTGTTTTAGAGAGACGACCACAGCAGCAGTGCAGAGTCAGGCAGACAGCACATTCTGTGCACCTACTCTACACCCTGGCATTTTGCGTGAATATTTTTAAATTCCTGCAGCTGTGTCTTTCTCCGAAGATAGATGGGTATGCGGAGATTCTTTGTGACCGTTCTAACATAGCCTGCCGTGAAGAGGGTAGAGCTCTGAGGGGCAAGCTTCATTTGTCTGCAGATAGACCTGGTGCAGGGTGAGCTGCAGCAGCTCTGATGATGTAATACCCCGTCCAGGGAAAGGGTGCATTTGTTCACTTTTCTGACCAAGCACCACGTTACAGCCTCTAACTGAGGATGTACCAGGAACTGTAGTTGTCCTAGAGGTGTGGGTATGGGGTGGGTAGAGGAGAGGTGAGGAGGAAAAGAAGGGGGCAGGGAGGAGAGCAGGATCAGAGAAGCGGGGGCTGCAGGAGGGGAACTCCTCTGGCTTCATTTGGATATTGCTCTCCTGGACTCCAAATGGAAAATCGAACTGAACCCCCATGATTAAAAAGTGCAATACACGGCTTCCCTGGTGGCGCAGTGGTTGAGAATCTGCCTGCCAATGCAGGGGACACAGGTTTGCGCCCTGGTCTGGGAGGATGCCACATGCCGCGGAGCAACTAGGCCCGTGAGCCACACCTACTGAGCCTGCGCGTCTGGAGCCTGTGCTCCGCAAAAAGAGAGGCCGCGACAGTGAGAGGCCCGCGCACCGCGATGGAGAGTGGCCCTCGCTTGCCACAACTAGAGAAAACCCTCGCACAGAAACGAAGACCCAACACAGCCAAAACATAAAATAAATAAATTTTAAAAAGAATAAGGAGACAAGAAAAATCAATATAAAATATTAAAAAATAAATGCAATACATGCTAAGAAAGTCTAAAGTTATTTATACCAGGCATTAAAGTGTTTTGCATGAGACTATAGTATGACAGAGACAACCCAAGAATTATGTCTTTCATTAAAAGGTTTGCAACTCAGTGTGCTGTGATCTAACTACAGCGGTTTTCCTGTCTTGGTGACTTTTTTTTATTTTAAACAGGGCCTTACAAACCAAGGAATGCAAATGCATCAGGAACACTCAGCCTCAGGGTTTTAACTTATTGTCAAGTCTTCCTAATCACTTCCTTTCAGCACTTTACCTGCTTGTGCCAGGAGAAAGGTGAATAGTTATACCGCCATTGCCCCTCAACCCCATGTCTCCTAAACCCAGCTATAAAGTAAACTGTCATTTCTTTCTTCATTATTCAAAGTTAGCATTCGCTAGTTCAAAGCCCATTGGAGATTATGCATCAAGAATGATCTACATTAAGGTTGGGATTAAAGGAAAATCAGTTACATGAAAGAAAGGTGTTTTTGCCACAAATCTTGTGTGTGCATGTCAAGAAGTATATTCATTGCCTAATTTGAAAAGAAACCAGGACAACTCGCAGAGATATATACCTGCATCTGGCCAGTCCTTCCATAAAGACACTTTCTGTTTGAAGTTTGCCTGTGAAGTTAGAGGAAAAACATCTTTCCCTGGTGAGCACATGTAGCTTATTCAAAAAATAAATAAATAAACCAATAATGCTAGGTGTAATTCTGATTTTAGGCACTCATGAAGAATACAATCAAAAGTTGATTCATCCTAGACATGTTTAGACAGGGCAAGAAAACTAGGTTTACAAGTAAGGCTGAGAGATTTCGGTTGGCTCTAAGGAGAGGTTGGATGAACTTTCAAAATCCCTTCCAACCCAGTGATTGAATAAGTTTATCAGTTATTGCCTAACTATATTCGTGATCTTGCAGGCTTGTTTGGAGCAACCATTTGCTGATTTGATGCAAATCTTTGTGATGCCTGATGTGAATCAAGGGACCCACAATGGGCTGGGCACTAAATCAGGTGCTTTTCACAAATCGTTCCATTTACTCCTCAGATCAGTCCCTCGATTCAGATATTACAAATTTCTACTATGTATCATCCTCTGCAGCATTATTTATCACATACTTTACACTATTATTAAACTGGAAACTGAGGTCTCAGATCTGATGCAATACTGAATTTGAAAGTACGGTGATTATGTTCTGTGGAACGTCTAGAACACTATGAAAGTTCACAGTGCATAGAAAACAACAAAAATTAATAATGCCTGTATTTTTGCTGGACCAGTTTTGCCACATATAGAGAGAACATACTGTGAAATCAAATGTCTGATGTGAATTTACCAAGGTGCTGGTACGCCGGAGCGATTCTGACTGCAGAGGCTAAGTGCCTTCTGGTCTCTGTGATGTTCCTAATTCCACCCTGGCTCCTGCCACGTCTGGCATTAGGGATGGGTTTGATAAATGTGTGTGGAACTAAGCTTAGGCACCATAACCGCTCTTCCAGGCCCCTCCTAAAGTGCCCTGAGTCCTCTCGTTTCCAAATATTATGGTGGGAAGGTCAGAGGGGTGAGACCTTTCCATGTGTTTCTGGCATCCTCTCTGATCAAGGCTTGATAAGCAAGGGTGTTATCTGAGGCCTCCAAAGCAGATGCTCAGAGTCTATTTCTACTTTTAACTCAAAGGCAGATTTTGCTGAAGGACTTTAGGGGTCTGGCTAGGGGCTCTGTGATCTGTAGACTTTGAGTAGAAGCACTCTTCTCCGGTAACCTGGGGAGGGTGCAGAATATTTCAGTGGGGAAAACATACCTCTGTCTCATAGTTTTGCACCCAGCTTAGCCATTTTATCACTTCCATCTGGCTTTGCTCTTTTATAACAAAAACATCAAAGTGGACTTGGCAAGGATCATCCCCCAAATGTGCTTTCATTGTCTAGGTTAGTGAATCTCTGTCCAGTCCATAAAGAAGAACATTTTACTGCGGTTAATGTCACTTGCTTCATGGAAAGCACTAACTTAGCAACTGTACCTAACTGTGACTAAATCTAATGGCTTTATAATTAATGAGAAAATGAGCATTTGTTGAGTTCCTTAACTTGAGCCAGGCGATGTATTTATTACTACCCTGTTTTGAATTATCTATCTTACGGGTGAGGAAACTGAGGCTCAGAAAGATTGAACAATCTGCTCACAGTCATGGAGTGAAAGTGGAGTTAGTGACTGAGTTAGGATTTTCACTCAGATCCGTTGTGAGAAGTGAGCCCAACTCTTTCTACTAGACTCTAAGACCTTTATTACATCAACACAGACACAGAAGTACGGGATCCTAACTCTGCCTCTGTATCCTGACATGGTATGAGTTACTCAGGGCTGTCACTCTGTTCTAAGGAGGACACATCAAGCACTGCCCAGGGTCAATAGCCACCTCTGTGAATACAAACACCGCAGGATGGCTGCTGGGTGTGCTCAAGGTTTGGATAGAGACCTGTGGCCAACTCAGCATCCCTGAAGAGCCTGGATGGTTGTTACCACAGTGTTTCCGAGCAACACAACACCAGGGGGAAGCCTTTGAGGCTCTGGATGGACAGGACTTTGTTGACGCAACTGAGAGAGTACTGGGGTGCTGGGGTACTGGGGTGCTGGCGAGCATTGGACAGCAGTAGCGCCAACGTGCGACCACACTTTGCAAATAAAATGATTCCTGTTTTTGTCAATGAGTTCTTCCTTAAACACCTAAAATTTATACAAAAGTATAGATGAAAAGCACCAGGCTGAGCATGACTTTATCCACTGCGCACAGTACCCTCTTTAAATGAAGGGAAGTAACTATATCATTCAAACGATCTCACACGTTTGTAAACAGCCCACTCTCTTCCTTGTGGAACCAAGTTAATGAGAGAAATGAACAGAATCAGCACGCTTTTCCATTCTGTTGGCACATTTTTAATCAGCTTGGGTGAGGAGGTGTCTGTTTCTCAGTTTGGTTAAAAATACTGTATGGTTAAAAATCTAGAGCTGAATTACTTATCACTCGATTGACAGAAGAGTGCTTAGGTATTACTTATTTCCCAGGGAGAACCCATAAGATAGTGCAGCAGCCTTGACTCTGTTTTCAGACATGAAGAAGAAGCTACAGCACAGAGAGGTCAACCATCTGCTTCAAAGTACACAGCAGGTGATGAATTCTAACACATGCTCTGAGTTTCGAGCCAGAGCCACTTTGCTTAAATAGCCAATAGAATGTCAGTAGGCAGAGATGTAAAAATGATAGGGTAGCAGTACAAAAGCTTTTCTGAGATATCATGCCTATTCTCAGATGAATTCTTGAAATCACAGTTTGGAGCAAAACATAAAATCTAACAAATCTATGCTATACAAACTTCTTAATTTGCACTTATTTAACAGCATCTTGATGAAGGGTTTTGCCTGTGAAAAAGGTTTCAATTTGGTAGCTACAGATATTTTTCTTTTCTTTCAGTGTGAACATTTACTAAACATCTTTCTATATGGCCTCTACTTAATTTCTGCTCACAGCCTGTAAGAAATGGAACTGAATTCAGGAGGTTAAGTGGCTTGGCTAAAGCCTTAGGGTCGGTAAGTGGTAGAACCAGTATTGGGGACTCAAGCATGTGCTCTTGCCAAAACCCTGCCTGGAACCTGCTCAGTTAGGCTTTCTAGAAGGGCCTCCTACTCATACGAATTGGATAGGACATGGAGACCATAAAGAAGACCCAAGCCAGATGCTCAAAGAACCCCTCACAGGCCCAAGGTTGACCCACAATAAAATGGTAAAGTATGTTTTGGATGGTTTCACTGATGGTGTGGCCTTCCCCACCTCTAGGGTCATTTGGACTTCATAACTATCACCAGCAGCCTTGGAATCTCATTCTTGCCCTGTTTTTGATCCAGATATTTTCTAACTCTCTCCATCCTCAAAATCTTCCCCTTCAAAAATATCTACAGCTACCAATAGATGAATAACTAGTGAATCAGATTATCCAAGACTGTTTTTGACACTGACCCCGTAGAGACACTCTTATCCATAGACATGACTGTGGAAATTTCAGACACATCAGCAGATGAGTGGAGAAATCTTACAGGAGGATTGAGGATCTTATAGTAACCCAACAACCACTCCACCTTCCTGGACTGGATATGGCTGGCCCTAGACCAGCTACAAGTGTGTGTCATGTCCTTGTCTCAGACTCAGGAAAAGCTAGATCAGGGAGTAGTTTGGATGATACATTTTTGTTTATAAATAATGGAAACTGATAATCTAGCCTAAGGAAAAAAAGTACTTTAAGTATTAATATACGGAGGCAAGAACTCAAGGAGAACCAAGAAAAAGTTGAACAATCAAGTTTCAGAAAGAAGGAGAACAGGGACTCCTGGGGATGCAGGAGTAGGATTTCAAAATCTTTTTCTTGCTGTTAATGTGACTCGGTTCCCAATTCCCAGACTGACTCTCAGCCCAAAGTTTTGAAAGAAGGAGCCAGACTGATCCAGTCTGAGTCAGGTGATCACTTTGATCCACTCTACTCTAGCCTGTGAGGCAGGGTCATGAGGTCCAAACACAGTGTGGGGAGGGGAAGAGAGAGTTTTCAAAGAAAGATATCTAGTAGGAGGCAGATAGTGACCACCCTTGGTCAACTCTCTTCATTTTACACAAGTGGAATCAGGGGCCCAGAAAGGTGACGCGACTGCCTCAAGGCCAAGTAGCTAGTAGTGGAAGAGCGGCACTAAGATACAGCCCCACCCTCCCGCCAGCTCCTGGGACAGGGCTCTTTGATCCGTCCTGCTGCTTTTGTTCCTTGCATGTTTTATGGCCTCAATCGGTCTTCCCCCACCTGTCCTTCCCACTGCCCACACAGCAGTCTTCCAAAAGCCCGAATCTGATCATGACATGGCTCTGCTAAGTAGCCATCTATCACCTCTAGTCCAAACTCCTTAGCACTGCAGGCAAAGCCCTTTTAATCCCACCTCACAGAGTGTACAAGTCTGCTCAGGCTGCCATAACAAAATACCACTGACTGGGTAGCTTAAGCTACAGAAATTAATTTTCTCACAATTCTGAGGGTTGGGACATCCAAGATCAAGGTGATGGTAAGGTTGGTTTCATTCTGAGGCCTCTCCTCTTGGCTAGTAGGTGGTTGCCATCTCACTGTGGGCTCACAAGACCTCTGCTTTGTGTGCTCATGGAGAGAGACCTCTGGTGTTTCTTCATCTTCTTATAAGGACACCAGCCCTATTGGATGAGAGCCCCATCTTTAAGACCTCGTTTCACTTTAATTACCTACATAAAATCCCTGTCTCCACATATAGTCACAGTAGGTGTAGGGGTGTCAACCCATGAAAGTTGGGGGAACACAGTTCAGTGCATAACATGGAGCTTTTCCCATTCTGCAGCATGGTCACTCCCTTCCCCATCCCCCTTACATTTGGCCACTGGGCCTACCTCAGCCCAACCCCATAAGCCTTGCTTTTTCAGATTCCCTCCCCTTGGAATGTACTCTATTCTTTATTCTCTGCTTGTACTTCAAGTCCCAACTCAATGGCTGTAACACCATGAAGTTTTAGGCATGGACATCTTTTGAGTTAGACACCCCCCCCCCCACTCCGTGCGCTTCTTTAGCGCTGTCATGCCTGTGTGTCACTGGGTGTGTCCTATGTATGGGCCGCATGTATATATCATTGCCTTTGCCACATTCTATTTTAATAAATTTGTGTATGTGTTGGTCTTTTAAGTAGACTGTGAATTCCTGGAGGGTGGGAACTATCTTATTGCTTTTAATCTTCTCTCTCTCCTGTCTACCCAGTATTTGGCACATGGTAGATACTCAATAAGTATTGGTTGAATAAATAGGCAGCATGATTATAGAAAGGAAAGACTACCTACCATATTCTTTGCCTCCATTTCATCACCATCTCTTTCAGGAAAAACATCTCATGAACAATGGAGAGATATATGTGCAACAAAAATTGAAGGAGAAGGAAAGCAGAGAGTAGAAATTCGAACATTTTTCTAAAGTGATAAGGAAAGCAGAATTTTGCTTATTCACTAATGACAATGGGGACACCGACCTCAGATTATGAGGTTTTGCACACTGGGTCCCTGGTGCATAAACAAGGGAAGAATTAATCATACTTTTTCATGTTGCTCTCTAATACTGCTACCAGGTTATATGGAAATTGCAGTGGGAAACCCCATGAAACACCCCGATAGGCAGATGAGAAACAAAGATGATAAAATACATGAGTACCACACCGTAAGACTCACTTTTTCATTCATTTTGACAAGGATAATGTAGTTTTAATTACTAATGATAATATGTATCGCTTCCTAGTAAATGTCTTGTGGTGTATTTTGTAAACCTTTCATCTTAGAAAAGCACAGTCCTCCCAAATTTGTTCATTAAACTTTTGTTAGAAACTAAGAGGTTATTGGCTGTCAGGGGAAAATGAGCAAGTTTATGAATTGGCAAAGAGGCATTAATAGACTTCTCCTATAGCAGTTGTGTACTATGAAAATTAGAGAGCAAGAGGCAGTGGTCTTTTAAAATATTTTTATTTAATTGGCATTATAATTTCAAAATTAATAAATTGAAGAAAGGCCATATTCAATTCTGTCTCAAAATGACTGAATAGTTGATTAAAACCTAGTTTCATTTTCAAGGTCAAAGAAGTGCTATATAAAATGTGTTTGCAGACAAGGTAGCAGAGGTAGACAATTGTTTTACTTTGTTTATGTTTTACACAACTCAGTGTTCCTATCAATGTGTGTTTGTCCTTGTAACAAATCACACACAATTATCAATAAGAATTCAAAGAATACAGCGAAGGTGTGAAATTATACAAATCATTCCACTGCAAAGAAAAGGCCCCAGAGGTGAACTGTATATTGAATTTTTCAAAGGAAAATTATGTGTTTGTGAGTGTGTGTCACTTGATGAAATGATTGTCCTGAAAAATTAAATCTTACCTTGAAAGAAATGAGTAAGAATGAGAAAAATCACCATAAATTCTCTCTGCATAAAGGAATTGTACCTTTTTACAAAAGAATTCTTCTCTAAGTCTCTAACCATAGTATATGCTACATGTCAATCACACGTATCTTCACATATGGGGTAATATAAATACGTACTTTTATCTGCACTACATTCTTTGGACCTAGTTCACACTCATGTCAAAGGGAAATAAAGAACTTTGGTATCATCTAATTCTGTTTCTCAAAGCATAGCCCATGGACTGCCTATGTTAGAATCCCCTGGGATACTTGTTGAAAATACTTCTCGGGTTCTAATCAAGACCTGCTGAATCAGAATCTCAAAGGTAAATCTTATGATGAGGCATATTAGGGAACCACTTGTCTAGATAATTCAGGCAAGACTTATTTCCAAACCATCCAATTGGTTTCAATACATTGGTAACAAAGAGTGAATCCCGGCAGATTCAAAGGTGGTGGAGGGCTTCCCTGGTGGCGCAGTGGTTGAGAGTCCACCTGCCGATGCAGGGGTCACGGGTTCATGCCCCGGTCCAGGAAGATCCCACATGCCGCGGAGTGGCTGGGCCTGTGAGCCATGGCCGCTGAGCCTGCGCGTCCGGAGCCTGTGCTCCACAACGGGAGAGGCCACAACAGTGAGAGGCCCGCGTACCGCAAAAAAAAAAAAAAAAAAAAAAGGTGGTGGAAAGGCTTTTGTGACTTAGAGAAAAGCTTCAATTGCAGAATGCTTTTCAAAAAAATGGAGTTTTATATTTTTAAGTGTTGTCTATACTATAAATGAAGACATAAATGAGTACTAATAGATTAAATGAGGAGCATTCATGAAAAAGTTATTATTCGCAGCCTGTCCTATATATTAGTGCCTCCTAAACATAAAGCTTTTCTAATATTCAAGACTTGGTTACCGGATGCAGTGGTGAAAATGTCATGAAGAAATTCATCGTTTCTGAGTCCCTGTTTGTAAAAGCTATACTTTTCTTAGACTACATTCTCTACTTGAGAGGAAGATCCAGGAACTGATAAAATAAGAAATTTCAAACCTTTTGCTAAATAAGTCTTACATAGACATTGTCTGAATTAGAGGAAGAGCTCAAGTTAATGGAACATGAATTGACATTTGAGTGAAAGAGTTCTGTAGAGTATCTTGACCATGGAGTGTGGGACATCTTGGCAACAAACAACAAAATGATGAAATCCATCATTTCACCTCTGGATTGCTCAAAAGAATATAAATGTAAATTTCAATATAAATATAACCTCAATATGACATGCTTTGCTCTAATGTTCTTCAGGGTTAAGCTTGGATTCCTGGATTTTATGACTTTTAAGAAATGTACCTGGATCCCTCAACACTGCTCTTGGATCACTGGAAGGGTCCCAGATCTCAGTCTCTGGGATAATCTTTAACAAAGCTGTGAAATGGGTAAATTTTCCGTTCTTGCCACTATAACCCACACCTTTCTCTGCTGTAGCCTCTGTTTTTGGAACAGGTAATATATAAGGCACTGGTTAAGTCCATACTGCTTGCATCCAGAAAGAGGTTTTGTTTGAATCATGGCTTTGTGACTTACTAGTTTTGTGCCCTTGGGAAATGCACTTAACCTCTCTATACCTAATGAGGTATCTGTCTTATCTACCATGCTATCTGTGTTGCCTATCATGCCAGACTAAATGGAATAAAGCATGTTACACATGTAGCAAGACACCTGGTACACAGTGAGCATTCACTGTGGCCTATTTGCCTACCATCTCACCCCCATCCCACTTCCCAGTGGTCTCTGAGCAAACTTAGCTCCGAAGGGTTCCTGCTGCAGGTGTTCCCCAGGCCTTGATCAAGGGCTATTCTAGCTACTCTGCCCTTGACAGTTAAGTGGTTAGGATTGGGTCCATGTATCCTCCTTCCCATGGCATTTGCATTTGAAGGGAGCATTAGACAGGACTCATTTGATTGCAAGTGGCAGCAACCTAACTTGAATTAGCTAAGGAAAGGGGGCATTTATTGGCTTCTGTAATCAAGAAGTGCAGGGATGTAGCTAAGGACGATTGCCTCTCATCTCTATTTCTCTCTACCAATTGGTCTCATCTCCTCCCTCTGCCTATAGGCTTCCTCACTGCACAAAAGCCATGGTCACTGGCACCTACAGGCTCATATCCTCATTTCCAGAGAGGAAGGGGCTCTTATCTCTCAGCTCCAAACAGAAGTCCTGGGGAAGGACTCAGGAGGGTCCAGTTGGGCCCCCTGTTCACCCTTCAACCAGTTGTGATTGCCAGAGCTTAGCGAGGGCTCGATCCCTCTGAACTGGACTACATGGTGACAGCAGGGGCAAGAGAGGTGGACCTCCAGAAGAATGGATGGAGGTAGCACAGGCACGACTTTGGGGAGAAGTCTTGTAAGGTAAGCAGAGATGTTCTGTCTCTTTTCTTGAAGTGGAGGAATGAATTACTAATGACAATTTCAAATAGCAACTGCTGCTCTATAGAGAATGGAGATGCATGACGTGAAGACCTAGAGCCCTCCAAATACATGTCTTGTTGCAACAGGACTTTTTTATTTGGTCACCAAACTGTTACCTAAACGAGTAGAAAACCAAGATCTTACAGATAAAGCCGCCTGATTCCGTTTTGAAATGTGCCCACTTGCATGGCTGTTTGCTACATGTTTTAAAAGCATTGATGAGCTATCTGTGCCTGAGCAGGAGTCCCTGAATGACTGATGTAGTGCAGTGGTTCTCAAAGTGGGGCTCCAGGCCAGCATTGCCAGGGAACTCTCTAGCAATATAAATTCTTGGGTCCCACTCCAGACTTAATGGATCAGAAATTCTAGGGATGGAGCCCAGGAATCTGCATTTTAACAAGCCCTCCAGATGACTCTGATGTACCATGTCAAAGTTCGAGAAGCAACGGTGTAGAGTATGCCATGGTAGCTGGCCCAGATTCCCCCCTTCAGGACAGCAGTACTTCAGAACTCATTCCCTCAAACTCTGGGGGTTTGGCAGCTGCCAGCTCTTAGCTGAGTCCTTCTCCTGAAGAGAGTCACCTTCTCCAAGGTCAAACTTCCTTTCTGGGGTATCCTGTATTCCTGATTGGGCTATGGAGGTAAGGAGGGGACATCCAAAGTCTTGACCCCCTTTCCTTAACTTGGGACACCTTTAAAGGTCCATCCCAGTCCAGAGCTCCCCATGGAAACCACTGAGGACTTTGGCATGACTATGTCGCTGCTCAGCCCCTCCCTCCACCCGAGCCTGATGATCTTGCTGCTTCACAGCACAGCCCAATAAACTCCCTGCATGCAAATCACCATTTCCAAGTCTGTTTCCAGGACAACCAAACTAAGACACCTGGCTCCTCTAGGTAAGAGTTAGGACCACCCACAGCCACTCCCATAAGAGAGAGGGCGGCATAGCCACCATTCTGGAATAGCCCAAGGCAACAGGATGCCCTTTCGGTCCCTCTCAGATGAAAAGATCTGTACTTCTTCCAGTGCAGTTTCCAGGGGACCCTACTGGGAATATTCTGTTCAGGCCCCTTCTATGCCAACACTATGTGCTAATCCCTGTGCTGGTGGTGAGAAATTATAACCCATGACCATTCACTCCCCTCTTAGGTTAGAACCTCCCCTTCTTCTCCACCAGGGATCCAAAGCATCAAAAGCCTCTCTTGTATTTTTCCCCACTCACCATGTTTGCATCCTTATGTAAAAGGCAACTCATTTAGAGGAAAAAGGATCTGCTTTTAATGTCATGTCTGGACTGAAAATTATCTTCAGTGCTACCAGGATGGGTACCCTCCTGAAAACCTGGCCACCTAGTCTGCTTGGGCATAAGACCTGCCCTGGGCCGTGTAGCAGAACTTTCCTCACTCATCCTCTGAGATCGCAGGGACAGGAAGCAATCCAAATCCTCCACGTGCAAAGCTGTGGCATTCACAACTCCCCACCATCTGGCCTGACCCATATCTCCACCTTCATTCTCATCCACACACACTTTCACCCAGCAACACTCAGCCGCTCATCACTCCCTAATACCAGCAGGGCTTTTCATCTATGAGCCTTTGTCCAGCTTGACCGTACACGGCTTCTCTCGTCTCCTAAATGACAAGTTCCTTGAGGCCTGGGGTCATGTCTTGGACAACTTCATAGCCCCCATAGGCCTGGTACAAGTGCTTTCACATAATGCAGAGAGGATCCAAAATATTTGGTATATTGCTGTCACCAATACAGAGAAATACTAGCCTGTTGTTACTTCTGAGACATTTTTATAAACACAGTCCTGTCCTCCAAAAGAAACATGAGCATTAAAATAAATAAAAACAATATTCCTAACAATCTGTGCCCAGGGTGACCATGTGTAGTGCTTTGCCCCCTAGAACAGTCCTGATTTACTCCTGCTGTCTGCTTATAATTATTAATACTAGTGTCCCAGATTGGATGATAAATTTTATGGTCACCCTACTTATGCAACTCAAACCATTAGCTGAAGTGTGCTCTGCTTACCTGTTTTTAGGAAAATAGCACAATAAGAACTTTAAAAACAGCGTGTGCCTTGCACGTATTTTTACCTGCATGTTCTCACACACTTCTCTTCCTGTACACACATTTCAAATGAATTTTTACTCAGGGCCAGTGCACAGAGTTTTTCCACACCAGGGTTTTGAGGGACGCTCTCCAACAGATGGACACTGGTACAAGCCAGGTCAGAGCCTCCGTTTAGGGCCCAGGGACTGGTCTCCTTTTTGCCAATGACAGAATGTGGAGGCCATTTGAGGGTCCCTGGTTTCTCTCATTCAACTTAACCAAAGCTAATGATTTCTGCTGGAGGTCAGATATATCCCCTGTAAGGCTTTTCAGTAAGATTACTTAAGATTAGCATAGGAGGATTGAGGGGATTGTGACTGGTTTCTCTGCTCTCAAGATGCAAACAGCTTCTGCTAACAGAAAATGTCCCAACCTCACAGAAATGGTGAGTGGGACCTTAATGTATTCTTTTTATATTTGCTTCAGTTAATCATCAAGTAATTAGATAATAATAAATAACTCATAAATACATGTTTCATCTAATCCTCGCAATAGCCCTATTAGATGCTATTGCAATTACTATTTTATGCATTTTCATATTTATAGCTAATATTAATAATAGCTCCCATTTGTTAGTGTTTACTATGTATCAGGCACTGCAGAAGCAATTTATAGATATTAGCCTGTTTCATCCTTGCCACACTAGCTGAATAGAGGTCTATTGTTTACTACCCTCCATGTCCCCTCAAATACAAAACAGGACCTTGTCTTGTTCACAGCTGTATCCGCTGTAGACACACCGAGAGTTGTGTTTGGCACAAAGCAGGTTCTCAGTAAATACTTTTTGAATGAATGAATAAATGAATGAGTGAATGAATGAATGAGTCAACAAACCTGTGAGGAAAGTGTTCTTATCTGCGTTTTGCAGATGAGAAAACCAAGGCTTGAAAAGGGCAAGGAATTTGCCAAGATCTCGTAGATCACAAATCAGGGACTGTGAGATCGCAACTTCTTAAACGTGACAATATATCCCCTCCCCCATTTTCCTGATCAGAAAGTTAAGTGACCTGCTCAGGACCAGCTAAGCACTAAATTATTAGAACTCAGACCCAGGAACTCTGACTCCAAACAGCACTACTTTCTCCTTGTCATGATGGTGGGTGGGGTCAACCCCATGGGCTGAGCACGTACAGCCATGCACACAGTGTTCTTTGCCGGGGAGAAGGGTGGGCAGTTGCCTCAAGTAAAATACAAATCCTTCTGGCGGGAGGAAGCTTGATCACAATCTCCTGACTTACCTCTGGGCATTAGTGTTCAGCCAACTGAGAATGAATTAGTGACCAGAATTTATTATCTAGGCTAGGGTAATGCCTGCAATTTAGACAAACTATAAAATTTCGGTGATTTAAGATAATAGCTTCTTATTTCTTAATCATGTGATATATAAGACAGGCGTCTTGGTGAGTGGACATCCTTAGTCCAGTGGAACTTCAGTGACCCAGACTCCTTCCATATTGTGGCTCTAGCATCCTAAAAGCTCAAGTCCTCTGATTTCAGTTGAAGAAAGCTTCTTAAACACTCTGGCCAAGAATAGACATGCCTACTGCAAACAGATCATTGGTAAGAACTAGTCCATGGCTCTGCCCAGGTGCAAGTGCGGCTGGGAAATGTAGACACCGGGCAGTCATTTCTCAGGGCACTGTGAAAGGGGGAGAACAAATATTTGGTGGTGGCTAGACATCACAGCCATTATGAGAAAAGGGGCCAGGGAAGAGATGGGAGACAGGATTCTGGGCTGCCATTTAGAGAAGGGTGGGAATTAAAAGGAAGCAGTGGGAAGAGGGCAGCAAATGCCAACTCTGCCAGCCTTAGAGTCTTTTGTAGGCTTTTCCTCTTCGGTAGTGATGGAGGTGAAGCAAACTTGTCTTTGCTGCCAGTTTGATGCACACTTGGAGAAGAGCTTGCAACCTCTCATCTTAATTATTATCAAGCCTCCACACTCAAAAGTACTACCCAACAGATTTGCAGTTTCCATGCATGCCCACCCTTGCCTTCTCCATTTGAGTTGTAAATTATGAATCATGCAAAAATTGGACAATATCATAAAAGCCACAAGATGTATTGAGTGCTGTAGCTTTCAGTTATCTTAGTTCATTAAACAGAAAAATAGGTGCACTTTTTTCTTTATAGGAAAACGTTATCAAGTAATGTCACGTAATATTTCAAAATAGAATTTGTCTTTATCAACCAAGTAGTGAATAATAAGGAAACACTGAATTTTTTTTTTTTTTTTTTTTTTTTTCGGTATGCGGGCCTCTCACTGTTGTGGCTTCTCCCGTTGCGGAGCACAGGCTCCGAACGCGCAGGCTCAGCAGCCATGGCTCATGGGCCCAGCCGCTCCGCGGCATGTGGGATCTTCCCGGACCGGGGAACGAACCCGTGTCCCCTGCATCGGCAGGTGGACTCTCAACCACTGCGCCACCAGGGAAGTCCTGAATGTTCTTTTTAAGAAATGATTTGAAATTAATTTCAATCCCTTCTGATGGTTCAGGAAAAGAGAAATGTAGGCTTTGGTAGGTTTCTTAATTGTAGATTGCTATAGTAATTTTAAAACAACAAATAATAATAAAGTAATGATTTTATCATGCTGCCAGTGGGCTTGACAGCAAACAGTATATTTTGAAAAAATAAATTTGCCACAGCAATATATGCCAATGACTAGACTCTCGACATCACTTTCAGATTAGAAAGCTTCATAGGATCATATTCATGTATTTTAGAAAGTTATTTACTCTGATAGAGATAAAAATATTAAAAGTATAATTATTCACGGTCTTTATCATCTCCTGCCTCCCAAGGAGGATCCTCTTGTACCAGGAGTAATGGATATGGTGGGATGATAGGTAGAGATGCAGACCTGGAGAAACTGAGAGGCTTACTGGCTCTGCATATGTGTGAACATGAAGCTTTCCGCAGAAAACCAAAAGAGCAGAGAGTGGGGAGAAGGTGAGAGGTTCTTAGCCAGTTAGGGAAGACCTGAGAACTTTTCAGAAGCTGAACTGAGCTGCTACTAAGAGGAAGGGACTGTGGGCAGATAATTCATGTCAAGAGGAATATTCAGAAGTCTCACTTGGTGCTATCATAACCATGGTTGCTGGAGAGGACCCCTCCTGAACTCCACCTACAGGAGGCCTTAGCTTTGGAGAACGGAGCCTAGCAGATTGAGATAGTGATAGTAACAGCTGATGCTTACATAAACACACTTCCTATTTGCCAAATAACAAGCTCAGCTCATGAACTACATTAACTCTTTTGCCGGCCTCTCACTGCCGTGGCCTCTCCCGTTGCGGAGCACAGCCTCCGGACGCGCAGGCTCAGCGGCCATGGCTCACTGGCCCAGCTGCTCCACGGCATGTGGGATCTTCCCTGACCGGGGCACGAACCCGTGTCCCCTGCGCTGGCAGGCGGACTCTCAACCACTGCGCCACCAGGGAAGCCCTACATTAACTCTTTTAATCCTTACAACTTTATGAGGTAACACTATTATTAATCCTCTTTAACAGATGAGAAAACTGAGGCACAGAAAGGATACACCAGCTAGTAAGCAGTATAGTTGGGACTCAGGCCCAGGCCGTCCAGCTCCAGGGTCTGTGGGCTGGACGACTATACTCTATCACCTCTCAGGCACTTGAAAAGTCAATCTAGTCAACACATAAGCCTTATGTCATAGGCACAAAGATCTCAACTAAACTGAGTCAAGCTGCACCCTTTCACACACACTACTCCATGTGTGAACACCCCTGTAAGAGAACGGCATATAATTGTAAGTGCCAAAATGCCAAGCTGTTCACATGCTCACGATATTGAGTTCATTATTTGCTAAATTTTAAGAAATAAGATTAAGGTGGGGGGGGGGTTTCCTCATGGTCCAGTGGTTAGGACTCTGTGCTTTCACTGCCAAGGGCCCGGGTTCAATCCCTGGTCAGGGAGCTAAGATCCCACAAGCCACACAGCGTGGCCAAAAAAAAACAGAAACAAAGAAAAAAAATTAAGAAAATGAAGGTACAAGGAATCACTCTTTTTCCAGATCTTACTTGTCTCTGGCCTATTTTCTATGATTACATGCATTTGATAATAACTAAGTAATATTGCAAAAGATCTCTGCAGCATTTAGACAGGCTCTTCACTTTAAGGGCTTCATTTTGACTGGCAATGAAATGAATTCATAGGAAACCACAGACGCTCATTTGTCCAGTTCTTGGTCTCTGCAGGTCTTTTTTTTTTTAAAGTTAACTTTATCCCCCAGCCCTGCTGGGTCTACATCGAGACAAATATCAGGGAGAAGGGTACATTCCATAGATGGTCTGGGATACTTATTGAAGTTAAGACCACAGACTCCTGTACCCAATCTGGAATTTGATCATTCTTAAGTTGATTCTAGAGCAAAGTCATTCTCCCAGAGTTCATAATGAAATAAGATAAAGAACGTAGAACCAAAATGATAAATGGGTATCTGGGGAGCCAAATGAAGGGGTGAATTACTCCAATCAAAAGAGATTGGGGGCTTCCCTGCTGGCGCAGTGGTTGAGAGTCTGCCTGCTAATGCAGGGGACACGGATTCGAGCCCTGGTCTGAGAGGATCCCACATGCCGCGGAGCAACTAGGCCCGTGAGCCACAACTACTGAGCCTGCGCGTCTGGAGCCTGTGCTCCGCAACAAGAGAGGCCGCGATAGTGAGAGGCCCATGCACCGCGATGAAGAGCGGCCCCCGCTTGCCACAACTAGAGAAAGCCCTCGCACAGAAATGAAGAACCAACACAGCAAAAATAAATAAATTAATTAATAAACTCCTACCCCCAACATCTTCAAAAAAAAAAAGAGAGATTGGGGTGCTCTGGGAAATACTAATTTAACTGATGATGAGCTCTGGATAAATTGGAGGATAAATTGACATTAGAATCAAAGTAATCCTTTGCTCTCTTCCAGGTTGAGTCCGTGACTATAAAATGGCCTGCATGTCTTAGATTTATTTTTTTCATATCATGTATCATCACCAAGAAGTAAACTGCAGTTTATTCACTAGATAAACTCCATGAGTGGTCATGACCTCCAGGATGTGTCTTTCATGGATTTAGATAGGGACGAGGACTCTACCCTTGCCTTCTTCCAAAAGTAAGAAGAGGACAGAATTCTACCTTTCACAGTTCGAGAGACAGTGATGCTTTGTTCTGCAGAACTAAGTTGGAAAATTAGGTTTCATCAAGGGGTATCCATTAGGCTATCTTCTTTGGGTTGACAGTAAATGTTGTGGACCCAGTCACACTGGCAGTGAGTTTACCAACGAGATGTCAGCTTAAGGACTGATCTTTAGTCCTGAGGGCAAAGAGGCTTAGATGACCAGTAGCAGCAAATAGCTGCAATTTGGTCCATCTGCTCCAGAGTCAGGGCTGCTGCTTCTACCTAATGATAAATTGCATGGATCATGTAGGTTACAGAACTCCTATCACTTTCAAAGAAAAGACATTATGTTTTGACATTGCCAATTTCTAGAAGTGTCACAAAGTGCTACGAGGAATGGCTCATTTAATTTCAGTTTATAAGTTAAACAAAACAGAAAACCAAGATCATAAATCTAAAATGTTCCAAATATTTAAACTTGGAATATGTCAACTTCATAGAATTGGGGACAAAATTTATGCTACCAAAACTTCACACCAAGACCACCTTCAGAATAAAAGGTTAAGAAGCTCAGAGTTAGAAAGTTTGTCCTGCTTGCAAATGAGGAAGAAAGAATTCTCTCTGCCTCTCTCTCTCTCTCTCTCTCCCTGTGGTAGGAGTACAATTATAGGAGGTAATTTTTCATTATTTTAGCTTATTTTGTCCTACTGAGGCTTTAAACTTCACTTTCAGCTCTTCATTTGCCATTAATATCTTCTTTTCAAAAAGCCAGAAATAAATTTAACCTTTGAGACTAGCAAGCTCCTCAGGCCTTTTGGATGGTAAGCCAGGAGGAGCCCCCAGAAACAGTGCTCTGGGCATCTTCGACTATTTTTACGAGGTAGGTCGCACATCTGTGCAACCATATGCAGCCAGGGGTCTCACCTCTGGGCTCCCCTCACGGCAGCCTCGTGGAGCTTCATTTGTCTTAGGAGGGGAAGTGGTGGCGTGGAGCCTGCCCAATTCTGGACCTGCGATTCCAAGGTGGAGAGAGTCCAAGGTTGTTGCTCAGTCCATTAAGCAATCCTTTTTAGCTGAAGGGGTTCATCTATCAATCTGATTTTCAGCCAGTAATCTGCTTATTTAGAGGTTTAATTACATTTTCAGGTCACCTGAGCACTTCTCCTAGATCTTTAATAAAATGATTCCTTATTTTATTTATCCCACGGTTTATTTTACATGGGCTGTCCAGTGCTGGGATGGAATGGGGGGGCGGCAATTACTTATAAAAAGATAAGTGAGATTTCCACCTTCAGAGTGTCCAGAGTTAACGCAGGAATTATTTGGGTGTCGGGGCACCACGATGATCGCAGATTGATCTAAAACTGCATGTAGCAGCCACCATTCCTGAAACAGAAAGTCAAATACTGATTTCCCAGGGCTTTTATGACCCATTTAACAACAGGCATTTTGGATTGGTTATTTCTTAGGGCTGGAGAGAATTTTCCAGCCATCCTCCTTTTGAGTATCCTCTTAATTATCTTCTCTGAGAGATGGGTAAAAATTGATGCTCAGCCCTAGCCCTAAATACACACACACACACACACACACACACACACACATGCCATAAAGGAGGCTGACACAGCTTGTGGTATCTAACATTAAGTTAGCTTGGATTAAGGGTATTTCGATATTTTCTTACAAAAACTACCAAATTGGGTGAGAGGGAGGTCCCATTGGGTATGTCTGCTAAAAAATTCTCCCTAATTGACATCAAGCCAGTTAATTTCTTTGTAATAAAGTGTTGAGTGATTCCAGGGCCAGCCAGACCAGCCAAGGCAGGTCCATACAGAGACCTCTACCCTGTTTGGCTCTCAGAATGGAACATCTAATGTTTTGCCAAATTTTCAAAAATGCTGGGGGAGTAGGAACAGCGTTTTTAATATTTTTCTCTTTGGGCTACTAATTATGTAGCAAAGGGTATAAAGAGGGCTTTACAAATCATTATTTCCATTACTAAGGTGTTAGAACCAGTTCCACCGAGAGCTCTCCTCCTATTTGCGCAGCTGCTATTCTCATGGGAGGCGGCCGCTGTGATGCCGCTGGAAGCGGGGCTTCTGTTCTGTTTCCCCAGCACTTGGAAGAAAAACAAAACAGGCCTAATAAAAAACACACACGGGAAATGCTTTATTATTTCATCATCCTCACCTACTGCGCTCTGGCACTGCTCTGTGATTAGGAAGGACTTCTCCCTCTTGGAGGCTCCCTCTGCCGAGGGGAGGCCGAGCAGGGTGGTGGGAGCCTGACACTCTGTCATTTCCTGTCAGATCGTTTTGGAGGAATTTGCTCTTATTTCCTCCTGGCCACATCCCCATGACTCCACCCCTCCCTCCCCAGCTCAGCGTTGGCCACACGCCCCACATTCAAGTTGTATAACTTGCTCAGTGTTTTGAGGGGGTCGGAGGGGGCTGGAAACTCTGGACACCAAACACAAGCTGTTGTAACCTCCAAAAGCTGAGAAATGGGTCAAAACCACTGAGTGGATCCTAACCTCCCAAGAGGGTCGAGGTACCCCCTTTGCTGAACAACCAGTGGGCTCTGGGTGGAGGGGTGTCAGGGTGCTGAAGTGAGTCCGAATATTAATTCAAACTGTAATCTTCCCACGTGCATTTTCTTGACTTTCCACCAGAAAGGGGTCAGAAAGCAGACATTCCCCAAATCTCATTGGACCATTAGTAAGTGAATAACTCCTTTCATAAAAAAAAAAGTCTCCATTTCTTTATTCCACACAGAGTGCAACCTGGATATAATAGACAATGCATTTATTCACAGGGAACTCAGCACCCTACCCCCATCAAATAATCCAGGCATGGTCAAGCAGGTGTGGCTACCCAGGAAACTGGAATGCTTTAGCTCAGACCTCGATGGGGCCACTAATGCCTGTCTGTAGTAAAGCATCAGTAACAGCTCTTTCCTATGGCAACTTGGAAAAGGTATCATGTCTTCTGCACAGAAGATGCTTAATAATTATTTGGTAGATTTTCAATAAATATCTGATGAATTGAGTTGGGACTATATATCAGAGGCTATATGCCCAGTTTTATGTCACTGAAAACCACAAGGTACCTTCAGGCTGTGCCCCCATATATTGCCACTCTCTTGGGGGCCAACACCACATACTAACATCACTAAGTAGTAAGAGACTTATGGGCAACTCTTCCTCGATGCAATTTCCGCCAGACTGGCTTATATAATGGGTAGCTGTTTTCCAATATCTGTCAAACTAGTTAGTGACGTGAGTAATACAGTACTGTACTTAAATATTTAATTCAGTGCATGGTATCTTCTCAATGAATATCTGTTAAATAGATCAATGAATAAGTGTGATGTTGGTATAAGTACCAAAGAGTTGGGGGGGGGGGTTCTTTATGGTGAGAATTGGTCTGTGTGGGTAGATCTGCCTAAATGTATGGTAGTTCTGCCTAAATTTAATTCCCAATGAAAATGTAGAAATGAATCATGAAAAGTAACTTGTCAAATGGAAAATTTTAGAGATGAGAACAAACTGATCCTTCAAAGCAGAAGTGGGTCAATATGCCTGCCACCAATAGATGACAGGAAAAGTTCTGTCTGGCGTGTCTGTACTTTGTTTTGAGGCATTTGGTAATCATTAATGGAACATTATTAATCCCTTACAGTTGAGAACCACAAAAGCACTGAGAATCTTAAAGATACTAAGTGTATGATTACGACAGAAACAATCAACTTTTTTTAAAGCCAAAGGGCTAACACAATGTGAAAGTGCTGAGAAAAAACAAACATTGCTCATAGATAGGGAATGAAACTTTGACAGGAAGGGTAATTCAGAAGGACAAAGTAGTTTTCCAACTTGTGGAGAGATATGTGCCTAGGTGGTAGATGGGTGTTGCCAAGAGATGGATGAAACAGGAGACACGTTTGTCTGGTCTATTATAGTGATTTTCAACCCTCACTGCATATTTGAATCACCCAAAGAGCTTTTATAAAATACAGAGTCCAGGGCCACATCCAGATCAATTAAATCAGAAGCTCTAGTGGTACAGGCATCAGGAATTTTTAAAGCTCCCACATCATCCCAATGTGTAGTCCAGGCGGGCCATAGCAAAGGGGCTCAGGTTTTAACATCAGAATCACCTGAAGGGCTTATAAAGTGATGGTTTGCTGGGCCCAATCCCCCCGGGGTTCCTGGTTCACCAGGTGTGGGGCGAAGGCTAAGAATGTGTGGTTCTAACAAGTTTCCAGTTGATGCTGATGCTGCTGTTTAGGAGCCACACTTTGAGAACCACTAGCCTAGAGGCTCAACCTCAACATTTAGATGCTATTAACCTGATATTAATTCAGGAGAAACCTAATGGTTCGTTCCTGACTTTTTGGTGATAATGCACCAGAGAAAATGTTTTTTACCATCTGTGGTTGGTTCTTTAGTTTCAAGGGTCATGTGACTCTACACATGATGAAACTAAGTGCTGGGACAGAGGGTGAGATGCTGCAGTTGCTAAGTTGTTTCCTATACAGTTGGGTAGATCATCAAGAAATATGACCACCTCAGTACAGATAGAATTGGTCTGTTTTAGAAGAAGACACCAGATAAAAACATATATCATGTTCATTGCAGCAGTATTCACAATAGCCAGGACATGGAATAAACCTAAGTGTCCATCGACAGATGAACGGATTAAGATGATGTGGCACTTATAGACAATGGAATATTACTCAGCCATAAAAAGAAATGAAATTGAGTTATTTGTAGTGAGGTGGATGGACCTAGAGTTTGACATACAGAGTGAAGTAAGTCAGAAAAAGAAAAATAAATACTGTATACTAACACATATATATGGAATCTAAAAAAAAAAAAGTGGTTCTGAAGAACCTAGGGGCAGGACAGGAATAAAAACGCAGATGTAGGGAATGGACCTGAGGACCTGGGGAGGGGGAAGGGTAAGCTGGGACGAAGTGAGAGCGTGGCATGGACATATATACACTGCCAAATGTAAAATAGCTAGTGGGAAGCAGCTACATAGCACAGGGAGATCAGCTCCGTGCTTTGTGACCACCTAGAGGGGTGGGATAGGGAGGGTGGGAGGGAGATGCAAGAGGGAGGGGATATGGGAATATATGTATATGTATAGCTGATTCACTTTGTTATACAACAGAAACTAACACACAATTGTAAAGCAATTATACTCCAATAAAGGTGTTAAAAAAAAACATATATCAGCATGGAGAAGAGAATGGCTGGGTTTAAACCATGTCAGAAGTTCATCTTGGGACTGCAAGTTCATACCCTTCCTTCACTGGGTATTACCAACAAATGAACTTACAAGCACACATTTGGAACTTCTATGTTAACCAATGTAATTTTGCCGTATTTGTAACACTAAAATTGTCATACGTAGTATGGAATGAACACCGTTCAAAGTTACTTGAAAGAAAATAAAACTTTAAGAATTTGGCTTGGAAGAGTCAGGAAGTAAAAAAAAAGACTGCCTTAATTACCATACCAATTACTATTAATTCCTAGCCAATAATTGTTCCAAGGAAGAGCCCAGGTTTCACTTCCCTCATCATCTCTCTATGGCCACATGCCCATCTTCTCACTGCATCAGTCACAGACACAGCTCATGGAACCATCACAGGCTGACAAGAGTAACCATCTGCAGTGCTCCAGTGGGTGTGGCCACAATTCCTTCTTCCCTAACCCTTTCCATTCACTTCTAGTCATCTTTGAGTTCTCCAACAGAGTTACATAGGCTATCATTTCTAAAGCTCTCCATTAAGAAATGCAATCATGTTTTCAAGTCTTCTCTTTTAAAAGACACTTTTTTTAAGGACTAGTGAAAATAGTGTAGTAGCCAGCCAGACTGAAGGGAACTTGTAAGCCCATTCATGACTTACTGAGGTTTTGGGGTGTCCATGGGCAACTCTCTTGTGGCATTACATCCAATGCAGCTCTATCTATTCTTCCAATCTTTCCATTAAAATTGGATCATGTGATACGTATGTTTTTTATTTTCAATGATAAATGGTGGGCATACAGAATTTAACTTGTTCTTCAAGAACCTGTGATACGTACAATCTTTGGATTCATCCTGTATTTTGAATGCGAGTTGGCTTTCATGTGGAAACCTGTCAAGTAAGCCATAAAGCATTAAAACTCCAATTGAAGATAAAATGATGGGGTTGTGGCTGCTTGATGGAGGGAAGATTGGACCATATGTGTGAGTGAGGAACACAAAGGAAAAATATGCATTTTTATGGTTAAAAATTATAGCATATTTTCAGGATATGTACTCAAATATGTTTGATCTGATTAATCAAATCAGAATGTTTAGAAATAAGACATTCTGACTAATATTCCAATTAACTGAGTATTGATCAAAATTTGGGGGTGGGGTAGGAGGAGAAATCCTTATTTGAAATTTTTTGAGAGAGGAAAAAATATACTCATCAAATTTCTCATCTTAGAGGTTCATAAAATAAAATTATTCTTTTAAAATTGTAAAACTTGATGTTTGTGTTAATTAAGGTCTACTAAATGTAGAGATCAGTTTCGTTGTTACTTATTTAGTTGGCTTTTCAGTGTCAGATTAACCTAATAATTACCAAATAATGACTTCATTTGGGGGGCATTACAAAGATGAACAGGAAAGGTTACAACCACTTTAGTTATATAGGAAAAGTGCATGGATCCTTTTTATTGTTTAAACACACTTTACTGTTTAACATGTTTAATGTAAAAAATATCCTGTTGGTGTCAGTTTTTGCTTGAACACATTTTTCTTTTAAGAGTGTCTTTTTCAGTAAAGCTGTGGGAGATTTTTCTTCCTGGTATTTAAAGTAAGATAAAGTTAAGCTAAGTTCTTTCCCTGACTATCCCCTTCCCCCTCCAAAGCGTTAATAACCGCAATCCTAAGATTTATGGTGAGTGAAAAAGAAAAATAAGTAAATTATCTGACTGAGGAGTCATTCTTCCTCTCTCTGACCATACAGACTATTTTAAATGCTGCTAGCAGCAGTCTAATTAAAATAATTTCTGTCATAAGTCTGTGAAATATGCAGCCACAGCCCAGCTCAATGTTCTCGAGCAAGAATGACAAATCTCTGCTTAATTGGTACTTAATATGGTAGTGAAGGATTAGTAATTCTCCAGGATAAAAGGAGATAACAAATAGAAATCTCTTGCTTGGGGCAGAGAGTCTTGGAAGATGAACAGACCAAATGGTGCTTACCCCCAAACTGTTCCTATCAAGGGTTGTTATTTTGGCCATCATTTATGAAATAACAGATAATTAATGCACATTTTATGGCTAACTCTAAGTCCTAATTAAATACAACTATGTACAAAGAATGTGAACAGCCTGACTTACAAAGACCAAAATAAATACTGGCAGAATTATAGCGACCGCTGCAGGCTCATTATCTTATCTTGAGGATAAGCACCTTGGCAGGGGCATAAGCTGCTTCTGAGGTACAGCCATTAAGCTGAGATTCATAGTGCATTTTAGAAAAACTGGGAAACACAGAAAAGTAGAAAGAGGAAAACCATTCATAGTCTCATTGCTAATAAGTGGGGTAAAAAGTTGGGAGCACTGCTAGTAAGTTGGAGTATTTCCTTCCTGTTTTGTTTTTCCCAGTGCATACTTATTATGAGTTACTCCTTCTACAAATTGTTGCAGGACATTTTGTGCTTTGCTTTTTTCACTTAATATTAAATGGAGACATTTACATATGCTTTTATGAATACTTAGAATAAATATCGCTTTTAATGTTTGCACAGTATTCTGTCAAGTAGATAATAGTAGCTATTATCTATCTTGTGCTGACCATGTATGTGCCAGATGCTATTTTAAGGGCTTTATATGTATAAAGTCATTAAATCAACAATGGCCCTATGAGTTAAGTCCTTTCATCATCTGCATTTTGTAGATGTGGATACTGATGCACAGAAATACTGTGTTAATTGGTACAAGGCTACATAAAGTGGTTAGTAGAGGCAGGATTTGAATGAGGGCAATCTGACAACAAAAACTATGTTTTTAATCACTCCACTGTACCATCCCTTGACGCACTACCTCGAATTAACCCAGACAGTGCTCTAGATCAGAGTGTGTAAACTTTCTCTGTAGAGGGTCAAACATTCTATATTTTGTGGGCTGTATACAGTTTTTTATGGTATATTCTTCTTCTTCCTCTTTATTTAAATGACATTTTAAAAATGTAAAAGCTATTCTTAACTTACTGGCCATACAAAAACAGACCATGGGGCAGATTTGGCCCATAAGCCAACTCCAGCTCTAGATTAAAAGTGAGTTAAACTTAAGTTTGTATGAGTAGCAATTAAGGTAATTAATTTTCAAAAGTTTTTGACATTGGATAAACCAAATAATTGATTTGATTGAATGAATGATTCTCTGTTCAATTCGCAATATTAATATTATAAATAGACTACGTATGCATTTGTGTGTATATTTATTTATAACTGCAATTGAAATGACTGAAATATTTAAGTTTTCATCAACACTGAAAATTTTGAGTCATTGTGACAAGAAGTCAACTCAAGGCCAAAATGAATTTATTCTTGGTAAATCTCACAAGGTTAATAGGAAGTCACAAGCTGCAATTAAACCATCAATTCATCACTGTTGATGGGCCACATAAAGTTATGGTGTGTTCTGTTCATCTCTTTATGGTAGCAGTTCTCAAAGAGTGCTCCTGAAACCAGCAGCAGTGGCATCATCTGGCATTGTCTTGTTAGAAATGCAAATTCTTGGACCTCATCCCAGAAATACTGAATCAAAAACTCTGCAGGTGGAGCATATTCAAGTTTGAGGACCACTGTTCTAGGGAAATCCAGTTGCAAACAGATTATTTTTGAGAATAAAGCTCTGTTTATATGTGTATGTCCATGTGCACACATATGCACAAACAAAAACAAAAAAATTATTTGTGAACTAAAAATACCCCACGTTATGATACTGTATTATGATACATTATGGAAACACCATGTAGACAAGCCACCAAAATCAGAATGAGCAAATTTTAGGGTTGCATATGTATCTTATGCAGACATATGAATGAATCTGTGTTCTCATGCCTATCTTGTCATATGACACTCTATTGATTTTGTCATAGCTATTTCCCAGGTCATTACCTAAGCATGCCATTCTTTAAAACATTAGGGGATTTAAGACTTAAATGTCTGAAAACTTCCTTTTAAATTGAACGTCCTCAATTATTGACACTACACCTGAAAATTTAATTGACAAGTTTACTGTAATAAACTGTGTCATTTAAAAATGTCACTGTCAAGATTTAGGTTATGGGTAAGATGGAGAAAATAGACTCCTCCCTACTCTCTCTCTGAATGCAGCTATAAAACCTGGACAGAATGTGTGGAGTAGTTATCTGAGGATGCTGAAAAGTAAATAATAAATAGCAAATTGGAGAAGAAGACCAAACCTCAAAGTACCACTGAACTGCTGTGAGTTTACCATTAGTTTTTCCCTGTTGCATGGTCCTGGAGGCAGGCATAGCTGCAAAAGTACATGGCAGAGCCTACATTTCTGACTGAGGGCCTCAAAAGAGCGGGTCCCAGGAAGCCAGAAAGCACTAGGGAGTTTGTGGAAAGGGAGGAGTTCATGATTGCAGCCAAGTAAAGTTATTTATTGACTCCAAGACACTAAGAGTTGCACATAAATGGATCTCATCCTAATCAGCATATACAAGACTTTGAAAAGTGAATAGATAGACTCCTATCCAGGTCTCAGACTTACCACTGGCTGGTGCACACATGAGACAGATCTAAATAGCATTGGGCCTTCAAAACTGAAATGTGATGGGGACCATAATCCAAAAAAAGCAAGTTGGAACTTGCAACCTGAACATAATTTGGCTAATTGCCTGCTGAAACAAAAATACCAATATTTTCTATAGGTTTTAAACAAGACCCAGTCTCATAATAAAATATTCAAAATTTTCAGGATGTAATCTAAAATTACTTACCATAGGAAGAACCAGGAAAATTCAATTCCCATGGGAAAAAACAGTCAACAAATGTCAAAATAACACATTCACATTACCTAATAGAATTTAAAGCAGGCATTATTTAAATGTTTAAACAAGCAATGACAAACTCTCTTAAAGCAATTAGAAAAATAGAAAGTCTCAGAAGAAAAACAGAAAATTTAAAAAAGAACCCAATGAAAATTTTAGCACTAAAAATACAGCAACTGAAATAAAAAACTCACTGGATGGGCTCAATAGCAGAATGGAGATGACAAAGGAAAGAGTCCGTGAATGGAAATTTGGTCAATAGAAATTATGCAAACCCAACAACAAAGAGAAAATAAGATTGAAAAAAATTAACAGAGACATAGGTATCAGTGGGAAAATAATAAAAGGCCTAATATTTATGCCAATTGAATCTCAGAAGAAGAGGCTAAATAGCGTGGTACTAAAAACAGCAACAACATAAAATAGATAACTAATGAGGACCTACTGTATAGCACAGGGAACACTACTCAATACTCTGTAATGGCCTATGTGGGAAAAGAATCTAAAAAAGAGTGGATATATGTATACATATAACAGATTCACCCTTGCTATATAGCACAAACTAACACAACATTGTAAATCAACTGTACTCCAATAAAAATTATTTAAAAAATTAAAAACTAAAAATAAAAACAACAACAAGAATTGCAGAAATAATGACTGAAAACTTCCCAAAGTTGGTGAAAGATATAAACCTAAAGGTTCAAGAAGCTCAGTGAAAAAAATAAAAACACAGTGAATTCCCTAAAGGACAAACTCAGAGATCCATGCCTAGATACATCATAATCAAACTGCTGAAAACTCAAAGCAAAGAAAAAATCTTGAAAGTAAACAGAGAAAGACAGCATATTATCTATAGGAGAATAAGGATTCTAATTACTGCAGCTTTCTCATCAAAAGTCATGGAGACAAGTGGGAAGTGGAACAATAGTTTTCAAGTGCTGAAAGAAAAGAACTATCAACACAGAATTCTGTGTCTAGAGAAAATATCCTTTAGGATGAAGGTGAAATAAACATTCTTAGATGAAGGTAAACTAAGATAATTTATTGCTAAAGGACGTTTTTCAGAAAGAAGGGAAATGATATTAGAAGGAAACTTGCAACATCAAGAATGAGATACAACAGAAATGATGGATATCTGGGTGAATATAATAGACTATTCTCCTCTTGAGTTCTTTAAAAAACGTTTGATGATGGGGCTTCCCTGGTGGCGCAGTGGTTGAGAGTCTGCCTGCTGATGCAGGGGACACAGGTTTGTGCCCCGGTCCAGGAAGATCCCACATGCCACGGAGTGGCTGGGCCTGTGAGCCATGGGGTCACTGAGCCTGCGCATCTGGAGCCTGTGCTCCACAATGGGAGAGGCCACAACAGTGAGAGGCCTGAGTACCGCAAAAAAAAAAAAAAAAAAAAAAAAGTTTGATGGTTGAAAGGAAAAATTATAGCATTGTCTGATAGACTTTTCAATGTGTGTAGATGTAATATATGACAACTATAACATCTAAGGGGGAGAATATAAAAGGATCAATATGGTGGTAAGTTTTCTACTTTCCACTTGAAATGGTAAAGTATTGAGTCCAAGAAGATTATGAAAAGTTAACTGTATATACTGCAATCCTTAGAGTAACCACTAAAAACCTATACAAAGAGATATAGTTAAAAATACAATAAATTAAGATGGGATACTAAAAAAATGGTTCAAATAATCCAAAAGAAGACAGGAAAGGGGAAACAGATGAATTAAAAACAGATAATAGGGACTTCCCTGGTGGTCCAGTGGTTGAGACTTTGCCTTCCAATGCAGGGGGTGCAGGTTCAATCCCTGGTCAGGGAGCTAGGATCCCACATGGCTTGCAGCCAAAGGACCAAAACATAAAACAGAAGCAATATTGTGACAAATTCAATAAAGACTTTAAAAATGGTCCACATCAAAAAAATCTTTTTAAAAAAACCCCCAAACCAAAAAAAGATAATAAAAAATAAAATGATAGACCTAAATCTAAATATATCAATAATTACATTAAATATAAATGGTCTACACACATCATTCAAAAAACAGAGATTATCAGAATGAAGTTTTTAAAACTTCATGTCCCTCCACTATATGCTTTCTACAAGAAACTCACTTCACACATAATGATAGAGGTAGATTAAAAGTAAAAGGATATGCCACATATAAATAATAAATGGAAGAAGCAAAATAAAAAATGGAAAAAGATATGCCACAAAAACATGAATTAAAATGACTCTTCCGTCTGCTTTTCCTGGGAAAATATCTGCCATTCAAGAACTCTGACACTACAATATGAAGTAAACTCATTCACTTAAGTGAAATGTTTTCAGTGATCATCAGCCCTGCTTAAGCTGTTTCTTATTTTCAAGTGGGCTAAATACAAGCTTAATTAGGAGCTAATGAATCTTTCTTCTGTCATTTCAAAGGGAGCCTTACACTTTCATGGATTTTTTTGTGTAGTGAGAAACACCGCAAAATACAAAGATTGATTTTAATTCTAAGGCAAAATCAACCTGAATATTCACATATAAACATTCAAATGAGAGAAACACATAGCCCTCAGACTTACATGTGGCTCTAAGTGTTTATTGAATACTCATAAATACATCAGATTTGTACATGAGCTCCCAGATAGACATGCATATGCAGGCAGGTCACAGCTCCTTGGAAAACCACCCATGTTCTCTTCCTCAGCTATGGTATGTAACACATATGGTTCCTGTCAGTAGCACTCATTTAGAGAGATAAAAATCCTCCAACAGCTAAGTTCAGCCTCTCTCCAGTGGCCCTTTCCTTTGATTTCCAAGATATCAAGTGGCTATTCACTAAACCCTATAATTACCAACCTCACCCAGTCCCACCTCTAATAGAAAAGGAAAGAAATGGCCTGTTTAAAAAACTTTGTTCCAATACATTGCATAATTAACATATCTTAATTCTTTCTGGTAGTAGCCTTCTTGTTAACTTTTTGAAGAAAGAAAAGACAATTGAAAGATACATGTGTTGATTAACTGCATATAAAAATTTGAAAAATAACCTAGGGGCATATAGCATTATTTTTATTGTTAATATACAGTATTAAATATATTCGGTAGCTTTGTAATAAACAATAGTCACGGCATGGGGAAGTTTCTTTCTTGAAAACTTTTGAAGATATGAAGCTAGCATTGTTTTCTTCAAAGCTGGCTTGAATTCAACTTGAAACATTGTTTTCCTTCTTTTTTGTTCTTCCTGTCCTTAACTTTTCTTCTGCAATGTGAAAATACAAGGCAGATGTCTTCATCTCACTGGAATGCTTTTAACCTTAATGAAGGGTTGTAATAAATCAGTACTTTTCAACCTGCTTTCTATCATCAACACATACATACTTTTTGAGATATTAGTCTCCACAGAGATAATTAGAAATAATTAGGACAAGTTAGAACTTAGAGTTATTAGTTTGTTAATGGACATATCATTGCTATTTGTTAACTACCTTTAATATGCAGAAAGTTATTGTGTTCATATGTCTAGAAATTGTAGTTACTGGACAAGATCTTTTCTAAGTCATCAATCATTTATTTTTATGTTAGAATGTGTGTGGAATATGTATGCATATTTATGTGCACACACAGATACACATACTTTAAAGGACTATTAAGATATTATTGGGTGAGTTTTTGAAAGTTACATGTGTAGATTATATCAATTTACAAATAAACTAGGAAATAAAGAGCATTTTCACTTTAAGATTTTCATAATTAATATAAAATTAGAATTTGCCTTTTCTTGGCCAGATAAGGTATTGCATTATTTCACATTTTCTATTTTTTATTTACTCAGGAGTCACAGTTGTCAATTTCTTCAATAAACAAAAATTCAGTACTCTGAACTCCTCTCATTAATACACAGAAGAAAAATAACCTGCAAAGCTGCAGCCCAAAAAGAGGGAGGTAGTATAAATAACCTCATAAAATGTGACATCTTGGTGACCTATTTTAAACGGATGAAATTTGGCAATAGCAAAACAAGTCGTTACTTTCCAAGATCACATGAATTAAGATGCAGCTAGGATTACTGCTAAAACCCTCAGCTAACAATGACTGAATGTGAAAATGTGATAGATTTGAATAGCTTCCCAGTGTACTAAGCTAGGATAAATTTATCTGATGGTGACATCCATAAGAAAATTTTATAAGGCAGACTAACTACCTATCTTGATTCTCAAATGTTTAAAAAGCTGTTCTGACTTCCAATGAATCAAACCTACTCATTCACCTTTCAAGAGGCCATAAAGTTTCATGCCTGAAATTCTGGATCAGAAATCATGAGATTTAGGTTATGGGCTTCCTTCTCTGCATAGAAGAAGTAGGCCACCCCAATTCTGTGGAATCCTTCTACCACTTTATGTTTCCCTCTCATCTGGGTGACCAGGTTATAAAAGCTTTTTTTGTATATTTGAGTCCACAGGGTGATGAAGTCTGAAGACTCAGCTTCCAATGTCAGCTCCGCCACTTGGGTGACATTAAGAAAATCACTTGCCTTGCCAAATCTCAGTTGTGTCATTTATAAAATAGGGCTGAGGGTATTCTGAGGATGTGTGTGAAACTGCTGTGAACAGAACAGCAAAGTGATATTCAGCCTTCCAGGCAAGCTGTAGATGCTGTTGGTGGCTTGATCTTTATTGACCTGCCTGACCTTTAGCATTGCTAACTGCTCTTTCCCTTTCCAATTCCTTTACAACACAGCATACATTCTGGTCATAATTCCAGGCAGAACTGTACGGGATCTCAAAACTGATCAGTTTGAGAAACAGGGGTCCAGAGAGGAAGCCAAGATCCCTCAAGAAATCAGGATTTGAATCTAGGTCTTTAAACCACTGGTGCAACTCTCTTCCCTCTCTCTTTTATTCACTAATTCAGTCATTCCACAAACATTTATTGAGCACGTATTTTGTGCTGGGTACAGGGCTACTCTAATCTCTCTTTCAAATAATGGTCTGTAAAAGCATTAGAACATCTTTCAATGCTGCTGTCTATGGCTGAGTTAAGATTCTGGTTATAATTTAATCATTATTAAATAATTATTAAATCATAGTACTTTTCTGTTGCTGTTATTGTTGTCACTGTTACTATTGCTAAGGAAGCCTTCTTTTAAGTGTGTACTTAGAAAGAGATCTAAGGTAGAGCTCAGATTAAAGCAGGTCTGCTCTGGGTGAAGCAAGAGTAACCCTGACCCAGACCTCCCAGGATACTTCAGCCAAACTCCTGGAGCGTTAATGGTGTCAGAGTCTGAGAACCATGGCTTTGCATGATTCTCTTTCTTGGGCTTGACTTAATTAGAGGTTTCATCTCAAGACAGAGTATGGAAGCATTTACTATTATTTCAAGAAGCCAGAGAAGCTTAGTTCAGTCAAAGAAGGTTAAAGTGCTTTCTTTCCATCATTCCTTGAGATATAGCAAATGAGAACTTTGCGTTTCCTTGTTTGGGAAGATGCTTCCTTTGGGTATCCATATGTTACTTTGGCTCTCACTGGCTACCGTTCTCAAACACACAGGTCTGTTACCTATTCTAAGTCACTGCTTCCTCTTCCTGCTTCTCAGACCAAAATAAATGATTTGGGTCTTTAGAAAAAAAAAAAACTTCTAACTCCAAATGAGTGAGGTTGTTCATTAACCTGGTTACAGTCTGTAATACTATGCTGGTGGTATTAACAAACTCATCCTCAGAGTGTATTTTGCAGCTCCAAAGTCTTCTTTTCTCTCTCCCAGGAGCATGGGTGGTGGGTTTGATGTTTTGATAAAGTTCTCCCATCACTATAAATACACCATCAGTGAAGACTATTGAGTTGGGAACACATCAGGGCTAATTATGGTGAACAAGTCAAAATACTAAAAATACATATTAATAGATCTTCTTATGGAATCTGAAACAGCTGTATTTGTCTAGATTAAGAAGAGGTATATGACATGCAATAAATGGACTATTTTGAACTAAGGGGTTTTGGCAAAAGGTTACATTTAAAACACAGGATAATTTAGTGGCACCAATTTATTTTATGAAGAATAAATGTAATAGAAGAAAACCTTGCTTTGAATAATTGAGTTTGGAATGTCCAATCCAATTTTTGCACATTTACAGTCAATCCATGGGCTAAATGGCTTTCAGTTGTCTCTAGGATTAATGTGTGACATCTCCAGTTTACATATGCCTTGGACTAAGCCCATTTCTGTCAACCACTTTGAAGGCATATAGCCAACGTTTAGTTTCACGTTTGGGTTATGAAATGTATTTTGCTGTAACTCTATCTGTTTGCTAGATGTTTTATTATCAGAGCTCCACTTTCTTCTTTGTGGTCAGTGGACCGCATCAGCTTCAACTGACTTAATCCCCAAGATCTTTCACACTAAATGACTTGTTTTGCTTGTTCACAAGAAGAAAAGAAAGGAAAACAGTATTTCTGCTCCATGTGAGTCTACAGGTAAATTACATAGAATTAAAGCAGTTGGCCCTATGGTTTATTATGCAGACATAATTGGATAAAGAGGGCTGGTGCTATTAACCAACACTATTTTTATCCAAAATAAATTCATCTTATTTGAATAAGTGATTTTTTACTATATTTCAGATAGATTCCTATGAGTTTATGTTTCCCTATTTTGTTCATGTACAATATATTTGGGAAAGAAAAAATGATCATTCCAAGTGTTTTCTAAAAATAAAAAGCTGGGATTTGATTTTTTCAAATCTCTGCTTAAAGATGAAGTAGTCCTTTAAGAGTTGAGGGCAGGTATCATCCTTCCAGGAGTCCAACTCAATTTATAAAGAATTTCTCTGTGTCGGGCTTCCCTGGTGGTGCAGTGGTTGAGAGTCCGCCTGCCAATGCAGGGGACGCGGGTTCGTGCCCCGGTCCGGGAAGATCCCACATGCCGCGGAGCGGCTGGGCCCGTGAGCCATGGCAGCTGAGCCTGCGCGTCCGGAGCCTGAGCTCCGCAACGGGAGAGGCCACAGCAGTGAGAGGCCCGCGTACCGCAAAAAAAAAAAAAAAAAGAATTTCTCTGTGGTTTTAAGGACCACAGTCATTCTAGCTTACTAGAGCAAGCCACTGTTGACCACAGATGAGGAGGAGAATCTTGCTAAGGGGGAACCCCAAGCCACCATGGAAAGGACACACTGAGCAGGGCAGAACTAAAAAACAACCCAACAGGATTTTTTATTTGTTAGTATCCTTTCACACCCTCTAATATAGTGTTCCAAATCCTACTTTCTACGGAAGATGAATAAAAATAAGGAGCATCATTTTTCCCCCCTCTATCATAAGTCTGTCCATGGAAAGCACTGTATCCTAAAGACTCAGGACTAGGATAGTGTGTTTGCTTCTTTCCTCACCCTGCTCCCCTGCCATTTCTCTCTCCTTTGCAACAACCTTACCAAAGTGCAATAGAGCAAATATGAAGCCTGAGATAGAGATGGAAATGAATGGACAGGTGACTGACCAACAACTGTCTCAGCTCATCCATTGTCCACTGGACATACGGACAAAGAGGGGACTTGTTTTGCTGGTTAAAAAGAAAGAAAGAAAGAGAAAGAAAGAAAGAAAGAAAGAAAGAAAGAAAGAAAGAAAGAAAGAAAGAAAGAAAGAAAGAAAGAAAGAAAGAAAGAAGGAAAGAAAGAAAGAAAGGAAGGAAGGAAGGAAGGAAGGAAGGGAGAAAGGAAGGAAGAAAGAAAGAGCGAGCTCACCAAAACTACACAAAAGAAAGATCAGAAATGCCATATTGTGTGACTGTAAATTGATTCCTTTCAGGAGGAGCAATTGGGCAGTGTTATTTCCCAAATACTTGGTGTCAAGAAGTCCAGTTATAGGAATTTATCCTAAAATAATCATAAATATATATACACCAAGAGTTAGCTACAAGTGTGTTCATTGCAGCATTATTTATAATGGTATAAAACTAGAAACAATTTCAATTTCCAGCATAATGTTTTGGTTAATATATGATACAATCACCATTAAAAATGATGCTACCAAAGAATATTTAATAAGATGGAAAGATTCTGTGATATATTATGTAACAAGAAAAGATTACATTAAAAAATATGTGTGTGTGTGTGTGTGTGTGTGTGCGTGTGTGTGTAAAATAAATACTGGAAGAATCTATACTAAAATGTTAACAGCATATATCTCTGTATTGTGATATTCTGGGTTATTCATATATTTCTAGATGTTCTACAATAAATATGAATTGCTTTAAATAAAAATAAAATATTTTTTAAATATTGGAAAAAGAGAAGCATCCTGAAGGAGATGAAATGGCTTTGTAGAAATTGAATGAATGATTAATTATTTAGAAATCTGCATTTTAAGTGCAATCCAAGATAAAACATGATTTCTTTGTAGAAAGGCTTAATTGTTTCCTTAGAAAAACTGTCTTCAACTTGGCAATTTAGTAGCCTATCCATTCACATGTTTTACTTTTATTATTTTCTTCCCGAGAAACAAAGTTCAGATTTATAGCACCTGCTGTTGCTTTTAATGTAGTAGTCGCACCTAATTTCTATAGCACAGTGAAATTCCACCACTCTCCATTCCTCATTTTGCCTTCAGCAACAAGCAGTCTGGGAGACATAAAACCAAGATATTTTCCAAGGGCAGGTAGCAGACACTTTCATTAAATATGTAATACCAAAACCACTCTAAGCGAGAAGGGCATTTGCTAAAAAGGTTGCAAGTAAGCACCAGATAATTTCAAGCTGCTCAGATCCGGCAACTTTTGATGTTGGAAATAAGCCCCTAAGTCAAAGAGGTCTTTGAAAAGTATCATGAACCATCCTCCACAAAGAACCACAAAATGTCCATCTGGAAAAGATGTGAATTTGACCTTTGAATAAACAGCATGGGATAAAAAAGAAGAATACAGGATTTTGTTTTCTCTTGCTAACACTTGACAGGCATTGTAAAAAGATGTTTCAAGAAGGCATGGGCTATGGGACGCCCACCCAAATACTAGCTATGTGAGCTTAGAAAGGCTTTTGATCTCTCCATGCCTCAGTTTCCTCAGCTGTTCAAGGGATACTAAAATATGCTAATCTCATAGGGTTAAGATAAAAGTGAAATAAAACACTTTCTGTACTTTGCATATGTTTGACAAATGACAAGCAAAATATAAATGCTACTGGGTTTTTTTTCAGTTATTTTATTTTATAATTTTCATTTAGTTCAGTCCCATAAGCAATAAAAGGACTCATCTTCTTATGACTTCCAAGAACTGAAAAAAATTCTTTGGAAATGTTTAGAAAACAGAGGCATATTCCAAAACTCGATTTCAGATTCATAGATATGGACCCAACTGATTTTTGGCTGCAGTCCATAGCTTCCATTCATAATTGCAATTCATAACTTCTCAACTGCTCTTTGCTTCAAATTACATTCTTACATAGCTCTCTATCCTGGAATGCATATATATGATACAAACAACTGACTGCCTCTGTAGTGTGGGATAATGTGGGGCAGTCATACATAGTGCTTAAAAAAAACTGCCCTTTAAAACAGAAAAGGGCTTGTGTGTTTCCCTGTTTTTTTGAACCTAGTCAATTAGCATTGATTTCTCCATTTCCTGGTAATCTCACTGGGGTCATAGGGATGTACAAATCATTAACAATTCTGAAAATACTTTCTATGGGGCAGAGAAATCCTACTTAATCTTAATCACTATGCCCACCTTTCCTAATACTTCATCAAATCACCATCACCTAAAGGAACAATTAACATCTTAGGAGGTCCTGAATTCTACTCCACTTGAGCACAGTATAGGTTGCTACCAATTTTGGTGTGCAAACTGAATCACATACTTTGTTAACCATCTTTGCTGAGAATCAAAGTAGCTGTGATCTTGACATTATACCCATCACTCGTATTTGAACATGTAAATCCAGGCCAAGACCACTAGACTCCAAATACTATTATTAGCATACATTATAATATCAAAGAGAATAGGCCAAATAACACAATAAATTGATTCTATTTTTGAAGATGAAAAAAGTAAAAGGCAATTTACCACAAACAAAACTAGTCTCTGCAAAACATTAATGGGCCCATCAATTAACTAATTGTCCAAGTATTACAGACACTCAGGCACATAAGCTCCATTGAAATAATTCCAATTTTCTTCATTAAAAAAAATGCTCCCATGACACACTTTATTAAGAAAACACGTCCACTGCAAAGGCTCTAAAGAAAGAAATGATATCAGACTTTTTAAATTAATTAATATATATTTGGGTTATATTTTAAGAACGAGACATGTATGTTCATATAGCATAAAACAGATAATTCTGAAATGAAAATCCTTACTGACCACATGAATGCATAGAATTATTTACTACTGTTGTCAAAACCTAATGGTGGAATTGAGGCAAAGGACCAAGGTCTGAGAGGTTCAAAGAAGGTCTTAGAATTAGACTCCATGAGGACAGGCATGTTTGTGTTTTCTTTTCTGCTGGGTACAGAGTAAATATTCAACACTTGTTGGATGGATGGATGAATGAAGAAAAATTAGACGATAATACCATAAACACCCTGTATATTACTTACAGTTGTGTGGTTGTGTAAGTGTGAGTGCATTATTCTAACAACTGCAGGTGTACACGGGCACCTGAGTAACTAGGTAAGCAAAACTCTTTGCCAAGTGGTGTCCCAACAAGCCTCGTTCCTGTCAAGCACAATCACTTAGCAAGAGAAAGTGGAGGAATTACGTATTCCCTGGCTTTGCTTCTTCTGGCGCTTAGGATATCTTGGCCACTACCTAGGAATTACATAAAAAGTAAAATTCTGATGCTTCAGTTAGCAATGAATTTGTCAACAGGAAAAAAAAATATTTACTGTTTATGTAAATTACAAAATTGGACCAAGGCCTTGAAAAGGTTAAAGTTTTGGTGTAAATGGCAAGTGTCTAAACAATTCTACATTCTTGAGTGTACTTGAGAAAGAACTTTTGTGAAATGTTTCTAATCATAGCATTAAAAAGGGAATGAAAGTATTCTAGTACAGTATCACTATAAAGCCCAAGTATTCGGGGGTACTTTTTTTTTTTTTTTTTTGCGGTACGCGGGCCTCTCACTGTTGCAGCCTCTCCCGTTGCGGAGCACAGGCTCCGGACGCGCAGGCTCAGCGGCCATGGCTCACGGGCCCAGCCGCTCCGCGGCATGTGGGATCTTCCCGGACCGGGGCACGAACCCGTGTCCCCTGCATCGGCAGGCGGACTCTCAACCACTGCGCCACCTGGGAAGCCCTGGGGGTGCTTTTTTGAAAGCTTTTGACAAGGCAGTCTCTATTCCTGAGATACATAAAAATATATATGTAAATATGTAGAATGTCAGACTTCCTTGTGGCGCAGTGGTTGAGAATCCGCCCGCCAATGCAGGGGACAGGGATTCGAGCCCTGGTCCGGGAAGATCCCCCATGCCGTGGAGCAACTAAGCCCATGCACCACAACTACTGAGCCTGCGCTCTAGAGCCTGCAAGCCACAACTGTTGAGCCCACGTGCCACAACTACTGAAGCCCACGTGCCTAGAGCCCATGCTCCACAACAAGAGAAGCCACCCCAATGAGAAGCCTGCACGCAGCAACACAGACCCAACACAGCCAAAAACTAAATTAATTAATTTATAAAAATATGTAAAATGTTAACCATAAGTCTTATCATTGCTGTAGTATATTCTTTTTTTTTTTTACTTTTTCAATCTTTTACTTTTATTTTCCTTTACACTATTGCTGTAAACATATTTAAACTTGATACATGTTGAATACATCGTATTACTTGTTCTTTGTATTACTAGTGTTACTGTGGTATATTCTTGATGGCTCTGTTACTTCCTGGTATTTAAAAAGAGTATGACTGTGAACATAAGCTGGTGATATGGTTTCGTTTGTTCTTTGTGGCCTTGTGTCATTATTTGATACATAAATCAAAAATAGGACTTTGGTCTTCATACTAGATTGCATGCACTATTACAGAACTAAAAAGGAAACACCAGATTTTCAGAATCTATATTATAGCAAACGTCATAATTCCACTCCAGGCACGGTTATTTTTGTTTGTTTGTTTGATGTGTTATTTTGTTTTGACTGTGTTGTTTTTGTTTCTGGCTACAATGCTCTTATTATATAAACTATTTTAAAAATATTATAAAATAGATTTTATAGATGATCTCCATTAAAATAGTTCACCAGCCATCACTGGAATCAAGGCTTAATATTTTGAAGGTTTTCTATTTTAATTCTTTGATACAATGATTTTCAAGCGTTTGCTACATGCCCTTCACTATGCTAGGCCCTGTTAAAGATGCAGAAGAAATACATTATATAACTTACATCAGATGAAATAATTAAAGAGCATTGTAAGACCCAGAGTCAAGTGCTAAAATGTGTACTGTGAGCTGTGCATGGGAAATCAGGCGGATCAGGGGTGTGTGGAGGACCAGGTGGGTAATGATAGAGGGAGCTAGAGCTAAGAGGAGCCTGAAAAAGGAGGAGAGAGGAGAGTATTCAGGGCACAGAACTGTACATGCAAAAAGGTGGAAGTGGGAAAATCAAACAAAATAAATTGGGGTATAATTTTCTTTTTGGAAATTCCAAAATGATCTATTAGCTAACCTTTATTGAATATTTATTAAGGACCAGGCTGACTTGACTTATATCATTTTATTTAAACCTTAAAAAAAATGACATAAGATACTATTATTATCCCCATTTGCCAGATTAGGAATCTGAGATTTGAGTGCAAGTTACACTGCCACACAGCTCATAAGTAGTGAAATCAGAAGTGAACCCTTGCAATGCAGCCCCTAAACCATATTTTTTACATTATATTGATTCACAGAGTTCTAAATGCGGTAATACAGGTAAGGGAGATAGAAAGGCTTAGCCTAATGTTGATTATACGAGCTTCACTGTGGGCAAACTGTCTAGAGGTTGGAAACAGTATTTCCAGGACTGTGAAATACTCTAGGTCCTGAAGACAACCTTTAACTGAATTCCTCATTTTATAAAATGTGCACATGTTTACCAATGTTATAGCTGTGATATCTCTTCGATCATAGAATCTGCTGTTATCGTGGAGTCGAAGGAAGGCATTCCAACTCTACACAAAAGTCAGCCAAAGAAGTCGAACCCTGGGCAAGTCACTTAACCTTTCCTGATTTCAGTTTCCTCATCTTAAATGAGGGGGAAGGACTTGGTGATCTCTAGGGTCCATTTTAAAATTCTGCAAGCATTTTATAAATGTCACTAACAATTTCAGACAAACTTTAGAATTCCAGAAATGGAAATGTCAATTGAATAATGAGTAGCAGACGCCATGTGGAAGTTCTGTCATGATCGTTCTTAAAAAAATAAGCCTTCTTTGTTTCATTAGTGACACAGGAAAGCAAGTACCCCCAAAGACTTCCTTTAACAATTGGAAGTCTTTATCATAAGACAGATGCAAAAGAACTGAGGTGTATTGCATGAAAAATGGGAAATGTGTATTTAATATCAATTTTTTGTCATAAAAACACCGCGGCCTCATACCTTAATTAATCTAAATATTCAGGAGAATGAAATACATTTTACTGAAGAATGCTTGAGGCCAACGGTATCATTAGCTAATTGATCTCTTGCTAAGACAAGTGATGAATCAACTTAAAATATGTATTTCCTGACTGTTTATTTTGAAACAACACCATTTCCTAAGGAGAAACTTGCAAATGAAACACTTCCTAATTTAACAGGAACATTCTGAAAATAAACCATTAAAGAACGCTCAGTGAATTCCTAAGCATATCATACAATGATTTTAGTTTCCTAAGCCCCAGCGTTTTCATGTCCTGTGATAAAAGCGAGAAGTGAAAGGCTCATGTTTTTTTCATTTACTCTTTAGATTATCTTCGTGATTTAATCTTTGTCTGTTCATGATCATTCTTACAAAGTGAGCTTTTCTCCATGTATGTTTTCCAGAGAGCTTTTTAAACTTTTCATTTATTAAACTATAATTTACAAAGTAAACATACAGCCCGATGATTTTTTTTGCATATTATATGCCATGTTAACCACTGCCCAGATTAGGATATAAAACATTTTCGTCACTTAGAGTGTTCCCTGTGCTCCCTTCTAGTCAATAACCCTCTTCCCACTGAAGTAGCTGGAATTCTAATTCGATTTCTATAGACTAGTTTTGCCTGTCCTTGAAATTCATATCAATGGAATCATACATTATGGACTCTTGTGTCTGGCTTCTTTCACTTAGTGTGACATTTTTAGATTCACCTTTGTTGTGTCGGTATCAGTAACTCATTCCTTTTTATTGCTGAATGCAGGGATATAAGACAGTTTATTTATCCATTCACCTGTTGATGGACATTTGGGTTGTCTGGGCTGTCATGAAGAAAGCTGTAATGCATTTCCTTGTGCAAGTCTTCTTGTGGACATGTGCACTTGTTTCTTCTGGGTGTACTCCCAGAAGTGGAATTGATTTGTTATAAGGTAGGTAGGTGTTTAAGTTTCTATGTATTTTTATGAACACTGTCTGAGAGTTAAACACCTATTGTCTAGGTGTACAGAGTTGAGATCTGCAGGTAAGAAAACAATGGGATTTCCGGGCACACTCTTTAATAACCTCCCAGATCCAGCATTCGGACAGCAACTATATAGAAGCTCGAGCAATTTTTCAGCAGTTACCTGTTCACAGAGAGAGGGTGGATGCGCCTCTCCCATCCTTCATGGGTGCTGAGGAAGTCCTACCATCAGGGAGATTGTTCCCTGGAGATGATCAGATGATGGTTCAAAACTCAGATTTGGGGCTTCCCTGGTGGCGCAGTGGTTGAGAGTTCGCCTGCCGATGCAGGGGACACGGGTTCGTGCCCCGGTCCGGGAAGATCCCACATGCTGCGGAGTGGCTGGGCCCATGAGCCATGGCCGCTGAGCCTGCACATCCGGAGCCTGAGCTCCGCAACGGGAGAGGCCACAGCAGTGAGAGGCCCGCGTACCGCAAGAAAAAAACCGAAAAAAAATAACAACAAAAAACCCCTCAGATTTGCTAGCAGGAAATGCATCACAAAACAAATCCTAGCATGTGAGAATCCTGAGCAAGGCCAGCCTGACATCTCCTTTGCCCACTCAGGTTTCCGTGGAATTTGATAAGCCATCAGGTGTAAGACTTCCCTGTGTCCCTGAATCAAGTGCTAGGCTTCAGCCTCAGGAAGTCCAGTCATTTTAAAACCCCTCTCCCTCTGTTCAGATAATCATCTTTGCTCTGATTTATGGTGGCTGGCCTGCAGGTGTCGAAAAGGCGGTCTTGATTTAGCCAGAAAGCAATATTCCCAGAAAATATATTTCCATGGCTACCTCCCCCTCCCCCCACTACCCACTGTCAAAGCCAGCCAACTCCTCACTCCCTCCAGCTGTGAACCTGGAATGTGCCTTGGGTCATAGGTAGCAAACCCTTATAATTCTGCCCCCAAATCGGAAGGAAAATATATGCATAGGGATCAAGGAGAGTGTCTCCTTACACAAATCTTTTTTCTGATAAGAGGTGAACCATAGCCAGAACCAGAGATTTATATATGCATTTTGACATAAATCTGCATCTGTAATTATGGGTCATAAGGATCTTTATAGGCTGCACTAAGTTGGTGAAGAAGAGTTACTGTTATTGACAAAGCATTGACCTGAACATTAGTGGAGGAAGAGCTAATCATTTTTTTTCCCCTGAGGAGTGAGACTTCTTTTCTAGCTGTGAATCCCTTCGAACCTGGGCCTCTGTTAAATATCTTTACATCTGAAAATAAACATAATGGAGTCTCCCAAACACGTCTTATACCTTCACATAATTACAGATGTATAAGAATTTCAAAGCACATTCTAGAAACTTTTCTAATCGTTTCCAAGGTAGTGATGAAGGTTTGCGAGGTGACCAAAGAGGTCCATCTAGATGTTGTGAAAGCAAGCTGTGTGTGAGGTACGCTCCCTCTGAGAAGGACCAAAGCCTATTTTTAGCCGGGCCCGCTGGGCTCCAAGCTCACCTCCACCGTTAGAGCTCGGGGCAGCCGACTGCTGTGTAGGCGGCCCAGAAAACGTACTCTTTAGAGCAATGGAAGGTTAAAGTGAGCTTTAAAGCACAGCCTTATCATACTTGCATGTTATTGCCCAGTCTGCCTAAAAATAGAATCTCATTACTTTAATTCTACAGCATTCTTAGGTGTGCCAAACTTTATTATTAATAGCAGCATTTTACATTTATGTAGCACTGTCTGCTTAAGGGAACTTCACAAATTATACACAGAAAACTTTCCTACCTTGATGTAACAAGCAACAACGGGTTAGGAGGGCAGGAGCTGGTGGTGAGCAGCGGCTCCCCTTCTCTCCCCAGACAGGAGGCAGAGGCAGTGGCGCCAGGTGGCTCTAAATGAAGCCGCTCTTTGAAGGTGAGCCATTTGTATTCTTTGAAAGTAGGCTGTGTTTTTCACCGATGATTTGCAAGGCCTTGGAGAGGATCGCAGTAACCTCAGGAATAACAGTCTGTGTGTATATCTAGTCAGGTCTTTTAGCCGGGTGTTGGAAACAACAAGGGCAACAAAAATGGACACCTTTCCCCAGACCCCAACCAATCAGGTGGTTCTGAAGAGGCTTTCTGTGGGCTCCCAAACCCAGCTATTTAGATTGGAAGGAGGACGGAACATTATCATCCCCATCTAGGCTTCTACCAGTTCCTCAGCAGTGGTGCAGGCAAGACTCTAGTTCAGCCATGTAGCTTAATAACCATGTGTGTGAGAGAGAGAGAGAGAGAGAGAGAGAGAGCGCTGTGTGGTAGCAATAGGTACTCAGACAGCCTGCCATTCAGTGACTCGAACCTAGGAATGGGATACTAACTTCTATACAGTTAGCGCATTTTAGTGTAAGCACATGTCATCTAAAGAAGCAGCCTAAGTCAAGACTTCCTCCACAACAAGTTTATGCTAGAGTTTGGTAAAACTCCATTCACACAGTGTACTGTCAATGGGAAAGCAATCTGACAACATACATCAAGATCCATAAAAATGCTCACTTTTTAAAACCCAGTCATCTGTCTTATTTCTGAGAATCCCTTCTGAGGAAATCATCTGCAATGTGGGCAGGGGGGGTGGTGGAGTATAAATGTAACTATATGAACCACAGGACTTTTTAAAGTATTTTAAAATTGACAACAACCTAAATATCTACCCACAGAGTTCTGGTTAAATTCATACTAGTATATCCAATCAGTGGACTATTAGTAACTCAATTCTGAGGATCCACTGGGAATTTTCAGAGGGATTCAGCAGTGGCTTTCACCGGGAGGAAGGTTTGAAAGAAGAAGCTTAATGGACTCTTTTTTTTTTTTTTTTTTTTGCGGTACGCGGGCCTCTCACTGCTGTGGTCTCTCCCGCTACGGACCACAGGCTCCGGACGCGCAGGCTCAGTGGCCATGGCTCACGGGCCTAGCTGCTCCGCGGCATGATGGGATCCTCCCGGACCGGGGCACGAACCCGTGTCCCCTGCATCGGCAGGCAGACTCTCAACCACTGTGCCACCAGGGAAGCCCAATGGACTCTTTCTAATACAGCTTCCTTTTGAAACCGGTTATTTTCAAAATGGCCAGCCAATTCTGCTCTTCAAAGATAAGCATAATGGCTGGATGGCTCTTTGAGTGTAGCTGCCAAACGCCAGCAGCACAGGGATGATAACATCACGCTTTCTGATAAGTCTTTAGGATAGGCACAGTTTACTGAAGGCTGCAGGCTGTGCTTTAGTCAATTTACATGCATGATTTCATTTTATCCTCCCCCAAATCTCATGAGGTATCATTACCCCATCTTACAGACAAGAAAACTAAGTTCTAAAGCAGTGCAACTGATCTGCCTGACTTCAAAGCCAGTCATGAAATCGTCCTAAGGATTAGATGACATCGTGCCTCAGGACATAGCGGCAGTTAGTTTTACAAACCACTATACAGCGTTGCCTCTAGGGATGTTAATCCAATTTTTTAAATATAAAAATCAATTTTTGGTCTAAAACAGCAACTATTGATGTTATGTAGACAAGTTCCAGAAGAATCATTTGGCCAACACCTTTAGCCAGCATAGCCTTTTAGTAATTAAAACTCCTTTTCCATCTGTCACTTATAGTGCCAGTTCCTCGCCAAGCTGGAGATAAGGGTGAGCAATGCTTTCGGTAAATGGAATTCTTTAGTATCAGTCTTCACTGTGAGGAGAGCCTTCTGCAGTGATGGACCACCAGACTTCCTTGGGGAATCATGCTATCACACTTTAGAAATGAAGAAAAAGGGAAGGAGAAGGCTAAGAATATAGAAGAACATGAGTACATTTGCTATGAGAAAGTACTCCTAACAAATGGATCCATCAACACAGATGTATGAACAGTCATTTGATGAAATTACACGGGGCAGATATCGGTTTCCTTAGAGTAAGAGCGTTGTTCTTAAAAAGAGTCTTTTCACATAACATACGGAACTCTCCCTTGATGAACATAATGTGCATCTTTTATTACATTCAAAGCTTATTTTTAAAAAGTATGTTGAGCCAAGTCCCCTTTTCCTCCCTCACACCCAGTTCCTGCTCCATTGTACCTTCAGGCAGGACGACCGGATCAATCTGGCTTCCCATCAGGTGTTCAGATAGTCCCCAGTCAAGTTGGAGCCCAGACAGAGGAGGGAGCAGCGGGTTGCCCTACACTTCTGGAGGCATTCCCTCTGAGCCAGTCTGCAGCCCTGAGTGAGCTGATCCTCTTGTCAAGACGAAAACCCAGGGTGAGGAAGCCCTTGCTTTGTTCCAGACAATCATAAAGGCTCCCTCTATTAAATAGGGTATGTGCTTATGCCTTTCTGTACCATTTTTCCACTTCTGCAAACTCCAGGACGGACTCTCTTTAGCTGAATTGGAAATAAGCATTCGTTTGCCTCTCCTCTCCATTTCTGCTATCTGTTTTAGAAGAGGTGTTTATGAAACAGGTAAAGTTCAGCTTCTTGGCCTCTCTTGCTTAGAATGTGAAAACTATGGAAGAAGGCCAACATTCTGAGGCCTGAGGAAAACTGCATCTCCAACCCGTGCATGGAAGAAGAACGACAGAATGAAAAGCACAAGATCATTGCATCACCTCTCAGAAAGCTCGCTCTGAGCTGCTAGATGAGCTAGTTGTGTCTCTTCATGGATTTTTTTCTGTTTTTAGAAAATGAGACCAGACACTTTTTATTTTCCCCTCCGTTGGTGTCTTAGAGGTTGTTTAATCTCAAGTGAACTCAGTTCACATTTTCCTGGCAGTGTCAGCTATCGGCTCAAACCGTTTTACTCATTGCATCATCCTGTCAGTCAGCAAGCAGGGACCTAATTAGCTTTGCTTTAATGGCAATAGTTAAATTTACATTATTAATTTAAATATTACAGACTCTGTGGACTTGAGCACATAGCTGACATAAAGATGTAAAATGAATAATAAGGTGCCGAAAAACACCAGAGTCATTATTCCCATCATGTTCAAACTTCTAGCTATAATGGTATCAATTAAAACTCTAATCATAGCAAGAAGCCTTGCTGGTTCTCTTTTGTTATAAAAGCTGCATTTATATTTAAATGCTGGGCTGGAGTATTCAAGTTATACCTTGCAAAATAGAGTGATCACATGTGTCAAGAGACATAATTACAGTTTTAATTATATTTTTGATCTTTTAAAACACCCAAACGGTAAAATTGTAGTACGTTCTTCAGCACCCCTTTCTGCATCACTGGCTTTTCCTAGTCCTGAAGTGCTGCAATCACTCTGCAGTGTCAAAACCTGTTTGGGTTGCAAGACAGATGGGACTTTCAAAATGAAATGTACCTATGACTGTTTGCTACTATATATATAAAATGTCTCATTTAGTCTCATCTGTGATTTTCCAAGAGGAAAATGTTTCCAGGAGCAATTTATCTCAGTCCTACAGGTTTGTATCACTGAATGACCATCTGAAAAAGAGGACCAGCATCTTTTCTTAAAGGGAAACTGCCTAAGTGTGTTACACAGAGATGTTTCAATGCAGTAGTTGAACTGCATGAAATCATTTTTAAATGAATGAAATGCAAAATATGAAATAACTGAAAATGTGAACTTCAGATTTTTCATTTAGTGTATGAACCTTTCATCTGAGTTCATAGAATATTTCATACCGTTATCTGTGAGAACAAAACAACTGGTAGGAAAGATAAAATTAATAGACAAAGACATTTTTCATTTTTGTGCCAGATTGAGCTTTTAGGCCTCCCAGTTATCTAACCAGCTCTCTGCTGAGTAAACCAGCTTAGTGCTTCTTTGGCACTAACTCCCTCCCCTGATAAGGTAGCCCCCTCCTTTGTCAGGGCTGCAAGACCCTGGCAAAGACACCTCAATCCCCTGGCTCCGATCCCTCCTTTATAGCTATTATTATTATTATATCTTTGATTGAACATTCTAATGTGCCCTCTCAAATAGGTTCCTTGTGGTCAGGCTCTGTGTAGGATTATGCCGAGCACTTGGGAGGGGCTCAGTGATGTGACTGAGCCAGAAATGAGATAGCTATGGAGGAAGGTTGCAATGGTTCACCCACCGGGGTTAAAGCCACTTTTCCTTTGGATGTGTAGAATGCATTATTCCAATTTTACAAGACTAACAATAACTTCATTATTTATTTGGATCAAAAAATCCGGTTTCAGGGCTTCCCTGGTGGCGCAGTGGTTGAGAGTCCGCCTGCCGATGCAGGGGACACGGGTTCGTGCCCCGGTCCGGGAAGATCCCACATGCCGCGGAGCGGCTGGGCCCGTGAGCCATGGCCACTGAGCCTGCGCGTCCGGAGCCCGTGCTCCGCAATAGGAGAGGCCACAACAGTGAGAGGCTCGCATAACGCAAACAAACAAACAAAACCGGTTTCAACTATACACGGATCATTCATCAGTGTGGCGGCCGTGGTCTAGTCCTGCACTCTCTCCAAGGTTCAGCTTCCTGAGCAGCAAACAGGAGGTAAGAATAACCTCCCGGTGAGGATTACATAAATGCAATCTTTCTGGTAAAACAGGAGGTCTGAATAACAAAGCATGTAACACCACTCTGTCAATTGGAAATGGCAGATAAAAGTGTGAAGGATTATGGCTGCTAATAAATGCAATGCAACTGTGTTTGCCTGATGGCAAGGAATTAGGATTCAGTCTTCAAAGAGGACAGACTGTACTGGACGAACATCTAGAACTTTTTAAAAATGGGTTTGCAATCAATCCTATCTCAGGATGGTAGTTTAAGGTAGTAGTTAAGGGTGTAGACTCTGAATTCGAATCCCTGGGTTCAAAGTTTAGAATAATAATGGAGTCTGCCTTTTAGGATCCTTGTGAGGATAATTTACAGAAAGTCCTTAGCCCATTGCTTGGCCCTTGGTGAGCCTTCAGTAAGTGTTAGCTATTATCAAAGAATCAAATTGCATAAAATTTAAAACCAGCTCATCTGTATGTGCAGATATGCTTTACGTTGTTTATAAAGTAATTCCATGTATTTTCACCTTACCAAAAGATAAGAGCTCTCTCTTCAAAGGACTGGTACAAGCTGCCCACGGAGGGCCTAACTCAGCACCTTCTGAATGAATGGATGAAGAAGTCCAGGTTAGTATCCAGAACAGGAACTTCAAAATTAATGGACAGGATGTGTTGACAGGAGCCAGAAAAAATCTCTACCAGTGTCTACTGTTCCAGACCACTGAGGTGGTCATCTTCAGCCGAGCAGACACTTTGGGTCACACATCTGAAAAGTCGCATCTAATGAGAACAAGAGCAAACATTTAGTGGTGGTTTTCAAGGTACCAAGCACCATGCTAGGAGGCTTACCTGCATTATCATACTTAGTCTTACCGTAACACTCTAACTTGCTTCTACTCTTATTCCCATTTTTGGAGGATGTCACTGAAACTCACAGAGGTAAAATTAATTTGACCAAAATCAAACAGTGAACAGTGGTGGCACTAGGGCTTGATCTCAGATCACTGAGCTCCCAAGTATATATTCCCGAAATTATATAATACCGCCCCTCTGGAAATGCTTAGGGATAGGGCACGTCAGATTTTGGAACTCCTGAGACCATGCTAAATTGACTAAAATTTTAAGATGCTCAAATTTCAAGACTTACCTGGAAGTAAGCCTCAACTAAAGTGAGTCTCCCAGTCGTTAGCTCCGGGCCCATTTTGAGCCAAAGTCAGCCCCAAATCCTGTGAAACAAGCTTCCACAGAATTAAGAAGGTGATACAGCCCAATGGGACAAAAGGCCTTCCTCTTTTCCTTGTCCTTGTCCTCTGCCATCTGCCATATTTTCAACGTGTTAAAACTCATGGGGCAGAGAATACTTAGCAAATTAATAGAAGAAAAGTCCTGACTTTCCTGGCTCATAAAAGGTTGATACTTTCCAGCCATGCTACTGAAAAGAATGGGATTTATGCTGCACCTTTCTTCCCAGATGGAAAAGTGCTTTACAAATAATGGAACTAATGCAATTCATTGGTAGTGAGTAAATTTGTCACCGTGGATGTATTAACTCTCTAAGGCCAATTCAATTGGGGATTCAATAAATCAGCTCTTTCAGGGTATCTCATGATGCCCCACTGGTTAGAAAGAGTCCTAGATAAATAGTAATTTGATCCTTTGGATTCTTTAATCCTCGAAACATGCTTTTAGGAACGTGGAAAGGCTTAATGCCTCCCTTTTCCTGCTGGAGAAGCTGAGGAATCTGCACAATAAGGGAGGAATCAGGAGATCTCAGGTCATGCTCAATTCTATGACCATTTCACCTCCAATTTCATGAATATCTTCTAGGCTTATTCCTGGGCCATGTTTTTCAAAGTGATCAGCAAAACTGTGCTTGAGAACATTTCCCTGACTCAGCCACAGGTATTGCTGTCATCTCAGGTGAAATTGAAACTACTTCCTTAAGTCTTCTGCTCTCCTGAGCTTCTGTTTTCTTCTCATCCTTGGCTATTCTGAAGGGTTTCCTTCTTTGAAGGGGCACCGCCCCATGCATTATGTACTGGATGCTTCCTTCGTACTAAGCTGAAGGTCGTTGTTTATTGAGGCAAAGTTGGCACCGAGAATGGAGACAAATGGGAAAAGGATATGTATTTGAATTCACATCGGATTATTTATGCCCATGGGTCCACGGCATGGAGCACGTATAAAGATTTTCTATTTATGTATGTATGTATGTATGTATGTATGTATGTATGTGAAGTCAAGGAGTCCTTCAAGAAATGAATAAATATAGCATAGGATTGGATTTTGGAAAAGAAAGAAACTTGTATTAGAGAGCAGCACTTGTCATCATGCTGCAATGTAGTTCTCTAAACAGAATTCCCTTGGAAAGGTAAAACTGACACATCTGGCCTCACTAAACTGTTCAGGTGGGTTAAACATTGACTGTGGGGAGAAAAACAAACCCTGAACTAGAGGGGAAGCCGTTCCTTATAACTCGATGGGTAATAAATCTGTAGCTGTGCCGTGCAGAAGTCCGTGTAATGCTCTTTAATTCCAGCGTATCTTATGTAGGATTTAAAATGTCTTGAGGGATTTGCTGGAAAACTTGTTTTATTTTGTTTTAAACAAACATTGTTTTATTTTGTTCTAAATATGGGAAGTGGATCAGAATCGATAGGGTATTTTTTTTCACCTTAAATAAGAAGACTCATTTTCAATATGACCACAATTTTGGCAACCATGTTTCTTTATTAGTTGTTAGTATTATAATTCACTGAGAATTTTATTCTCATGTTGTCACCATACATTGCCTAGTATTTCTGGACTTTTTCAGATTCTTCCCTGTGAGTTATTTGCCTTCGTTGGAAATTTGATGGATGGCATCGTATGAAAAAAACTATTAAAATCCTCCAATGAAAAATGTACATATCTATTGTGAATTCTGCACTAAAGTGGTCTAGAAGCTTGTTACGAATACAGAGGTTTGGTTCATTTGCTTTTTTCTAACCCGCCTGTTTCCATATTGCAAAACATGCTAAAAGTACTGTTTATCTTGATGTAGACTGTGTTATTTGTGAAGGGTCTGCATGGAGAAAGAAAACATAGGCCGCGTTGTTCGAAGAATCATTAAGGAGATATTATTTCAGATCATAATGTAATTAGACTCCTTTAGAGGGAAATATGAGTGTTCATGTTTTCAGCTTTTATACAGGAATGTAACTGTGGCTGATTAAGGGAAAAGTCAACTAATTTATAATGTCTAAATTTAGTGTTACACCAGATAATATATCTGAAATTACAAAAACTAAAACAACTTCAGCTCTGGCTCAAAAGCAGTTCTTTAATCCAGGGTCTGGAATACACTGTTTATAGTAACCGAAATTCTAATTTTGTAGAATTAGATCTTAAAAGGAGTCAAAGGCAAAAGAAAATTCCCTACACATCTGCTGTGCTCAAAGTATCCACTTCAGAAGAGAACTTTTTTTTATCTCCAATTTATTTTGACAAAAATTCTCTTGGGCTTTTATTTCAAAAGATGAAAAATGAGCCATGGCAGTCAATGGTGTATGGTGACTATTTATCTGTTTACACGTATCCATGTGATTGCTAGAAAAAAACAGATTAGACTTTGAATGTGGTATGAAGAATGTATGTTCACAAGCCCATATTCCTCAGAGGAGAAATAGGTTAAAAACTCAAAACTAAGTTTTAGAAACCATGCATTTTATTTTGAGGAACAATAATTCAAGGCCTGATTTTTTTAAGGTAAAATATATATGCTCAATCTTAAAGTAAACATATTCAGCAAGTCAGTTCATGGTTTACAGTTTTCCTAACCAAAAAAATCATGAAGCTAATTATTTAATAATGTCCATGTTATAATTTACATGACAGGTGTCTATCTGAAAAAATATCTATACATCTACTTTTGATTAATCAAAGAATATCGTAAATGTACTAGAGAAACCTTTTATATATTGATTTCTTTGGCAAATACCTTTCCAAAGTAAAGGGAGCCTTATAAAATTAATAATAGCCCTGAATCATTCTCCTTCTTAGTTCCCGATTTTCATAGATTGGGCTTTCTTTTAAGAGGGTATGCACCTGTAGGAAATTTTATACGGCAGGCAGCCTCCCTGCCATAATCAGAAACCAAATTCATTTTTGGAGGAAAGTAGGAAATACACAATGGCATACGTGCCTCTTTTACGGCCACATCTGCACAGCTCAGGGAAAAGTTCGCAGATAAGTCTGCTGATCACATTACAAGGCTGTTATGAGAGAATAAAGTTGCACCTTTGATGGGCTATTGCAGCTGAGTTAGAGGTCCCAGTCATTAGAAGTTTGGCATGTCACAGAGCGGAGCAGATTGGAGACCCAAAAATACTTTATGCAACTAGCTGAATTTTGGTCATTTCCATCAAATATCAGTGGACCCGTTAGACAAAGATGAACAATACGTGTGCACGGGCACGCACACACACACACCCCCCTCAATACGCACTGGCAGTAAAGATGACTTTAGGTAATTTCTGACTTTCACCTCTGCGATACAAAGTCCATTGTGCTTGTACAGTGCCTTCAGGACACCAGCTGAGAACAAAGCTGCTTCCAGAAGCGGTAAGTGATTTCATTCTTAATGTCCAGGTGATATGTGAAGCCCATTATCACATCACTAATATGGCAGCAGACATTTCCTGGCCAACCCCAGGTAGCTCCAGTGTTTGTGAAATGTGTGACTGGTAAAGGTAGACCTCAGAAACACTTTTAATTTTCTGCTAGTGTCACCAAATGCTAAACACAGCCCTAAAAGTCATCTTTTAAATTTCAAAAGAGGATGAAATTGAACGCCACATAAAAGATCACAGAAAATGTTTAAACAAAACAATTTGCAGGATTTAATTGAAGGGTTTTGGTGAAGTGTTTGTGTTCCAGATGTAATGTGTGGCACATTATCAGAGAAAGCTTGGAATATGAGGAGGAAGGCCATTGATTTAAAAAGTGAGTAATTCCAGTTCCCTGTCACACAGCACATGGAGGGAACAGGAATCATCCCCAACTGTCCATTGTCTCCTGAGGACATCTCCTAACACATCAGGGCCGCCTCGGTGGTCTCTGATTGGCATTGTGCCCCCTAAAATTAACGTAGTTGGTGGGCTTCCCTGGTGGTGCAGTGGTTGAGGGTCCGCCTGCCGATGCAGGGGACGCGGGTTCGTGCCCTGGTCCGGGAAGATCCCACATGCCACGGAGCGGCTGGGCCCCTGAGCCATGGCCGCTGAGCCTGCGTGTCTGGAGCCTGTGCTCCGCAACGGGAGAGGCCACAACAGTGAGAGGCCCGCATACTGCAAAAAAATAAATAAATAAATAAATAACGTAGTTGGTGAACAGGAGAAGCAGCTCCTAGACACACAAGTTACTAAAATACAGAGATAAATAGCCAGGCTGAAACCAGAATCTGCAATATGAGTCAAAATAACCACTGCTACCTAATTTTGAGAAGATATTGGAAAATGTTGCACACTTTCTTGTTTAATTTTTGGTCAACAATCCAAATCCTTATTAGCCAGAACTGTCATTTCTTTTCCGATAAAGAACCCACCTCAAATAAATGGAAATTTGTCATTTTCCAGATGGCAATGAACATCTCCCAGTAAGTCTGATTTTTTTAATGAGCTATGTTACTTTAAAAACAATTAAGAGTTGAATTCTAGGTAAAATTTTTAAAATCCAAAACGAATAAAGTAAAATCAATATCGATTATTAGGAGCAAAAGTGCTAATTGGGACTGTAAAACCTTTTAAGAACTAAGAGGAGAAAATTTCCAGTAAAACTACGATAAATTACTACTAAATAACCAGAATATTTGCATGGAATTTAATGTCAGTACATCAGCCTCCCTTTAATTTTTTTTAAAAAAGTAGTGTATTACTGGTTCAGAAAGACTATTCCAGTAATATTATAAGAGCAGTGTCACTTTGGCAAGTTACCTTTTCAACTTACATTTCATTATGTTCTAAAAACCTACTTTTTAAAGTTATAATGCTTTTCTTTTCTTTTCTTTTCTTTTTTTTTTGCGGTACATGGGCCTCTCACTGCTGTGGCCTATCCCGTTGCGGAGCACAGGCTTCGGACGCGCAGGCTCAGCGGCCATGGCTCACGGGCCCAGCCGCTCTGCGTCATGTGGGATCTTCCAGAGGGGGGCACGAAGTCGTGTCCTCTGCATCGGCAGGCGGACTCTCAACCACTGCACCACCAGGGAAGCCCCATAAAGTTATAATGCTTTTAAGAATTCATTTTTAATTATCACTTGTTTTTTTTGGCCCTCAGGCCTTTCAGGGCTTAATGTGAACTGTTGTCACACTAAAGTGAAAGCAAAACCATTTTGCTGAGAGACCACATTTTAATATCTAACACAACATTCTGACAACAGATACTCTTTTTTTTTTAAACATCTTTATTGGAGTATAATTGCTTTACAATGGTGTGTGAGTTTCTGCTGTATAACAAAGTGAATCAGCTATACATATACATACATCCCCATATCTCCTCCCTCTTGCGTCTCCCTCCCACCCTGCCTATCCCACCCCTCTAGGTGGTCACAAAGCACCGAGCTGATCTCTCTGTGCTATGCGGCTGCTTCCCACTAGATATCTATTTTACATTTGGTAGTGTATATATGTCCATGCTACTCTCTCACTTTGTCCCAGCTTACCCTTCCCCCTCCCCATGTCCTCAAGTCCATTCTCTACGCCTGCGTCTTTATTCCTGTCCTGCCCCTAGGTTCTTCAGAACCATTTTTTTTTAGATTCCATATATATGTGTTAGCATACGGTATTTGTTTTTCTTTCTGACTTATTTCACTCTGTATGACAGACTCTAGGTCCATCCACCTCACTACAAATAACTCAATTTTGTTTCTTTTTATGGCTGAGTAATATTCCATTGTATATATGTGCCACATCTTCTTTATCCATTCATCTGTCAATGGACACTTAGGTTGCTTCCATGTCCTGGCTATTGTAAACAGAGCTGCAGTGAACATTGTGGTACATGACTCTTTTTGAATTATGGTTTTCTCAGGCTATATGCCCAGTAGTGGGATTGCTGGGTGTATGGTAGTTCTATTTTTAGTTTTTTAAGGAACCACCATACTGTTCTCCACAGTGGCTGCATCAATTTACACTTCCACCAACAGTGACAGCAGATATTCTTGATGACAAGTTTAAAAGAATAAAAAAAGGCTCTGTTTTTTACTGTGTTCTTATAAGATCTGACCCAACTTTTTAGTAAACTGTCTTAAATGGGCAAACTCTAGCAAGGTCCAAATCCCCCATAAAACTGCTTTAATCAGGGTAGAGGCTGGTGGTGATTTCAGGTCAAAGAACCCCAACATTAAATCTGTATGCCAATATTTAAACACGTTTAAGAACTGTAAGAACTTTTCATTCCAGAACACTCTGAGGGTTCAATCAAGACTGCAATCCACTGTCTGGAGCAGCATTTAAATGCCCTGTAATATATTATTGTTTCCTTTAGAGGCAAGAAGAATTCTGGTTCTTCTCAACAGCTGCTTCTCTTTCACCCTCTCATTTAGTCCCATCTTTTCCATTTGAGCTATCTACTTCTTACCCTTTGGGGGAAAACAATCTATAACCGATACACATTTCTGACTTTCTAGCCATATTTGAGGTTTTATTCATTCACCCAAAGAAAACAAGAGGGAAATGGAGACATTTTAAACTGAGCAATAAACTGCTCCTCAGAATTTTTGTTGACTGGGTCCCTTTCCCCCATCTTATGGGTGATAGGGAGTGACAGTGCTGTTCAAGATTCCTGAAGGCACCCGGAAATATTGGGGGAAGTGCCCTGAGCTGACATCAAGCAGGTCTCACCTTCCGGATTGGTCCCTATTGGTGCTTGAAGAGTCCACCAAAACAACAGATTGAGCAAAGACTCATAAAAACCATACCTGGAATCTACTTCAAAGAATATCACTTCCAGTAGATCATTTTCCAAATGAGAAAACTGAGGCCCAGGAAAGTGAAGAGTTAACAGAGGATCCGGACTAGAGGTCTGCCCCCTGATTCCCATCCCACGGGTCTTGGGACACGTGACAGATTCTATGAGCACCTGAAGTTTTGCTGGTCGGTTACTTCTGAGGAATCTTTTGGTGGAAACTCTTTAAGTGGCCCTAAGGGTTTAGGCATTATAGGCAGCGTGCAGCCACCCCGAGCCCCCAGGCAGAGTTTCTGAACATGCAGGGAGGCAAACCCCAATAATATAGGACTGATGCTTCAGACTTACCAGGGTCTGCACTTAATCTCCCAAGTTCCTCAGTCATATTGTCAGTACAGCTCATATAATTGTCAAATTTTCCACAATGAACATGTTATTACTTTTGTAACAAAAATATTATAAAAATCTTTTGACATCACTTTATAGTTTATGAAGACTTCTCATGTAGTTATTCATCATATCTTCACAAAAACTGTGACATGGAATCAGTGTCCCTATTTTACAGATGAGGAAACTGAGGCTCAGGGGGATAAAGTGATTTACCTAAAGATATTCAGCTGCTATGAGGTGGCAGAACACGAACCCGAAACCCAGGTCCTCTGATTCTAAATGCTTCTCCTGTTCCATCACAGTCCCCCTGGGTGTGAGCTTTCCGATGGCTTTCTTTATAAGTTTTCATGAGCATCTTGATAAACTCAGGTCTCTGGGAAGCCCAGATGTTTTTTCCAACTACCGCCAGGTTTCTAGTTCTCTTTTTCGTTTCTTCTTTTAATCTCTTTTGTATTTAATTTGGAGAGGATAAGATCCTGAGGAACCTGATTGTGGCCTGGAGACACTCTAGGGCTGTGAGCTGGGAAACTCACACTCAGGGAATCTGAGGCAGGACTAAAAAGGCCCATGCACACTGTTGGGAACACATCTTTTCAGGGACTTCATGCATTTTATATGCACACTTTTTTTAAACCTTCCTGTAAATTAATAGAACTCCATTTTACTGGAAGTATGTTTACTGAATAAAATGGTCCAAGAAAAGAAGTAAATAACACAATAACAACAACAACAAACCCCAAAGAATTTAGTGGTTTACTTACTACTAACTTAACGTTCATCATGGTGTAGGTAGCATCTCTCAGCTCATACAGGTAAAATGCTCTTCTCTGGGAGATGTCTTAGAATGCACAGCAATTTAAGATTAGGACTGATGTCTGAGCTCTTGGGACAAAAATGAAAGCTGGAGTGTCCAGGAACTTGAAGTGAGCTGCCATCTGTGGGTTTTTTTTTTTTTTTTTTTGGCGTCTCATTCCTCAAAGAAGACTTTCTGTCATCCACAGCCTTATCAAGGAAAGAGGGTTGCATAATAGGGCCAATTTGGGGGTCCTTAGTTGATTATCTGAGAGCATTGGCCATCACTATTGTTACTGACATTCAGCTAGATCAAGGTCATGGCTCCAACTAGGAAAAAAAAAAAAGACTCTTCGGCTGCGTGAATGGCTGCAATCTTGGCTGCCTGCAGTGAAGTTCTGGTGTAAAATTTTGTGATTCTATAGTTTTTCTGTTATATTTCTAGGAAGAATAGGGAAGCTACAATATACATGCACACACACATACTCATTCATACATGTAACAGTAAACATTACTTGGATGTGGAATTCTGGCTTAGGGATCAACTCTGCCCCAGATTGTATAAAAATAATAGTAGCATAATCTTTTAAACCACAGTTTTCCTTCCTAGTTTATTTTTTATTTTGTTTATTAAGCTTTTTATGTACATTTTATTGTTTCCATTTTATTTTGTTCTTCTAATTATTCACACTTCTTAGCACATTTCTACTATAGTTTTCACTTCAGTCTAAGGACATATTTGGTAACTTCAGAGCTTTAAAATAGAATCCAACATGCTGAATTAATTTCTTCTTTATTCTAAGTGTCACTAAGAGGATAAGTGTGAAAGCACTTTACAGATCATAAAGCAGTACACAAATGCAAGATGATATGATCGTTAATTTAATTCATTAACTGATTTTCTATATTCATTCATTAAACGAATATTTATTTAGTGTCCATTATGAAGCAGTACAATGTCAAGGGTTTGGTAGTGTCAGAGTTGCCTGAAGACTCCTATGATTTTGGTTTGGAATTGTGGACAGAAAATTATCCAGTGAGTAAGTTTCCTTTGAAATCATTCCTAAATGAAAAGGATAACATACAAAGCCTTTCAATTTTAAGTTTGCAAACAACTGAATTTAACTAAGTAAGACTTTGAATACACACTATTTAGTTCAAAGCAGGAGTAATTTCTTAGCCTCATGAACTATGAGAAATTTTACCTGGCAATCAAAGCCTGGGTCTATACAGTGCAAAGTAATGTAGCTATTTGGTAAGTGTTTACTTAATTTTATCACTGCAGAAAGCAAATTAGAAAAACTTATGCCCTTAAGGGTATTTTTCTTCTTTTCTTCTCTTCTTTTTATTTATTGTTGTTGTTAGTTGGTGGGTTATTTTGAGAGGAAGGCGATGCTGAATAATCATTTTGGTGAACTAACTGCATTGATCAACTGAATTGATTCCACGGGCTGGGCATACTTTAAATGTTCTTTGGTTTTTGATGCCCCTAAATTACATTAGATTCTGTTATTTGAACTCCATTGTCAGAATGATGTTTTATCTAATTTTATCCGATTGAACAACTTCTGCCTAACTTTATCAAAAACCAGGTTTAGAAGGCAGAGTGATAGTGAGCAGAGAGAGAATTGTTCTCCAATAAGCTTATATTCAGACCCATAGACACATGTTCATGTCACAATTTTTGCTTGTGTTCTATATAATGTGCCTTTTGTGCCTCATGGCACAAAAAGGACATATATATATATAATAAGTTTTTTCTTTTTTAATAACAGACTCTTGAAAAGGAGTTTCAAGCTCCTTGAGGGCAGCAAGCTTATTTTTTTCTCTCCAGCACATGGCCTGAGTCTGTCCATGTTTGTTAACTAAACAAATGAGTGAATGAACAAATGAATAAAGAAATGAACTACAAATGAGGGAAGCATGGCCTTCTAAACACAACCTAAAGAATAATAATAATGCAGGATTTTCCTGTGTCTTGAAACACAGCACAGAGCTTGACCCATATTATGCTTTCAATGAATATTTGGTGTGTGGTAAATTCCACTAGCAAATGTAGCAACCTTTTAAGCAAAAAAAGATCTTAATCATCTAGTCACACACGTTCACTCAATTTAGATTAAGAACATTGAGGCTCTGAGAGTATCTAGTAAATGACAGTTTCCAGAGCATGGCCAGTGGTGTTATCTCCATCTTACATACTAGAAAACGGATCCAGAGAGTTTAAATGGGTTTTTTTTTTTCAGGATCATCTAGCTAGTTAGCATCAGAACATTAAATTACAGCCCAGGTACCTAATTCCTTGTAGAGAGTTTTTGGTGACACCTCAATATGCCAGCCTAGCTGTAAGCCTTTAGAAACTTTTGGGCACTGGATGGAAGGCGGAGCTTCTGGAAACATGGGGGCCATCCAGGATTCCACTCCTGCAATATGGAATTGGGTGTTGAGTCAGAAGCTGGGTCTTTGCAAGCATTACTCTGAATTAGAACACTTGCATATATTTGTGAATCAATAAGTTGCAATTCCAGCAGCACCCACCAAAACCAGTGAACAAGGCTCCAGCCGGTACGAAGAGACATTCAACCAGAATTTAAATACAGTTATCAAGCACACAGAAAGTTAATCTGAGCCAGGAGCAAAGCTGTGCTATGGTCATAAGCAGTGAGAGTTTCGTGATGATGCTCAGTGTACAGCAGTGTTTTCTCAGAGGGAGGGCCATGCAAATGTTTTCAGAGGCCTGCAGCAAAATGAGAGGACTTCTTTTTTTCTTTTTTTGCGGTACGCGGGCCTCTCACTGTTGTGGCCTCTCCCGTTGCGGAGCACAGGCTCCGGACGTGCAGGCTCAGCGGCCATGGCTCACGGGCCCAGCCACTCCGCGGCATAGTGGGATCTTCCCGGACCGGGACACGAACCCGTGTGCCCTGCATCGGCAGGCGGACTCTCAACCACTTGTGCCACCAGGGAAGCCCAGAGGGGACTTCTTTTTAAGAGATGCAATGTGGGGACTCTTTCCTAAAATTAAATTTATTCAATTTGACGAACTTCAATCTTAGATCATGTTCCTTTCATATTACAGTACTAAAGTTTCCCTTTTTATATGAAACAAAGATAAAAAGAGACTGGGTGTGTTCAATGTCTTTACTGGACTGGGGGTGGGAGGGAGTTGGCAATTCTCTGTTAGTCCTCAAATTATTTTTGGAAACCTTGCTAGTTCATGAAATGCCAAGGTAAGGTAACGAGTGGGCCACTTAGAACTTGGCTGTGAAAGTACATTGAACCTACAACCACACATCGCAGTGACTTTCACTTTCATGCAACAAAGGTGTTGACACCAGCCCATCCTCTGCTCGCGATGTCTACCACTTCCTCGGTATGACACTGACCATAGGTGAAGTTTTCACAGTGTGTTTCTAATTCATTCCCACACTGACCTGGGCTACATTTTAAACAAATTTTTCACTCCTAAATGCTTTGTTGGAGTCTCCTTTCTTGGAAAGACTTCAGAATCACTGGGTCCCCACATCCACATAGCATCCTGATGCACTGGGGTTAGGAGAAGCGGAAGCAGTACTTGTTTCAAATGACAGCAACGGCCTCAGCCAACTTCCCCTTACACTGGCCTGTTTTTCATGATGGGATGCTAATTTCAAACCAGAGAGTCTATTCAGTCAAGAAATGAAAAACTCCTCATGTGACAGCAGGGCTGTTTAAGATCAGAGCGACACAGTCTACCCTGATCGCACACACATGGGGCTCTGAAGTCATTAAAGAAAAAATTACACCAATTCTGGGCACCCCAGCTGTCTGAGAGTTCAAAAGCTTAGATTGTCATGTGCTTTTTGCTATTATGCGTGTGGAGAAGATCTTTTCATCTTTTTTTTTTTTTCAGTTGGTCAGAGAAAATAGGTGGTGCTTTTCCGTAAACCAACTTGAACAAAAATTGGAAACAAGGTAAGATCTGCCACAAATGAAAACTCTATGGTACTTGTTAACTGAAAACTCTCCCAGCAGTGATGGAAAAACCAGTCAGCTTCCCTATCTGGGGAAATGCCGTGAGGGTGGACAAATGATGACACCGAGCTTTGAGCCAATATTGAGCTAATCCAATGTAACATATTGTTATACAGCAAACTCAATGAGAACTCTGGTTAGCAGAGAAATTATGTAATGTCAGAGAGCTCCAGACTTGCTTAGCTACGTGTCTGAGAATGCTTGAATGGTCCTTCCAAACCAGATGAACAATTCACTGACTTAGTTTTCCCAATTTGGAACAGTAGTGAATGATAAAGACTTATTTCCCAAACCTTCCACTTTGATCTTCTATAAGCAACCTAAAAAAAACATAGAATTTAGAGGGGGAAAAATATCACATGTTCAAGAGAATGTAGAATACCCGGATACTGTAAATTCTGTTCCAGAGTCACTGGCTGACATCAGAACACATCTGTAGCATTAGAAGCTGCTGCCAGGCGATGAACACATAAGAAACGAACAAAGGGCTGGCACCTCAGACATTTATAAGGATCCGTTCGTTCATTCATTCCGATGAACAAACCTAGGGAGGGGCGTGTTACCCGGATGTTGACATCAGACGGCATGATAAAAAGAGAGTTTTGGATTTGGAGGCAATGAAATTAGAATTCTGATCCAAAGTCTGTCATTATCTAGCAATAAGTCTTAGGCAAGTGATTTTGCCTCTTTGGGCCTTACGCAGTTTCATGATATGTAAAACAAAGATTAGACCAGACCGTCTCCAAGGTCCCAACCATCTCTAACATTTTCTAATTCAAGTCATTGATTGAGTATCAGGAGAGGATTGTTAAGGACTAGCATGGTTTTCAAGATAAATTTACATCATCACCCTCAGTGCGTAAGGATGAACTATGGTAGACCACAGCCCCAGAATTGGGGGAAGTGGACCAGAATGTCTAAATCCAGCCTTTGCCTTGAAGGGTCTGACTCCAGTTCAGGAGATAGGACACATGTATAAATTGCAACACAGGGCAACGCATGCTAAGTGACAAAGTCCAGCATGGATACTATAGAGAATTCAAAGGAAGGAAGGCTTTGCCAAGGTTTGGGGCAGAAAGAACCATTTTCAAGGAAGAGGCAGAGCTTTAGCCTAATCTCTAAATGTAAGAGGCTAGATAAAATAACGTCTCGGCATCCTTGGAATTCTACAATTAGAATTAATTAGCAACAATTAATGTTAGTAAATAAAGGGGACTTCCCTGGTGGCGCAGTGGTTAAGAATCCACCTGCCAATGCAGGGGACACGGGTTCGAGCCCTGGTCTGGGAAGATCCCACATGCCGTGGAGCAACTAAGCCCGTGTGCCACAACTACTGAGCCTGTGCTCCAGAGCCCGTGAACCACAACTACTGAGCCCGTGTGCCACAACTACTGAAGCCCATGCACCTAGAGCCCGTGCTCCGCAGCAAGAGAAGCCACTGCAATGAGAAGCCTGTGCACCACAACAGAGTAGCCCCTGCTCGCTGCAACTAGGAAAGTCTGCGTGCAGCAACGAAGACCCAAAGCAGCCATAAATAAATAAATTCATTAAATAGTAAATAAAGGCTCTCTGATGGGTATAATATAGGCTTCTAATAGGTATAACTACTAGTAGCATGAAAATTAGTAAAATTTATGAAAGACTTGTTTTTCCAGGTCAGATATTTCATGATAGTTAATTACAAATTACTTTGGTTAATCATATCATACAAGCTAACTACCTTATATGTGACTAAATAACTAGCTAATTCTGGTTTAAGCAATTGTTTCAAAATAAATTGAACATGACTGTTGAAAACACTTGCTGCCAAACTGCTAGGATTTCCACTAGGACACTTCCCGTAACTATCTCCGTGGCACATAGGCAATTCTAAATAATTAAAACCATTATTTGGCAACTGTAAAGAATTCCTCTCTTGTCATACCACTGATCTTTTCATTTTTAAACTGGTGGACAGGGAGAAGACAGTCAACTTAACTGTTCTGCCTTCAACAAGCAGCTTTATTATGTTGGGCAACTCTGCTCAAAGCAAAAAGAAATAAGGACACAAATGCAAGCTTCCCCATGGCAAGTGGCGAAGAGATGAGTGTAGTGTATTTTTTTTTTTTTGGTGTCCCCCAAACCTCACAGTGCCCTGGAGAGAAGAGGACTCCCACTGGCAAAATTCAGGGTGGAATCTAAAATATACCAAATTTAGAATCAGAAACAGACAAGAGGCTAATTTCACATAATCGGGCCATTCTGGGTTTGCACTGATAATGGTTGAAAGGGGGAAAATTTTAAAAATAAAAGGAAAGCAGAAGCAAAATAGGAAAATGCTTATTTAAAATTAATGTCACACCTCATTTTCAATTAGTCTCTCGTGAACTTTACCTCACTCTCACACCCCTGCTTGTGTGTGCTGAAACCTGTAGACAGCCATAAAATTCGTTTACATAAAAGCACTAATTAACATAGACTGCTTGAGGATAAGAAACCAATCTTTTCATCTATTTTTCTTTTCTTTTTTTTTTTTTTTTATAAATTTATTTATTTATGGCTGAGCTGGATCTTTGTTGCTGCACGCTGGCTTTCTCTAGTTGCAGCTGGCGGGGGCTACCCTTAGTTGTGGTGCGTGGGCTTCTCATTGCGGTGGCTTCTCTTGTAGCGGAGCACGGACTCTAGGCCCGCGGGCTCTGGTAGTTGGGGCTCGCGGGCTCTGGAGCGCAGGCTCAGTAGTTGTGGCGCACGGGCTTAGCTGCTCTGCGGCATGTGGGATCTTCCCGGACCAGGGCTCGAGCCCGTGTCCCCTGCATTGGCAGAAGGATCCTTAACCACTGCACCACCAGGGAAGCCCTTTTCATCTACTTTTAAATTCTTATTGTGAATCCTTAAACTATGCCTCATTTTAAAGCATCACTGACTCAATTTTAAAACATTGCCAGAACCTGTTTTGCTAATCTTCAAACTCAATAGTTCTACCCCAAACCTCAGCACACTCAGCAACAATTTAATAGCAAATATCTCTAGTGACACCTCATATTACTAAGATTCTATTACTTTTTATATTACAAAAAAAGTGCTAGTACACTCTAAAGTATTATAAATAGTTCAGACCAGGCAATGCTTGTAAAATATGTGAAAGTTTATTTTTTGCACTCAGTAATCTGGCATTTTTATCTTATGTATTTATAATCTATAATGTGCCTCCCATAATCAGTATAAAATGTGGATTACTAGTCAAATTCATAGTTTCTGGACATTTTCTTTCTGTTAATATGATTACTAAGGGTGATAAGTTGTATGGTTAATAACCCAATCCTTCCACTAAATGCAAATTCTAAACATATCTTAAAATAATCGCATAGATGCCTAAAATCGGCCTCTTTAATTATATTTTTCTTAGACTGCTAAGCAGTACTTTTTGGGATTGAGGGCATTGTGTTTATGCTTCTTGAGGATTTTTAGCTTGAGGTTTAAAGAAAGATATAAATCTGGATACTTATTTAATAATTGTTGTAATACATTTCAAATGACATAAAAGAAGTATATATTCCCCTGTTAACCAGTAATACTTCATATCTTGACAGAGGTCTCTGTAAAATTGTTCAACTTTTGAAATGTTCAAGTTTTTAGACATTAATATTAGTATAACTAGAAGTATATGGAAGTATATCAATCTGTAAATACAGAGATATTTCCACATAGAAGAGACTACAATGCTTGCATCTTTTCAGCAATTTCAGGCTAGCTCAATTTTTAAATTGATAATTGCTCATTTATTCTAAGACCTCTATGCTATTTATTTATTTGTAATAAATGCCACTCACAATGCATACCAGTCTTTAATAAATGATTCATGTTCTTTATAAGAGATGAATTGCAAATTGCCACCTTGATCATAAAGTAAATCTACTACTGACATTTGCACCAAATGTGTACATGCTAGTAGCAGACACATGAATAACCTCCAACCTGCATCCCCAAGCTCTACAAAATGTCTCTAAGGGCCGCAGGGCGATACCCTTTTGGCCCAATCCCTTGACCCTCCTCCACCCTTCGCTGTTTCTCTAGTATATTCTATCCCTTTTAATTCTCTCTCCACATTAATACGACCTACTCTTGTTTAAACATTTACAATGAGCTATAACTGTCACAGGTTCCCTTCGGCAAACATGCTGCCCTACTCCCTTACCATTTCTGTGGTATAACGGGGACCAGGCCCCAGAGCGGGACTGATTCCACGGCAGAGCCAGGATGGCGCTCGCGCTCTCTGATCCACTAATCAGGTACCCGGCAGTGACAAAGGTCAATACACCTTTTGGGAGTTGACAAGCAGAAGTCACCTTCTCTGTCAATCTCTTATTCAAACAATTTCTGAAAAACTCAGAACCGCTCCAAAAATGCATTTGTGCCCCAGGTGTGGTAGTCAATACACCTAATGCCCAGATGCTTAGAATCACAGAGTTCAAGCTCCTTCTTTTACAGACACAGAAAACAAGCCCCAGAGAGGTTAAAGGATTTTTCCAAAATATAACAGCTTAGCTGGAACGCTCCTGCCCTTCTCTATAGGCTTTTTATCTCATTATTCTTTTCAAATTTTTTGAATGAGCCTTAGCATTCAGCACCAACTTTATTGGTTTTCCAGCTATTAAGTAAACTAGACCACAAGTGACCATCGCAATGAGACGGCTGGGGCAGAGCGAGGAGCAGTGTGTCCAGCTTTGGCTTAGGAAGTCACCTTTAGGCTCTTGTTAATGAAAATATCTGCAGCCTGAATAAAACTTAATAATAAAATTCAAACTGTTCAACTTAAGGTTAGCCTCCTCATAGTGAAGGGCTCTAAATTCTGACTCCAAAATCAAGGAGGGATATATATATATCCCTGCTATCTATGTAATCTTGAGAACAAAGAATATTTTAAAATATTCTCAAGCTTCTGTAACTGGAGCTGATGTCAGTTGTGACAATAACTAGAACGCATGGGTTGGCTGTGTTGAGGACAGATTCGCGACATGACTAGAGGGTAATATTCTGCTGTCCTGGTCCTCAGTGTTCACCTTCCTTCCTCCTTCCCCTCTGGCCAGTTAAACAGGGGGCAGGAAAGCCATTTCCTCACACAAGTGACATCAGGAATGGTGGAACAAAGTCATGTAGCTCCTACAATGAAAGAGATTAGAACCTACTGTTCATGTCAGAGGATACTTATGAGCTCAGAGTCTTACTAATTATACCATGTATACACTTCTACATGAATGAACTGTGGTGTCAAAAACCCGGGATGGGGCTTCCCTGGTGGTGCAGTGGTTGAGACTCCGCCTGCCGATGCAGGGGACGCGGGTTCGTGCCCCGGTCCGGGAGGATCCCACATGCCACAGAGCGGCTGGGCCCGTGAGCCATGGTCGCTGGGCCTGTGTGTCCGGAGCCTGTGCTCCACGATGGGAGAGGCCACAGCAGTGAGAGGCCCGCGTACCACAAAAACAAAAAACAAAAAAACACAAAAAACCTGGGATGGCAGTATAACTGGACAACAAATCGTTCACCTTTAGATGCTTCTTCTTGACCCTGACGGCACCTCCCAATTACCTTGATTGGTGCCACCCCAAAGCCTCACATAGGTCTGCCCCTTCGCATTCCTTATGGCTGAACCAGTCAAATGTTAGACCTCGAACAGCCTGTGAAGAAGTTTCTCAGGAGCTAAGTGTCAATGTGAGAGATGGAAAAAGATAATGAACACATTTTGGAGATCAAAATGCACTCGGCTTTCTGCCATTGGCCAATTTCCCCATTCATTAGTAGCCTTTGAGCTTTTTCACTTCTCTTCCTGTTGTTTTTCAGTTTTTCAGAAATGATATCACTTCTGACAAAAGAACTCAAAAAGCCAGTGGTCTGAAGGTTGTTTTAGGTTCTGAGGACATTGTTGTTGGTGTAACTCAGCTGCACGGGTGCTCTCACACCTGATCCTGGCTCACCAAGGGGAGATTCAAAGCCTACATTCTGTACAACAGCAGGCAAAGGCGCATACACTTTACAAAGGCTTCATTATGAAGTATTCAAAACGAAGGTAAAGTCCCCAAATCCTAACTCTTCAGAAAATCCAAGTCCAGAGATCCAAGTTTTTGAGGTTCTGAAAAGATCTTAGAGACTATTTCATATTGCTTTATTTTAGGGATAAGGAAACTGATGAACAAAAGGGCAAGAATCATTAGCTCTCTGAGATTTTAAGAGACTAAAATAAGACAAAGAATTCATTGGTGTCATTTTTTTTTTAAAAAGTAACCTTTTGTCTGCATAGATCTTTTTATATAAACCTCTGGTTATTATATAAATATGAATGCTATAGATCTGTTCAGGAAAATAACCATACTAAGTTACAGAGAATATCTAATAATAATGACTTTTCTTAAATACTAATTTTTAGGGAACAGTGGCCCCCCAGAGAAGGCTTCCGTGCCCCTGCCAACTCCAGAGCAGGATGGAACCGGGAGGGCTAATGAGAGCAGAGAGTTGCCCTTGTCTTCTCTGACGGTACTTTCTGGAGGGAGCAGCAAAATCCTAGGAAATAAACAACCTGGGTTCTAGTCTTAGATCTGCCATTAAGCAGCTGTGTGGTCTTGGGCAAGATATCCAGTCTCTCTAGGTCTTGATTTTTCATCTGCAAATTAAAAGCTTAGAAATTCCTTAGCACTTCCTTCTAGCTCTGAAATGCCTTGAGTTCATTATGAGAATGATCACATGGTGTCCGTGTGTGTGCTCAGGGCAGATGTGGGTCCAAACATTGCAACGAGCATAGAGTTAAGTGTGCAGAAAAGGGTTAAAGATTTAAGCATGTTGGAGTTGCAGCTGAATGAAGGAGGACCCCAGCTCTTCCATATTCCATACAGCCATTTTATAGATAGGAGAGGTAGAGAGAAAGCAGTATGTTTTTTCCAGGGGAAATCAAGAGAAACCAGAGTATCTTTCTGACTCGAGAGTTCACGAAGATTGGAGAGAGGTGATGGGCAGGGTGAGGACTGCCCTGAAAGGAGACCAAATACATAACTTAAGTGGTATGCATGACTAGAAAGATCGGGCAATAAGGTCACACCTCTGTCCCTGCGACCAGCACTGTCTGCAATTTTCAAACTTCTTTTAGCTCTGGAACCCTGTTGGGGCAGCCACCGCTTAAAAAAGCAGTAATCCTTTCCTCCACTCCTGCTTCCTGGCCCTCTACACCAAATCTCAAGCAAGCATGAGCCCCAGATAGACAGGCTTCCTCTTCGGACCCAAAGTCCAAAGTTGAAGACTCCCATTCAGGTGTTAAATACAAATGGCTGAACCAACACTCAGCTGGTTATTTGAAGGTCTTGCCAGGGCCACAGCTACCTACACACAGATTAGACAACCAGCTTTGGAAAGGGAGCAGCCCTGATTTAGGTGCCAGGTAAATCAATGCTCCATTCCCACATTTCTACTTGTTGTGTCAACAGACGTAGCAGAGGATGGGAAATGAGATCCAATTGCAGTGAGGAGGAAGGATGAAGATGCAGCTCATCGTGCACTCCTAACTCATTCTTGAAAGACAAGCCTGAGCGAGCAGATTTCCGACCAGAGAAACCCAGCTGGACCACCTAGGCAGCAGTCAGGAGATGGCAGGGCTGTTTTGTGTATGTTTTTTGTTTGCTTGCTCAGTTTTTAATGGAAAAAATGTTGTATTTTTCTGTGCTTTCTGTGCTTTCAAAGTTTGTTAGCATTAAAAATCTATTCCTTTTGTTAGAAAAATAAACTATGAATATTTTAATAATAGCTCAAACATTGAATTTGATAACTACCACTCCTAAGAATATACACATTTCTTTTAAAACATGATATATAAAGTAATATGTATATGTGTGTGCATATATATTTTAAGGGAACCAGGAGTTAGCATAGTACTTCAGAGAAATATTGTGAATATTGATTTTTTTCCCCTAGTGAGATATTACCTGGGAATCACAGCCAAGGTAGGACTCTTTAGACAGCTTTATCATTAACCTTTCTCTGTGTGTAAATTCACAGACATCAGACTGTAAAATGTGCTTGCCACATCACCAAAGGAAACCAAAATCTGGTACTAGCCCTTATTTTGAAAATGAATGGTTCCATCTTCTTTTTAAAGTACTCCAAAAGTTTTTGGGACAGCCTGTTCTGCAGTTCAGTCATACTCACCGATCACAAAGTCTTTCTTGTGTCTAAAAACAGACTCTCTCCTGATGCTGTCAACCCAAACTCCTGTTCTTCTACTCCATCCAGTGAGAGGGAGAAGGCTGGTTAGTGTTCTCCACAGCTCCACCTCACTGCCCAGAGGTTGTTAATTTTGTCTGCCTTCAGCCTTCTCTTCTCCAGGATAAATAACCCGCCTCCTTTCTTGTGTACATAGCCTCCAATCCCTGTCATCGTTGTCTTCTTTCTGTACGTGAATTCTATGCCATTTTCATACATACGTTTTAAGTTACAGACCTAAAGTGTAATGTTCAAACGAGAGCCTGACCTACAATGAATTTACACAAGGATTACTTCCTGGCTACAAATGATGCTTGTCTTAATACAGCTCAGGATAGTATTTCTTTCTTAATGCCATCACTAGGTTAATGACTCATGTATTTCTGGAATGCTGGATCTCCTCCAGCCAAGTTCATGTCAAAATACGCTCTCTATCTAGCCCTTTCTCCCACCACCAACTACTCCCCAAAGGCAGTCACTGTTAATAAATTTAGATTTTAGTTCTTCCAGCAGTTTCTACTTGAGCTCTAAATAAATAATATGTCTACATCTACCTGTTTTGATTTTTCAACCTTAGACACTCAGTAGCTATTGAGTTCTCTACATGAATGATGAAAAATTTCACTCATTCCTTCTCTATCTTCTCCCCAGTTTAGGTTAATTCATGATTTTTTAGTTCTTCAGTTGGGTAGATGTATAACTTATCCATATGTATAACTTACAATTATCCCTCCACTTCCGGATCTAGCAGCTTTAGAAAATATTTATTGACCTTAGCACTCTCCGATAAGAAAGTTAACACAGCCCTCCACCTCCCGACTTCTGTCAGAGTATAGCTTTTAGACTGTCAAAGTTTATAATATTTATACTGTTTTATAAATATTATTATGAATTCTGATATTATTATCATAGAAATAGCATTTGTTGCAGACACCAGAAAACAAATTAACCCTATGTCACCAAAATCATGCTATTCAAAATAGAGTGTCCTAAGCATCACAGTTAAATGGATTCTCTAACCTTAAACTCCATCAAACCCTCAAAATCATGCCACAACTTAGTTTACTTCTTATTAGCATAGTGGATTTTGAGGCAGTTCTATAAATACTATTACTGGTTACAAGCAGTGGAAGCTGATTAACTTAACAAATTTGTTGGAAGGATATAGGGTCACTCTCCAAACCAAAGAAAAAGCTAGAGATGAATCAACTACAGATTTTCAAGGTATTAGACTATGAAACTAGAGACAGATCCTGCTCATTCCTGGGAAAGAGCCCCTGATCGGCCTACCTCGGATCACAAGCTAGGAGTAGGACACTTGATTGACAGTCCCATCAAGGTTGCATGCAATGGTGAAGGGTAGTTCTCAAAAAATAAAATCAAGTTGCTGTCACCAGAACAAGCTGGGTAGACTTAACAACAGCATTTATCACATATGATATACCGGTTGTCACATTTTAATTAAGAAATAATTTGGGTAGTTATCTGTTTGACATTGTCCTTTCCCATCAGATTTCACAAGGAGAGGTTACATATATTATTTGTTCTCTTAATCTACATGCCTAGCACAGTATATGGCACATAGAAATACTTACTAAATATTTGTTGAATATTGTTAAAAAAAAAAAGTGCCAAGGGTTTCTGGGATAAACTGCATAGACTACCTGTATTCATTTACTTTGCTAACAAAATATTTTCAGATGGCTGAACTGCATATTAAAGAAGGGATTATTCTTTCTATTGGTATAACATCATGGAGGGATACAACTTAAGTTTTCCATTGCAAGTATTGTATTTTAAAAGAAGAATATCTCTCAAAACTTCTGGATAGTGGCAGGATCCCATGATCTTACACATTGCCCAAACAACTAATGGTTTACAATGACCTGATCCAAAGAACTGGTCGGCAATTTGAATGTTCAGTATTCATTCAGGATTTCATAACCTGTGGATCTCTGCAGCCAGGATTCAACACAGCAATATTTAAGGCCTGATCTAATATCTTCCTTGTAAAGCTCCCCATTCTCCCAAGGAGTGAATCCTTTTCCCCACTCCTCTCCATGCCACTTTGCCCACTTGGTCACAAATTGAGGGAGAGTTATTTGTTTATGTACCTGCCTCTCCATCTAAACTATGAGTCCTATAAAAGAAGAAAGTCTGTCTGATTCACCTTTGTATCCCCAGTGCCTGGCAAATAGGAAGCATTTATTAAATGTTTATTGAATCTAAACAATCAGTCTAAGTAAAGTCTTTGACAAAGAAATATAATGAGTTCAAAGAAATACCAGACTCTAAAGGGAGAAGGTTTTATCATCTAAAATAATAAGATCATAAAAAGAAAAGACAGGAAGGAATGGAGGGAGGGAGAGAATGAAGGAGGGAAGAAGGGAGGAAAGGAAGGAAGGAAGGAAGGAAGGAAGGAAGGAAGGAAGGAAGGAAGGGAGGGAGGGAGGGAGGGAGGGAGGGAGGGAGGAAGGAGAATGTTAGTGCTCTAAGCTGTAGAGAAATTTTAAGTTATTTTTCAAATACACCTGTTCATGGATAGACCGTAAGGGCTTTAATATCTCTAAATCACATGATGACAAAAGAAACAATTAGGAATGCAGAAATGGTCCTCTCTAAAGTTTTCATTCTTACATATCAATCAAGGAGAATGCTAATTAGGAGGCTTCAGCAGGAGTCAATAATTCCTCATCAATATCAGAAATTTAGTTTCACTTTTCAGAGGCTGTTGGTGGCCACACTTGCGAAATCAAGACTGTAATTCATCTCCAGACAATAACAATTATTACCGATTACTAAGAAATAAGTCAACAAAGATATTTTCCTGTTTACATTCTTATCAGACTGTATCAGAACCATCTGTTTTCAAGTTTGTTGTTGCTGGGTTTTTTTTTTTATCCCAAGGGATAAATACTCCACATTGTTCTCAGACTATATGCATGCAAAACTGCCTCTTGCTGCACAGCTGCAATGTTCACTGAAACATTTGGGTAGGGAAAAAACACATATTCTTCTGAGAAAGAAAATGAGAAGAAGTAGATGATCTCACTGAATTTACTCTATCTTCAAACGAAGGATATGTTGGGGGTCTGTCCCATCTCTAATTACCATCTCCTCATTTGAATGGGTGACTATTGATTTTGCTAAAAGTATACAATGTGGAATTTTAGACACTAAAGTAACTCCAACCTAGAAAACACAGTAAAAACTCCACTAATACAAGAAAGATTCTACAATTTTAAAACAAATAATATGCAACCTCTTTATGCCGTTGTTCATTAATGCCTGCCTCCTGTGATAAAAGCAATAAGTTTCCCTCCTTTGAAGACAGTTATAATTGCTCTATTGCCAAGGAAGCAAGAGTGGAAGATTTAAATCGTGATACTGACAGAGTTGCTGCATGGCTTTGGGCGAGCAATTAACCTTTGGTGTCTCAGTTACTTCATCTGTAAAATAGGGATAAGGGTTTTTGCACAGGTGTGATGCCTGGACTAATTAGTACAGTTATCATTATTGATGGGAAAATAATGTTGGTCACTGATTTTGCATCTTATTTTCACACCAGGCAATCATTTTTATCTCCTCTACATTGAATCATTTTTTAAGGAGTCTGTTAAAATGATAAATGATGACAATAGCCACATATTGGAGGCTGGCACAACGCAGTTAAAATGGACCATGTCCACATAGGTGCATAGCCTTCATGAATTATCTTTTGATCATTTGTATTTATCACTTAGATGTTCTCTAAACTTAGACTAAACATGTAAACTATGAAAATGAGGAAACTGTTCAAGGCCCACACTGAACTGGTAAACTGCACTGCAGCAAAAGGCTTTCCAGTTTATTGGTGGGTGACATTATAACAGTACTAGAGTAGTTTAGGCTTGAGCCATACAATTTAGGGTAATCAAAGTCAAGTAAAAGTATGCACTGAAGATAGTGCTTATATGACATCTAAAGCCCTCACTTCCATGTGCATATCTGCACTGCAAGAACTGCAGCTCTAATAGCCAGGGACCAGGACAGACCACGGAGGTACAGGAGATGCCAGCTTTGCCGGAGTGGGAGCATCGGCGCTGGGCACAGTAGGGCATCCTTACAGGAGAGCACAGGTGATGTCTCTCGAGTCAATGAGAGAGACAGAGGCGAGGACGACAGAAATGGGGACTCCCTGCACATCTAGTACTCCTAAGTGCTCTTTCTGTTTCCTAAGTCAGGGTGAAATATCTGCTTTAAAAAAAGTTACCTTTACGTGTCGGCAAAAATGGCAATGAACCATAGAGGGAAACATAAAAGATGGAAGTGCTCCAAACGTCAGTACTCAACGCCGTAACCTCTGCATCCTTTTGTGTAGACACGTGATGTTCGCAGGTCCAAAACTTCTCCCCATGGTTTCTCATACTCGAGATTTTCTCCCAGCAGAGAATTCTCTTTTCTGGAACTGAGTTAATATCAAGCCTCAAATCTCTAATGTCTCCCAAGAAATTAGCCTCTTGACAAGTCATTCGCACTAAGGACTCTGTCCCTTTCCTCCATACTTGCCTCAAAATTACAGGCAACAACTTCCGAATGGAAACATAGCTGTTGCCGTTTTCGTATTAACCTCACCGATCATACGAAACGTAAAAATTAGCATTTCTAGCAGGATTAAAACTGCTAACGCAACTTCTTTCTGTCCTACACCATTAAACTTGATTAGAAATCCCTTCACGATTAACATTCATCTCGCTGTATCGTGCTTGAAGGTTAATAATATCCACCATCTCCTGAGAGAGGGGGAGGGGAGGTATTTATTCAACGGAGGGAGACCACCAGGAGAGGCAATTTCCCCTTCCGTCCACTAGAGGGGGATCCGCGGGGGCCGGCCGGAGGATGGTAGAGACACCGAGACACACACAGCATCCCGCCCTGCTCGCCTGCACTTTAGCCGGTAAGATGAAGCAACATTAGTATTCATCGTTCTCTATTCCTCACCCTCGGTAGGTTTTAACTTCTCATAAAGCCCCTTCACAAATGCCGGACGGCCGTGTTAGCCTGGAGGGAAAAAAAGATCGACCTACCATCTTAAAACAATATCCAGTCTAATTCTTCTAAATCAACACTGCGTGAGATAAATACACAACCTGTAAGAACAGATCCTAAGTTTAAAACCTTCGTTTATTCTGTAGCAGCACGTGTGCGCTGCAGAAGTGGATACGGAATAAACGGTGCATGGACGTTCTAGGGAAAAGCACCTCCATTATATACAATGCATAAAGAAATGTACCTACCCCTTAGCACACCGGCTGTTTCTGCTTATGGGACTGAGTTATCCTTGAAATGCGCTGGGACATTTTGTAGTAAATATCCTACTTGACGGACTTTTTTAGACCTACCCACCTATGCAGGTTTGTATACTTAAGGAAGAAATAGACATTTTAGCAATGAAAGACAAACCTTATATTTTTCCCTCATCAAAATACATTGTGTTCTAAGAAAGAAGGGGTGGGGAATGAGCCTGTTTTGGGTGGACTCTACCTAGATGGTAAAGCAAAATATAATACCTTTCTCTATCTGTAATATTGTTCAGTGTAGCAGACTCTTTTGCTTGTTACAGTACAGTAAATGGGGTGTTTAATTTGGGATTCAATGTAGTCTAGTGTCAAGGTGCAGCAGTTTTATTACAGAAATACAATTTTATCGGAGGCTGAAGATTTAATTTCCATCTTACGTCGAGAGCCATAAACGGTGTGCCTCTATTACATTTTGCATAGCATTTGGTATGTGTAATTCCTGGTCTAATTTTAGAGTTTGAAAAGGTGGAAGAGTCACAATATGTAGATTCAGATTCTTCAACATTTCAGCCACAAATGCCATTTTAAAATGAGTAATTTTCTGTTTCTTAGTCACATGTTTGAAATTATTTCTTCCCTCCCCTGATTGAATTCTGCACCACATCCTCTCCAGTCCTTCCTAATGAGGTAAGCCACAAAGTTACCCACAGAACATCCTTGGGTTGGAGCAAATGCTTTCTTTGTTTAAATTTGTCTGCTGGTTGGTATTTTACTTAAAAGCAAGACGATCAGATGATCCGGATAGTTTGCCTTCTATTGTGCCTCATATCTGTCAGGGTCACATGTTAATGTCTGTTCTCATGGATGCATTTAGAATCAAATAATTTGTAAATGTATTGGGAGGATCGAATTTGAAAGAAATAAATGATGATAGCTAGAAAGCTATATCAACATTGAAATCCAAATTTGGGGAATTGTGTCATTATCCTTCCTTCAAATATATTTATTAACAGAAACACACACACACACACACACACACACACACACATACACAGAGTAGATGCTGCTCTTCCATTTGTTTGCTCTTTACAGCATTAATTCTCCTCATCAACAGTTCATACCTTCTCTGTACCACCAGGTGGAGCCATTTGTTTATGGACATCTGTCCATTTCCTTTTTCTCCAAGATGCTACCAGATAAATAGCTCCGGAGTTAACATATTGTGGCAAGCATGAAAATTTAACACCCACAGATAAAAAATAAAGCTTTCTCAGGCATTGGTATAACAAACCTTGCCGTAAGAGTCCTCTTGCTATTAGATTTAATAGATTTACGCACTTTCCTATTTACAATTTCTGCACACCAAACAGAGAAAATAATGTTGTGTGTGCCATAAACAGTGTTGCTGCAGGTCTATTTTATGTAGCACCATCGTTCTTATAAACTCAAATGTTTGGAAACTTCAGTCAAATGGCAAAAAAAATACTCTATGCTGTGAGCCTCTGTTTTCTTCAGTCTTAAAAATATACACCGCATAGAGAAGAAAATGTTCTCCTTCAGACAAAAGAGAGTGGTGATTCAGCCGTAGGCAGTAAGGGGCAATGTCAGATTCTTCTCTCGGTCAAATTTATCTCTCTTCGATTTGAGGTCCAGTGAAAGGTAAGTCAAAATCTATCTTACCTTTGGTTCTATTTAGGAGCTAGTTCAAAATGAATACTAGTAGCAAAGTTCAATTATTACATTGTTCAATTATTTTAATATTTTTATTTTAAGAAATTAATCAAAGAGCTTCTCATGAACAAAAGGCAGTAAGATAAGAAAAATTTAGAAGCCTGATTTGCATGTGCAAATAACTGTGGAATGAGCTCACCTAAGCTCATTTGCCAATGACCTCAACCTTGATCTGGAAAGATCATTTATTCACAAGTAAAACATTCACATTCTCTATGCTAACACTGTCTTGGATCTTTCCTTAAGGTAGATTACGAACTGTGACGTTGGACAGCCTATTCATAACATCTGCATTTACCAACATCGTGGAGTTAGGTGTTTAACTGAAATATCATTTCTGTTGCATTCTTTATTTTAATCAGGATTTACTCTCTCTGTATCATATGTATCTAAAATTTTCCTTGAGCATCTGCAAAGCAGTGAGTGGAGGAAGATCTGTGTGTAGGCTTTATTGAATCCGTCCCTGGGCCTGAGAAATCTGGCTTTTCTCTCCTACGCGAACTGGTTCTGGGAGCCGAGATGGGAGGCTGTCTGCAAAGAAGCCCTCATACAACAAAATGCTGCAACCACCATTTTGCTGTTCGCTCTCACACAATGAAATGGTGGCACAGAAAACAGTTAACACATGCCCACGAGAGTCGTCTTTGAAAGTATTCTACTCTCTGATCCAAATATCTAGCTGCTTTTTAAAATGTTGCTACTAAGGGGCTAAAGATTTTCATTTTCTTTAAGTGTGCAAAACTTGTGCGTGTGTGTGTGTGTGTGTGTGTGTAAAATGCTGGAAGCATCGGCTGTGTACATTCAACTGAAGGATGGAAAGAACTCGTCAAAAATGCACACTTATTTAGCAAACCTGAATAAAAGTCCAGCTCCTGAGAACTGCTTCTAACAGCTCACAAAAGCTGTACGGTGAATTTGGCCCTGACGCCTCCTTTCGTTTTAGCATTCACGGCGTGCAACTGAGAGTGAGGAAATTTAAGAGAGTTGGGGGTTTTTTCCCTTCTTTTTTTAAAAAAAAGTCCTGTAAAAATTAAAAGCAGGCCCACATTTGACTCACCTGGGAGACCCCAGGCTCGCATTTTTTTGTGGGAGGAAGAAAACAGAACAAAACAAGGACCCAGAATCCCTTCCTCTTTCACTTCTGTTCTTATTTTTAATCATTAAAAATGCTTCCTTGGCTGCATTAAAGTGTGGAAATTCTCATTTTTCTGCAGTGTTTCAGACTCATATAGACTCCTTGGGGACGCGGTGAGGAGCTAACCAACTGCACATGGGAAATGAGGATTTTCATGGTTAGAAAAACTGCAGTGTTTGTTAATTTTCCACATGGAGTCAAAGTCACGAGTGACTTTTTTCTTTCAAACATAATGACTTGCGCACTTGGTGTAGAGTTGTAGGTTAGAATTTATTTGAACGCATCAAAATGTCTTACAGAATTTAACTTGACTTCTTTTTATAAATATTTCCACTATTTTCAAGTGCATAATAAGTAGATTAAAATGGGACACCCTCTCTCTCCATAACCCCCCTCCTCCCTCCACAGAGAGAATTATAAAAAGCTACTGTCTATAAATAAACTATAGCCCTGGAGGACCCACCAACAGGTTATGTAATATGTGACATAGACCACCAGGGGCTGAACTGAAACCACTAATACTTTTTTCATAGGATCATTAGCTAGAGTGAAACAAGGTGCCCAAGTGAAAGGATGAGGAAGCTGACCCCACTCGTTATATTTGTGTGCCTTTAATTATTTTTTGCATTGAAATTAAACACAAATATTCAGTTTTATCATTTAAACATATTGTCACCCAAATACAGCAGGCTACTTTTCATATTTTTAATGATTTGCAATGTAGTATGTTGTGATTAATATTTACAGTTGGTTTTCAATAAATACTAAAACTCTTGTGAAAAATGCAATTTAAATTTAAGGCTAAGGAGAAGTTATTAGTTAAATTTTTTTTCCCTGCTGTACTTTATGAGATAAAATCAATTGATTTGCTTTGAAATTTAGATCTTAAATTAAAATCTTCCTCCAACCAAGATGAGTAGGTCTGGGGCTCATGGAACCAGCTTGCATGTATTCTTGACCTTGTGCTGACAGTCACCAGGAAGGGTATGTTCCCTTTATAATAGCTGCTTTACAATTTTGGAGACGTTGCTAGACTTTTACATGCACTAATGTTAGTTGCCCCATGTACCTTACATAAAGCCAATTCAATAAATTTAGGATTGTGGTTGAGAAATAAATGTCATGTCAGTAACCCTCAACCAGATATCAGAAGAAAGAGTATGTGATCGTCTAGTCCAAAAATTAACTTTCATGTTTTTAATTGGTGTCATAGCCTGTCCTAAGTCTATAGCGCTTAAATTAAAGGCAAACACATTAACCTGGAAAGGAAACATAATAACAACTCCTTTTATCCCCTGGCTCAAATGCTTTTATGCTCAACCCTAATTTTTGTTAAAAACACTTTCAGGCAAAGACAACAGGAAACAGTAAACATGGCAACACCATGAAAATAATTTTCTGATGCATTATTTCTCTCCATGTCCAAAGAGTGAGTTGTACAGGGTGCAGAGGAAACCGCTGTATCATTAAACCCAATGCCGACGAAAACAGCCACCCTTCCAGCAAAATGGATACCCCTCCTCATTTCATAAATCTTGTTTCCAACTAGACTAAAGCCAGGAATTGACTCTCGATCACATCAATGGCCTGAAACTGGTGTATCACTAGTACGTTCAAAGGGAATCAGGAGTAACCAGCAACAACTTCAGGGGCAGGGATGCAATTATAACTGACAGCCAGATGTCTGGCCAGGCTGCTCTAATACCCATCAAGGCTGCAAATGGTCTTGGGTCCTCTTCATCCAAACAGGGAATGATATATGGATAAACACCAATACCACAAATCATCAACACAAACCAAAACGATGCTGTGTCTGATCAAGATTTCAGATATCAAGAGTTGGCCAACTTCTCCCCTATCTTCCCCTCTCCCCCCGTTCCCGCCCCCTTTCCCAAACAAAAAGCTTGTTAGTGGTTGAGGGCCCCATGGGAAATGTTTTTACACCCAGTGCCAAATGCTAATCCTTCACTGAAGCCTTTAGTGTATTTAAATGTTTCAATTATGGGGCCAAAAGGGATTCCAATAGAAATTACTTAGGGAATATGGAGATTTAATAATTTGGCTAATAATTTGGTTAATTTGGCTAAGGACTACCTTAAAAGAGCACATTACAATTCAAAGAGAATAGGAATTTATTTTAATTATCATTTAAGCAATAACCGGCATAAATTTGTGTTCCTTAAATTTATGTTTGGGATGGGAGAGGGGGGATATAAGTAAATTCTCTTAGTAGATTATATAACATTTCTTAACCTACCTAGATACAAATATTTCTTCATTTTCACAGATTCCATATTGTATTGTCTTGAAATACTTTTTTTTTAGAGCTAGATTTGATATGCATTTGTGATTCATAAGCCGCTACAGATGTCAAGCCATTCTAATCTGAATATGGATAAAGGATTCTGGGGAAAACTCAGTAAAATTGTCTTATTTTGTAAAAACGGTTTGAATTTTTAATTAAATTAATTAATTGAATTAAATTCATGGTATTAAGTATTTGCAAAAATAATAGAACCATATTCAGCATATTTATTATTTTAGTGAGTATCGGTGGATTTTTCAGTGCCATGAATGGTTTTGCAGTGTTCATAGCATCTCTTAGAGTAAATGAAAATTATGTCTTTTCAAGCAAACTCCTCTTTCGTGAAATTTTTACAAGTGTGTTTAGACTTAATATTTCAAATACATTTCCCTTTTGTGACGTTCTTCTCTAGGGCTCCTGGGTCCAAACCCATTTTGAGGTCTAAGCTTTCTCAATAAAAATGTCAAAGCCAGAGGTCTTTCAAAGTAGCTGCTGAGAACACCGAGGCCCTTTCTGCACTGCCAGTCTGACAGGGTCCTGGGTCTCCATCCCAGACAGGCTTCACGTGGACACACACAGCAGCTCTCCAAACAGAGAAGCATCTCATGCTATCGCCTTTCCCCGAAACATATAAAAAGAGCATTAGCAGCCTTGAAATCTACTTTTCTGATGAGGTACAAAGTCAGGCTGGAAAAGAATTGTGAATACCAAGAAGGCTGGAACTGTGTTTTGTCATATCGATAGCCCCAGTTCCAATACGTAGTGGGCATTTGATAACTGTTTGATCATTTATTGAACAAACATTCTTTCAGTGGTTATGCTATACCAGACAGGGGCTGTTTTGGAGATAAAGTAGTCAAGAAGACAGACAAGGTACCTACATTTTGGAATCTATAGTCTGTGTGAAAATATTTGTTAAAAAGTGGGATGGATGGATGGATGGTTGGATGGGTGGGCTAATGAGTCTAAAAGAAAAGTGTTTCTCAGATACAGGTCTGATATTCCTTTAGGATGAGACCCTTGGGCTGAGCTCATTGCAAAGAAATGTAAAGCCAGATTCCCAGGTAAGATGGCTCAAGACAAACCCAGTGGCATCAGCCTGAAAATGGGTGCTGCCACGGCAATCTGAGTTTCAGGTGATGGTGCAGCTGAAGTTAAGTGAGGTTGCCAGGATCTTAGAGCCTGTTCAAGGTGACTATTACACTGGTGTTCTTGGTAGAATCTGAAGAAGTGCTTCTGGTAATAGAGGAAAATACAGGCCTAATATTAAAAAAATTTCTTTTTTACCTTCAAAGTATGACTAAAAGACTAAAGGGTGGGATATCTCTGTTTGACTCTATTATTAAGAAGAGACCTCTTGTTTCCAGGTGTTCGTGTAATGCCCCTCCAGAAGATATGTCTTGCTGGTTTCAAACTATCTTTCACTCAGGCAGATTTCTTGATCTCCTTGCTGTCTTTTTCAAAAAATCCTATTCCCATTTGCCTTGTATTCAGTTGCTTAGTAGTGCCATTCTACACCTTGTCTATATTCATGATGCAAAAAAGAACAGGAAGACTCAATGGAGGGGCTGGAGATGGTCAAGCCTGCTCTTTCCCAAGCAGCTGACTGAGGGCTTTGGGGCTGGAAGACGCATTGAGCTGGAAGCTGTGTCACAGGAGCTTCAGGTAAGGCTGGTTGGAACACTGAGTCAATCTAGCCAGGCCACTGCAGGGCTGGGGACAGGACATCAGAGAAGAAAATCCTGCGAACCTGGATGTTTTCCATAAAAGAACAAGTTAACTGAATTTTCCATTTCCAGCTGGTTGCTTTGCAGTATAATGAATAGGAATTTCTGAATGACTGAGTTGAAGGCCTAGGACCTGACCCCACAGAAACCCCTGTACCAAGTCACCCCTGTTTATCAACACTACTTACCAACCACCACCACCACCCTTCGCAAAAAAAGAGTCCTCACTGGATGTGATGTGATTCATTTCATACATTCACTCAACAAACATGTACTAAGAAGGTCTTCAGTGTCATTTGTTGAATAGATCTAGATAAGCAAGTTGGTAGGGGGAAAAAAGGCTGCCGAAGGAGGTATAAGGGTAAAAATGATTGAAATTGTAGCATTATAAATATAACCTTCAGCCTTGAGAGAGTCCAAGAGCTAAAGGAAGCAAGGCTGCTTTTCTCTGACGCCACGGGCTAGGAAGGAGTGTTTTTGGTAACTCAGCTGATGAAGATGATGAGCTGATGATGATAGTGACAGCAGGGGCGACCACCCACAAGGTGATTGCTGGCACTGCACTCAATTCCTTATATTCAGTTTGTTATTTAATTGCCATGCAAACCTGTTAAACAGGACTCGTTATTTCCATTTTACAGATGAAGAAACAGGCTCCAAGAGGTTAAGTAACACCTAGTAAATGGTAGAATTTACTACCATTCCAACTTCAGTCATCTGCCCCCAAAGCCCACAAGACTAGATGGCCTCTCTCCCACGGTCTAATGGCTTATATTTGAGCCCATTATATTTTCAAGTCAAAATCTAGATGATTTTCACTCACACATGTGAGAGTTGGGTGAATATTTTTGAAACCAGGTCTGGAATCCCATTAAGATGGTTTTTTAAATGCATATTTAAACGCAACACTCACAAGTGCAGTCCAAACGTTAGTTAATATTTGACGAGATCCAAATCTCATCCTTCATGTTCTCTTTTACATCAGACCTCTTCAAGAGGTGCTACAGAAGTCATGTTTCAGATCCAAAAGGTGTTGCTCTTGAGGGCATTATGCTGTGTGAAATAAGTCAGAGAAAGACGATAACTGTATGATCTCACTTATATGTGGAATCTAAAAACCAGCAAACTCATGGACACAGAGAGCAGATTTGTGGCTACCAGAGGCAGGAGGTGGTAGGTGGGGAATTAGGTGAAGGTGGTCAAAAGGTACAAATCTGCAGTTCTAAGATCCATAAATTCTAGGGATGTAATGTGCAGCATGGTGACTATACTTAACAATACTGTATTGTATATTGGAAAGTAGCTAAGAGCATAGATCTTAAAAGTTCTTATCACAAGGGAAACAAACTGGAACTACATGAGGTGATGAATGTTAACAAATCTTACCGTGGTGATTGTTTTGCAATATGCAAATTTTGCAAACATGCAATTTGCATTATATGGTATATCTTAAACTCAGACAATGTTATATATCGATTCTACCTCAATAAAACCAGGGCTGTGGGGAGGTTGCCCTTTCCTCCCTGGACAGTACAGTATTGCCCGAAAGCTGCCGCTGTGGCAGTCCCGGAGCCCACATACGTGATGCTTAGCAGGAATGTCCTCAGAGGCCGGGCCGCTGGCAGGGAGGGAGGGAGAATGGAGGAGGAAAGGCAAAGCTAGAGAAGCACAGGGCGAAGGAGAGAGAGAAACCTGCTCTCCTGCCTTCCTTTCCAATCCCCGGAGCAGCACCATGGTCACCTCATAAACAGCCATTTGTCATCACCTCCCAGCTGGCTTCCCCCAACACAAGCCAGCTGTGTCCCAAGCCCCTCAGCAGAGAACTGCTCCCAGAAAGGAGCAAATGAGGTGTGATGAGGCAGAAGACCCAGAAGTCTTGGCTTGTCCTCTGAAACATCTGAGCTCAGGCAAGCCATGAGCCTCTCTGGGCCCCTCTCAGTTTCCTCCTCTGTGAAATGAAATAACGATCAGGTGCATTTCCCCAAATACCAAACAGCTAATGAGGTCATGTATTTTCAATAGCTTCACTGAGTTACTGGCATGTAATAAACTGCACGTATTTGAAAAATAATGCATTTGAAAGAGCACTTGTAAACCACAAAACTCTCATCTCTACCAGGCTCAGAATCTCCCAGTAGGGCCCTAATTTTTTAAGCCATTCTCTGTTGGGTTTTGAAGAGCCTTTGTAAGTGGGCTGCCCCTTCCCTGGCCAACCTCATTTCTCACCACTTCCTGGTGCAGACACTCTGATACAGTAAGACCAGCCTTCTTCATTAACATTCTTTCAAGGGGCTTTTCCCTGGAACACCAACAGTGAGCCCCAGGCTCCCACCACTCATGTCCCAGCCCCTTCGTTCTCCTGCACACAGTCAGCGCTTGAACACTGAGGCCGTACCCTCTGCCAAGCACTGTCCTAAGTGCTGCGGTTGCTTCTGCGAGCAAGAAAGACCAGGTTCACTGGCCTCCGCAGCTCCCACCCCCGAGAGAGCTCTCCGAGGTCAACCTGCTGTTCTCCTGCCAGAGCCATCCTTCCCTAACCAAGTCTCCCAGCTCCAGTTCCCTCTCCTAGAAAATCTCTTTCTATTCCTGTTAACTAATATCCTATCCCTCTTTTTTCCTATAGCACTTGTAGGCTGTTTTGTGTAACTTTATGTTGCAAAATTCTCACAGGTGTAAGCACCGTACAGGGATCTACTTTTGCCATATCTTCATAACCCAAAGTAGACATATGAAACGCTTACTGATTTCAACAGAGTCCATCAGAAAGGGAGGGCGTGTGTGAGAAACTTTCTGAGGGAACAGAACCCATCATTGCCCCTCTGTGTCACCTGCACCGTGGGCTGGTAGATCCTATTGGGAGGGTGGCACTAGCGAGGACAGACTGATTCACGGCTTGGCCATGCTCAAGGACACCTTCCTGCCGCCCGAGAAAGAAAGACTAATGTCTCCTAGCAACCAGATTCCAGCAGCTTCCTGTCCTCACAGCCTGCCGGGGCTCACTGCTTTGTTGCCTTGGGTTTTGCATTTTGGCATTGCTGATCATTGCATTCATTCTCAGTTCCGAAACTTTAGGAATAAGGTCTGATCTGCAGGCTAGCTGACTAGGTTAGAGCTGAGAACCATTTCGTTCACAACACGCTTTCAGCAATCAAATAATTTTCAGGGAGCAGAAAGTTTGCTCTTAGCTTAAAAAGGGAGGATACGTTTTTTCAAGATTTTATTTATATCAGAGCAGTTGGTTTGAAAGATACATAAGAAGGAAAAAGTATACTTCTTTCCATCAAATAATCCAAAAGTACTCAAACCTTTTCAAAAAAGATGCACTATCATTCGGTTATAGCAATAAACTTTAACATGGCAAATTCACAGATGCAGAAAGGCAAGGAAAATTTGAAGAAAATGACTCAAGATTCTTAAAAGTTTTGATGGCTTAAAATTATATCTGCCAAATGGCTCGAGTATCATGAATTCTCTCTTTCCAGAGATTTCCAAATTCAGTTCTATTGTCCATAGTGCTACATTTTTATGTTAGTGAGGTTAAATTCAGCAGATGATGTTGCTTTTTTAGTTTTCCCTTGTTCTTATCAAATATTCAGCAAGACACAATACGGTACTCATCTATTTTTTAAAAAATATATTCAGACTTCATAGTGAAGTGTTCAAAACCAACTCTAAATAGAGCCTTAATTCCCAAAACTCTATACATGTGAGTTAAGATTCTGATTACTTTTTCTCTTTCAAAAAGGAGAAGCCCGAGTTAGAAAGGTGAGTTGAATGCTCAGAGGACTGCTCAACCCAGAACTCCTGCCTGCACCGTCAGTGCTTGGTCTTGAGTACCCAGCAGTGAATCCGGGCTTATGAGCCTGCAGCCTCTCTGTTCATGCAGGGAGGGAGCCTGGGCTCTGCAGAGTCATGAGCCCCTTGGAGAAACTCATTTCCTCCCACTTTCCCTCCCCTTCTCCCAGCAATAAAGTCATGAGTCAGAGATGAATTCTAACCATTCTGGTGGCGGTGGAATCTCACCAACCCAAGATTGAGCCGTTTCTTCTCAAGAAAAGTAGAGGGTTTACCAGGCAGCTGCTATCAGCTTTCAGCTTTTCATCATCCACTTTTGAAATCTAGCTTTGGATGTAGTTTTACTAAGGGGTGTTAAATATTCCCTAGAACATCTCTCTCTCATGAGCTCTTTGATGACCTCTTTTGGGGTTCTACACACATGTGTTTCAAGGGTGCAGAATTAGTCATGTGGTTAAAGCAGAACACTCCTGCACTCCCTTCTGCTTGCCATTAAGTAACCTTGTATGTGGATCAAGGCTTTCCTTATTGTCTCGGTTTGTTCTTTATTCCCTGAAATGGTCAGGACACCTGTCGACTGTCTCGGGAGAATGAATATCTTTAAAGCCCGTAAAGAACTTTTGATGAAAAGGAAAAAGTGCTCTGCCACCCACTTGTCTGAGCTCTGCTATTTTAGTCTTTAATTGCCCACCACGCAACTCCATTCACCTGTTGTTTTAATACTTCAGGTAAATTCAGCTTAATCATATTTTTCCAAAGGGGAAAAAAAGTAACCCTGACTTCTCCTCTGGCTCTTTTCCAACATCTGCTTGTAGCTGTGGAAGGAACTGAGGTAGGCAAGGCCCTGGGAAGCAGGCCTGTGTCTCACTCCCCTGAGCCCCGCAGGCATTCAAATCACTGCCTAAGACACAGATGATTCAAGACTAACGGGTCTGGGTCCCAGCCTTCATCGTTTCCATTTTCATGACGGTTTACACAATAATCATAAATGACCAAACTGATTAGGGGTTCTATAAAACCAAACAGATTGGGAGGCAGCGTAGAACAGTGGTTGACTAACTGCGTAACTGTGGGACTAACTTCCCACAGACCTGGGTTAAGCTTCCAGATCTGTCATTTACTAGCTGTGTGACCTTGGGAAAGTCACTCAACTTCTCGGAGCTTCCTATTTCTTACCTGTAGAACAGGGATTATGATAACTACCTGTATGAAGGTCAGTGTGAGGATGAAGTGAAATCATGTATCAAAGAGTTTACCACAGTGCCTGTAAGTACTGTTTATTGACTAACAGATGATAATACAGGGTGCTTTGATATGTGTTCCTATATTAGATTATCTTATCAATTATCTGTTAGTTCTATACAAAGCACTGTGCTGAGTATGGGGACCCCCTCCCAAAATTTGAACTCCCTCTTTCCTCAGAAACTTTATACCCCAATTGCTAATCAAGAGGCAATATAGAAACCCACAGAAAAAGGAAAAGTGCAGTTGAACACACTTTTTCCTGAGTGCTGTCCATTCTCAGTAGAGTCGAGTGCAGACATGAGGCTGACACTGCCTTAGATACTGCCCCCCTGGGTCACACCTGCGCAACCAGGGCAGTCAATGAAATAACAGTCAACACTCATTCAACAAATATTCATTGACGTCTACTACATGCCAGGCGTGTGCTAGGTGATGGATACGTCAGTCTTCCTGGGGCTTAAGTAGCATTCGGGGTTTGTTTTAAGCATTTCACATAAACTAACTCTTTTAACCCTTCAACAAAGCTAGGAAGGAGGTACTAGCATTAGTTCCATTTTACAGATGAAGAAACTAAGCACAGGGAGGTTAAATAACTTGTCCAAGGCCACACAGGGAATACGCAGCAGAATGAAATCAGACCCAAGCAAAGTGGTTCTAGGGTCTGTCCTCTTGACCCCACGCCTTTCTGCTTTCTGACAGCATTTGGTCACATGAGGGGACCATTTCACGCCTCTGGTTTGGTTTGTTTACTCCTCTTTTCAAAGATGGATTCCCTAGGTGATAGGATTGAGGCTTTACTCTTTCCTTTCAGCTCTGAATACTTTAAAAGGGGCTGTACAATCCCTGTGGACACTAGTTAGGCCCTCCATTGACCAAGCCGTGTGTCATCAGTTATCATATTGAAGGCAATCTCCCGCTCTTTTGAAAAAGAATTACAAACACACTTTGATGCATTAAAAATACCTACTTTAGCAGAGGTTTACTTCATAATCTAATAAAACAGGTTTCTAACTTGAAGGCTTTTACAGCCTTTGAAGTATTATTTAAATTGTCCTAGACAGAAATTACTTATAAAATCAAACTGTCACTTTATAGCAGAATTAAAATTAATATGCTCCTCTTGATTCCTGCACTTGGGCATAAATGCCCTTGAGTACGATGCTCTGAACTTTGGAATGCGAAAATCTGAACCCTTTTCTCTGTCCAGTCTGTGTCTCTTGCGGTAAAAGGCAAAGAATACCAACCATCAATAACAACCAGGATGAAGGAAGAGTGTTTACTTCCAGCCTAAGGTCACTTTCTTTCCGAGTTCTTCAGCTACGTTAGAGAAATCATTTGAACAAGAGAAAAAAGGAAAAACTGCCTCATATTTGCAAATGGAAAACACTGTAAAAAGAGAAAAATGGCTGCCCAAATAGTCTCAGGACATAAATTTTTCTTAACGGTTGGGTGTTAGCCTTCAGATGCTCTTTTTAGAACCTAGACCATCCTGTACACACAGCAGACTATTAGACCTGGCACTAAGTTTTGCCCATGGTTAGCAAATGACATACAAAGAACAAAATTGGTCCCTTGAAGTTGAAATCAAAGAGCCTTCGTGAGTAGCCTTATGCACATTGGAACCCAAGAGTACACACATGGGTGTGGTAGAGGCAATCCAGAGAGAGGGGCACGCTTCCCAGGGGTTGTTTTAAACAATGACAGACTCCAAAATCCAAACGTGACGTGTTGGAACATGAAACACACACGTACACACACACTTGCGAAAAATACTGCCAAAGTCCCTCAAAGCCAAAGTTTAGAAGAACACGTGCTCTGGATACAGCAACAGTAATTTCAAAATCACTCCATGTATGATTCCCTTCTTCATCTCTTTGATCACTTTGGCACACCACTTAGCAAATAACGGAGAAAGAGAAATATGAAGCTGGAGACAGAATAGGTAATTATAAAGCAAAGCCACCCACCTTGCTTTTGGGGTCAGGAAGTACAATGGCCTTCTTTTGCAGCAAGAATGAATTTAACACCAGTGTGTTAAATGAACACATATATATTTAAAAGAAAAGAAAATGGTTCTTTAAAAAAAAAAAAAGAAGTTGCAGTATTGTTCTCAGAGCAAGTCTTACCCAAAAAATCAACATAAAATAAAAGCAGCATACTGTGGTTCTTTGGTACAAGCAGAAAGCAGAGTCCTCAAGGCACTATTCCCCTGTTTTGCGAAACAAAACAAAAAGCAACAGTAAAAGGTGCTGTTTGGCAGAAGGGGGAGTTCCTTCAAACACCTCGAGCCCACCTGGGGCTCTCCCCGTGCCTTCTCTCGTTGTGGGCTGGAGAAGTCGCACCGATCAACACCAATGTCACCATCGGCTGCTTAAATGCCACAAAAGTACACTTAGAAATGAGAAGAAAGTGACACGGATATGCAGAGCCAGCCCCACTGCCACTAGAACAGCCTTAAATGCCCACACAAGGAGAATAAAAAGAAAAGCACATTTTGCAATAGAATAAATTTTTTTTCTTAAATTGAGACCGCGGAAAGTCACATGACCCCGCATGTAGCCTCTTAGGCAAACAACCGAAATGGTAAAGACAGACGCGGAGGCTGCCTCCTTCCTCCCGCCCGCCTCTCAGCCAGTCCTGCCCGTGTCCGCATTCTTCTGGGCGCATCTGTGGAGCTATTAAGTGGGATAATCCCTCTGGCCTTTGATACATTTCTGGACATGATTATTTCATTACTCGCAGTATATCAGTAGGATCATAATAAAAAGGACTTCTGACAACCTGCCAAGAGTTTTGTGGCCTTGTAAACACAAAAGTGCTCTAATAAAATTTTATTAAGTGTTAAAAAGTCATAAAAAGTGAAATAACATAAACTACAAAATTTACTGTCCTCAGCAAATGCTGAAAATATCGTCCACAGTAAAATTAAATTAGCATGTAATAGACGGACAAGCGGTGTGGAGTGGATTTAAAAGAGGATCCAGGGAAAATAACACTGTAACCCAATCTGGGTCACGGGGATTTAATTCGGATTCTTCTCCCTCAATGTGAATAAATGCGCTGATTACAGACAAGAGCTCCGGGGTTACTGGAGTCTCACACATTGTCAATACTTCGGGAGAAATAATATATTGCGGATTTTAATGAGCTCGGGGAGACGCAGCGAGCGTCGCGGGGAGCGGGCGAGGGGCAGGGCGGCCACTAGGGTGCGCTGCGAGACCGGGAATCCCCGCCGGGGCACTCCACCCCCGGCCGCCGCGCCGCCGCGCCGCCCAGAGCCGCGCGCAAGCCGGGCCCTCGCCCCCCTCGAACTCGAATTTACAGGGGTTTTTTTTTCTTTCTTTCTTTCCCCCTCTCCTGTGACATTTACTCCAAATCGTAAAATGAAGTGTAAGCCGAGCTTTGCCGCAGGCGGCTCTCGGTCTCTGCTTTCAGACTCGAGGTCCCGGCATGGGATGCGCTGCCCGCGGCGGTGCTAACCCCGGGGGACCGGGTGGGGCCCCCAGCTCCGCGCCGCGCCGCGGGCCTGGCCTCTCCCTCGACCGAGGCCGAGGAGCGCGCGAGGCCCACGTCCGGCTCTGCCCGGGACGCGGGTGCGCTCGGAACGCGGCGGGCGGCTGGCCCCGCCGCCGGTTCAAGTGCATCCCCGGGCTTGGAGTCCGCGGCGCTGGGAGCGAGTTCCCCTCGCAGCCCCGTCTCCGGAGTCCAGCGTGGCCCGCCGCTCCTGGGAGCCCTCTTCCCGGCCCTCCTGGTTGCGCTGGGCCGCCGGCCTACAGCAGGGACCCGGCGCCGGGCCCACGGCCGCAGGCTCCCCAAGTCCAACGTGGAGGCTCCGCCTGGAAAAGAAGTCCGACTTCCTCTCCACGCTGCTCCGAGGGGAATCTGGACTCAGCAGGAAATTGCTCGAGCGCCCAGCCTGCGCCTTTGCGGTCAGCCCTCGCTCTGCTGAAGAGAAGCAGCTCCCACCAAAGTCTTGCCTCCCCCTCCCCCCGAAAGCCCCGCGCAGGTTTGTAAGGAGGGTGCGAGATCTGCAAAGTATTTGTCTTCGAGGGAGAAAGATGTCGGTGACGGTGCCCAATGAAAGACGGGTGTTTTTTAGCTAGAGATAACCAACGGGCCACGTCTTGTTTTGCAGTCCAAAATGATGCAAACGCTGCCATCTGAGGAGTCAGTGTCAGGAGTGTATTAATTATGTTAGTGAAATAGGAAATAAATGGGCAGTGACACATTTCGTGGCATCAGTTTTCCTCAGGGATGTCTAAGGTTTTAAGCTTCATTTAAGAATGAGCTACATTCTGCCAGGAAGTAAATATTTTTCAGTAACCCCTTGCTAAAGCCCAGAAGAGGTAAGTTAAAGTTACCACCTAAGCTGCTTTAGTTTGCTGTCGAGGCTTGTGCGGGTTACTTGGAGGAGGATGCCTTGTAGTTTTAATTTTCCAGATGGCAAGAGCATTTGATTTTTATGTGGCCAGGTAATGTCCAAGGCAAATGGAGGACCCGAGGGTCTTTTGATAAGCAACATTCGCTTGACACTTCTAGCCTAAAATAGCTATAATTAACTTATAGTGGGAATTATAGCCCCATGTTTTACATTTGATTGTCATAAGTTATATGGAAAAAGTGTTCTTTAACAGTTTCTTAAACAGCCCTGTTTATTGTCATTTGCAAAGTATTGAATTTGAAATAGCCTGGTCTGGAGCATGGAGTTAAAAAGCAAAACAATTTAAATATGATTTGACATTTGCTATGAAAGACTTTGAGAACTAATAAAAACAGAATTAAAAAGAATGGGTATAAGTAATAAAATTTCTTTTTGACTCAACCGTGGCTGCCTCGGGGAAGGGACAGATGACATGGCGGTGACTTTGAGCCATTCCCTGCAGAGGGCAATTGTGAATGTGGTTGGTCAGTGCTCCTTTGAAAAATGAAGGGCAAGTAGGCTTAAGGAGCAAATATAGAAACAAATATTTTACTACATAGGATTTTCTTAAGAGTTCAGACGGAAAGTTTTGTATTTAAAATTTCATGATTTCTTCGTTGATTTATGAAATTCAAAAGGAAACTTTATACTTATATTATTTTGTTCTGGGATCACATTTCATATTGAAGTTCATCTGTCCTTCAGAAAAAATATTTTCATAAAAATATTTTCATCAGGATTAGTATTTTTAACTCTCTTCAGGTAGATGTATGATCGCTGTCAGTAATTTTTTAAAACACGTTAACCAAGGTTAGCGCAACCCTATTCAAGGAGTTTGGTTTATTCCAAAACTATAAATGTAATCTAGATAAAATTGTAATATCAAAGGTTTTTGTAAAGAAACTTGGGAATGAATACATTTTAAATGAATATTAAAACATGTTTTAAAAGAGTTCTCCCACTATTCCCCCCTTCCAAAGAAAAATCAGAGTTTTCCATTCTATAGAAATATTATAATCAGGTATAAGAAAATTATTACTATAATAACAGTTCTGTCAAAATGGTGGATACTTTTGAATGTATTACGAAGAAAAAAGAATATTCCCGGTTCTTTATATGTTTGAGGTACTTGAAATGGCTAGAAGTTTGTAAAAACATTTTACTACCAAAATATACAAGACCATTAAAATGTGCAAGTAATTAAATTTTAAGTGACTAAGAAGTATTTTTTCCAACTGCTTTTTAATCTTTGAAATTTTTATGTGTACTTCAATGAGTGCCTCTCTTTTAACTGTTCCAAGTATTTTGTTATATTATCTATATGATAAAAGTATTATTGGAATGTGTTGTGTTTTACTTTCTGCATGAACAGTTGAGAAATATTTTAATGTTCTTTTACATGTATATGGGATAAATTTGAACATGTGCCTTGGAGTAAAAAACAATCCAAGTTCATTTTTCTCTCCAAAACTTGACATTGATCCTGATCTCATAGTTTTTATATTACACAAACTGTTAGTGAAATCAATTTGGACATGCCAGTTTATAGGGAAATGTTAAGACATTACAAGTTTAATATAGAAAAATATATATTAAGATAAGAAATAGCTAATAGTCAAAATTAAATCAAGATGTGTACTTGTATCATTCACTCATTTAGATGGTCATTTTAAAGGTAGTTTTGCACTCAGGAAGGATTTCCTTATGCTCTATATTTATGAATAACTAAATTATTCTACTCGGCAACTTAAAAACTCAATAACCAGATACCAAATTTATGTATTTTTAAGGCTAAGGATATGAGAAGCAGATTGGCTTCATGAAAGAAAGCAAGCATTTAAAATATAAACTTAATTTCAGTTTCTGACAGAAATACTGTGGCCAGCTCATCAGTTTTCCAGCATGTAAAAACTACCTTTTCCACATTAGAAGTTCATATTTAAGTTTCCTTAACTGCAAAATCACTCTAAAACAGTGTTTTATGTTAAGGATCATTTCATGTGTTGGTCTCATTGATTACACGTGAATGTATAAAAATCTTGTTTAAAGACCTGGAAAAGTGAGGAAATTCCAAGTCAAGCTGGCTAATTCCATTCATAATTCATCCCGAGTGCCCGACTTAGGAAACTTGCACACAGTTTATAGCTCTACGTACAAAATAAGTTGACTTGTTTTGTAAGCGGGGAAGGAGAGTTAACTTTGACCTCCTTGCTCAGAGAGGCTTAAGATGACACAACTGTGGAATGTAGGTTAAGCTTTTTGGTTCCCCAGGAACTTCCAAATGTCAACCTTTTTTGGATTTTTGCATTTTGAAAATGTAAACACAGAAGGACAACTTTTGTGTTCTGAGATGGGGCTGACTTTCATCCACCCGTTTCCTTCCTGCTTGCACATTTGTTCAGTAATTCTTCCGAGTACTGGGGGCACGACAGAGGCCCTGCCATGAGAAAACAGCATTCCCCATATCTCTGTCCCCTTCAGCTGTCCCTGGCCCTCCTTTTATTCTGAGCGAATTGGGCAAGAATTTAGTACTTATACTCACATGATTCAAACTGCTAGATCCACAGCCCAAAGTACTTTGGGGGTTGGCAAGAAATCCATCTAGACTTTGCATTCTGAGCTGGGAAAAACTATTGGGGAATCCTGTGGTTTGACACTGGGGAGCTTCCAGGCTGTCAAACTTGAAACAATACATCTGCTCATTTTCAAAGGCTGCGCCATAGGCTGATGCCTTCCCTTAGTTTTGATGTTTAGGAAGATGTTAAAACATTTTCATAGAGTTTCTTAAACATGCTGAGTAATTTGTAATTTTAAACCAGACTAATTTTAAGGGTGAAAACTGGCCCAGAGAGAGTTTTTACACAGTAACTTCAATCTGCTGTGAACTCGAGTGACTTTTTAAAATAGGATCTTGAAAATGTGGGTTTCTGGTGGCAAAGGATGCCGCCTACTTAGAGTAGGAATCCTCAGGACCGGTTAATATCCACCAAACACGCTTCATTAAACTGGAACAAACATGATGTTGAATTCCTGGCTCCGCATTTTCCTGAATGTAGGTCATTTTCTGTCCTTACGATTTAACGTTTGAAGGGATTTCCTGTCTTTGAAGTACAGCATTTTGTCGCCTGTCTGGATAGCCTCTTTAAAAGTTGGGGCTCCCGTCCTACTTTGAAAGGCGAAGTGACTCCATGTTCTCTGGCTAGAGTGTCCCAGCTCACTAAAGGCAGTGATACCTGCAGGTGTGGGACTTTCCAGGTCAGTGCCTGCAGATCCCATATTCCAGGTCGAAGCTGACAAGAAAAGCCCAGAGCTATGCACTCACCTGGGTGAAGCCTTAAAGAGGTAAGCTTTCATAATGAGGAGCTATATATCAAAATTCATAGCTTTTGAGAACTAGAGTAACTAGTGCTCAGGCATTAGAGTCTCATGCTAGAGCAGAACACGACAACTGGGATCAAATGTGCCATGGTGGGTGAGACCCACCTAAGTAATGACCTACATCTAAATGTCCTTTTAAAAAAGATATTATTTTTACTTAAGAGTGCCCAGTATTTCATCACCTTTTCTGATATGGACCCTACTAGACTAGATCCAATATTTCTAGTGAAAATGTGCCTGTTTAATAAGAAAATGTCATTCACAAATGACCAATGAGTTAGGAGACAACTGTGAATTGATTCTAGGAGCTGGAGGGATGCTTATTTTTACCAAATAAGGCAACACACTCCAGACCTCTTTGTGAACTACAACACAACTGACAAGTGAAAGCTATTTTCATATATTTACATGACTCTGTTTACCGTGAGCATATCCACCAATTCACCACCGCCAAGACTCAACTTGTTCTTTGTTAGAGAGGTTCCCTGATTGTTTGAAAGCCTGGGCGAAAATAAGGCATCTTCACAATACCCCTCTCCCCAGGAGCATTTTCTTCTTAATATTAAGTAAACATTTAGAAGTTTATGAATTTGGGGGCTTTCTCTTTGGAGAACTGGACTCAGGTGTGCATGAAATTAAGGTATTCTGGTAAGTGAGGGGGAGGAAATTAAAATAAATTTCAACACTGTTCTGGTTTAAGTTCATGATCAAATAAGTTCATGATCAAACAGAGAAGAAAGGAAACAGAAATTGAGCATGTCAAAGGAAGGTGTACGAGGCTAAATTCTGTGTGATTGTTTCATAACAAATTAGAACGAAATTCTGATGACTAGGCATTTTCTTTTTGTGGCTATCACTTTGACCCAGTTAATTCCTCTGGAAGAAATTGTAGCCATTGTAACTGAGCTGCCCTGCTGGGTTGCTTTCTGGCTAGTAGCATGGGAACCATCTGGAAAAAACATCACAAAGCATCCGTCTGAAGGGCACACCTCTGTGTCTCTCACAAAGCAAGTGGCACTCCATTCAACCAAGGAGGTAGACTCAGATTTATGCATTTGTCTGGTTTTTGTGAGTTTTTCACTGATCATCTTCCTGGTCCTTGCCCTTGGCAACTATAAGCCAAGGATGTGTAGTATCAGAACGGATTCTATAGCTACCAGATGAAAATTCTATCTTTAGTCACACACGCCTGCACCTTTCGCATGGGTAAAATGTTCCAATTTTTCCTTGGTTACGTCACAGATGATATGAGAACAAGACAGGTGGAAACAGGGTACTGAACAGCTGAATATTTCTTCAAACTCGGAGCACTTAAAATGCTTTGAAGTCACGCAGCTGCTCTTTCTTTTTTTAATTGTCTTCAGTGAAACTCCAAAAACCCCATAATGTCTACCTTAAAAGCATCAGGAGTATTTTAATTGGGTAATAACCATCCATATTTTCCTCTGATAAATTAAAAGGAATTAAGAATGAAATTTTATGATGATTATAAACTGTATTACTGACCCAAGGGACAAGAACAATTATGAAAAATATGTCCTACATATTTGTCATGAATATGAATTTAGACTTTGAAACCATCTTAAATGCTCAAGCAACTTATTAAAGCTTATAAAATAATATTCACAGTGATAACAGGGTAACATAATCACGACTGATATTACATCATCAGTATTGCAGCAGGCTCCATGCCAAGTAGTGAAGCTGACTTGGTATTTGCCTGTCAAGCTTATGATAAAAATAGATACACTGTAAAAAAGATGAAAGATGGTTAACAGATTTTGTGTGTCTGAGATCCCTTTTGGTCAATGGTTGTTTTAAAAATGCTTTTCATACAGATCACGTCTCCTCTTCTCCCTCTTGTTCCCTTTTCTTCTCTTGCTTTTATTTTTTTTTCTTCCTTTCTCCTCCAAGTAAAATTACAAACCATGAGAAGGAAAAGTCCTTTCCAAAACCGGTGAAAAAATAGTGAATTGGACTTTTGACTACTAAGTATCAGGAGTAGATCTGATCAAAACAAAGCTTTAATAACTAGCAGCTGTGTGAGGACACATTCGCTTTACATACGAAACCCAAATATGAAGCCCCATCACGCTTAGCCCTGCTTTGGCCAAGCCCAAGATGGGAGTCTTCTTTGAGAGCAGGATAATGCCTAGCTTTGAGTCAAGGCTACTTAACAGCCCTCATGATCAGTTTTTGATCATAATAAACTTTTTTAATATATTGAAAATGACTGGGGAAATTGCCAGATTTCCACGACATGGGCAAAAATGGGCATGCTAATTGGAGGGCCTGCCTATGTCCACATGTTACTTAGACCCAGCCCTGCAGAGTCCTACATGTTGCCATTCAAACACTTATTGTATGTTAGAATTAAGTCCTTTAGAGTATATATTTGACTGTAAGTAGTTTGTTCCACTGAAGCACTGGTACTTTCTAGCATGACTTGCCTCTGTTATGACTATATAGAATACCCAAAGATTGAGCCTCTACCCATGGGCCAGGGTTTTTGCTCCCACTGCACTGTGTGACCTCTGGCAAGTTACTTAACTAGTCTGAGCCTTGGTTTCCTCGTTTATAAAATGAAGGCAGTCATGCCTCTTTGCAGCGTTAGTCTGAGTATCGAATGGCCTGATGTTCATAAAGTATCTGGAACACAGTTTGCAGCAAATATCTGTTACTGGAGTTGCTAGAAAAACAAGACTGAGTCTTTCATCTCACAGTTTTTCCTTACCTACAATTTTAAAGATCTTTCAAAAAGAGAGAGAGAGAGCATCGAAATGCACATTTGTAATCCTAGCGTCTTGTTTACACTCAGAGACACAGCCCTGAACTCAGATTTGAGGTTTCAATATTAGCCAAGCTTCCCTCCTCCTTTCACAACCTGCAGGAAAATGTCTTTGCATAACAAAAAAAGAACTTAATACTTTTCACTCCAAATGATAACCTTTACGAGACAATTAGGTCAAAAATTGACCCAAAGGCCCTGAAGTACATAATTTACTTGGAGAAAGAAAAAAAAAGAAATGAGGGAAAAGGATTTCCTAATTCATTTGGGGGCCTGTAGGTAATGTAAGAATGACAGAACACAGGGAGCTTTTTTCCTAATTTGTGTTTAAAAAACTTTTTCTGGGAAGTGGCTTTTATATGCCAAGATTCATTCCATGATTAGTTGTTTTTAAATTAATTTTTACTGGAGTATAGTTGCTTTACAATGTTGTGTTAGTTTCTACTGTACAGCAAAATGAATCAGCCATACATACATATATATACATATATATATATATATATATATATGTATATATATAACCCCTCCCCTTTGGACTTCCTTCCCATTCAGGTCACCACAGTGCATTAAGTAGAGTTCCCTGTGCTATACAGTATGTTCTCATTAGTTATCTATTTATGGCCAAGTTATAAACTCTTGAATATAAGCACCTAGAATAGAAATGCTAACACACCTGTAACTAGAGCTGTGTCATTGACATCCCCATCATGTTGTAACTGATGCATAAAACAAACTTTGGATAATTGCCGCATAGTTGGAGCAACGGAGGACCTGTAGTAACTTTTATGTCTGAGCGTATTGTAACAGTCTGACAAACTGCTTGATCTAGATCAGCAGTGTGAAGCCCATTTATTGTCGGTCTCAACAAGGCTTAAGGAAAACAACCTCATATCTTCACCAAAAGAGAGTTTACTGCAACATACTGCAAGTTTTGAACTGGAGTCAAGAAATACCACACTATATTGTGTTGATCCATTCACTGGTCCTTGAGAGCTGAATGAAGTAATCAGTATTGAATCAGTACCAAACAACCAAAAGAAATGCTGTGATATCTTACCCCCCAAATAGAACTGTTCCTGCATATTTCACTTCATTAACTTGGATGTAAATACTGACCATCCTGAGGGTTTTGGTTGTTTATACAGTTGGCCAAACTTACTGAATTTAGTTTTTAGGTCCTACTGGGTATCCTTGTGGCAACTACCTAATTTGAGATTTGCCTTTAAATTTTGGACATTCTACTTTTGCTCTTTACAAGTGCCTTGCCACCAACTTAGAGGACTTACCAGCCTTTTTTTTTTTGGCTAGAATTCACTCCACTAAATTACAGCTGGCTAATGACTCAAAAGCCTAGTTCTTCCCCCTGGTTTTTCCTGCTGTCCTACATATGCCTAGAGGTCCTACATATGTAAAGTGAGACTCTTTAAAGAATCATTCTAAGATCGCAAAATGCCAATGTATAGTCAATAATCTGCACCTTGTTCAATTGGTATATTTTTGGAAGACCCTAGTGTGTCTCATCCTTTTTCTAGGTGGGTGGGATGTGGGGATCCTTGTTTGCAAGGAGAGGACATTCTGCTTGGGGCCATAATGTATCCGTTTATTCAAGAAAGTAGGCCATTAAGATCTAAATTGTGTGATGTGTACCTTAGCACTTTAGGAGATCAAAGGAAAGAAATATCAGTGAGGACAGAAAGAGCTCCAAACGGGTTCTCACGAAGGGGTGGGCTACAGCCGTGCGCGGGAAGGGTAGGTAGTTTGGGACAGATGAAAAGAACATTTCCAGTGAGAGGCACATGGTGGGTGGAAACGCTGAAGTGGGAATGAGTTCAGTCTGTTCCTAGAACTGTAAGGATCCCAGGAAATCAGTCCATTGGTACCCTCTGTGCTGACTATTTTTGTTTGTTCAGAGTCATCTAGTTCTCCCAGGGACAGATTTGACAGCCTGCACACACTGAGGTCTGCTCCATTGTAGCTTTTCATCTTGCTTCTCTCAGATCTGTTTAAAATGCTGTTCTAGATCATGTCATTTCCCTGCTTAGAACCCCTGCCTGGGTCCGTATTGCTCAGTCTTTATGACCACCCCCGACCCCCAACCCTGCCCACCCCTTGAGCTTCTGGACCCATCTCAGTTCTCACAACCTGGCTTCAGCTGCCTGGAACTGTCTGTATTCTCTCTTGTCTCCTATCCTTCCTGTAAGCTCAGGTCTCAGCTTAAACACCATTTCTGCAGGGAGACCAGGTTGGGCTCCTCCACCACTCACCCTCATGGCTTCCTGCAGGAAGCATGTTTCGTTTGAATTTCTTACTTAATAACTGTCTTTCCCACGAGACTAGACACTTCTTGCAATGAGGAACCATGTTTGGCTTGACCACGAGTGGCCAGCACAGAGCCTAGCCCATTCATTCATTCATTCATTCAAGAATTCCTATTAAGTCCCAGGCCCTAATACAACAGGAAGCAAAACAAACAACGGTCTGTCCTTAACAGTCCGCTTGGGGAGACGAACACGAAACTACCTACAAATAAAATATATAGGGTGTATATATTTATAGTATAGCAGTAAAAGCTTAGGAGAAAAATTAAGCCGGGAAGGAAGACAGAAAATGTCTGGTAGGAGAAGCTTTAGGCAGGGTGGCCGGGGAATAGTGCCTCACTAAGACAGACGGAGACGATCGAACAAAGACCTAGAGGGAATGAGGGGCTACACCATGCAGACTCTGGGGAAGAGCAGGCAGACTGAGGAAACAGCAGGTGCAAAGGCCAGACTGGGGCACCTCGGGAGCATTTAGAGGCCGGTGGGCTGGAGTGCAGAGAGTGAGGAGGAGAGAGGGAGGACGTGTGGTCAGAGCATGAGGGGACAGTGAGGGAAGGACACGAATCATGCACAGAAGTAAATGGGTGTAGGACTGCTGTTTGTTATTATGTAATAGGTGCACTTTGGACTAGAAGACCCAAAGACAGAGACTAGGCTCTGTCTTTTTTTCTGCTTTAAAGACTATTTTAAATGACAGTTTTAATAATTTAATGCCAGTAATTCCACATGGAAAAAAAGCTCTGCTATCATTAGCTTGCTAATGTGAGAGGACATCAACACACTCAAGCCCCCTCCTCTAGCCCCTGGATCTTATGCAAAATGCAGAAGGACCATGTGTCACGTAGTAAGCACGTGGCCCCAACTCAGTTCTTTGCAGAAGGTTCATGCGTGGAGGTGAAAGAACGTGAATGTAAGTAACTTCAGTGACCAAGGTTTTCATTTTAGAATCCACCTTCAGAGGACAAGGCAGGAGAGTGCACAATTATCTAATTGCAACAATAGAGAAAATAGCTGTGGTTTTGTTCTTGTTTTGATTCAGTTCTTCGGGGATTTCTTCTTTGGCCACTCCTGGTATCATTAGCAATTCACATAACAATTTCTCCAGGTGACACTCAGCATCATAACTAATGAGATACTCCATGCAAACGGAAAATTTCAGACCCTCCAGAAAGAAGGGGTGCAAGCAGAAGGAATTCGTGCTTTGAATGACTTCTCCATAGCTACAGACTCCCGAGTTCATGACTTGTGGGTCACACACATCCCTCTGTATGGGACATCTGGGCTGGGCCTGTAGTGCAGATCATCACTCAGCACGCCCGCCGGCTCCCCACCCGCCGGCTCTGTCAGCTCCCACCACACGGCAGCTTTCCTTCTCTCAACGCTTGGCTGCCAGCCAAGCCGACCCCAAGAACAGAGCTTCCTAAGAAAAAGGTACGCGAGAGATGAGGGCTGGACACATACCACATCTTTTTCGAGACCAGCCAACTCTCCTCATGAGAACAGCTTTCCAAACCTAGGGCTTGGTTTCAGTTCCATCACAACAAAGAAAAACAAACCTTTATAACGTGTGTCCAGCATCTAAGCCACGTGAAAATGCTCTGACTGCACAGCACATGACATGGCGTGGAGAGTATAAACGCACTAGAGAAAGAAACATTATCATGCAAAAGCTATTAATGCACCAGAACTTCATAAGAAGCGGGATATGTGAAAAGACACAAATATCTGTGCAGGAGATATGCGTGCGTCTGTTCTGACCCGAGGCTCAAAGCACGGTGTGTGAGGCATTGGCTGCTTCTCAACACAGCATTATCTCCTTGGCATGTGATTGAACTTGGGGGCCTTCCTTGCTTTTCTCCCATCTCCACCTTTTGTCCTTGTTCGTGAAGGTAGTTGAGCTTCAGTAAGGTCTGAAATCCCGTGGCACTTAGAGCTACGAGATCAAAGTGCATCGTAGGCATTTGGGCCGGTGCCAGCAAAGTTCAGGCTGTGCTTCAGATGGGGCTCGAGTGCCTCCCAGCCATGGCCAGAGGCTGGCTGGGTTTGATCTTGAACTGCACACATTTGGGGAGTCTCGGGTCCCTGGTTGGTAAGCCCTGCTCAGTAGAGCTCTGCTTTAATTAACGTGCTTTAATTAACTCGGCTTGGTTCGATTTCCCATATTTCAGCACCTCCCTGGGTGTAACCTTATCTCTCCATTTCCTACCCATGATGGATCTGAAACAGCACAAGTGAGGTTTGTCTTTGACTCGACAGCTGGATTACTTCCAGTTTTCATAACCACCGAAGAAAAGTCCCAAACTCTAGCAATTCTTTTCATTTGACATTTTATTGAGCGGCCACTGTGGGTGAGATGCTACTATGGTTAGACAAGATTCCAGTAAAATGAACGTATTGCTTAAAATTTTATTCATCCGCTATGTGTAAGTGTTAGAGGCGATAGATGGTACTTGGTGGAGGGGGTGGGGTGACTGCAGGGTGTCTCTCGGAAGCTTGGAGAGAGGGTAAGTGGTTGACCTCTAAGCATTAAGCTACTTAAATAAATGCATAAGTGAAGGAGACAAAGGGTGTCATTACCCTTTGGGAAATGTGATTTTAGGGGAAATAGAAGGATAGGCCAGCATCCTGAGGAACACAAGCCCTGCAAGATGCTTCTCAAATCAGTTTGGGACAATCTTTCATAGTCACAATGCCCATTTCACTTTGTTTGCACTTGCATTTCTCTCAAACGTTTTTAAAAAACCATGAACCTCCATCACCTCTCCAAGGTTCTTTTGTTTTTAGGTCATAGCATACCAAACAAGGAACTGATTTGAAAAACATACCTACTGTGGGTATGTGGGAATACAGCAGGACCCAAGCTAAAGAAAGAATATGCCCTCGGGTGAGGTGTACCAGGGCACAAAATAAATAATCAGAGGCAGAGTTTTGTGAGTTGTCCAGAACAACAGCCCCAGGAAAGAGAGGATGATGGGGTGAAGAGGGGAATAGCTCCAAGTCATCAGAGATTGTGTGTGTGCGGGGTGTGTGTGTATGTGTGTGTGTGTGTGTGTGTGTGTGTGTGTGTGTGTTCATGAGACAGAAAGAGAGAGAGAGAGAGAGAGTGTTAATGTCCTTACCATGGTCTGCATTGAACATCTTCCAGCACTATTCACAATCCCTTTGAAGATTTCTGAATAATGACGCAGCTTCACAGATCTTGTGATACCAGGCAGGTGTTGTCACGGATAGGAGAAAATGTACTGTGCCCTCTGAGAAGGGATATCCTCCACAGATAGTCGACATCTTCATTCAGGCACCAGTTTCTTGTGAGTTAACTATAGAGTATGACCATCTCTGAATATTCTAAAAAGACCTGGCCCAAATAACAACTTTGCCACTTACTAGAATATAGAATATAGAAAAGAGAAATAGGCTGGGCTCTATGCCTCAATTTCTTCATTTGCATATTGGGGTTACTAAAACATTATGGGATTACCGTAAGGTAACATGCTTAGTGCCTATAACATCATAAGCACTCCACAAATATATTTAAAATTAAATGTTGTTTCTATTATGATTCTTATTTCAGAGATCAACAGACATCAACACATTTTCCAATGTACTAGAGCTCTGTAACATGTTCCTCAAAAAGCCATTGTTAATGAAACGTACTTTTCTTTCTTTTATTCACTATAGAGCAAAGATACAGTCTAGCACTCACAGCAGCCACTCACAAGTGTCACTCATCTTGCAAAACCCAAAGAGGATATAATTACAGTCCCTGCTTTAAGAATTTTACTCCCTGGTAGTGAGTCTGTGATATCAACATCATTACCCAGGCAATGAAGGTCATAATGGATTTTTTTTTCCTGAAAGATGAAAAGAACACAGGTAAGGATATGGTTATTTAGGTTTTCACATCTTTTCTCTTACAAGACCAAATATTTGTGAGTGATATTGAGTTGGGAATGTAAGAGATCAGTTCTCTGGCCGTGGCCCTACTGACCAAACACATACAGTTGTGTTTGAACAAGTAAACACTTTTGAATTTATTTATATATATTTAAAAATCTGGGGACTTCCCTGGTGGCTCAGTGGTTAAGAAACTGCCTGCCAATGCAGGGGACACGGGTTCAATCCTTGGTCCATGAGGATCCCACATGCTGCAGAGCAACTAAGCCTGTGTGCCACAACTACTGAGCCTGCACGCCTCAGAGCCCATGCTCCGCAACAAGAGAAGCCACCGCAATGAGAAGCCTGTGCACCACAAAGAAGAGTAGCTCCCGCTCGCCGCAACGAGAGAAAGCCGGCGTGCAGCAACGAAGACCAAACACAGCCAAAAATAAATTAAATAAAATAAACTTATTAAATAAATAAAATAAAAATCTGTTAGATTTTTTTTCTGTATAAACACACTTCATGCTTTCCAATAAACAGACTTAAAATGTGAAAAAGCAACATTTAAATTTGACTTGGTGACATTGGGCATACAAACACGGCAATGCTAGCAAAATGCGTTTTCTGGTGCAAGCCATGGGCAACAGAAGAAACAAGGAACCGAATATTAAGGATGGCTTATATGCTCCGTAGCCACCCGTGAGCTCTGTGGGTTGCTGCCCAGGCTCAGGAAGTGACTCATGACTGTTACTTGTTCCGACACTGATACTGCTCTCACTGGGTCTTTCTGTTTGGTTGACTTAAAAGGATTCACCACCACCTGGTTCTATCTACTTACCGCACAGTTTCCAGCAGGAATGATGCTTTTCTTGCCAGGACCACTATTGCTGGAAGAACCAGATTTTGGGCACACTGAAGACTCAGGACCCCATGGAATGAGAATCCTGAACAAAACATACTTGCGTCTTGAACCAGGAGCCATATTCTTTGTACTTGCCACAGACTTGAGTTTAGGAATAGCCATACTCAAAAGCTGCGACCAAATTTAAGCATGTATTTTAGAAGTTACCAGCATTCCCTAAAACTATCAAATCATTAACTTCTGGGAAAAAATAATAGAGGAGTTACCGTTGGGTGCCGGCCCTTCCGTCAGGGCTGACTCGGTAGATGCTACAAAAGATTTGATTTTCAGATTTCTGGAAGAAAAGGGGAAATCTGAAAACAAAACCAAAGAAGTCTCACATGGTGGGGGAGATCACTGAGCTGGGGGTGGTAGGCTGAAGTTTGATGACACATTCAAATGTTATTCAGAGTCCTAGTTTTCTTCTATCTATGACTTCGGGTGACACCACATGCAAGTCAGAGCTTCCTCTTCTTGCAGGTGAGTTTAATAGTGCCTCCTCTCCCTTGCATGAGATTGTTGAGGCAAAACGAGTGATGATATATGTAAAAAGCAAAAGAAAGTCTAAACATGCAAGATTTCTGTCTTCTCCCCCGGACTGTGAAGACTCTAGAAGCGGGGGCCTTGCACCTCTCTACCCAGAGTGACTGCTGTGTAGTGCGCAGGCACCTGTATCGAATGATTAACACTAATTATGAACCAGATGGGCCCAAGAAAGAAAACTGCTATTGGAGGTGCGGACTAGACCCGTCGTATCAACTGGGTCCTGGAGGGGACCCCCGCTTAGAGCATGCAAATGGGAAGTGGGCCCCTGAGAAGCTGTTGCTGTCTGTGACTAGAGAGAAAGGGGAATAGATTAGGAGATGGAATGGCCTAAAGGATCCCTGTCTTTATTTCTGTCTTTATTCAGACAGGAACGTGTGAGAAAAGGTCCCAGCTCTCAGATGCGAGTGAAGTGGGAAGTCGGGTGACATCGGTTAGGGTGTTCTGCTCAGCACGGCTGAGTGTGATGGATGGCTTCGTGCGCTGTTTATCTAGTGCAGGCTGGTATTTCACTGCTGTTTTCATTAGACTGATGGTAAGGTAATAATTCTTTCCTCTGGCTGAAAAATCTGTCTTCAGCCATTTGTTGATCTTCTTGAAAGGGCACTTCAGGTGCCCAGAAGTCACCCTAAAGGAGGCTTTGAATGAAAACTTAAATAATGCTGGTCGGCGTCCACAGAGCTTGCAGCAAGACATCTGCTAGACTTGCTGTGGTTACGAGGTGCAGAGTCACACCTATGCAAAGAGAGCCAGCCTCAGGAATGGCACGAAGGGACCACGCCTGCAGGAAGCAAAGAGGAAACAGCACACTTTTTTCATTTGGACATTCCAGGTTTATCTGCAAATTAAATTGAGGTAGTGCCATCTTCCTAGGGTGTGTCCATGAAGCGGTGTGTTATAGTGGGAAGTACCCCTGACTGGGACTCAGAAGTCTCCTTCGTGATTCTCCCTACAGGCAAATTTCATGATATCTCTATGCCTCAATGTCTTCATCTCTCCCGCAAAGATAATAATAGTATATGTGGTGGTCTGAATGGAAAAAACTTGTCAAGAGAACATAGCTTTTAGTTTTTCTCCAAGGCTAGTGGGAACAAGTTGAACACAATGACAGAGGCGTGCGGCATTACTAACTGGCAGCATGATAGCCCCACCCTCCTTCCAACCCCTTCAATGAGGAGCATGAAGACAAGAGGAAGGTGTCTGGCTCAGTAAGCCCTGGTCAGAAAAGCTGTCCTTTCCTTCCAAGAAGTGTTGTGGCTTTGTGAGCTGATGAGCAGCTGATAGGACTTCTACTTACAGAAACCGCGAAGTTGCTTCATCCGGAGTGGACCTGCGGAAACGTCTCAGCTGCTCATATATGTATGTGTATACACCACCTATGTACAGATGGTATAGTCAGGCCATGGGCTTTCAATGCTCAGGTCTTCCATTCAGGATGAAGGTCCTTCCTCCCCATAATGTGCGGACAACCCATCCATCCTCTCTGTACCATAGGCCACTTACCTTGATAAATGGTTCCTATTTAATATAACTAGGGTGGACATATATCCTGATTTGTCCTTAACAGTCCACTTTATGCCTTTTGTGCCAGATTAAGTATTATAGCACTCGCATTAACTCTCAAAGTGTTTGAGTTTGGACAATAAATTATATGACACCCCAAATACAACAGACTCATTTTTCTGTTGGCACCTTCTCCACTCCCAACAAGTGCCTCATGTCTATCAACAACATCCTCTCTGTCATCAGCTTAGTTGTTTATGCTATACAAATAAAAATAAACTGGTACTTTATAATTTTCACACAGCAATCTGTATTCATCAATATCATTTTCAGGGCACTCCTGACATGAGGGGGCACTCATTATGAAGAATCGTGGTTAATAAAATGTAATAATTCTAATGAGGAAGGATTCTCCCCCAAATACTTTTGTGGGTATTGACTAACATAACTTTTGTAAAGTGCCAGTCAAATGTAAGCTACTATTATTAACAATTCTGAAATAACGATGTCAATTAAAGAATTCTTTTATTCACTCCTTCTTCAGTTAAGCAATTAGTCAACAAATATTTGTATAATGTTTCCAGGCACTGTACTAGATACTGGAAATATAAAAATGAAAGACAATATCTGAGCTCAAGGAATTTATAGAAAACGGGGTAGAGACAAGCTGGTGATGACGGTCTGGCTATGGTAGCACAGAACAAGAGCCCTTACCTCAGCATCAGGCCACTAGACTGGGACAGAACAGGGGAGGAGGTGGTGAGGGAAGGCGTTCAAGAGGCAGTGATGTGGAGTGGGTCCTCTTTTTTTAAAGATTTTTTTTTTTAATGTGGACCATTCTTTTTTAAAGTCTTTATTGAATTTGTTACAATATTGTTTCTGTTTTATGGGGTTTTTTGGCCATGAGGCATGTGGGATCTTAGCTCCCCAACCAGGGATCGGACCCGTACCCTGTGCCTTGGAAGGCGAAGTCTTAACCACTGGACTGCAAGGAAAATCCCTGGAGTGGGTCTTGAAGGATGCGTAGGAGTTAGCCAAGGGAGGAAGATGTGAAAAGCATTCTCTCTCAGATCTTTTCTAATATTAGAAAATAAGAAGGACAGGAAATTTCCCTGGCAGTCCAGTGGTCAGCACTCCCTGCTCTCACTGCTGGGGTCCTGGGTTCCATCCCTGGTTGGAGAGCTATAATCCTGCAAGCCTTGTGACGCTGCCAAAAAAAAGTAAAAGAAAATAAGGAAGACAAATTCAAAAGTCAGGACACATTCTGAAGTCTTCCTGTTGATTCTGAAGGAAGCTGTGGCTAACAGCAGAGGCTTCTGGTGGTCTGGGGGACTCCGTGATTGAATAAGCTTTCAGAGTTGGGAGACTCTTAAAGAGATGGCAGCCTATCAAAGCACTTTCCAATAGAGCATTGTGACCCACATGTGGCATTGTAAATTTTCTAGTGACCATATTATAAACGAGAAAAGAAACAGGCAAAATTAATTTTAATAATACGTTGTTTTTAACCCAGTATATCCAAAATATTATCATTTCCACACGCAGTCAATATAAAAAATGAGATGATTTGCCATCTTGTTTTCACATTAAGATTTAAAAATCCTCAGTGGTTGTCTGAGGCCTACGTTGTCTGAGATGGGAGGGTGGGGAGTGAATGGAATGGGGTACACTTTGGGGATGGTGAACATGTTCTATACCTTGATTTTTATTGTATTTATTTATTTATAAACTCACTGAACTGTGAAATTAAAATTGATGCATTTTCTTGTGCATACGTTGTATCTCAATAAAGTTGATTAAAAACAAACAAAAAAGATTTTAAAATCAAGCTTGCATTTTACACTTAGAGAACATTTCAATTCGTAGTAGCCACAGGTGGCTGGTGGCTCCCACATTGAACAGTGCAGTTTTACGACATCGAATCTCACTGTGGTCACAAATGAAAATGAAACCAAAGTGTCCTGGCTGGGTTTATTCATGACTATTAATTGCCTCACTTATATAAATAAGATACATTTCTTCAAGAAGGGAGAAACAAAGTTTCTACAGAGATCTATATTCTGTCCTAAGTATTTCTCTTAGACTTGACAGCCAACAGTTTAGGAGAGGCCTCTATCCCTCTTAACCAAACTGTGATACAGTCTTAGAAGTATAACTGTTTTAATTGTTGGGGCAGCCAAAGCTCAGGTTCGTTATAGATTCCATTACCATGAGGGCTAGTTTGTGACTGTGCATCTGTGATACAATTCAGAACCAAATATTCCATCACAAAAGATGTCATCAAGGCAAACCTTCACACATGCCGTTAGTCATGCTAATTTCTTTCTTTCTTTCTTTCTTTTTTAATAGATCTTTATTGGAGTATAATTACTTCACAGTACTCTGTTAGTTTCTGTTGCACAACAAAGCGAATCAGCCATATACATACACATGTCCCCATATCCTCTCTCTCTTGAGGCTCCCTCCCACCCTCCCTATCCCACCCCTGTAGGTCATCGCAAAGCACAGAGCTGATCTCCCGGTGCTATGCGGCTGCTTCCCACCAGCCAACTATTTTACATTCGGTAGTGTATGTACGTCGATGCTACTCTCCCTTCACCCCAGCTTCGCCCTCCCACACCATGTCCTCAAGTCCATTTTATATGTCTATCTCTTTAATCCTGCCCTGCAAGTAGGTTCATCAGTACCTTTTTTTAAATTTTTTTCTCTATATATATGTGTTAGCATGCGGTATTTGTTTTTCTCTTTCTGACTTACTTCACTCTGTATGACAGACTCTAGGTCCAACCATCTCAGTGCAAATAACTCAATTTAATTTCTTCTTATGGCTGAGTAATATTCCATTGCATACATGTGCCACATCTTCTTTATCCATTCATCTGTCGATGGGCATTTAGGTTGGTTCCATGTCCTGGCTATTGTAAATAGTGCTGCAATGAACAAAACAATCGCACTGCTATTTGTATACAGCGTATTATCATTCTGTGAACCGAGACAGAAGAATGATATTAAGAAGAAAGTCCTGCTAAAGATTCACTACTGGAATGGCAAGCGATCTCAGGCTCTGAATTCCTCTGTCTATGCAATGGCAATAATAATTCTGGCCCCAAGGTCTTAGTACCCTGAAGACATGAACAAACACTTTTCATCTTTCCGATTCTCAGTTTAGCACAGAGCTGATGATTGCAAAAGATTTCTTCAATCTCTAGACGTGTTCATGAGCTATAGGGCCATCCAGTGAGTCACTGTTTCTTCTTTCTCTTTAGTGGGTCACTCACAGTTTGTGACAAGAACACTGCTAATTTCATAACCGGTGCCAGGGGCACCGTGGAGTCTCTGAGGAAGTCGCTGTTAGCTACAACCCATATTAAAACTGACTATTCTCTAGAGAGGCTGCATGCCATCCTGCGAGAATGCAGGCTGGTGCCTTGAAGTTCTTCTTCTGACAACGTGCACAGCCTGGGGCCAACTACTTCAACTGCAGCCTTCTCAGCTGTGAAAAATGAGAACCGCAATCCTCACTGCTTTAGAAGAGAGTTGTGTTTATTAGTTAATCTGTGTTTCAAAGTGCTTCACAACTGGAAAGCTTGACTATTGAATCAAAGAAAATTCCCTTTCATTTTATCCCCACCACATTAGGATAAAAAGAAACTGTGCTCACTGAGGCTGTGAGAAAAATGGAGGGGATTCAGGCTAAAAAGCTAACAAACCTGACTTCCAAAGGTAGTGGCTCATTTCCCTGACTGTAAGATGACACCCATTAAAGAGAACTTTTGTAAATTAAGTATCTCAAAGGGCAAGCAAACCTGCTATCTGAAGAATTGCGTTTGTTTCAGACTTAATTTTTATGATCCCTTCAAGGAAAAAAAAAAAGGAAAGAAAGAAAATGAGCCATATCACACTGTGATGGGGGATTTGAAAAGGAAAGCTTCCCCTTCTTCCTAAGGAAATGGCATTAACTTTATCATGTTTTCTTTCTTGAGAAAAAGACCTTAGACCTGCTTGTATCTCCACCTTTAGCTCCTCAGATCTCCTTGTCCTTTTTCTAGCTTATGCTAGAAAGTAGGCCCACCAAAATTTTCCAAAGTGTTCCATTATCATCAGAAGATCAAGTGTTCAAAAAACGAGAATTTATTCCTCGTTCTCCTTGTGGCTAACCGTGCACTCAACTTTTTGTTTCCTTCCATACTGTGGAAATGCAGTTGCCTGGCTAGAACTGTTCTTCCCAGTGTCCTTTGCATCTAGCTGAGATCACTTGACAAGTTCTCACCAATGGAAGGTGAGAAGAAGTAGCGTTTCTAAGAAGTAGATGTGCTTCTTCACTCTCTCTGAGGGCTGGAAGTGATTCTGAAGACCTAGAGCAAGGCTGAGCCTCAAGACAGAAACCTGAATCCTTTATCCCACAGCTAAAGAACATCTGCTTTGGATTGTTATCTGAGTGAGAAATAAACTTCTGTTTGTGTTCAGCCAACTTTTTTGAAGTTTATTGTTACAGCAGCTAATGTTACCCTAATACATACACTTGCCAAAGCTGACACTCTTTCCCAAATTTCCCATTATAACTGTTTTTCCATGCCAGACCACAAAACTCTTTCAGGACTTTCATGACACACAGGATAGTGTGAGGCATGTAAGCTATTTAATAAATGCATGTGGAATGGAGGAAGGAAGGAAGGAAGGAAGGAAGGAGTGAATGAATTAATGTGAATGCATTTAAGGTGACTCATTTTCTTTTAAGCTCTCAAGCTCAGCACGCCCGCCACCCCATTAAGTGGTAAAGAGTGGAAATATTTCTCCTTTCTTCATGGTTTTCTAAAGGATGGACACAGAGCCATGAGAGAATTCGCTGGCTAGAGGAAAGCAATCCCTTAGAGAAAGCAATCCAAATATCATCACCCTTGAGAGCTGGGCCACCTCCAACATCTCCATCAGCAACTTGGAAGAGTTGTCTGTCTTCCTGACACAATAAAACTGGAGACATAAGCACGCAGAGCTCCAGCCAGCACAATTACATGAAGCCAGAGCACATTATCACTTCTAGATTGCAGGATTTATGACCAACTATGATGGAAAATAAAGACAGAGATATTTTACTTGTCTGAATTCATCACTCACAAAAGGCAATATGTTTTAATCATAGAGAAGTTGTATATATTGTCCTTTTTCTAATGAAAACTTTCTCAAACAGAGCAGAAACAGATGCTGGCATGTTAGAAGAAAAAAAGAAAAATGAAAAAGATGGCTACTTTGCTCCTGTTCAGAAAATATGCAGTTGATAGCCTTTATTATTGAAAAACCTCTTTCAAATACATTGAGGCAAGCAATGCTATTTTGGCCGTTTCCTGGGTTTGGGAAACTGCTTCTAACTTGAGTGGAACAGGGGAGCAGGTTTGTATACCCTATGAGTGTCTGCTGATCCAAGTATCAAGTAGTGAAGCTAAACTCATTCTACTTGTAAGAAGCCTGTGATTTCTACTTGCCACAAGGATGTTACTTCCTGTGGCAGTCCCCCTGCCATGAACTCTGCCAGAGCCAGGTTCTTCCCCCAGCAGATCATGCCTAGGCTTTATCACAGCTGCTCATTAATTGTCCACTCTGGGATGTCCACCCTGTGAGCGCAGGGCCCGCGGTGTTCCTGGCCCAGTGCTGGTACATGGTGAACGCTCAGAAAATACTGAAGAGCTCTGATTAGGTTGTGACTTTATGTAATTAAAATTCTTTACACAGACCATTTGTTTTCATCATCAGTTCCCTCACAGACAATGAAAAGGTAAACCAGAGTGGTGTTTGTCTCATGTTTTCAAATTTTGTACCATTGAAATACATGTTGGTGAAACCACTGTTTATGGGAACCAAAATTACAGCCTCTAAACTTCTGCAAGATAGAAAAGGTTGTTTGAGAAAAGAAGGAAAGTGCTACATAATCCTTCAAGTGCAAGATTCGTCCCTTCATTCTGTCTATGTTTAGTGTGGCGCCCTAAACCCTAAAAGCGACTTTGTTTCCAGAACACCTGAAACAGAGACCACATTTTTATGATGTTTGCCCTTCACTGTCAAGTTTACATTAGGGAGCTGTATTTTCCTTGTATTTATTTTTTAATCATTTGGGTTTTCTAATAAAATAGCATTTCCATTTTCTTCCCTCTTCCCAGATGAACATACTTAATTGTTTTTATCCAAGAACATGGGGCTGTGATTGGAGGTTGGGATGCCCTGGAGTGGTACACTTTGGAAAGGATGTGTTGTTTGCATTTAAGAAAATACTTAGTTGGCTGAATGTCTAGAGACTAAAATAATAACAGTTCATCAGAACACGGTTATCCCAGATACCCTTTCAAGAGCGGCAATCAGATTTCCTAAAGAGTCCACGAAAAGGGTGAGAATTGCGAGGGGGGGGAGACCAGAGGGACAAACCATGTTTGGGAGCAGGAAGTGGGTCAAGGATCTAAAGATTTGAAATAAAAGACAACAAAGGGGGAATACATGGATCTTCTCCTCTGTAGTCATCCAGTTTGAACCTAATCCAGATTAGTGGGAAGTAAAATCATTATCTGATGTTCTGAGGCCACTTCAAAAATGCATTGGTATTTTCAACCAGACTAAACATTGAAAAACCAGCAGCACCTCTGACTCGGGCTGCAAGGCACAGTTATGGGCCCACACCTGCCCCGAAGGGCCCAGTGCCACTTACGGTCAGGATGGGGGTCAGGGGAAGGACAGAGCAGCAGTGCTTACTCAAGCTGGCCTCTAAGGGGAGGCTGGGGGCATACAGCCCTGCGCTACTCATTCAACTGCTCTCTGGAGCAATAAACAGAGAAGTGGCAGGAAGCTAATCTCCTCTAGTTAGGCAATCTTAGTCCTCTAAGGTGACCACAGATTTATTTTTTTAATTCATTAATAACTTAGAGTATATGTATAGACACACTCACACATATATATACACATGCATATATATGCATGTGTTACATACACAAATACTAGTCATGGGTGTACATATATATGGGTGTGTGTGTATATATATAAATAGGCACATGCATGATTAGTATTTACAGAAAAGTGAATGTGAAACATTCCAAACTTAGATTGTGGGGTGGTTGCACAACTCTATGAATACACCAAAAACTGTTAAATTGTATATTCTAAATGGGTAAATTTTATGATATATGAATTATGTCTCAATAAAAATGGTTTTTAAAAATGAATGTATTTAGCCCTCTATTTTTCTAAAAATATCATACACTGGGTTTTCTTATTGTTGTTGACTTCCTTCTATGCTTTTGTTTTAACTTCTTCAAGTCTTAGTAGTCCTAGAATACACTCCAGGATTGCTAAATGTTGGTTAATGAATGATTGCTCTATTCCAGTTTTAGAGCTGCCAGGCCACATTGTCCATGTTACGGGCTCAGCAAGAAAAATTATACCGAAAAACGAAACCCATCCAGAGTGATGCCCTCCGTGTGCTCCTGCCCTCTCTTCCCCACCTTTACAGCTTCTCATCATTCTCTGAGAGTGGAAGCTTATTGTGGTCTCAGTCATCATCATTTGAAAGATGACATTTTGGGTGATACCTTCTACTTCTAACATTCTGTGATGTGGATGAGATTGGCAGAAATTGTTGTAAATGTAAGAACTGGTGGTTATTTTTTAACCTATCTTCAAAGCCAGTTCATATGCAATAATTCAGCCTTACAATGTCTTGTGTGGCATATATAATTGCAGTTGTTTCATAGATGATAAAATCTTACAGGGGTTATATAAGTCAGTTTCATAGGAGCTGTTCATTTTTTTTTAAGGGCTGGTAAATCAAGTGAATAGCATAGAGCAGTGCTTCCCAAACTATTGAGAAAGGTCAAATTTTATAAAATTTCCAAGAGATTGGTAACTTTTGTAAAACCAATAAAAATTAATTACCAGTAAAAAAAAACACATGAAAAACAAAGAAATACAAAACACGAGCCTCCCTTTTCTTATTTTGTGTGTTTGAAATTTTTTTTAATTTTCAGATCACACCTCTCTCTACTCTCCCTTCTATACCTGCTTACAGCCTTCAGTGTGCCCTGCCACGCAGCCCCTCACCAGTCTTCCCAGACACTCACTGCCCTCATCCCCCGCTCCGACCAGCTCACTCCCACTCAGAAAAACACCTCCAAGCCCCCATCTTCCAACCACCCTCAAGGCCTGTCCCTTGCCCTCCATTTTTAATATTAAATGATTGAACAGACATTAAATTACATTTCAAAAAATAGTATCAAAACAAACATAGCATAGGGAAAAAACTGAATTTTTAAAAACTATATAGGTTGTTCATTGAAAATATCTATGGGGTGAATAATAGAGAAAATTGCTGTTACATTCATAATTTTTATACTTCTGCCATCATAACATGAAATTATAAGTGGAATAAATTCCCATACTAAACACCTATGTTCATGCTTTTAATGAGCAATTTGTATAATAATATTTAATTTTAATGTGATGGATGAGTTTGCTTCTTGCTTCTTAACTTATCTAATCTAGGATAGATTGATGACAATACTACTCATAACAGAAAATGTATATCAAAACTGTTTCTATGTTTTAATAATACTTAAAATAGAGAAACCTGTCTTGTAGAGATGTATTCATGGCAGCAAGGACAAAACAGGATATTCATTTTTAACTTTTTCCAAAATGAAGCAAATGATACTCTATTTGCAAATTTTTTCAGTTCTTTATCAGTAACCAGTTCCAGCTACTTACTCTGTAAAGTTATAGTTAAATTTAAGTTAATTTTTTATGAAAGACAAGGATTCTGTCTTTGAAACTTTTGGGTTACAGTTGACAAATTAACCTTAAAATATCACACTTAATATGGTTCTACTGCTCACCTTATTCACTCACCTCACAAGTTCAGTACTCCTTGATCCGATCTGTATGCTGTTCAATGAAACGAGTCCATTGACCATGCATTTGGATGTCAAGGCAATGTCAAACTTCTAAAAAAAAAAAAAAATTGTGTCCACTCACTCTCAATTTCTGTACATATCTCATTGTGGACAGTAATAGTTGATGAACCAGCACTGGGCCCCTGGAGCACACTTTGAGTAGCACTGCTATGTATTGGGTTGGCCAAAATGTTCGTTCAGTTTTTTCCATAAGACGGCTCTAGTAGCACTTAGTTGTCCTTAACTTCATTCTAAACCATTTTGTTAGATTGTATTGTGACAGCTGTCATATCAGCGTGCATTTAAAAAAGCATCAAAATTGGTGAATTTTTGTGTAATCATTTCAATATTGGAGATGGAGGAAAAAAGCAACATTTCAGCACTTTATGCTTTATTATTTCAAGAAAGGTAAAAACACAACTGAAACGCAAAAAAAGATTTGTGCAGTGTATGGAGAAGGTGCTGTGACTTACCTAATGTGTCAAAAGTGGTTTGCGAAGTTTCATGCTGGAGATTTCTCTCTGGACGATGTTCCACGGTCGGGTAGACCATTTGAAGTCGATAGCGATCAAATCAAGACAATAATTAAGAACAATCAATGTTATACCATGTGGGAGATAGCCAACATACTCAAAATATCCTAATCAAGTAGTGAAAATCATTTGCACCAGCTTGGTTACGTTAATCACTTTGAGGTTCGGGTTCCACATAAGTTAAGCGAAAAACCTTCTTGACCGTATTTCCACATGCGATTCTCTACTTAAACGTAAAAAAAGTTCCGTTTTTAAAAACAAATTGTGACAGGAGATGAAAAGTGGATACTGTACAATAACGTGGCGCAGAAGAGGTCGTGGGGCAAGTGAAATGAACTGACACCAACCACACCAAAAGCCGGTCTTCATCCAAGGAAGGTAATGCTGTGTATATGGTGGGATTGGGAGTCCTCTTTTATGAGCTCCTTCTGGAAAACCAAACAATTAATGCCAAAAAGTACTGCTCCCAATTAGACCAACTGAAAGCAGCACTCAACGAAAAGCGTCCAGAGTTAGTCAACAGAAAATACATAATCTTCCATCAGGATAACACAAGACCTCATGTTTCATTGATGACCAGGCAAAAACTGTTACGGCTTGGCCGGGAAGTTCTGATTCATCCACTGTATTCACCAGACATTGCACCTTCAGATTTCCATTTATTTCGGTATTTACATAATTCTCTTAATGGAAAAAATTTCAATTCCCTGGAAGACTGTAAAAGGCACCTGGAAGAGTTCTTTGCTCAAAAATATAAAAAGTTTTGGGAATCTGGAATTATGAAGTTGCCTGAAAAATGGCAGAAGGTAATGGAACAAAACGGTGAATACGTTGTTCAATAAAGTTCTTGGTGAAAGTGAGAAATGTGTCTTTTATTTTTATTTAAAAACTGAAGGAACTTTTTGGCCAACCCAATAGATGTAGCATTCCTTTAATTCATCAAGCAATTGAAATCATCTCTCATGATGGACTCAAGCATAAGATGGAGGTTGGACTCTAAAAGCTGAGATCTTATGATCCCATGGATTCATGTTAACCTAAAGGGAAGGTTCAGGAAAATTGCTGTTGAGTTCTTCATTTGAATATTTTCTATTCAACAATTTTACCAATGACTTAGATGAAGGTGTGAAATTATACTCATCAGACTCAAAAAATAGTTTATATTTATGAAGTGCTTACTTTGTATAATCCACACACTGGGCTAATTGTTTTACACTGATTGTTTTGTTTAACCTTCAGAACAATAATTCTGTGATGTAGGTACTGTAATTATACCCAATTTATAGCTGGGAAAAGTTAAGTAACTTCTGCAAATTCACAATGCTACTTAGTGGTGGAGCTGGGATTTGAGTCCAGGCTACCTGTCTCCACACCCAAAGCTCTCATCCACCTAACTGGCCACCAAAACTGGCCAGGATTGGCACAATTATAAGTGAAGGAAGCAGTATACTTAAAATATTCTCTAGGCGAAATTGCTGGGCAAAAATCAATATTATGAAATTTAAGAGGAATAAATATCAATTCGTCTATTAAAATAACGTAAGTCAATTACACAAAAGCAGGCAGAGGAAGGCCTGGTGCGTCAGAGTGCCTTGGGATCATCTCATATCCTGCCAGCCTCACCTCTGTTACCAGCCACTGCAGCAGCACATGTCCCTAGAGCGTCTGCAGGCCACTTCTGCCAACAGCACCTCATTTAAAGAGCTTATCTCTCTGCCCTGAGATTCTTAGGAACCACACCTTGAGAAGACTGCTCAGGTTACACGCCACAGCAGCTGGAGTAATCCCTAACCAACCAGGGATGACAGCTGATGGATAAATGCATTTTGCTGTCAATGCTTTTTATTGAGAGCGATTCTGACAAGCATTCTATGGCCTCAGATGGTCCTAGTAAGATCCAGTCCCAGTTGCCTGCTACAGCACCCAACTTCACAAGGCATCTTTGAATGTTTTTTCCTCCCTCTCCATTTCCTGCTCCCTGGTCCACCTCTGATGCCTGGCATCACCTCCAAAGACACCACCTGCACACATATTCTTGTCTCAGACTCTGCTTTTGGATAGTGTCTTAGTTCAGGCAGTTATTTTTAAAAAATACCATAGACTGTGTGGATTAAACAACAAACATTTATTTCTCATAGTCCTGGAGGCTAGGAAGTCTGAGATCAAGGTGCTGACTGATGTGGTATCTGGTGAGAGCCCACTTCCCAGTTCACAGAGGGCTGACTTCTCAGTCCTCACAGGGTGGAAGGGATGAGAGTGCTCCCTGGGGCCTTTTTCCTAAGGGCATGAATCCCATTCACGAGGGCACCACCTCATGACCTAATCACCCCCAAAGGCCCCACCTCCAAATACCATCACATGGAGGATTAGGTTTTAACATAGGAGTTTTGGGGAGAAACAAACAATCTACTGTACCAGGTAAAAACACTGGCCTGGCAGCGAATCATGCAAAAATTAGATCTTACTAGATGACCAATTCAGCTGAAGACGGGAATGTGATATGACAGAAAGAAGGAGGGGGAAGAGAGAGGAGAAAAAGAGAAAAGAAGAAAGGGGAGAAAGACAGAGAGAGGCAGAGAGAGAGGGGGAGACACTGGCATAAAGACATTACCATCTGAAGACCTGCAACAGTTCAGTTGGCAGTATCATCTTACAATTCTCAGCATCCATGGAGAATCAGTACTTCTCACATTAGGGCCCTTTGAATTATTTTGTGGGTACCAGAAGGGTTTGATTGACACCCCACACACACACACACACACACACACACCGTCATGAGCTGTGATTTGGTCCCCTTGCAATTCTGCTCTCCAGCTCTGTGCTCAGCCTTCCTGAGGGCAGAGCTTCCATACTCATTTTAAAGGATGCTCGGCTAGGCACCCCTGGATTGTCAAGGGGTTACTGTTTGCTTTGTTTGTCTTGTTTTGTTGTTTGTTTTGACTTCTTGGACTTTTACAAATGACTCTTATGCTGCAGCATCCTTGAAGAAGAAGGCCCGCCACAACAGGTAACGGGAATAATGTGAATAATACCTTGGGTATATATAACACCTCTTTTCCTAAGTGCTTGAGGTGTCTTCACATCTATGATTATCTTCATGACATCCCTATGAAGTGGACCAAAGCAGACAGCACATGGGCTAGGATCTAGCCTGTCAGGTTTCCAGTGTTCCTAATAGAAAGCTTAAGAGATACTTGACTGAGTCATAGACATTTTCAAAATCTTGCAACTTCTAGACTAAGAGTTTGTCTGTTTTCTTTGCTTTGTGGTTCTTTCCAAAGTTAATTACCAACCTTAATTACTTCTAGTTATGAGATATCCAAGACTATGTTCCTTGTAAACACGTGCTACTTTATTAGTTAAGTCTAAATATTTACAAAATCTTTCAGTCTAGTAGTTTGGCTTCTCTGATAATGGTTGTCTTTATCTCTTTATGAGAGAAGATATTGAGAGACATATCCAGCCTTAGTGCCCAAAGCTTGCAGGAAACAGAAGAGCTTCTACCTTCCCTTATTTCGTCTTCTGTGTTTTACTTTTAATTGGAGACTCTGTGAGCAGGAGACATTGGAGCAGAGTGAAACAGGTAAATTACCATGGTATTAGAGAGGGTAGGTATATCAAAGATGAGGAAAGGGCCAAGTTTGTAAGCATAAGTAACGACCACACAACACTTTTCAACACTGATGGCTTTGTGGTATCCAAAAATGAAAAACTATTTTCAAGGTACCCCTGAATGACCTGTTCATGCCCAGGTCTCCGCAGGGTGCCTTGACAGTGTCTATAGACTATACCACTCACCAAGAAGCTGAGCCATTTCTCTGAATATGAAATTATTCCCTCATAGATGCTTAGAGAAGACCCGTGTGTATGTTCACATGAGAAAGAAAATTGGTCCACAGATTAACTGCTGTGTTTCTTAGCTAAGGCCTTTGGATAAACTCCAAGGCAATAAATCATCACATGCACCAGGAGAGAATTTTTTTGAGAGTTAGATCTATCTATATGACCCTGCTATATACTGCCACACAATAACAATAATAATAATGGACACCTGACATTTGTATACCATTGTACAAGTTACAAAGTACTTTCTCACTTGCAATAAACATATCAGTAGAGGTAACTTGGATTGACCCTAATCCTAACCCTAACCTTAACCCTATTAAGGTAGTATGGTATAGGAAGGGTTTTTCTCAAGAATGTAAATGGACATAAACTGATCAAATGAGGGCTAGCAGTAAAAGTTTGGGAAAAAAGTTGCAGAGCATATTATTTGAATGAGGGTTGAGGGCATGAAGAGTCATAGAAAACCAAGGTTATGGAGGTTCCTTAAAAAACTAACAATAGAACTACCATACGAGCCAGCAATCCCACTACTGGGCATATACCTTGAGGAAACCATAATTCAAAAAGAGTCATGTACCACAATGTTCATTGCAGCTCTATTTACCATAGCCAGGACATGGAAGCAACCTAAGTGCCCATCGACAGATGAATGCATAAAGAAGACGTGGCACATATAGACAATGGAATATTAATCAGCCATAAAAAGAAACAAAATTGAGTTATTTGTAGTGAGGTGGATGGACCTAGAGTCTGTCATACAAAGTGAAGTAAGTCAGAAAGAGAAAAACAAATACCGTATGCTAACACATATATATGGAATCTAAAAAAAAAAAAATTGTTATGAAGAACCTAGGGCCAGTACAGGAATAAAGACACGGATGTAGAGAATGGACTTGAGGACATGGGGAGGGGGAAAGGTAAGCTGGGACAAAGTGAGAGAGTGGCATGGACATATATACACTACCAAAGGTAAAACAGATAGCTAGTGAGAAGCAGCCACTAGCACAGGGAGATCAGCTCGGTGCTTTGTGACCACCTAGAGGGGTGGGATAGGCAGGGTGGGAGGGAGACTCAAAGGGAGGCGATATGGAGATATATATATATAGCTGATTCACTTTGTTTTGCAGCAGAAACTAACACAACATTGTAAAGCAGTTATACTCGAATAAAGATGTTTAAAAAAGAAAGAAAAAGAATTAGAGAAAGTAAATCATCTTTCTATTGGATTATGAAGGAAAGAATATCACAATCCCTTGCTGACGATATAAGGCAATGGACATAACACGCACCGGCAATCGTGAAACAACGTATAGGTCAGTGTAAGTCAGGGCTGGTAGTGCTGCCAGTGTATGACTGTGCCCCGTGAGGGGCTGTTACTGAAGCCCGTCGTGAAGGATGCACACGTGTTCCCCACGTCCCCATCCTCCCTGGAGCAGTGTGACCTAGGGAGGGATTAAAGCCTGAGAGACTACTGAGAGGACTACCTTTTTTTTATGATTTTAAATTTTAAGGGTTTTGAAGGCAGGAATTTTATCTTGTGCGTGTTCTCTAGTACATTTATGGGTATCAATGAGAAAATTAAACAAATCTTGGAAATAAAAACAGACAGTAATTAATCACAATAACCTTAGTGTCCAGGAGTCATTTTCTTTCTTCGAAGCGCTACTGTGAACTGGAGCCGTGTATTTATACAGTCCAGGGTCATTTTGAACGATGAGTTTTTTCAGCTTGCTCATGGTAAGTAAGTGATTAAGTGAGGCAGAGAAACGACGAGAAGTGCGTGATTTCGCCATCTTGGCCTCCACGCTCGCTCTCCCCTTTGCCCCAAGGCCGCACTCATCACTCCATGCGGTCATGGAGGCAGGCAAATTGGAGAGGCCTGACTAGGGGAGAGGCTGGGCATCTACAGACCTCACTGGAGGCCAGATCCTATCTGTCCAGCCTGTATGTCTTCGTCAGATTCTTAGAGCCATTGCTCCAACACCCACAGGAAAGCCCGGTTATCACTGAGCGCAACAGGAGCTGAAGACATTTTCTCCATTCTCACCGACACGGACGGCAAATGACTCTGCCAGGAGATAATACCTAGCGCCTCATTATCTCACCACGCAGAGACTTGGGGCTCAGATAACTGCATTCTACCACACACAGCAAGCACACATGGACACTAAAATAAATACTTCTAATTAACAAATGAAAATACTTCTGAGCCAAGTGAGAGCTGTCAGCTGCTTAAGTAGCGTCCGTAGTCACTGGGGTTGCCCATGACAGATCAAACCATTTAAAAACATTAGAGCTACACAAGGGACGGGATTCTCAGACTCATCCACAGAATGGCTTTTTGGTTCACTCTGCAGAAGATTTTTTTCCTATTTGTAATAAATGAGTTTAAGCCAGAATCAAAGTTTGATACTTAAAAAAAAATCAGCCAGTACAATTGATAGAACCAGTTAAAAGAATGAAACACTTTTGAGTGGAAACAATGATTCATGAACTGCTCTTCCCTACAGGAGATGAAACCATTTGGGCTTTCCTTAGAGAGATGCTTATATTGCTGGCAACGTTGAAAAAAAACTTCATTATATAGAGAAAATTCCGGCCTTCAATTTTTCTTCTTGAGAGGGTTCAGTGGTTGCTTTGGTATATGTGTGTCTCTTGGTGAGTGTGTGTGTGCATGCGCACACACACGAGTGTGTTTCGTAAAATTAGATTCTAGCAAAGGGAAAGCGCATTTATGCAAAAGCAATTCATCAACCACTTCTGTGCTCAGAATTCACGGAGGCAATTTAGATACTTTAATGGCAAGGTAGTTTAGGTAGGTAGGAGGCGATGTCCCCTCCCCTGCCCTACAGCTATGGTAATAGAAAACGTGTGCTCTAAATGAATCTTTTCAGGAAAGTAATTCTCGTTTTAATTATTTATCCACTACCAAATATAAAATATAATTACGCAGCCAATGTCCATGGGAGCAAAATCTACAGCACGGGATAGAGTAGACGAGCTTTCAGCTTTGAGAAATTTTCCACTTAAAAAAGAAGATATTAAAAAAAATAAGATTAGCCAAATGCAGCTTTTAGTGCTAATCTTATTTTCATAATGTTACTGTTTAGCAAGAGACCGCCGCTTGCTCAAACAAAATGGCTCCAGAATTTGCAGTGTTTTTACCATGACCTTGACCTTTATGATGTCAGACATATATTACTTCTCTGCTATAATTTACTATTGACATCTCGGATTAAATTTGTTGTTTCAGCTAATGTAACTGAGCAAGCAAGGTAGATTGTGAAACCGAAGCCAGATACTGAAATACGAGGGTTGTCAAGTATAAATTTACAAAAGATATTCAGACTGGGTGTGGAAGACAAAAATAAATGGACAGAGAAGCTGTTTTTGACAGACTGCAAGGGGCTAGAGACTTCAACTGGAACATTGTAAATCCAGATGTCACGAAACGCTGCTGCAGAGTGAGAGATGCGTCTATTCCTCAGGAGTATGAATGGTGATGGGAAACCAAACTTTCAAGATGTCGTGCGTTTTTGAAAAGTATATCCCTGCTGCCTGATAACAAACTCACCGATCTCTTCCTCTTCTCCCCTTACCCCAGCTAAAAAATCACTGCAAGTACGCCCCGCCCCAGAACCTGTAATGACCACAAAGCCAGGGTTCCCCAAGACACCATTTGGACAAGAAGCCAAGGCATGTCAAGAAATACATTAAGATGCATCTTTTAAAGAAAAATAAATTACCTCAGTGGCTGTACTCCCCAAACGTGAGCCATGACCAGTTTTCATGTCTCATACAAATAATGTTTTTAATACCAAAGTGTAAGTCGCTTACGAGGGGATATTGTAACCATTGAAACACGTAAGGGTGCTCACATCACTCAGCATGTAACCCCTAGGAAAGCAGTCAAGCCCCCCACCCCATGGCGGGTCTCTTAGAATAACAGTCTGGTCCGCAAGGCTGTTGTAGGACCAGGCTTCCTTTGTAACGTCCCTAATGTTTTATTTTCCCAGATACCTTGCCAGCTAAAAGGATTTTAGAATAACTGAAATCAGAACACAATAAATGTGGGCTGTGTAGACGGATTGAGGGGTGACTAGCACAAGAAGCACAGCAAGTCTAGAAAGTGAAAATGCTTCTCCGTGTCACAGCTTGCTGTTAAGGATGACGCCCACGTGGATTGCTCAGTGTAGTCTAGGGTTAGACGGCTCATGGGCGTGTCCAGTGGGCATGCATTTGGGGCACTTTTGGGGGATAAATAGCCTGGGGTTCCTCTTGTCCCTATAAACTCAATAACTTGCTATCCAACTTTTTCTATGGAAGGTGAGAGAACTCTATCTGAGTCTATGAGTCAGATATACAGAGAACATTATGGAATAACACCTAGTACTTTATGCTGGACTGGGCCTTGAAATCATTTAGTATCACTACAAATAGACTTTGTCCTCAAGTTCATAGTCCAATGTCCAGGTGTGTCTATGTGTAAGAGAGAGAATGCATATTCTAAGAGCAAATCTAATGTGGGAAATTGGGGATATGAGTACGTTTCTTTGCTCCTTGACCCAAATAGTGCCTTTGAATAAGCTGTCAAAAGACTCGGTTGGGGCCAGGCCGTATTTTCAGGTAGTCATGGAAAGAAATGACACCAAAAGTGCTCACTTACATCCACTTTGGTTAGCCATGGAGAGCCTAGATGGAGAATGGGGTGACCTTCAGAGGCCCATGATCGTCTTGGGTGTAAGAAGCCTGGGAGGAAGACGTGCTGTGAATCTAATCCAAAAAGAGAGACCAAGAGCCCCTTGAGCTGAATCCAGAGCCACCTTAGGGAGATTCACAGCCTGCAAAGGAGGCTGTAACTCACCTAGACCTCTTGACGTCTCTTTAAGTTAATCTGCAGGTGATTGACTACAGGTTAATTGGACATCCTCCAGGGCCCCCTCTTCTGGTGTAATTCAAATGCTCATGGTCCCAGAGTTCCTTGATTCTTAGTCCTACATGTGTGGGGAATTTATCGTAAAAGCTGATGGCTTATTTCCTTCTGAAGAAAGTATTACTATTTCTTTATTTAGAAAAATACCTCTTTTGTTTAAGGAAATCCACAACTCTTACTTTGCCTGATGCTAGCACTTGTCAACATCCAATCTCATATTTTCATGAGCTGTTTATGTTGGATTGGAGCCACTGTGTATTAATTTATCTCTGTCTCCCTCCAGGCCAGTGGATTAGTTCAGATGTGTTCAGCTGCATTGAACAAAAATCCAAATACAGTGGCTTAACCAATATTTTCTCATATACCACAAAGCTCACGAGTAACGTGTGCACAGTTGGTACAGCAGCTTTTAAACCATCCCTCTAGCTTCTTGCTCTGCCATTTTAACATGTGGCTTTCATTCTCCTTGTTTCACATGAGGAAGGAGAAAATGGGAAGGATGTAGGAAGAAGTGGAGCCTTTATCAGGAAAAGAAGACTTTCCTACAAATCCGCAGCAACATTCTACTTTGAAGTAAGAGTCATTTTACTAAGAATTACTTTACTAAGTGATTCTACTAAGGGTAACCTGGTTTGGACCAAAGGAGACTGGGAAACAGATGTGTTATCTGGGCACAGCGCCATCAAGAACAAAATAAGGTGTCTGTGGGCAAGGAGAGAGGAAAAGAACGGAGGCCAGGTGGACAGCAGTGTGTGTTGTCACACCCATATACCTGGTAAGTCTGCCGTATTTGCTTGTTGATGCGAGTTAGAGGTCATGCAAACTTTAAGACTGCTCTCAATTTTTCTAACACACACGCGCGTGCGCACACACACACACATGCACGCATACACTTAAAAGTTTTCCATAATAATATTTTTTCTGAAGACTGGGAAGATGATAAACTTTCCAGATGCTCCTGTATAAATAGTAATTAAAGGCCCTTGGACATTTCCTTATTTGTAAAATGACAAGAACACCGGATCTTGAGGCAGGAAACCTGGGTTCTGGAACTGATTTTCCAGAAATCAGTTCCAACTCTATTATCTCTCCTCTAACTGGTCTGACTGCTTCCACTCCTGGTAGCTCTACAAGTCCATTCTCTACCCAGCGGACACATATCTCACCACTGCTTCAAATACTTCAGTGGCTTGGGTTGAAACCCAAAGTCCTCAGGATCTGGTCCTTGCCTATGTCTCCTGCTTGCCTCTCCCCCCATGAGCACCTCACTCAGACACACAGGCCTCCTTTGTTCCCTTAACCACATGTAGTCACTGTAGGCCTTGGCTGGTACTGTTCTGTCCGGAACTCTCAACCCCAAGGTCTTCAATGACTGGCTCCTTCTCACACTTCAAGTCTCAGTTCAAATGGCCCTTCCTAACAGTGATATCTCAATACAATTCTCCCCCTAAACCCTCTCTATTCTATAAACCCTGTCCATTCCCTTCGGAGCGCATACCACAATCTTTAATCATCTTGATAATTTATCTATTTGCTTATTGTCTGCCTCCCATTGAGAATGTAAAGTTTTTGAGAACAAGAACGTCCTCTCTCTTATTCACCAAGGGTAATTCTGGCATAGTTTCAGTTAAGTCCGCATATAACAAATATTTGTTGGATAAATGAATGAAGAATGAGGGTCTTTAACTTGATCTCACAGATCCTTCCACTGCTAAAACCCTGTGATTTCCATCTCATAGAGCTACTCTGAGGATAGAATGAGTCAATGTGTGTGAGCGTATTTTTTTTAACTGGTAAGTAGTACACAGACGTTAAGGCTCTTTTAAAAATCGTGCGATTTCGGGCAATTTGTAAACTGTTAAACAAAACTTGGCTCTTTGAACATGGTTTACAAAACAAAGGCTGAAATAATAGAAATTAGATCCAGAGCAAATGAACCATTTTAAAACAAAGTGTTTTCTAAAGAGGTGACATTCTGGAAAACAATACCAACCGAGCAATTTTTTTCCCTCAATCAGCTCTGTAGAAAGTAACACTGTTTTCCTACCCTGTAATACTTGTAGTTCTATTTACAAGTCATTTCTAAAGGGCAGCCATTTATTTTGTATTAGTGATTCTGTGAACTGTGGACCCCACTGCGTGAGATCATACATCTCTGTAACATCTACCAGATACGAAACTGCATTGGTGTGAATTCAAGATTACAGAAGATAGTCCCATTTGAAACCTTTCATTGGCCCAGGTGTGTTTCCAGGTGGAGTACCGGGCAAGAAATGGAACCCAAGAGTCGGCCTTGATGTTCTTTAGTTGTGTGCAGACTTGACTGAAGCCATTCAAGACTTGTTTTGAATGACAGAATAAGTATGTATTCCCAAGCGGTGACTTGAAGCAATCGCCTCACTTCATGTGGACATTCATGCCACCTTATTTTTGAGTAGTTTTGTTAGGAATGCCCGGCCTCGTGTCACTCTTCCGCATCTAAACAGGCACTGCATCTAAATTCCCACTGCCCCGAAGGGAAGCCTGATCTTCTCCTGGCATTCAAGACCCCCCCGCAATGCGTCCCAGCCTAATTCTTAAGCATGTAATCTCCCTGCCCCTTTATAGGTAACCACCGTATTCCAGCTAGACAGCCATCTCTCCATCTTCTTTGTATTTAATAATAATAATTACAGTTCACACTTATTGAGATCATGCACCAGCCACTGTTCTAAATGCTCATCTTAAGGAACCCTCAAATAACTCTCTGAGGTAAGTACTACTATAATCCCACTTTCCAGATGAAGATGCTGAAGCCTAAGGGAGTTGCAGAACCACCACCACAACTAGCACGGGACAGAGCTGAGACTCTGGTGGATCATCTCTAGAGCTGATGCTATGCTGGTGCAGCCTTGTACCAGCGAGAGAGCCCACTGTTAGCATCTCTTTCTGACTCTGCTTTCAATGATGTCATACTGACAGCTGAAAATAGGCTATAGTGAGAGTATCTACACCACATAAACAGTCATGATCTACAAACCAGCACAGCCCTCATTTTGTTCCAGATCACCAATTGTTAAACGTTTACCAGCAAGCCACTGGCTAGAGTCCACCCTCTCAACCATTATGTTACGCTGCCGCTGCCTTGCTTATCTGCGTGCTCAGGCTTTACTGCTACTAGACTGTGATTTCCTTGAGGTAAGGGACGACATCACATTCATTTCTATCTTCTGCTTTCTGGGTACATGGTCTTCCTCTACACAGTAAGTATGCAACACACAGTTATTGGAGCGATTTGTATTCATTCCCAAGAGAGCTAATACCAATATTCTATTTCAAGTTGGAAAAAGCAGTGCCTCTTCTGGATAAACCAAAGTATGTCTAACTTTTTAAAATAGTACATACTCCGAGATGACGTTGTCAGCATGAGCAAGCCTTGAGAAAAGAATCCTGGACTCTGAACCCAGAAAAGATCTTAGGCATCATCGAATGCAATCCCATGTTTGGCCAAAACTGAGCTCTAGAATCTAGTTGTTGTTCCTCTTGGGAGCAGAAATTGTCATCGAGCACTGGGATGGAGTAATGGTCTTTTCAAAATAAAATCTTCCCTCATTAGTTCAGATATCTGTCCCCACCACTGACACACCTCCTCCTCCCTATTGGGGACCAGTGACACACAGAATCTCAGTCACTGACAGAGGGTTGGTGTTGAAAAGGGATACTTAAGCAGTGAATTTCTCTAGAGATTATGAACAGGTCCACATTACTTTCAGAATGAGAACAATAATGTGATTATTCTAGGGATGGTGCCCATTTTACCAGTTAATTTTCCCAACTTCTAAACTTAAATTCTTTTAAATATGTCTCACCTTCATCTTTTACCTCCTCATCCCTGTATCTTTGCTCCCTCCTTTCCATCCACAGGAATTGTGTTCCTGTCCCATCCCCATCTGCGAAATCATACCAATACTAATATCTCACTAGGCCTAGCTTATTGCCACATTGTCTGTGATCACGCCCAACAAAGAAGACATCACTGCTAAAACCTGTAGACCTTTGGGTTTGGAAAGCTTGTATTGCTCTTGTCTAGAATCTGACCATGAAGGCTATTTGGGAACACACTGCTTCTCCTTGATGGGCCTGCTCTGTGCCCTCCTTAGTCCCAGCCTGATCACAGCGGGATCAATAAGAACCAGGACTCCTTCATACATGGAGACAAGTAGGAGCCTGAACCAGAGCTGGTTGGAGGCCTAATCTTTTTTTTGTTTTTTTTTTTGTTTTTTGCGGTACGCGGGCCTCTCACTCTTGTGGCCTTTCCCGTTGCGGAGCACAGGCTCTGGACGCGCAGGCTCAGCGGCCATGGCTCATGGACCCAGCCGCTCCGCGGCATGTGGGATCTTCCCGGACCGGCGCACGAACCCGCGTCTCCTGCATCGGCAGGCGGACTCTCAACCACTGCGCCACCAGGGAAGCCCTGGAGGCTTAATCTTGTTAGGACTCTGAGTGAATGGAATCGCAGGCTCCTCCAAATACCATTGTGTGTGATGCGTTCTCTGACAGGCCTTCTGCCCTGGTATTCGGTTTCTCTTCAAGGTCTTTGCAAGGATCACAGCCCAGGGTTGATTGCTGACTGAACAGGACCCTCAACCTCTCCCTCCTTCCTGCCATTGCCTTCAGTACAGTATGGGCACCAAGCAGGCAGAACACTAACTGTATTGGCCAGGGTTCTCCAGAGAAACAGAACTAGTAGGATATATATGCATACATATATATGTAATTGACTTACACAATTATGGAGGCTCAGAGGTCCCCCAATCTGCCTTCTGCAAGCTGGAGACCCAGGAGAGCCAGTGGTGCAGTTCTAGTCTGAGTCCCAAGGCCTGAGAACCAGGAGAACCAATGATACAAGCTCTAGTCCAAATCTAAAGGTCTGAGAACTGGAGGGACTATCAAGAGTGTCAGTCCCAGACTGAAGGCAGAAGGCTGATGTCCCAGCTCAAACAGTCAGGCAGAGATAACGCATTTTTCCTTTTTCCCTCTTTTTATTCTATTCAGTCCCTCAATAGGTTGGATGAGGCCCATCCACATTAGAGAGGGGAATCTGCTTTACTCAGGTTATGGATTCAGATGCTCATGTCTTCTGGAAATACCCTCACAGATGCACCAGCAATGTTTAACTAGATATCTGGGCATACTGAGACCCAGCCAAGTTGACACATAAAATTAACCATCACGGGCTTCCCTGGTGGCGCAGTGGTTGGGAGTCCACCTGCCGATGCAGGGGACATGGGTTCGTGCCCCGGTCCGGGAAGATCCCACATGCCGCGGAGTGGCTGGGCCCGTGAGCCATGGCCGCTGAGCCTGCGTGTCCGGAGCCTGTGCTCCGCAATGGGAGAGGCCACAACAGTGAGAGGCCCGCGTATCGCAAAAAAAAAAATTAACCATCACATCAATGAATGAGCAGGAGAGATGCTGGGTAAACACTGGCCTTTCCCTGACCTCAGCAGACCTCTGTGATTGACCCTAAAGCATCTTTCCTGACCCCAAGAACTGCCCCCTCCAGGAGTCCCCACTGCCAAGCCCTGCCCCATCCTACCCGATTTAGCTCAGACCCCTGGTCATATCTGCCCCTCTTGCATTGGGCAGACTAAACTGCTGAAGTCTCCTAGGAAGGGGTCAACCTGTAGGCTTCCTGTGCCCCCTTAGTGCCTAATCCATCCCACGTGCCCAAACTTGTTCTCTTCCCCACTGGGGACCCCCAGCAAGCCACATGGCAGGGACAATGCTTTTTGTCTTGTTTTTGACCAACCTTAAGCTCCCTGAGGACATAGCCTGCATTATTCATCCGTTCTTCTCTTGTTGCACTTAGCACAGTCCCAACCCTAAAGCAGGGATTGTCTAAGGATGAAAGAAATTATAACATGTCAGATGATAGCATCCTGACAAAGATATTCAAGAGAGTGACAGCCTCTATGGAACATCTAAAAGGAGTGAGGATTTAATGGGACTCAATCAAGCAAAAGGTTGACCTGAAACAGTAGGAAATGGCAAGAGCCAGAAGGTTTGCACTTTATTTAATAAACACTCATAATATTTACTATGTGCCAGGCATGGTTCTAAGCACTTTTACGATAATAACTCATTTACTCTTGAGGAGATAGAGAGGTTAAGTAATTTGCGTGAAGTCAAACAGCTGAGTTGTACAGCCAAGTGGTCTGGCAGCAGCGTCCTGCTCTTAACCAGGACATGATGCTGCTTCGTGAACCAGGCAATTATCAGAGAAGCCTGAAGTCAGGCCAGTGGGGGCAGAATCAAGTTTGGGGCACTGCTGAAGAGCCAGGAACCAGGGAGCCAGAGTGTTAGAGAAGCCTGGGAGACAGAACAGTGATGGAGGCAAAGATGGCAGACTGTTCTCAGCAGGCACAGGGGCAGCTGGACCCAACAGGGGCAGAGCTAAGGGAAGCAGTTTCTCCATACCAATCCCACCCTCCCTAGAGAGTAAAAGGCAATTGATCCACCCTTGGTACGCAGTCTGGTGGCTGGGGACCGGCTCTGGGGACAGATAGCCCTGGATCTGGATCCCAAACCCACCGCTGAACAGCAGTTGACCTTGGACAAGTGACTTAGCCTTGCTGAGCCTCTTGTTTCCACGCTGAGGACGATCAGAGTCCCTCCCTCATAGGGTTGTTATAAGGACTAAATGAGATAATGCACATAGAGGGCCATGTTGCTTAATATTATTATAACTGTTGTTGTTGTTACTAATTTCAAATCCCCTTTGGCCTCCTATACTGATAAAGCAAACTTAGGATTTATAATCTGCTCCTAAATTATGTCTCGTGCTGCTCTTGGGCCAAGTACATCTTCATTATGAGGAATGAACTCATTCTCAAATGTTCATGTGTGCCTACCATGCGTACGCACCAAGAACTATCTTAGATGCTTAAGAGACAAAGGTGAACAAAGCCCTGTGTGCTTTAGAGTAAGTAAAAATGTAAAAAAATAAAAATAAAAGTAAACCTTGCTGTAATAAATGGTATCGCAGTGGTACAAATAAGCTGCTATGTGAGAATGGAGACTAGAGTGCCCGGCTGCTTGGAAGAGACTGGAGCTTTCACATTTGAGCTGAGTCTTGAGGGGTGAGGGGGAGTTTGTGGTGGGGGGAAGTGGCTGGCATTCCCAAGGAAGGTGCAGGATGAGCAAAGGCACAGAGGTGAAACAGAACAAACTATTCAGCTTGGTTGTGAGTGGGGCTGTGGAAGGAGATGAGTTTGGAAAGGAGGCAGGCGTAGATCCTTTAGACAGCAGAACAGTGCCGAGGAATTTTATGTAGAGGAAATGATGGGATTCGATTTGATTTTAGAAAGATTATTCTGACAGTAGTTTAAAAAATTGATTAATAGTGTTGTCCCAACTTCAGCAAAAATTTTAGAGATTTGCATATGCTAATCATAATTTTTGCCCTGACCATGTTCCTCCTGTACTCTAAATTCCTTAACATTTTTCTTTAAACTGGATGTCTTTTTTTCTTAAAATTATTTTAAAAGAAACTTTATATCACAAGCATAAATGGAAAGTCAGTGTCATTTGCCTTAAAAATGAACACAGTAGGTGCAATATCAACGAACCGATATTATAATATTTGATCCAGATAATTTTCTTATCAGAAGTGTTGAGTCTGAGAACTGTTCTAATTTTGTTAAAAACAACAAGAACAAAAAGTAGTTTAGAAAGTGTCAGTGAGTGTTAAGGATATCCTAGCAGCAATGTGAGATGTTCTTCTTGACCCAATTGAACAGACTGGATAAGGAACAGAAACAGCAATAATATTCTCATCACATGATCCCATATCAGGAGCCCAAATTGTCTGGAAACATTTTACACTTTGGGAAGCATGGATGAGAGCAGAGGTTTTCAAACTTTTTTTATCAGGACCTACAGAAGTACATTTTACATCTGGAACCAATGAGAGTAAGAATATGCAGTCACACACACACACACACACACACACACACACACACACACACACACACACACACACACACACACACACACACACACACACACGGCTGAAGAAGAGCGCCAGGCAATACGCTTGCCCTTACTTTGTGCAATGTGCTGCAATATGCTTTGTCCCGTTCTGTTCTCTTTCCTTCTTTTTTTTTTTTTAATGTTAATGGGAGAACACTAAATTGATTTCACCACCGACTAATGGGTTGTGAAAATCTCCTACTTTGAAAATCTCTGAATTAAAGGAAGCTGGATTGGAGGTAAGAAAACAACAGAAGAGGTTATTGTAATAGTCTAGTCAAGGAATGATGCATCTTAATGGACTCTAGTGGCACTAGAAATGAAACAGAGGTAAATTGACATGATTATTGTACTTGCATTTAAAAAGTTGTAACGTTTCACACAGGGAGGTGGCATTTATAAATCCATTTCCTGTGAGTTGCTTTAATGTGAGTCAACTCCCTTGCAAATAGTTAACTTTGGGGTGACTTGTTGGGAAAGCACCACTTCCTGGAAAACTGGCTGCCGGTGGTGACCTTTCAAACAACACATTCAATGAGCATCACATCTGACTGTGTTGGGTTTTTTCCACGTTGGAAAGCATCCTGCCTTGCAAATTCTATTCACTTTGTGCTCTTCAAGAAATCTTCAACCATAAACACACTTGGGTCTTTAAATCTGTACAGCAATTGTCTTAGATGTTAGCTTGTTCTGTAACTCTCTGGTAACTAAATGAGTGTGACAGCGATGGAATTAAAATCGTAATTACATTGTGCTCATATTATTTGTTCGAGTGAGACTTAACAACTGGGTTCCCTTGAGCAAATGCAAAATATGAAAATGTATCAAGTTTATAGGACAGGGAAAAAATACCTTTTCTGGAATGGCTCTGGAAAGGCCACCTCTATTTACAAGTGTGGCTGTAAAATAAACAAGCTTCATCTTTAATTTACCTTTGCAACCACACCAAGACGCCTAGGTGTTAAGAAAGGAGGACTGTACAGCGATGCATTTGCGAGACAAAAAGCTTTCCCTGTTATTAATGACCGGTGGTGCCCCAGTGTAATCAAAGGGCACAGCTGCAGTGATATACAGCAGTGACAAACCTCGGGATCTTTCCTTCTCGATGCTAACCTAGCGGCTAGCAGCCAAGAACTTCCAGCGCTGTGTATCTACAAGATAAATAGCACAAGAGAGGAATATACGTTTTGCTTACAGTCTTGAAAAGTATTGTTATATCCCCCTCCACAATCATTCTAAATATGATGCAAATGCATTTTTCACCGTTTCAGTACAATGCTTGTTGTTTGTAAACAGCAATAGTTTTCTAGTGGAGATTTAAAACCCTCCGACTGTACCAGTTACTGCAGTCTAATTTGAAAACTGGTGCTTGAAAACTGTTGATGGTGTTTGTAAAGCAGGGTTCCAGAGATTTATAACCCTTTTTACGTTGACAGGCGGCCTCAGAAGAAGGAATCACTTCAAGAATATACTAGAAATCATTTTTATTTTTGCTCCTCGATCATGCCAAGATGATCTAAAGGGAAAAATCAGAGTCACTCACGGTATGAATTTGACATGAAGGAATCCATAAGAAAAATTCACTGGTGTTTTTATTTCCAGCTATTAAGCCATTTCCCCCCTCTCTCTCCTGCTTTGAACTTGTGACCAATAAGTGCCATATTTTGCTTTCTTAAGCGTTCAAGAAATGCATTTAATTGGGAGTTATGGCCAAGGTAAAACACAGGTTAAATAACCAGCATGAAAAGAGGTTAGCTTTCTGCACTTAGTCAGGTGTGAATTCCGGTGGAAAAAATTCTATAATTACTGATCAGGTTTCCATTAAAAATAAAGTGAACAAAACCACTGAATGGACAAAGCAAGGTCTTTTCCCAGATCAATAGCAAAGACACGTCCATGCACACACAGAGGAAGTCAGTGCAGCTCCATGACCTTTTCATGAACTTTCTGGGAGACGGAAAGATCATTCAAAGGGCAGAGGTCAGCACTCATGCTGGTCACAAACAAAAATCAGATTTAGGTTTGTAATGAAGGATTCAGGGTTCTCACCTACTAGTGCAAATTAAACACTATTATTGCACATTTTCATACATTATCAATTGCAGAAGAAACTGCTTTTGTATTTGCAACATGTATTAGCATTTATTTATCAACACATATTACTTTGTTATCTTTATCAAGCATTGCAAGATTAAAGATGAGGTTTAAAAACCCGAAAACTTCAGTCAAGATGGGAATCTTAAGCTTATCACAAAGGACAAATGCTCAAGATAGCCCTCTCTGAGTAATCTCCTCCACCACATACACACCAGCCCCAGCACACGCAGCACAAAGGGAAGAGCAGGATTATTGAAAAACAAGACAATGGTGAGTTAAGGGGAGAGCTTCAGCTAGAAATAAATGATTCAGGTCATGAGGGGAAACCTGGGCATTGCTCCTCTGTGGGTACAGACCCACCTCACAAAGAAATAGGGCAGCTCAAAACCTCAGAGATGTTCAGTGTGGAAGAGACAACATTGGGAATAAGTAGGAATCTAGAGCATTCTACAAAAGAGCCTTGTCTTCAGATCAGCATCGTATGAAAATTGAAAACTAAAGAAGTTTCTTGAACAGATTTCCACACAGAGGTGCCAACTGGTAACTTTTCTTGCCAGTGTTCTCTGACAAAGTGGAGCCCAAACAGACCAAAGTCGGTTAGAATCAATTAGTGATGAGGTGTCTCTGGGGCTTTGACAAATCAGGCAAGTATCAAAATATAGGAATCCTACTATTCTGAAAATGCAATATCCTAGCTCTCAGTGAAGAAGAAAAGGCATCTTCAGGGGAACTGATGCAACCACTACAGGTCACAAATGGCTTTGCCCCCCTTTCTGGCTGGCGCACAGTAGTTCAAAGTTTAGAGAGTTCTGAAGCCTTTAATAACTGCACATGTAACCTATAGTAAAATTTGGGTGCAAAATCTCTTGTGTTTCAACTTGTGTCCTAAAGACGCTCATTATTCCTGTCTGGCCATGTTCTACTTTCCTGGGTACTGCATTTAATTTTCTTAGTTACCTGACATAGGACACGAGCAAATTGCAATATGTCCTAAGGCCATTCTGAGCAGTAGTTGCTTTGTGAAACTTTAGTTCTCAATATTGTGTGCTAAATTGGAAATCAGCTCTTAGTAAAACAAGTTTATCTATGTGGGCATGTGGGAAGTGGAATAGGCCTGGGAGGGTGGGTGCCCATGAAGCCTGCAGAACTTAAAATTTAGAAGGAATCTTGGGAGGGCATTCCAGCTTACCCTCTTTGTTTTCCAGAAAAGGAAATGAGTGCTTGGTGATGGTGATGGTGATGGTGATGGTGTTGCGCATGCACACGCAACACTGACCAATCAGAACAGAGGCAGGCCTTGACCAATCAGAATGGATTGTGGGTCTGGTTCTGGGGCAGGATCCTGGAAATCTTTTGCAGGTCCCAGTCAAACCTTTTGGCTGCTGAACTGTGGGAAAGTGGAGGATACACTGGGAAAGGGACTGTTAGCTCAGGTAATAGATAACATATAGAATTGTCTGTCCTGGGAGAAAGACGAAAGACGGTGTTTAGTTAAATACGCATCTACCTAGGTTAGAATCCTGACTCTATCACTTCCAAGAAAAATATCCTTGGACAAGTTATGCAACTTCTCTAGGCCTCAGTTTATTCATCTGTATGATGGGGCTAATAACAGTAACCTCATAGGATCATAGAGAGAAGCATATGTAATGCTGCACTAAATGCTTTAAAAGCACTGTTGATCTACCCTCAGCGACCTCCTGAGGTGGACACCTTTTATTATTTGCACTTTACAGATGAAGGAATGGAGGCTCTGGCAGGACAACTAACTTGCCACCATCTCACATCTGGTAGGAGATAGAGAAGGGACTCAAGCCAGGACGTCCTCCCTGGAACCCTGTGTCAACTGCACAGACTGACCCAAGAAACTCTATTCAATGTTGGTCTTAATGGCTCTGCTTAAATGGCCTCCTACTGAAAGCCATAGTATTTATTTAAAATAAATAAGGTGCTTATAAAAGGACATAATGTAATAAATTTCTGCCTAGCTTTTTCCAGAGAGATCAGCTTGCCCAAGTTTGCACAACTAATTCGTGACAAAATTGCATTGAGAGCCCATCTTCTGGCCTTAGTTAGTGCTGTGTTCTTACCACTCTACACACAGCCTTGAATATAGCTTTCAAAACAGGTTGTAAGACCACTCTATGAACATGGCATAGTGGACAAAAATGTGAACTCTCAAGTCAGACTGCCTGAACTAGAACCCTGGTTCTACTGACATGTCCTGTGACCATATAAGAAGTTCAATGACCTCTTTGTGCCTTACCTTCCTCATCTGGAAAATGGGCATGATAATAAAATGGCCTGTCTCCCCTAGGTTATTGTGAAGATTAAGTGAGGAATGCCCATGGAGCATTTAGAAAAATGCCTGGGACATTAAAGCCACTCAATAAATGTTAGCTTTTTTTTTTCCTTTTTTTTCCAATTCAAGCAGGTAGGCTCTGTGTATTCAGATCAACAGCTGAATTGCAGAAATTTTGCCTTGTGCTTTTCAGAACCGTGCTGGGTCAAGGGGACAGAAGTGGGTACATGGTGGACTGAAGTACTAAATTAGAAGGATAAGAGTTATTTTAAGTCTTCTGAAGAGGAGTGATTAAGCCTTAGTTCTAAAATCAGATAATACTTCAAAGAATCTTATTAACATTATAGAGAAGGAGGTCTGAGAAAATATTTTAGTTGAAAAAGGAAAAAAAAATAGAGGGGAGCCCATGAAAACATACCATACCCTAGTGACAGTAAATTTCATTTAAGGGAAGAGTTGGGCTTGCAAGAATCATGGTATTATTCATATCAGAAGGGAGAGTGAACTCAGCTAAATATAATTTGTGTGAAACATTTTATTTTAAATGTCTATTTTTTAAAGGAAATATAATAGGGAACATAAAGTAACTATATCTTGGAATGAATGGACAATTATAATTAACCTGAAATAAATATCAAATCCAATTTTTTAGGGAGAGGGCATAAAGATTTGTAAAAATCTATTTCCCTTTCATCTACTTTCATAAAAAAATACAGAGCACAGTGGGTAGGTTTTTGCCTCTTCTCCCTTTTAATGTGTTCAACTTGGTTTTAAGCACGCATCAGAAAGCAGCTTTCAGTGAAAGCCTTTTGTCATCTGTAGACAGAAATGTCAGAAGCTGAGCCCTGGCCAGCCCAAGGTATAAAATATGCCATCTGTCCTTCAAGTTCAAGCCCCGCACAGCTGCACATTCGGGATGGCCCAGGATCACCTGGGTAACCTCTGGGTGATGTTCATATTTGAGATGTGACCTAACATGGGGAAGAAAGGGGAGAAATAGCAACATGATACGTAACACATTCTGGTCCAAGTGCTCACACATTTGGCTTCCTGCAAGGCATAAATCCATTATCTTCAAAACTGGGCGGCTTGCAATGCAGGCATTCCTCCTAAACAGCTGCAAATGATAAGCTCACTCTACGTAATTTCTTTTAAAGCACCTTAGAGATATGATTAACCATATACATATATATGGTGGACCCTATTTTCCCTGTTTCAGTATAAAAGATCTAGAGATTTCAGTGTCACCCCCTCATTTGTAATTACGCCTATAAATGGGCCCTTCAAAGCTGCCTCATTCTATAGAGATTCAGATTTCAACATTGAGACCATACCTTAAAAAATAAACTTTTTAAAACGACAGAGCTAGATCGCCATTATAGTCTACGATTCTACTTTTTTTCATGTAGGAAATTTTGTTTCCTACAACATTTTGTTAAACAAAGTGATTTTGACCAAGAGCTTCTTGCAGTGCTTAGGTAAGTTCAGCCCATATTGATACCTAGGGGCCTGAGACACAATAGTTTTCATAGCTTTTGGGTAAAAAAAAAATTTTAAACCAATGGAGCTCTTCTTTTCCAATCTGTTAAATAATCATAGAATCATAGTCATGTAACTTGAAGGGGTCTACAAGAATGTGTGGAAGCCAACTTATAACTGGCTAGCAAAAGTCAATCATGTGTCTCTCTTCCCAACTCATGGCGGAAGTATTTACACCTTGGTCACTGGCAAATGCTTCCTCTCCTACCACCCCAGGGGCTGGTTGTTAAACATTTACCAGCACACCACAGATTTTACAGGGTCCTGGTTTCAGCCTTGGACCCTAAACCTGGGGAAGGTCATTTCTGTGGACACTAGTCATTGAGATGCATTAGATACTTGAATAGTGTCTATTGCATTCATGCCTTAAATAGATATGAATGGACGATATGATACAGAGGAGAGAAAAATTGCAAATAATGATGCTTGTTAAACTAGTTTAAATAAAACTACCTTTCAATAAATATAAAAAGTACTATTCAGTGTTTATATTTATTGATTGACGTGGCCATGGTTGTCAGCTAGATCTTGTAAAAGTGCAGAAAAGTTGAGGGTAACAGGCTGCTAAAAACAGCCTTTTTTAATCAGAAGAAAAATATCTCTACTAAATGTTTGTTCTTTTATGCCTCTAAAGAAAAATCTTTACTTCACATATTAAAAACAACAACAACAAAACAAGAATCTTTCCGTATGTTTTACATTAGTGAAGCAAGCTCTTCTCAGAAAAGGTTAAGTAAAGTGGATTTAACTCTGATGCATCGTTAGGTCCGCCTCCTTCCCTGTTCTGGCATTCTCGACTTTCAGTACTACACATCCTTCCAGGAGAGCTTAGTAGTAAAACCATAGAGGGAGTTTAGCTTTTATTGATTCTGAAAGAACAATAAACAAGATACTGACAATAATAAACAAAGTTGTTTCAGCCTGGAAACAATTGCAGCCATATAACCCTTGGTGGCCTCTTTGATATGAACTGTTCTTTTTCTCTGCACAATGACTAACACGGGAACTATCATCCATCCAATCAAGCAGGTTCTAGTTGCTCAGGAAATGGTTAAACTATTGCACACCAGCCCTGCAACCTCATGGAGATGCTTTGACTTGTCTCCCACACAAAACCAATTTGAGTCATTTATTTCACTAACAATTCCCAGCAGAATCAAGGCACTGCACAAGTCTCCTTCTCAGAAAAATTTACCCCCACACACGACTTTGGCAGGGAAGTTTCTTCTGAGAAAGACACAGATTTCATGAATTGTCATGAAGGGTCTATGAGCCTTTACTTAATATTAAGGAACTGCACTGTTTGACAATTTTTTTTAAAGCAGCCACACAATTTCCATCTAGTTTAATCTGATGCTGTTTCTGTTACATAAAATAAAAGCTTGACTCAGAAATACTCTGGGATAAACAATTCAAATGCAATAATTACTCCAAGTGCCCCTAGTCACAGAATAGGAGGATGCGGGTCCCTGACTCAAATCTGGTGGTTATCCAGTCAGTCAACAAACACATATCCAGTATCTTCTGGATACATGATATTGTAATAGGTGTATGTATAAGTTATTCTTGTTTGGAGATTGCAAATAATTCTAAATCTTTTCTTCCAAAACAGAGTCTCCAAGGGAAAGAAAATCAAACAGTTAACAATATACTTCTCAAATAACAACTCTTGTTCCAAAATGGGTGATTCATAATCAAGTCGGCTTCTCCCTGCTTGAAGGTCACTGGAGGAGCAGCCAGGAGGGTGACGTGCTCCTGTGATGTCATGGCCCCTGGAGGGTCATCCTACAGCTAACAAACCACAGGTTTCAACCCACGTACACCTGAGTGACTAAGATTTTTGGTGATGGTTAAAGAAAAGGAAAAGGGAAAGAAGAGCAAGAAATTCCGGGACTTTGAGATAGAAAGTAAAAACTCTCTTTTGTATTCCAGTTTCAACGTGAACTAAGTTCCACACATGCAACCCTCAAAAGGTAGAGCTTAAGGATACAAGCCTGCATCAAGTCGTTAACCTTTTAGGACCTACTCAAAGCTATGTAGTGTGACTTTATTAATGAATGCTTTAATGTGGTCTGTAAAAGCTAACAAACACAGGTGCTTGCTATGATTCATCAAATTTAATATTCCATCAAACCTTTCAGTTTAAAGACCAATGATATTGTTAAATACCAGAATCTCAAAATGGAAGTCCTGTACTCCAATTAAATGTAATGCATCAAAAAACTAAAACCATAAGAATTTAATGCTAGGTCAAATTTTTGAATAAACAAACAATAAAAGAGATAAATGCTGTGCAAAAAGAATGAATAACTCCAGAAAATCTTTTATTAAAAACCAAGACAACCGATAGATGTAGCCCTTGGAAACAGACTTGCTCTTTAAGGCACACCTTGTGTTCTTAGGAGGTGAAAGACCCTATTGTAAGACAGCTGGGCTTTTCACTCCAGGCAAAGGCAAATTCTATAGTCAAAAACTTAATTAGAAGCTTCCAGAATTTTTGCACTGTTTTACTCAATGACCTTTACATTTTGGAAACCCATATTTATGTGTCTGACTTTCTCTATACGACCCCTTCTCGTGTAGTTACAATATACTGTATACATTTTCCCACTGATATTTTATAATCTGTCCTACAAAAGAACAGCCCACCTTGCTCACATTCAGGGTCCATCTGCAAGAATTCTTGGACAGAGTTTTCAAAAAGTCATTTTGCTTTAAAGACTCCTTTATGTCTCTCTTTGTAGATGTTTACGTGATGTGCTGTGGCATTTATCAGAAGAAAAGTGAAGCAGAAGAACTTTGGTGGTCTAATTTGGCCTCCTTGATCTTGTGTTCAAAATCTAGGTCATGGTCAAAAACGTGTCAAAAATGAGTACAGTTCTAGGGAAACACAGCCTCAGGTCCAAAGAGATCATTGTGGACAAAGAAAAGGGCTTATAAATTATGTCACCAGGACAATCCACCATGTTATCAGAGAAAAATCCAAGTGGATTATTATCTTTTTCTCTTCAAATCATCCTGTAGAGGTCTTAAGCGCTTTGCAAACTTTATCTGGTTGTCAGATAGGTTATCTCTCATTTTAGTAATGAAGGAGAGACACCGTGAAGTTAACTGATGAGATGAGGCTCCAATAAAACTAAACCAGGAGGCTACTGACATCAGGATTTTCCCATCATGCAAAATGCTATTTCTTACCTTCTGGAACAGAGAATGCCAGGTTAAATGAACTTTACCCAGTATACTTAATTTCACTCAAACACATTTCTCACAGTGCAAAGTTCCCAAGCATACTCCAAAACAGAAAATGTGCATGTGCACTAGATTTTTTTTTTAATGCAAACATAGAATCTAGGAGATATTTTAACTGACATGGGAATTGAAAATCTACTATGTTTCTATTACGGAATGTGAATAATTCACTCACATCATCTGAGATTTGTGTGGCAAATGGACTCATGAATCATAGGGTAATCATAAAAAAATAGTGTCCATATGAGAAAAAGTGGGGCAATTTAAAAATTTCGCCTATATGTCAATCCCTCTTAGAAATAAACAAGAAGATAACATTTTTAGTGAGAATTAGACTCATGTCCAGGGAAAGAGTTTGGTATGATTCAAAACCACAGAATTTGTGCTTAGCCTGGACTTTCAAAGATATGTTCCAAACCACTCATCTGGGAGATGAGGATGCTAAGTCCTGAGAAGTTACACAACTTACCTTCTACAACCTTAATCAGGGCCACAGTTGACACAATCAAGTTTAGCTCTCTCATTTCAACTATAAAATGGGCCTCCGCGAGGAGAAAGGGTTGTACTAGCTATTCCAAGCTCTCTTCCAGCTGTAATGTCTCACTAGTCATTACCTCTTCTCAGGAAATATCCAGGTCCCCTGTTTCCCATTTGGTGCTCTAGTCATCCTTATTTCATTCCCAGAACATTGAAAGACAGATGTATGATAATGTGAAAGTCACAAGTCACATTACTGTTTACTCTTGGATTTGTTGGTGGGGATTGTCAGTAAAGTCCAATAAGGGACCAATAAAGTCCTAGAAATTTAGAGCATGACTCTGGTACCTTCATAGGAAACAAGAGGACCAAAGGCTGGTCCAAAGGAGCCGTCGCTGGACCGTGCTGTGGAGCCTGGGTGATAGTGAGGTGAGAGCTCTCAATTGTGTGATGGGCTGGCTGGGAACACTCACTCCCCACTTGGTCCTGGCGAGCCCTCACTACTCCAGCTCCATCCACACCTCTTGGTCTTAACCCCCCCAGATACACCCAAGAACTTGACTTTTTTTGGCAGCAGATGGAAGGGTAGGGTAGCCACTCTCTTAACCAGGAACATGGTGGTGGAGGGGGATGAGAGTTGTAGAAGACTGCTTTAGAAGCTGACAGAGCATGGTCTCATATGCAGCTGGGAGTCCTCATCCAATAGAGTGTAACATGCGGGACAAGAAATTAGAAGCCCACAGGGCTAGTGTTCCTTTCATTTAACCATCATGTGATGCAGCACTGTGCTGGGTACTGCAGATTCTACAGTGAGCAAAAACCCAACAAGGTCACTGCAGTCTGGCCACACATCTTTGCTGGTCAAAGCTGCCTCATACGATAAAGGCATTCAGCACACACAGCATCAGACTCTCTCAGGAGTGTTTTGTCATGAGCTCATCTCTGCCTAGTTCCCAAGAACTGTCTACCTACCCTCTTTGACCTCTATCTTCCAGAAATACTGAACTAATAACTATTCTCCAGAGCTTCCACGCGATCTCTCGTCTACACGTCTTTCGTTCACTTTTCTTTCCCACTACAATTATCTTCCCACTGCCTCTTTCCTGATTACTTCCTTTGAGTCTCTTCTTACGTACCCAGGGATCTTTCTCTTTTCCTCCAACCCCATCCCTGATTAAGCTGGGTCCCTTCGTGTGTGCCCCATAACACCCTATACCCGCCTATCAGAGTTTTAAATTGCCTTTTGCTTTGCTGTCTCCTCCACTAGGCTCTAAGCTCCATGAGGGCAAGGTCCCCCTTAATTCCTGTTATTTTATGTCTTAGCGTCAGCATAGGATCTGGCCACAGCACGCAAAGGTAAACTGTGTTTCAATTTACTTGGTTTCCTTTGTAATTCTGTGTATTCTAAAATGCTTTTTAAAACATCATTCTGAGAAGTCATCCGTAGGTTTCATCTGGCTGCCAAAGGAGTCCGTGGCATAAAAAAAAAAAATTAAAAACATCTCCTAGGGCTTCCCTGGTGGCGCAGTGGTTGAGAGTCCGCCTGCCGATGCGGGGGACACGGGTTCGTGCCCCAGTCTGGGAAGATCCCACATGCCGCGGAGCGGCTGGGCCCGTGAGCCATGGCCGCTGAGCCTGTGCGTCCGGAGCCTGTGCTCCGCAACGGGAGGGGCCACAGCAGTGAGAGGCCCGCATACCGCAAAAGAAAAACATCTCCTAGATGCTCAATAAACATGATGAATTAGTTGGACAAATAAATGAATGAATGAATTAAATGGAAGAAAAGATCCCCACCTTCCCGCAAAGAAAGGAGGCCTGACTCCAGGTGTGAGAACCTGCTCCTCATCAACATGATTTTATTCCACATGGTGGAGGCATGAAGTTTCAGAAAAGGTTGAGAGTTTTTTGGATACCCAATACTTGCGTAGCCTGTGGAAAACATTTTCGGCTGCTTACTTTACCACCAATCCCTCCCCTTTCTTCCGTGCTAGCAAAGTCTGCCTTCAATACCTGTGCTAAACCTGCTGGATACCTCTCTGTGGCTAGTTCTGGCCATGTGGCCCCATTCTGGCCAATGAGATGTAAGGGAGAGTCTGCTAGAACTTCTGGGAAATAGGTCCTTCTCTGACAAACGGGGGAGGGGAGGATCTTGAGAGAAGCTTGCTTACACCCTGCCTTTGAGCACGGCTTTGCAAAGGTATGCTGTCTGGAGCTATGGTGGCCATGTGATGTTCAAGATGCAGGATGAAAAGAAAACATGCTGAACACAGCAGATTGAAATGGAAGACCCTGGGTCCTCAATGCAGGTAGAAATGGAAGAAGAATCCAGTCCTCAATAATATGATTAAGGCACTAAATCATTTGTGGGACCATCTATCCCAAACATCTTTATATATGAGATCATTAAACACCTTTACTATTTAGCTCATTCATTCTTCAGTGGGTCTAAGACTCAGAGCCTTCCTATCTTATGTAGCCACACAACCCAGTGAGGAATTTGGCTGTCATGAGGAGTAAGGCTGCAGTCCTGAACTAGCTAAGGACAGTAATCCTTGTTTTCAGTTATCAGTAAACATTTCCCTGTGCAAAGTTCAGATTCATTCAATAATTATTTTACCCCTCGAATACACCAGACAGAAGAGGAGTATTGGCTCTGTAGTGGGGATTACTTCATGACCTTCTAATCAAGATCACCAGCAGAGCTCCCTGAAGAATTTCTATCTGTCTAACTTTCCTTTGCCCTGACCTAACACGCCAGGCCTGGGCTGCAGGCAGCATATACAGAAGGCTAAGGTCCAGTCTGAAATGGGAGGCTGCTGGGATTCACACCCAGCATCCCTGCATCACTCTTCCCAGCCCCAGCCCATCCCCTAACATACCTCCTGATATCTTTCACTTCCTAATTCTCTCTGGTGATTGGCATGCCTCCTCATTGGACTATCAGCTCCTTCAAAGTCAGGGACAGTATCCTACGGATAGCTGTATCCTCCCTCAGTATCCAAACAAGGGGTCGATAAATGTTTATCTGTTAATACTTTATAAAAAGTTTAAGACTATCTGAAAGCTAGAGTTGAGAGTGTGTGACAGTGTCCCTGCAGAGAAAACACAGGTATGAAAAGACACTTATGGTTGCAAGCAGCAGGCACTATAACAGCTGTATGGAGGAGAATGTCAAGGTCACTTAGGTCTGAGATGGTAAAGGAAAGCTCTACAGAAGAACTGTACCTCAAACTAGTCCTGAAAGTGGATAAAGATTTAGACAAGAAGAGGAACAGAAAGGCGTGCCAGGCAGGACAGATGGTGTGAGCAATGACAGAGGCAGAAGGACTGTTTCAAGAGAGTAAAGGATCAATGAAGAGAAATTAGGAAATAAAATGGGAGAGGTAGTTTGATGTTAGATGGCAGAAGGTCGTTACTGCCAAGTTCAGGAGATCCAGCTTTATATGAAAGGAAATAGGGAACCATTGAAAGTTGTAGGGGAGAATTACAAAGTATGTATCTTGCAAATACCATTTGCTACACTCCTTGCTGCGAAATCTGAGTCACTCACTGATAACAATGCCAGAGGCTCTATTGTCAGTGGGTAGATTATTAGATAGTGAAATTGTCTGGATCAGAGTTTCCGTCTTCCTGGTGACTAGGTTGTATGGGACAGACTCAAATGCTTTCTGATCTATGAACTATGGCTTCTCGCTAACAATCGTACTTGATTTGAAGACAAATATTTCCATTACATTCTCAGAGTCAAACTAAAATTATAGTCACTATTTTATCCTTCATTTTTTTTGGTAACATCTTTATTGGAGTATAATTGCTTTACAAGGGTGTGTTAGTTTCTGCTGTGTAACGAAGTGAGTCAGCTATCCATATACATACGTCCCCATATCCCCTCCCTCTTGCATCTCCCTCCCACCCTCCCTATCCCTATCCTTCATTTTTGACCTCAAAGGCAGAGGTCTGTAGCAATCCTACACCTCATTTTGTAGCCCACCATCTCATCATTCCAGCAAGATGCTTCTCTTATTTCATTATTTTCTCCTCCTTACCCCAGAATCCTTATCACCCTTCCTCTCACCCCCACATAGGCATTTTCATGTTGCTGATATGTGCATATACCTTTGTATATCTAGTGCTGTGTTGTATTTAACAAATTTGAATTTGTTTTTAAAATTGGGACAAATGGCATTATGCTTTAAATCTCACTCTTTCTTACTTTTTCACTCATCATTTTGCTTTTAAAATTTATCCCCAGTGCATAGCCATAGATATCTAAACTACTGCCTCTGTTTGCTGCATAGTATTCCACAGACTGCAAACACCCAACTTACTTATGCATCACCCTAGCGAAGGGCATCCATGTTAATTCCAACTCCCAATCGCCACAAACGTCACTAAAAAGACATCCCTGTACATGGTGCCTTTGGGAAAGTTCTCTGGGATACATCTTCAGCGGTGGGCTTGCAGAAGTAGGGCGACTACATAATTTATTGTCTTTCCTAAGAGGAATATTTTGGGAAGTGAAAAAGGGGCATGGGTTTTCCCTGCTATCCTGGGTACGTGGGGACCTCTTGTCACACACACCTTACTTAATGTCACTGAGATTATCAGATCGCTTTCCGAGATGACTATAGTCATTTACTCTTCCCCCAGCAATCAAATAGAGCTCCCATCACCCCATATTCTTGCAAACACCTGGCATTTTCCAGGTTCTCATTTTGACATTCTGATGTGTCTGCTGTGTCTAAAGTGGTCTCTGCTGTCTGATTACCAGTGATTTGGGGTACCCCTTCTGATACCAGTTCATCACTTGAGCTTCCTCTCCTGTGAATTGCCTCTTCATACGCTTTGTGCATTTGTCTGTGGGGTTTCCTAACTACTCTGGTCCGTTTGCAGGTGTCTTCTGTATATTCCAGGTATTAATCCAGCGTCACTTTTTTTTTCAGAGTCAGTTTTAAGCATTGCAAATATCTTCTCCCAGTCTGTCATCTGTCCATTAACATTGTTGATGAAGCTTATAGTTTACGGTTGTCAGGGTCACCACCATTTTCTCTTTAAAAATAAAAAGATACTATTATCTTCTTCTCCAGGCTCTGGCTGACTCTCCAGCTCTTTGCACATTCTCTGCAAAACAACAGTAAGATCTACGGTGACGTCAGCCAAGCCACTGCCATCCCTCGTGACAGTGGTGCTTACACTTCACTTGAGCCCAAACCACATGGGTGGGGCCCAGAATGAGCATCTTTAACGAGCTCCTCGGGGAGGCTGATACCAAACTCCAAGAGCCGCCTGTAAGGAAACGTGGCCCAGGATATAAGAAGCTGGGGCCTGCAGAGTGTGATAAAAGAGCTGAAGGGACCTTGGTGATTACCTAGTCCAGCCTTTCACTTTGCAGATACAACATTCGGAATCACGAGAGAGCAAGCAACTTGACTGAGGGGCCCAAGGCATCTGACTCCTGCCTGTTTCCAGGCTGGGGCTCTTGTTAGCACAGCAGGCAGGTTGGTCTCTCTCTTACTCCAGTGGTGCCTTACTGACATCAAATCAGGCCCAACCCTCTCATTTCACACACTGTAGAGTGAGCCCTGTTTTTGTTTCACAGTTGACTTCCTACCCTGGATCTGGGGTGGTAAAAGGATGAAACGCTTTCATTTTAGGATGTCATTATCATCAACACATGTATATTTCTTGCATTTTCAGCATTTTGAAAGTAAAGCAAAAGATGGGTGACCCCACCTTGCTGTGGGTAGCATCTCTGAAAACAGTCCACCAAACCTCCCGAGACCGACACAAACAAAACGGCTCCATGGCGTCCCTGTTTCGTATTCACATGATGCAAAACACATGGGCCAAATTTATGTCACTGCAATTTGCCTGGCAGCCTGCGTTTAAATCACCAAGGTTTGCAGCTCCACGTTTTAGGGTGTCGTTTGCAGTCCTATAGCCGAGAGCTCTGAAGGAACAAGCTCACATGAAGGATCGTTAGCCAGCCGGCTGTGATAGGGCTCTCCTAGCAGAACTAATTAGTATGCTGCAACGTATCTGCATATCTCTCAAATAGACATTGTTTGTGTCTCTCCTCAGTGACAGGGGAGATTGTTCAGTAGGACACCTTACCTTTTAATATGCAGGGTTTGTTAGAAGAACAGCTCAATTCATATTTCCCCTGGTTTGATGGTAAGTGAACAGCAGTGGCAATATTAATCTGTAGTAACCTGTCAGTGAACTCTACAGCTAATATGATATAGTTATGATTTTACCATCAATCAGGACTGAACAGGCTCTGGGCAACCCTCACAGCACAGCCTCAAAAAATCTAATTGTGCAAAAGCTTCATTGGTTTCCAACATTTCTTTTTTATCTGTCACAGGCTTTAGGCCTAGTACACAACCTTGTATTATTGGCCTTATTACATTAGCTTGTCGGACAAAGAAGAAAAGGCTAGCGCAGAGGGTCCTCCTGCATTCCATCATTTATTTGCATGCAGGATTTTATTTGACAGTCCTGTATTGTTTTAGATGTAGATAAAAATTATTAGGACATATGGCATCATATGAACTTTTGAACCGCCAATTGCCAGTGTATCCTAAAGGGCTAGAGGCATTTAAAAATTCTGCTCTACCTACAGAGACAGAGACGCTACATGACGAGCAAATGAGGTCTCCCCGGAGAATTGCATCTTAGAGTCAACATAATCTTGCTTGTTCTCCTTGACCAGTTTTTATGCCGGGGAGGAGTAGAATCACTGGGAGATGGAACATTAACAACTGAGATGATTTTTAGCCAAAATTAAGGTTGGATATTTTTGATATGACAATAAAAAGCAGTTCACTGTCTCTAAGAACCTGAACACACAGTGAGAAGTAGCGTGGGGTCACGTGGCCTCCGTTCATGTGCAGAACATTTCTCTGGATGTCTGAGATGCAGATTCAGTTCCAATGAAAGCATGTGCTGAAAACACAAATCCACATCAAAGGAGCTCCAGCCCTTGAGTCCACGGGGTTGGGAGGGACTATAAGACCTAAAACATATAAAAGCATTTAACTGTATCTATTTAGGCATTTTAATCTTTTGCATCTTAAATGCAATCTGGCTTCTTGGAACTGGGAAATTGCTAATCAGAATGTTGGATAAGTGTTTCTATTTTGAAATGTGCACATTTAGAAATAACAGCTGGCCATAAAGTATGTATTTATGTTTGTGATTTAATGTATCACAAACTTTATATTTTATTTCACTTAGCTTCACAAAGAGACCACACAGTTTTTTTTGCAAGTGCTGTATAACTTTTACAGCAGCTTTATGACTCAAAAACACATATGGCAATAAATCAGGTACGTATACAATGCCCAAGTTTTTTCAAATTTGAATTGCCTTTTAAAAAAAAAATTTAAGGATGACATCCATTTCTTATACTGTTCTAACTCATTTAAAGATTCAATTGAAAATTCCTATTCATTAATCAGGAAAATCTGCATGGAATTATAGTGATTGTCTTTTGAAACCCGGCACCCTTGCTTCAGAGGAAACATATTGTGACTAAGGGCACATCAACAGCACAGCTGAGCGTTAACCCTTCACAAACCTGTGTGCACATTGTCCACAACCTAATAAAAACATCAGCACAAAATAAGGAAATTGCTGTGGCATCCTGCAATAAGCCTGCAGGAACGTGCCTGGGAACTACTGGGGCGGCTGCTGGAGCAGAAAGACAAAAACAGGATGTGAAAATGGTCTCAGCAGTTGTGGTGATTTTAAGAGTTCTCTGGCTACCACTCTGTCATCTAGGACATTGGCTTTAAAAAAAAAAAAGTTGTCTCCGGGTGATCTTTGAAAATATCTAAATCTCAATGATCATGAGGAAGACCACCTTGAAATTATCCCCGCTTTGCCAGCGCCCTTAGAAAGTGACAGCTCCCGGTGTAAGCATTCTTGACAATGTGGTCAGCACAGCAGTAGCACGGGTCCTTGTCAGGACAGGAAAATGTTCACATTAGTCAGAGCGAGTTTAGTTCCAAAGTATCTAAATACCTAAACAGTGGGAAAGACTTACTAGGTCCTGCCCTGCTGTTATTAACAAGCAAAACATAACATAGAACGTTCACATAAGCAGGTTCAAAGTCTGAAAACTAGGAAATGTCCCCGAACTGGATAATTACCCCCAAATCGAAAATCTAGACAGTTTAACTCAGACATTGCTGAATACCCGCACAATTTTTTTAATTAAAAAAGCATCTACAGAGACATAGGTACTATACATGTAACATTCACATCGAATGATAATGACAGTGGAAGATCTCTCCAAAAGTAAAAAGAGCTAAACCAATGGAGAGTGTTACTTCACCAACGTTCTCCTGGGGTGAACTGGAAAAAAGATAACTGGATTCATCGTATTAATGTCTTAATAACTGTAAGTTGAGGAAAGAGTCTTTCAGAAGAGTTCACTGAAAACAAAGCCAAGTTGAGAAAATAGTTTTTCAAAAGAGTTCGCTTAAAACAAGGGCAAAAGTTTTATGGAGTTTTATGGGGGCAGAGAAAGGGTGGAATTCCTTAAAAAAGGACTGTCTGATCATAGTGATAGATACAGAGTTATGGGGGAGGAAGGAAGCAAAGCTTACAAAACCCACATATTAATCAACTGTAAATCTGAAATACAGATAATAAATATTATTGTGCAAATTGTTTATATTTCCAAACATCCATCTCTATATGTATATATTACATATAAATGTAAAATATACATTTTCATGCTATCGTAAAGGGTTTTCTAGGAAAATGTCAACTAAATGCACCTTAGGTATATATTTTGGTGGGTTTTGTCCTTTTTGAGAACATTTTCTAGATCCCAGAGAATCTAATGCAGTTTCATATAATTTATGTTTTTTTCTTTTAATTATACTCCTGTTTGGAAGGTATAAAGAGCAATAATTACTCTGGCAGTATCGCAGAACTGGGCACGGAAAGAACTGAGAAATAATATAAAAGTCATAATGGCAAAATGAGTGAAGATCAGCAGCGAAGGAGAGGGAAACACAATTATAAGCTCAGTTGGTCAGATTACAATAAAGCTGATAAAAAATACAAAGATTAATTTCAAAATTATTAGAAAAATGTCAAGTAATGTATGAATCATTAAGGTTGGATCAGTCAGGTTCCTCTGGTACTTTGCCACAGAAAAATTAGAGGAATTGAATTAGTCTTCAAATACAATCACATTCACTTGCAATCCTTTTTGAATAATTTTATGACATCAATACAAAAAGTTTGGATTAAGTCTATAGTTCAAATGAAATATATGTTGTGGGTCAAATGAAGTATTTGGTTGAACCAGATGAATCTGCCATTTTGTAGGCCAGAATTGTTTGAACTTTATCAATTTCATGTGGTTCATGTATTGTAATACGTGTTGCAATGTAGACAATTTAGGATAGTTTTTGGAGTCCAATGGGACATGTATGGAATCTATCTCAGTTCCACCACCACTTTACTGGCCGTGAACCCTTAGGAAAGTTACATGCTTTTATCTCTCCCGTAGTGTCCCCCCCTAGATAACAGGCATCTGGTGTCTATTCTCGGAGCGCTGTGTGGATTTGCGTGGATTAGATGAGTGACCTACATAAAGTGCCTTGCACAGGGCTCTGTCCCCACCTAATGTAGAGGTGATTCCTCATACATTTACTTTTAAAGTCGATAGTTTAGAACTCAGAAAGGAGGGACCTTTTCTGGGTTTTAATGAACCTTTTGAGATGCCCCAAAATTTTAAATGTTCTGGGCTTCTGGGCACCTTCCAGAAAAGCCACACCTAACACAAGCCAGCTGTCCATTATAGGTGAGAACATCCCACCAGAACATCTGCTTTGAATTAATGTCAGCTTCATCTTTGAAAGATATAGCGAATCTTGTTCCCACACCTCACTCTGCCAAGGACAGTAGAATTTAAAATAACCAGGAAGACACAGAGAATAATTCTTTGAAATTCAATAGCTGTTAAATTGTGAAGTAGGGTGGGTGGGGAGTTTATGTCAAGCCCCTCACACTTCATAAGCAATTTGATAACTCCTGAATGCCTGATGGTATTATTCCCATCAACCTTAGAGTTTGGGTTAATTTCCTTCAGGGTAAGCTTTCTCGCACCTGGTCCAACCAGAGAAGTAGGTGCTGGGCAAACTCTGGAGGGCGCCAGTGGTTGGTTTTTCCTCAGTAGAGTCCTGATCTCAACACCCGCTCTGCTTTTCTCAAATCAGTCTGCAGAGTGAATCCACTACGATAAGCATTCTGGCTGAGGAATGCTGAGCCCTGAGAGTGGGTCTAATAATGAGCCCGAGGCTCTGATAAGTGGTTTCCATGTAATATTTCATTCCATTCTTACAGGTCTGCAGGAGTATCATGGCCAGGGAGAGATGAGGAAACAAGTTCAACCCCACCAAAGTCACACTACTAAGTAGGAAGGAATTCTTGGATCTGACGTCTCGCTAGTACACCCTAGTGCTTCTGAAAATCAAGAACAGCTTAAGAATAGGCATGATATAGGGGACTTCTTTTTTTAGTAGAATTTCCACATCAAATAATCAGTTAGATTATATTTCTTCATGACATCCTCCAACTCATTCCCATTATCCTTCAAAATGGGTCAAAATTCACTCTGGGGCTTCCCTGGTGCTCAGTGGTTAAGAGTCCGTCTGCCAATGCAGGGGACGTGGGTTCAAGCCCTGGTCCGGGAAGATCCCACATGCCGCGGAGCAACTAAGCCTGTGCACCACAACTACTGAGCCTGTGTTCTAGAGCCTGCGAGCCACGACTACTGAAGCCCGCACGCCTAGAGCCCATGCTCTGCAACAAGAGAAGCCACCGCAATGAGAAGCCCGCGCACCGCAACGAAGAGTAGTCCCCACTCGCCGCAACTAGAGAGAGCCTGCACGCAGCAACAAAGACCCAATGCAGCCAAAAATTAATTAATTAATTAAAAGAAAAAAATCACCCTGACTTCCATTAATATGACTAAAAGGGTCCTCTTTTTTCTATACGATTCCCACTGTTTTAACATTAAAGGGGACTCTTTCAATGAACTGGAGCATTGTTTTCAGTCTCAGCTTTCCTTCCAATCCTTGTCACTGGGTATCTTTCAACTCCAGCAACAGTTCCTCATACCACAGCTTCTTCTGGTGTTAAAAATATCAGACTTTGTCCATCTGCAGGCCCAGGTTACCCGGCACAAGTCAATATTGTGCATTTGAGAAATGCAGGAATGAGCCAATAGAATTAGCAGAGTAATTTACTGTGCCTCAGCTACAGCTGGCAGGGATCGCAGAGGGAAGCTAGCAGATGTCTGTTTGCTAATGGTGGCTTCCTCAAGCGGTCAGAGCCCAGGGCCCCATACCTCCGTCAGCCAGTCTGTCCAGCTTAATGCAAAAGGATAAGGGACATTTGGGCTTCCTCAGTTTGTGATGCCAAGTGAGTTCTCCTTGTACTATTCACTGTAAATTTCCATGTTTTTCGTGGTTATAATATGGAATAATATTGTGTGAAGTTTTAGATTTGTTGTAGTGAAAAAAGGAAAGGATTTTGTTGTGGACAAGGCAGAAATTGATATCGGGGTCATAATTTCTTATAATTACAGGAATTTCCTATAATTTGAGCATTCAGAAAATCATGGCCGATGATACCCCATTATGAGCTTGGCAGATAGAAAATACAATGGCAGCAGGAGGAGCATGTAAGAATGTGTGGGTTTCCCTTTGTTACGGCAATGTAGTAATTTACAGGCGTTTTCTTTTCTCTCTCTAAAAAACAATGAATAAACATGTAACAATAAAACATAGAGTCAAGGAAAACCCTGTTTCCTTTGGATTAATCTCTGTCCTTGCCTATTTGTGCAAGCTTCTGGGAGGAAAACCAAGACTTCAAGCGTAGCAATGCTGTCTTTTGCGAGGCCGCTGAGGAGATAGTACACTATGAACTCACAGTAAGGCTTGGTATCTATTTCTGTCTTTGTTTCGTCTTCTTGATCTTATCTATTACACTGGGATTTTTATCTATCAAAAAATATTCACCTGAGACACATTTCCCGAAGCTTACAATGGCAAGGTCTGAGTCAGTTTCGTGGGGAAGACAATCTCACAAATGGGAGAATGATAAATGTACAAATAATAGTAAAACAGGAAATTGGTATAAACTTTAGGGGATGAGGTCAGGGGAGGGTGTTTAAAAGAGGAAAGATGAAATAATAATATAAAAAGAGTGTCACTTCAGCTTGAAATCGTGGTAGGACTTACACGCAGCCAGGGGTGTGGAGGGGGAACTTTGGAGGCGGAGGAAAGGGAGGGGCAGAGGCATGGACTTGGTGAAAATGAGATTCTAATATTTGAAGAACAGAGAGGAGTCGCTTGGGCTGCATGGGATGTTGGTGGAGAAGCGGTCAAAGATAAACCTGGAAAAGAAAGCAGTCTAGAGCTTGGAACACTTTGGACGCCCAGCTCAGCCACGCAGACTTTATGTGTAGACACTGGGCACCACTGAGGGGGTCTCAGCATGATCTGCTCAATCAGTTCTGTGATTCACGGTCATTGGTCATCGACGTGTAGGTTGAATTTGTGGGTACAGACCAGCAGGAAGTTAGGGGACAAAGGAGGCATGAACTAAGCCGGTGACGTGGGAATGAAATGGAAGCTAAGGTGAGGATTAAATGATAAAGGGCTAGAAAATGCAGAACTCCCCAAACGACTGGGTGATGCACTAGGAGTGGGTTGGTTTAAGAGGAAGGAAGAGCTAGTGGCAACTGAGTTTTCAACCTTTTAGAGAAGGAACTGGTTTGAAGACACTGCTGATCGTCCCAGCATGTCAAGTGCTTTGCATGCACCATTGCATCATACACAAACAATTTTTATTAGAAACAATATTATTCCTGCTTTACTTATTATTCCTGCTTTACACTGTTATAAAATATTGGAGGAAACCATAAAAATCTAGACAGATTCTGGGCTCAGACTGCTTTTCAAGTGTCTTTAAATTCTTACAGCACTAAGAAACTAACACTGGAAGCTGTAGGTGATGCATCATAGGTACAGCTTATACAAGAAAGTTGACTTGGCCTCCAAGCACCAGATCTCGGTTCCTCAGCAAAAGAATGGGAGATTAATATATATTTGTAAGTTTTAAGTGAAAATAAAATGTTACATGAGTTTGTATGTATCACTTTTTACAATGCCTTGCTTTAAATGACTTCTTTATTAACCTACAACGACTAGTCCTGATGGAAGTCTCATAAGAATGGGTTTACCAGGTAAACAGAACAGAACGGGGATTTTTACCACTTGAGCACAGGTCAGTCATTTGACTCTTTCAATCCTTAGGTCAAACCAACTAGGAGATGTGGCCAGAAACAAAAAATCATTGAATTGGGCTGAAGCTTCCTAGAACTCATAAATATGAGAGGGGGTGAGCGTTTAGATGTTAAATGACTTAATTATGATTTCCATTTAGCAAATCATGTGGAAAGAAATTTCTGCTTACTTTATAGGCATAATCCTGCCCATCTCCACGGTAATATAAAAGAGGGTTTCCGGCTAGGCTAGCGGGGGATGGACGATCGTGAAGGCATTTCTAACTGCGTGTGCAAGGTCAGATTTTACTTTGCTGCCCTGGAGAAATACGAGGAGCTGGAGCAAGCAGAAGGAGAGGTCGCCTTGCTCCCCAGCAGCTGCTGCATTGTGACCCGGAAGCCCCCAGCGTTCGGCACCAGCCGTTAGGCCTGTGTCTCTAATTGGCACTGCAGCCAGTTGAGACTCCTCCCTTTGTGTGCCCCAGACTGCCAGAGCCAGAGAGGGGGGAGAGAGAATAATATGTGTTTGTGGTGTGTGATCACCTGCTTCCCTTCTCTTGTTGCCATGGGTTACGGAGCCCAGAGCTGGAGAGCGGAGCCAAGCACTCTGGGTGGAAATAACTGCGTCAGCCTCTGAAAAAAAGAAATCAGAAATAGGGAGCGGGGCAACAAAGGGCAAAAGAACAAAAATCAACTTCCCAAGGCGGCCCAACGGTGAGCAAGGAAGCCAGGCAGCCCAAACGAGAGCGGCTCTTCATAAATCTCACTCCCACCAGCTACGCTGGTCGAAACAGTGGTGAGGAGAAAAGAACAAATGCAAATTTGTGCAGCGATCCTGTGCCTCCGCCCACCAGGGCCTTAGGTACATGTCTAGGATCCACCTTGGAGATAAACAAACAAAGTCTGTTAAGACTCAAGTCAACAGCTGTCAGGGAGCCCATGCTTTGCATAGCATTATGGAGCACCAGGCGCTGAGCGGAGAGACACACGAACGGGAAGGAGGCTGTGACCTTGGGGAGGCCATCATTTAATTAAGCATCTTACGTCTGTAAGTCAGGCTTATTGTGAACCCTGCACCCAAATACACATTACTCTTCTTATTTGATGGCCCATCAGGGAAAAGAATGTGTTTCCTCCTCTTTCCTATGGTCTCTATTTTGTATGAAATATTATAGACTTTAGAAATGGAGGAGACTTTTCAGCCAGTTCAATCCCCCCATGTTGCAACTGAGAAAAACAAGCTCAGAGAGGTTATGCGCCTTGACCAAGATAACCCAGCTTGTTTAGGGCTTTTCTGTTTGGTTTTGGTTTTGTTCGCTTGCTTGCTTTTTGCCGAGGGAGAAAAAGGAAAAAAAAAAAAAAAAAAAGACTTAAATGATGCAGCTAATATCTAATTGTATGAGTCTCAGACTGTATATAGCCAGGAGGTTGAGATCCCACATCTCTTCAGACTGAACTATCAAGAGATAACTAAGATCTCTGCTTTGGCGATAGGGCCACCCACTGCCTTTGGACGTGAGGGCAAGGGCTGCTTCCCACCAACGTTGCTTGGTCCAAGTCTCATGGATGGCTGGACATTTGGATGGATGTGGCTGTGCAAGTGTGATCTACAGGCCTTTCTAATTCATACCAGGACACCGCCATGGGCCTCCAGGAGCAATTTCTTCCTTCTCTGAACCCGGTCAAAGGAGATGAGTCCTCGAGTTCTTGCAGTGCCTGTAGGCGTCAGTCATCCCCTCCATCCTGGGTTCCTGCGCTCTTCTCTGTTACCATCTGCTACTGGCAGGAAACTGATTCCACGAGAGGCTGTGGCTAATCTGTGCCTAAGGAGAATGAGTTTCTTGACGCGGAGTGACTGACTCGCCCTTTGCCCTCTCCCTTTCCTGCTCTATCTCCCACTTGCTAAACACCGTGAGGTGGCTGTTCTTCTCTTGGCTTCCAGTGTATTTTGCCACTTCAAGAATTTAGCCTCTCACATTAAAACACGTGGGGAATGGTGTCACTTGCATGCTTCTGGCAGCTATTGTAAAAACATAATATCTACCCGATGACAATAGAGTAGAAATAACAACTCTGTGCTGCTTGCCTCCAGGCCCCTCCCAGAGAAGGCTGCCGTCAGAGAGGGGCGAGCGTGACCCTTCGTAGAGGTGTGTCAAGCTTGTCCAGCTCTTCTCTCTCCCTCTCAAGGGGCAGAGCCTAGCCCAGGTGTCTTAAAGGGCAAAGAGACTGTTCCACAAACCTCTGAGAGTCTTTATGAGGAAGCACTAGAAAGCTCTGGACCCTGGGAGCACACAGGAAGCTGTAGGCCACATCTTAGAATGCAGTCTGTCCCAGGAAACCCCAGGAAACAGATGTCCAGGTCCATATCCCATCCGAAGCACCACAGCTATTCCAAATGCTTTAGAAGGAAGTTGAACTTCTCTCTGCTAAAGAAATTAATCCAGAGACTAAATCCTGCTTATTGTTAATGGCTAGATATCCTTGAGATGGATTCCTTGGCAAAGTCCTTTGATCTCGGCCAGCCCGCTGGGGGCTGCATATTTCTCTCAGTAATCAAAGTCCATAGATCTTTTTTCTTCCTTCAGAGGTCCATCTATACTCCATGTGTTTTTAAAAATACTTATTTTTATTATCCGTGTCCTTCTCTATTTCACTTCACTCTCTTTCTCTCTTCCTTTCTCAAGTCACTCTTTACCTTTCACTTTTGAGTTCCACCCAGAAATGATGACCTCTTGGAGTTCTGGGATTCAACAGCCCCCCACTCACAAGAAATGTTTACAGAGCACTTATGGTATTCCAGCACCAGAAATTCTAGGGCCAGGGGCTGGGGGGGTAACTGCAAACATAGCAGATGTGCTTTCCGTCCTCACCACATAGTCTAGGGAGTCAGGAAAAGTCCGAGGAAGCGAAGTTTCAGCTGAGGAGGAGAAGAACTGAGGATGGGCAAAGGGAAAAGCAGGTACAAAGGCTCCAAGGCAAGAGAGAACACAGCAGGTGTGAGAAAAAGGCAAGAGTTGAGTTGAGGAAGCCGGAGGGTAGACAGCAAAGTAGGGATGGTGATGGAAGAAACCATGTATGAGGAGGCTGGGGCGGAGCAGGTCATGGAACACTTTAGACCTTCTAAATCACACCAAGGACTTAGACTTTACCCTTTGGACAACGGGGAGCCATTGAATGTTATAAGCAGAGTGTGGTGTGATCAGATTTGAATTGTAGAAAGATGGATGCAAGATTGGAGGAGTGTCGCAGTGTTAGCAGAGAGTTATGGAGAAGTCAGGTGGGAGTAAGTATGACCTGGACAAGGGTAGTGGCAGTGAGGATGGGAAAACCTGAACAGATTAGAGACTTACTTAGAAGTACAACTGACATCTGGTAGCTGTGTGGGCTGGTGCAGGAGAACACCATGGGCTTCTCTGAGAGACCTCATTAATTATGGAATAGGAATACAATAGCAACCTCAGATGTCCATCGCTGTGCTTGTCCAATCACAGCCCCCGCTAAAGGGACGGATCTAGAGGAGCTTGTGTTAAACAATGTAATCCTACTCCACCTGTCCTAGTGGATGAGACCAAGGGTAAGCACCTGAGCCAAAGGCAGGCCACCTGCAGGCTGGCCAGCAACCAATGATGTGGCCTGACCGTAACTATAATCTGGACCAATTAACTTTGCTCTCTTGGGAATATGGACTATGAAAATGCCAAAAGAATGAGTCAGTAATAAGAGCTGAAGTTCAAAAAGGATGAATTAGGGCTTCCCTGGTGGCGAAGTGGCTGGGAGTCCGCCTGTCAATGCGGGGGACATGGGTTCGTGCCCCGGTCCGGGAAGATCCCACATGCCGCGGAGCACCTGGGCCCGTGAGCCATGGCCGCTGAGCCTGCGCGTCCGGAGCCTGTGCTCCGCAACGGGAGAGGCCACAACAGTGAGAGGCCCGCATACCGCAAAAAAAAAAAAAAGGGATGAATTAAAGAGAGGGTGAAACAAGAGGGAAACTGTGCCTGTGAAGTCATAAGGAGGGGGATGTTATGAGCAAGAAATGGAAGCCAGTCCACAGAGAGGGTAGAATGGAACAGATGACAGACACAAGCAGATACACCCACAGAAGCATCCCTGTGGCTCTGAGAGCAACAGAGAGCATAGGTGGTTTCTAGAACTATTTTGGGCCCTGAGCACTGTCTATTTCCAGTGCCGTTCCACAAGTATCCTTGCGATAAATCACTCCCGTAACTTGAGAGTCTCTGTTCATTGCAACAAAAGAGCGTTACCAAAACACTCACCTAATATTTTGCCCAGTGTCACATGCTTGTCTCTGCCCATCTTGCAGCTGGTCTCCAGTGTGGTCCAGAGATGCTTGCCTGCCTTGGATCCCTCAGGAGGGATTATTCCATCCCTGATGACTTTCCAAGGGCTGCCTTTGGCCACACTCAGTAGGTACATTAAGATCAGAAGGAATGTACAGCTTCATTCCGGAGATTCTGCTCTATGGCAGAATTTTAAACCCACAACGTGTTTCAGTGGGTTGAAGATGTCTTTAAACGTGTGTTCCCATCTCCAGAGCTATGATTAATTACTGGCGGTTGCTGCTGGTTATGCTTCCAGCTCTCAGCAAGAAAATGAGTAAAAAGTATTTGAGCTTTTACATTCTCTGACAAAAAGTCTCTTTGAAAGAAAGAAAGAATGAAAGAAAAGAAAAAGCTGGATATAACTTATAACAATGTCTATATTTTCTGGGCAGCTTTGGCCCAGCCAGCACCTGTCCTGAGATAAGCTATGATGGAGGCAGGTGTGCTGCTTCTTCCCCACACACCAAGTTATCCTCATCATGCTCCGTGCACATTTCTGAATTAGTTCCAGCTAGTTAGTGTCACTGCAGAACAATTTAGACCGCCATTGTTTGAGTATTCAATGTATTCTTCGATGAAGAATTCTCAGAAAAGGCAAAATCCATTATCTACACATAGTAGGAAAATAAACCTTCTCCCCAGCCTAAGACATGAAGATCAAGAAAGCTTTTCATTTTAGGCAATTGGAAATTTCGCTTTCAACTTTGTCAACTCTTTTGATCAATGTGCTTTGGAAAAACAAATTTAGCAACTTGGCTCCCTTATTCAGTAGGGGTGAGGTGTAACTAAGGATAATAGCTATCAATGGTTCATGGTCTGTTAGCCAGCACTGGCTTATAATAAAGTGCCGCTAACTGACAGCTGTCCCTTGAAGTAGCATCACAGGAAAAAAAAAAAGAATAATAATAACTAACAAACCTCCAGATTTGACAAGCACAGGGCGGGACATAGGGAGAAAAGGGTATTTCTCTCCAGCTAACAGAAAAATACTCTTCCCAGTGCAAGAAAGCTGTTCCTACAGCATAGTCGAAAAGTTTTCAAGTCAATACAGCAGGTTGTTGATGTTCTCTGAGCTACATTTCAACGATGCCAAATGTTCTCAGGGCCAGCACAGGGAGAGGATGTGAGTGGTGTCCATGCCTCCTGTGGATGGGGCAGTCAGAGGGTGAGGAGACCTCTGTTTCCCAGCAAGGACTCTGTAGGGCACCACACCAGTGGCCAGGAAGACTTCAGGTGGGTAGTCAATGTAACTGGACTGGGAGAAAGAGCTATAAAAGGATGTTTCTCAAAGTGTGTTTCTAGGAATGGATTAAGTATAATGTAAGAATAAGGTCCAAGGTCAAATTAATTGGGAAAATTATGGGTTAAGTAAAGCTGAACAGGTCTGTTTGTTGTAGGACTTCTCGAACCACTTAATAGGCTAATGAATCTGTAAGAAGAGTGTAGTGTGCAGTCTTCTCAGTTTCCTTTGGGTGGGGGAGCACGGGAGCATTTTCTGGAGAAGCGCATCTCACTGGACGAGCGCGCTGTGGAAGAGGCTTTGGGAGGGGTTCTGGTACTCACTCTGTCCCCCTCCTGACACCCCACAGAGCCTGTTCACAAGGTCTTTTGTAACCACCTTTAGCTCTGAAGTCTTACCCAGACTCCGCCTTGCCCCTGCTCCATCCTGTTTTTAGCCTCCTTCTTTGACCTTGACAACACCGAATCCATCTCACCCTGACTGGGTTCTCCTAGGTTACACTCCTGAGAGCACTCTTCGCAGCCGCCTTGAACAAACACCCGCCGCCGCTTCCCCTCACCCAGGAGCTCAGGGCCAGCTGGGTTCGCTTGGGTGAGACCCTGCTCAGCGCCCCTCCAGCAGGCAAACTTGCACTGATTATCCAATGGTCAGACGCACTGAAGAGCCAGGCTGGGTCCCTGCCTTCCCCTCCCCATTTCCGGGCACAGCCTGCGCTGCCTCTGCTGTCTATGGGGCCCTGAGGTGCCCTGAGGGCTTTACAGACTCTGGGAGGCTTTCAGGGGACGAAGCAGAGCTGAAGTTGCTCCCCACCCCAGCACATTCCCTTCCCAAATCTGCCACCTTCTCCCTCTAATTACAGTCCCTTCCTGTCTTGCGTGAACAGAGCTGGCTCAGGGCAAAGCAGTGGAGGAGGTGATGCTGTTCCTCCTGCGACCACTGTTTGTGCCCCATGCCCCAGCCTCCGTCTTCTGAGCCTCTTCCTTCCCACCCTCATTGAGCCGTTGTCTAGCCTTCCTTCCCAGCACAATCTGCTCTTACCTAATATCAGTCGTTTACACATAAGTATGATTTTAAGCCGTTTTTTCCTCTTTGGGGACATTTTTTTTTAATATTAGGTAATTAGGGAATGAAATGAGTGGCCTCAGGAAGTAGGTTAGGGAGATATATTCTCTGCATGCTAAAACCCACAAGATTGCCTTTGCAGAATGCTGGTCCTGGCTATGACATTAAGCAAGAGAGCAATTCAGGGACTAAATCATTCTGTGCCGCTGGCTAGGCTCCCAGGTGTTGAGGGTGGATAAGCAGACCTCATATTTCTAAAATGTTATACCTGGAGCTAACCATTCAGTTCTGTGATTATGGCTCTTACCGGCTGAACTTTCATGCCATTTAATATTTTTATGTCTTGCACTGCAAAATGGTATTACTATTTGACTCTGCAATATGGGAAAGAAGACAAGAAAGTAATCAGAGCTCTAATAATACATTTTCCCTCTTAACATCGATAGGTCAGTCATTCAGCCCTGGAAACCCAACACCTAGTGAAATTGAGGAGAGACGGCTGATGGGAGCAACAGAAGGCACCACGGACCCACTGCCTGACAGAGAACTATGGGGTATTTACTGAGAATGGTGAGCGTATCTGCCAACAGGGAAGCAAGCAAACCAGCTAGCTAAGAGGAAGGTAATTGCTGAGTTAGTGAATATTCGATTCCCCCCAACATTGCAAAAATCCCTTGCTAACTAAGTTATAAGACTTTATGGATTCCTTGTTCTGTGGCATCTACCAGTGCTGCTCACAAGAGAAATCCATTTTAGCAACCTCCCTTGGCCGACCAGCTTTGGCATGGTATGAGAAAGCACACTTAAGATTTGTACCATCTCCTGAGACCAGTTCTATGGACTTTATCAGGATGGAACTTTCTTGGTACGGAAACGAAGTTGCATATTAGGTGACTGAGATCCGCCAGCCATCTCTGCCTTCCAGACTCTCACACATAGGTTCCCTTCACTGAGGCCTTCCTGGGGGACCCTACATCCATTTGTACCCTTCACAAACACACATGCTTCCTCCTCCAAAGCTTATTTCTCTCATGTATCACCTTCTCATGAATTAAATACTCTGATCTTTTACTTTGTCTATTTCTGTCTCCTCCACTCGTTCCTCATAATGTAGGGCCATCCAGGCAGAGATTTTTTCATGTGTTTTGTTCCCTGCCTAGAACAGTTTCTTGCATATACTATATACGCTCAATAAAAATATGTTGACGATGAACTAAATCAATTAAAATTATTAACCCTCTGGAAATGGACAGTCCCCTCCCTTAAAATATGAAGTCTATTGTCCTAACTTTACACTCTTAAATTTCATGCATGTTTTTGGAAATCTATTAAGTCCAAAAGTAGGGTACTACCAATCCTAATATTTAAAAGAAAGTGCTATGTTTCAGTGGATAGAGATAATTATTTCAAAGTCATTAAAGATTATTTTTCTTTTGTGTGTATAATAAATCACATGTCTGAGTTATTTTTTCCTAATATATAGTATTGGGGTGGTACCTTACTTGATGTAGACTACAAAGCGCTTTCCTGTATCTTCAACTTTCTCTAGTAAGTTTCCTGAAAGATACCTAAGAAAATTTCAGTATGTAAACAGCAACCTGAGGAGGAGAAATGTGACTCATGAAGGTCAAGAGATTTACCAAAGATCACGCAGCTGGAAATAGACATATTTAAATCAGGAATTTGGCATCACAATTTCCTCATCACTGAGATTTCTGCTCACCATAAATGTTGTAGTAGAATAGTGCCAGGCATTTGCACATTATGTACTAATAACTAGATTTTATTAAATTTTCAAGATTGAAAGTGAATTACAAGAGAAAGTCTGAATAAAGACCCTAAAAGTCATATTTACAAGAATCCGCAGCTTCTAAAGCATCCATTTTGAGCTGGAAGTCTATTTTAAGCAATATGGAGTATTTCTAATTAACTTTTATCACCTACCCAATAACTAGAAGCCTGTCCCATCAAGAAACCCTTTTAATATTTACTTTATAAAGATAGCACTGGAAAGGACCTTGGCCATTGTCTTAGTCCATTTGGACTGCTCTAAAAAAAAAAAAAATACCATAGACTCTGTGGTTTAAACCACAAATATTTATTCTCATTGTCCTGGATGCTGAGAAGTCCAAGATCAAGGCACCAGCAGATTTGGTGTCTGGTGAAAACCTGCTTCCTTGTTCATAAACAACTGTTTTTTCACTCTCCTTGCAGGGTGGAAGGGATGAGAGCTCTCTGGGGTCTCTCTTATAAGGGCACTAATCCCATGTATGAGGGCTCCACCCTCATGACTTAATCACCACTCAAAGCCCCACCTCCAAATACCATCACATGGCATATTAGGGTTTCAAGATATGAATTTGGGGGATACAAATATTCCATCCATAACAGCCATCATCTGCTGAACCCCCTTGTCTTTATCTGAGAAATCTAATACCCTTGGAAGTTCACCTATCACAAGCAAGGTAGTGGCAAAGCCAACACTAGGGAGGAGCTCTGACTCCCAGTCCAGTGTTCTTCCAGGTACCCTCTATTCTCAAATGGCTTGCTTGGACCAATGAAAACAACCATTAAATTACCTTTAACTTTCCTTACTCCAGACTGGCTAATTCCAATCATGTTGGTATTTTACCATGTCATTTTCCTCAACATGTCACGTATGGATTTTGAAGAAGTAAAATCTCAAAAACAAAACTAGTAAGGAAGAACTGAAAGGACCAAGCCCTCTATCCCTGTCAGAAGTGACTCTTGCCTAGCCATTCAAGAGGAACAGATTTTGTCCTTGGAGCTCTGGAGAGCCAAGTCTGGCCTTGGTAATTGGAGGGGTCAAGAGAAGACCCAACCCTGGGAAAGCGAGGACTGGCGCTGAGCAGTGCACTTTGTCAGCACCTGTAATCCCTTCATCACCTAGCTCAATGCTCGATATTTATTGAACTGAATCTATATCAAATTTAAAACTGGGCATGGGGCAAACTCTATCTGGTGTGTTAGAAGATAAGACATCAGGTGAAGTGTCAGTTTTCTTTGTTTAATTTTACCCTTTGTGTCCTTTTAAACGAATACAGTTGTTTTAAAAAATTAAATAGTATTTACCTCATAAGATGATTGCAAAAACTAAATGAAATAATTCATATAAAACAACACAACCAGGGCATAGATTTCAATAAATGCATGTGATGACGATGATGATATATATACATGCCTTCTTCTTCCCATACACAAGGTGTCTGGGCTCACTAATTTATTTTAATATTATAAAGGGGTAGCATGAGGCATTTTTGTGGTGATGGGACAGTTCTCTATCTTGATTGCAGTGACAGTTCATGCATTTTGTACATGTGACAAAATTGCATAGAACTACACACATATATAACTGAGTGCAAGTAAAACAGATGAAATCTAAATAAATTCTGTAGAGTGTACCAATGTCAATTTCTTGGTTTTGACATTGTATTATAGTTAGGTAAGATGTTACCATTGGGGGAAACTGGATGAACGTACAGAGGACCTCTCTACAGAGGACCTGTACTATTTCTGCAACTTCCTGTGAATTTATAAACAGATGAATGGATAAAGAAGATGTGGTATACACACACACACACACACACACACACACACAGTGGAATACTACTCAGCCATAAAAAAGAACAAAATTTTACCATTTGTAGCACCATGGATGGACTTGGAGGGCATTATGCTAAGTGAAATAAGTCCGACAGAGAAAGACAAATACTGTATGATATTTTATATTTGGAATCTAAAAAATACAAAAAACTAGTGAATATAACAAAAAAGAAGTAGACTCACAGATATAGAGAACAAAGTAATGATTACCAGTGGGGGGAGGAGGGGTAATTTAGGGGTGGAGGAGTGGGAGGTACAAACTACTGGCTGTAAGACATGCTCAAGGACGTGTTGTACAACATGGGGAATACAGCCAATATTTTGTAACAACTGTAAATGGAAAGTAACCTTTCAAAATTGTATTATAAATAAATAAACAAACAAACAAATAAATAAACAGGTTTTTTAAAAAGATTCACGGTTTCCCCATATTTTTGTAACCTCTGGAAGATTTCATTAAAAATGTAGATGTTTTTATGTTTCCTCATTTATTGGAAAAATTCTTAAGAGAAAGAGTCTCACCTCTTCCTGGAGATTACTGTCATTAAAATGGAAAACATTTTTGCCTGTAAATGTGGTTCCAAGAGTTTGAGACAGATTTATGCAAATGGCTGATTTGTAATATCGCTCATTTTTAAATATTTTACCTTTAAATATACATTATAGGTGTTGAAATTGAAAATATTGCTGAGCAGCTGCCAACTTTTAAAGTTATAATAAAATCAAAGTGACCATTACCTAAGAAACCAAGCACAAGCCTGCAAAACTAAATAGATTTAGAGCTCCAATATGTTCACAAGAAAAAATTACGCACTTGCCCCGTACCCCAAATAATATATTTCATCTACGCATTATGAAGAATATATCTTTCTGTGCATTCAAAAAAAAGATGTAAATTATCTTTATTTGCCCCTAAAGGAAATTTTATTTTCTGTAAAAAGCTGCTTAACTTAGGATGAAAGAACTGATCTATATTTGACCACTAGGTGTCACTGTTGGTGGTTGCGTGAGCGGTAAGGAGGGGGAGGGGAAATTGAAAGCCATCTCAGAGGATTTTGGGGGGTTGTGAGATTTTTTTTTTTTTTCTGGAACATAAAGTTCTCACATTATTGCCATTCTCCTTTTCTGTGTTCAGAGGGGTGACGTGGAAAAGAAATAGAGAGGTATGAAGATACAGCTCTTGGAGTGTTTGCATACTCAGGGGCCATCATACCACCTTAGGAGATGGGGCTATTATAATACCCAACAAAAATAGACTATTAAAGGCCAGTCCGTTTTAATAATTGCCTAACCACGTAGCAGGAAAACAGGAAAACGTCAGTAACTTCACGTTCAGAGAGGGAGGCATTCCTCAACGATGTCTGCCTGGTGCTGAAGAAATTAGATGAATAATTATGTCACAAAGCAGAGGGTCAGGACGTGTGTGAAGGGGATTTGAGGAAGGAGCTCTCGAAACACGTCAGAAACATCATCTGTGAGGCTGCAAAGAAAGCCAGTAGGAAGAGCCTTAGGAAGCTGAATGGGATTTATTTTCCAGCAACCGTCAGCCGAAGTCCAATTTAATTCTGGACTTCACTATAAGAAATGGGAAATTGTTCAAAGCCCGTGGAAAAGCAAACAATGAAAAAGAGATTTTCCTGGTGTTGTGCTTGGCAAAAGCTCCAAGGATAGCAAGACGGGGGGTGCCTGGCTGGTCTCGGGAGGGGGATCGTCCTTTTTTTCTTCTAGAACATCCCGGGCCTGCCGCCAGGCCGCAGGGTCAGGGGCCGGTTTCCGGGGACCCAGCGGCGTATCCAGCATCTGCGGCGGCTGGGCTCATTGGCAGAGACCTGCAAAGGAAGCTGCTGTGTCAGTGCTATTTCAAGCAAGCGTCTCTAGCTGGAGCTGTTATTCTTTCACTTTCTGAAGGGCGGAAAAAAAGTTTAAGAAAACCAAGGAGCTGAAGTGGAAGGTAGATTGGAGGGGAGAGCCCAAATGAGGGGTAGAAACCCCTAACGAGCATCCAGAGGAGAATTTTTTAAAAGGGGTTGGGGGAGAGAGAGAAGTTGAACTTCATGGCCCCCAACTTTTCATACTTGAAAATATTTCCTTGTTCATTTATGTTATAAACTGATGCATGAAATGATTGTTTCTGTCCTCTGCTTTACTCGTTTCTCAGGACAGTGGTAGTGGTTTATTCTGAACTACATTCACTAGAGGCAAGTTAGTGGGCTAATCATTCAGTTAATGAAAAAAATGAAGAAAGTAAGAGGTAGGGAACTAATGTTGAGTGCTAACCACATGCTAGGTATTACTCTCAGTGTTTTCTTGGTATTAACTCATTTAATCGTCAAACCACCCTATGACATAGGTACTATTTTATTCCCATGATAGATGAGGAAACTGAGGCAGAGAGGTCAGGTAGCTTGCCCAAGGTCACAGAGCCTGTAAGTGGCAGTCTGCCTCTTTGGTCACTCAGCAAGGCAGCAACAAAATCAGGACCAAAACTTGGAGGTCTGACCCGCATCACCCAGTCTCTCCTTACTAGACCTTTGCCCGTTTGTGACTTGTGAAATGTTTCCACCGAAGTCAAGATACTAAACCCTGAGACCCACAAAATGTTTGCACAGTGGGACTTCTCCACTCTCTACATTCTGACGAATGTGCTACACCAAAGGATACACATGCTGGAGTAAGAGGTGCTAGCCCTTGAGCCATGCCTCTTGTGCTGACAGCTCCAAACACTACCTGAAGCAAGCCCTTGACACACCTTTCTTGACCACTTATGTTCACATGTCCACGTAATGTGTAGTCAGGGTCCACTAGCTGTATGAGACTACACACCATCCTTTCACTGTGATGTACATGAAATTGACTTCCAGAAAGGGCAAGTAATGGTACTCTTGTATGAAAACACACGTAGATGTAGAGATTGGACATGTGGCCACAGAGGGGGAAGGGGAGTATGGGACAAACTTGGAGATTAGGATTCACATATAAACACTACCATGCGTAAAATAGATAGCTGGTGGGAACATGCTATAAAGCACAGGAATCTCAACTCGGTGCTCTGTGATGACCTAGATCGGGGGATGGAGGGAAATCCAAGAGGGAGGGGATATATGTATACATATAGCTGATTCACTTCATTGTACAGCAGAAACTAACACAGCATTGTAAAGCAATTATCCTCCAATAAAAAAAAAATTTTTTTAAAGAAAACGCCTTTTCCAGAAGGTTTTTCATGCCCATGATGCATGTACACGCAAAGCTTTTGCCAAAATAAGTTCAAGCCAGTTGTGCAATTACACTCAAAATAGCTGAAGCTACAAAAAGCGGATTTTGGGCACTGACTCAGGGTAGGGGAAAAGACAAAGAAAACACAACTGTGCTCCCTAATAACCCTGGTAGCAGCACTGATTCTAATGGATAGTCTTCTGGTTCAGCAATAGTACTGCAACTTGTCATTAATGGGTGTGAGGAGGCCAGTTTCCTTAGTGGGAATGGAGCCACAACTATTAGTAGATAACTCCCCCCCCCACCCAAATAAACAAAATCAAACAGGAACAGCAGTCCCAGGAAATAAACCCAAAGGAAGCATTTGCTCTGGATATAAAAAACGAATATCAGAGCACAGTCAAAAGATTTTGTGGAGTTTCTTCTTGTATTACTTTTAGGACAGACTCTAAGCCTGAACAATGAGATCATCTGTCAGATTTTTCATTCCTGTTGTGCTTCTAATGAGCCAGGGTCACGTCACTGCCAATGATTTGCCCAGGAAGCTAGTTACACAACCAGAATTAAAGGGGTTTTAGGATTAAACCATCTTCAATTCAAGTGACCAAAGAAACTTCATTTTCAAAATCCCCCCTAAGTTCTGATAGATTTTTGGAAAATGTTTTCTCTTTTACTTTGCCACTTACATATCCAGATACCGATTATACATTATTACCAGGGAAACTACCGTGGATAAGGAAAAATAAAAAAGTAAAACACAGATGTTTATTAAGGGAATGCCAAAGTTTCATAAAAATTAATTCTTCCATATTTATGAACCTAACTACAACAAGCAACCAACTGTCAATCTATTGGAAGTATTTTTTCATTAATGACTGGTTTTTATATTGATATTTTCAACAAATATTGTTGGACTCTGATATGGACTGAATTGTGCCCCTCCCCTAAAATTCATACATTGAAGACCTAATCCCCAATATAACTGTATCTGGAGATAGGTCTTTTAGGAGGTAAAGTTAAATGAGGTCATAATAGGGTCCTAATAGGATAAGATTGGTGGCCTTACGAGACCTCCCTCTACCTCTCCACACATACTTCGAGGAAAAATCATGTGAAGACACAACGAGAAGGTGGCCTTCTGCAAGCCAGGAAGAGATCCTCACCAGAAATGGACACTGATCTGGAACTTCTAGCCTCCAGAATTGTGAGAGCTAAATTTCCATTGTTTAAACCATCCAGTCTATGGCAATTTGTTATGGGATCCTGAGCTAACAGGAGCTCCTGCTCTGTGTCAAAGATATTACTGGGTATCGGTCTACACTGGTGTTCAGCTCAGATGTGGTCCCTGCCCTGTTGAAGCTTATGGTCTAGTTGGGGTGACAGACATTTCAATTAAATATAAAAATTAATCATCAACATAAGTGTAGAATTATTAATTATAACAAGTGAAATTAAAAAGTTAATGGATAATTTGAATGAGTGTGAGAGGAATTCAATTTATTCTGGGAAGCCAAGGAAATGACATTTAATCTGAGCCTTAGAAATGAGCAAAAATTTAGCCAGATGATGAAAAGAAAGTTCTGGACAGAGAAGACTGTACATGCAAATGCCCTGAAGCAGAAAAGAGGATGCTGATGTTTAAAGAACTGAAAGAAGCAAATGAAATTTGAGCATGGTTATCAAAGGGAGAGGGACCACAATATAATTCACTGGAGCGTCTGTGTAGAGAATAAATGAGGGGGGAGGTGGAGAGTTGATGCAGAGAGACCAGCTAGGAGGCTGTCACCGTAGACAGGGGACAAGAAGGCGATGGCTTCAACTAGGGTGGTGCCTGTGAAGGTAGAAAGAAGTAAAAAGACTCTAGGTGTACTTTGTAGGTAGAAACAAAAGGACTCGGTGATTCAATAAATGAGGAGGGAGGTGCTTACAGAGAACATTGTGCTAAGGATAACTCTATGGTTCAAGGCATGAACAACTAGTGCCCAGATGTGATGTTTCCAGAAATGGGAAAGACTAGCAAAGGAGCAGAGCTGGGAGTTGGGAGACACTGTTTGGAATTGCCCTTCCATGTTGTTTCTGTCTAGGAGACTTATCGTGAGACTGACCCTGAGACTGTTCTCTGAGGTGAGACTTTGGATGTATCATAAGCGTCAAATTCAGTAGGTGATGAGGATAAGTGACAAAACCACCGAGACCAGTTCAGTTCTAGTCAGACTCCTTGGATGTAGATTAGTGCAGGCTTGGGTTGAGCTCCTCCTGCAAATCTGCTTCCAGGGCCAGTAATATCTGTTGCTGGGCAGGTATCAGGGGAGTATCAGGAAAGGAGAGCTGGTGAACTTGTCCAAACGTCCCCTCCCCCGCCAGAGCAGGGCTGAATCACAAAGGAACTGAGGAAATTCTCTAACCTGAGCCATTATGTGACTCAAGAAACGAGGGCAAGGGGGCTTCGAGAGTGGATTATGCCGCCCTTGTTCCTTTCCCCCACAGACAGGGGGCCACCACCACTGTGGTCTGTTAGACATAGGGCTTAGGAACTCCTTTGCCAAAAGCCTTGAAGAGGCGAGACCCTTCCTTGGTCTTCTAAATGGTCTAGTATTAAACAATAAATGCAGACTTGAGAGACGTACGGTTTTATTGACTCTTATACTTATCCTACCAGCAAAGGACAGTGTTGGTTTCCTTTGCAACTTCCATTCTTTCCTCCCCTCCATAGCAGTGGAACCTCAGTTCTTAGTGAGAGATAATGGAAGTCTGGACTAGCATTGTAGTGGTAGAGGTAAAGAAACACAGTGAGCAAGAGAGCTGCCTGAGGGGTAAAACCAGCAGGAGTTAGTGGTCGACGGATATACGGGATGCGGAAGGGAGAGGGCTCCAGCATAACCCCTAGGTGTCTGACTTGCAAAAGAGAATAAATAATGATGCTATTTCCAGAGAGGAGAGAGAGAAGAGAGAAAAAAGACGAGGTTTGGGAGGGGAGCTCATGAGCTCCATTTTGGATATGTTGACACCCATGAAGAGATCTGAAGGAGGCAGCTGGATATGCAAGTCTGGAGCTGAAAAGAGGAATCTGGACTGGAAATATAAATTTGTCAGTCATCTGAATATAGAAAAGAAAGATCACCTGGGGGAAATTACTGACGGAAAAGTAAGGGGGCCTTGTGAACACCAATATTTCTTGATCAGGTAGAAAAGGCTGAGCCTGCGAAAGAGGCTGTATAGAAAAGGAAAAAGATGAAGAAAACTAGGAGAGTGTGGCATCATGGAAACCACAGGAAGAAAGTATTTCAGGTAGGAGGGACTGGCTTATGGCATAAAATACTTCTGAGAGTCTAAGTTAAATGTGGACTGAACAATATCCTGTAAATTTAGCCATATGGAGGCCACTGGTGACTTTGGGGAGAACTCTTTCCAAAGATGAGAGAAGCCAAATTAGACTGAGTGGAAGAGTGACTGGCATGTGAGTAATGGAGCCAGCAAGTATGGTCCACTCCTCATTTCCTTGCCAGCTACTCCCCACCAGGTCACTATTATTCATTAGTAATGGTCAGCAGCTCCCCTCACTACAGTCTTTTCTATAGAGATCACTATTACCATCAAGAGTAACACTACTCAGGGCACTAATGTACGTTCTTCATTGTCTTTTTTTTTTTAACATTAATTTTTGTTCACTCTTTTATTTATTTATTTATTTGGTTACACCAGGTCTTAGTTGCGGCAGGCGGGCTCCTTAGTTGCGTCTCACAGGCCCCTTAGTTGCAGCACACGGGCTCCTTAGTTGTGGCATGCGAACTCTTATTTGTGGCATGCATGTGGGATCTAGTTCCCTGACCAGGGATCGAGCCCAGTCCCCCTGCATTGGGAGCACGTAGTCTTAACCACTGCGCCACCAGGGACGTCCCCTTCATTGTCTTTTGAAGATGATGTTCACCTTTGATGGAAGAAGAATCTGAATGGCTTTGATGCCAATGATGATAAATGTAGATGTTGATTTATCCACCCTCTTTCACTCAATCCCTTTTGTAAGAAGGTTGAACACAGGTAGGAGTGAAGTCCATGGCCATGGAAGTGACTAAAGCTTCAGCTGGGATTTGCTGTCTGACCCTCTTTGTTCTCCTATCTGCACCCAGGTACCCCACGGAAATCTCCTGTTGTGAACAGCAAGTGAATAAGGAATCAGATCACAGGATGCCCATTCTGTGGGCCATCCATTATAAGGGGACAGGGAAAAGCAAATGTGTCCACTAAGGACAGATGAAGGAAGCATTATTTCACCCAAGGCCAGAAATATAAATCTATTCATAGTATAGACGCAAGTTCAGACTCAGTGGGAAAAGGAGTATTAAAAGATGAGGGCAGTTAACTGGAGAATGGAATGTACCTACCAAGGGGAAAGTTCTCAAGAAATGGTTTTAAAGTGAGAATTCTGTAGCTTGGCACAGATTAGAAAGGATATTTATAGCCAAGGGGAGTGGAATACTTGGAAGTGGCTTAGACATCAGAGGGACAGAAACAAACAAAGAATGAGGAGTCAATTCTAGCTCCAGCGTTTCTATAGGTCCACGATATCTGATCGGCAATCCCAAATTTGAAAAAGCTCTGAAAATTGAGCTAACTCATTTGGCAGTTAATTCTAACTTGACCTGAATACATTTGGCTGCAAAACCTGATCTGAAAATATGTGAAAATATTCACAATTATTTCACTTCAAGGTGAACAGTCATACATTTCACTGCAGAAATGTTCACGATTACTGAGGGCCGCCTGGACCCCACTGGAGTGTTAAGCATTATCAAGCAGACAGCGCTGAGTTATCTTTCTGAAATATGGAAAATTCTGAACTCTGAAACACATCTGGCCCCAGGGATCTGGGTAAAACCTTGTGGGCCTGTAGTGGGAGGGGCCAAGAGGACTGTACTCCTGACAGCGTGAGGACCATAAACACAGAACAGATGCAGAGCCACACCCCAGCCTGAGCAGGACATCCACTTTCGTGGAGCATATGTGGAGCCTGCAGTCACAGGGTGGGGCTGTGAATCAGCCTGGGGCTGGACCAGGCTCCGTGTTCTTGTAAGAGGGAGGTCTAAAGGGCCCTGATGGTTTCTAGTCAGGAAACCCATGTCTTTTGAGAGCCTGCTGCATGCCAGACACAACTTATTACCTCATTTTCTTCCTCACGCCAGCCCTCAGAAGGGAAAATAAGGATCAGAGAGTAAGGTCACAGAGTAAATGGCACAGTTTGGGATCACACCCGGTCGGTGTGACTCTGAAGCACATACATCGCCCATTACGCCATGCAGATCTCTTGCTGAACATAAGTCAGTGGGCTGTGGGCTAGAGAGAGCAATTATAGCTAATTCTTATGGAATGTATTCTACATGCAAGCAGCTTGTTTAATTCTCAAAACAATCAAGCTGGATTGCTGTACTATTACCCCATTTTTTAGAAGAAGGAAATGAGACTTAGAGAGGAGAAGTAACTCGTCCAAGGTCTTACAAACTTAATAAGTGGTGGAGCTGGATTTCAAACCAACATCTAGCTATCCACAGAGCTGGCCCTGCTCCCCTGTATGCTGTGGGTCCTCCTGAACATAGATTGCTGGTGCCAGTGGCCGAATATTTACACACACACACTTTTTTTAATAGCCATGTGATTACCGAGAGTTAAGTGTCAGTTGCCTTCTGGGATCCCTCTGATGGTGAAGGGATAAAGGTCATAGTGATGGCCACAGAAACCTGGTTATTATCAGGAGATAACATTTCCTGTCACTTTAAATGAGTCAGAGACCTCCAGACCCTCCAGCTCATCTCCCATTACACAGGAGAATGGTTTCAACATCAAAAGAGAACGAGATATGGGCAAAGGAGGGGGAGAAGTGCTTTTCTTCAGCTGTTGATGGTTGGTCAAGTGAGTCTAATGGCTTATTAATAAGAAGAAATTAATTGTGTGGCCAGCCCAGTAGTTCTAAGAAATGAAACCCCAAATCTGATACATGAAGGGCATCAGGGATTGAATAACTGTTAAAAAGCAGTTTCTGGCACTTCTTTGCATCAATAAAGATGTAAAGAACAAAGGAATGGTGTGCAACTACTGCACGATCAATAGACACTTGAAATACAAAAGCTGAAAAAGCCAAGAAGCGTGGAACCTGGTAAAACATTAATATTTGCGTTCCAGAGAGAAAATCAGAATCATGGAGACACAGAGTTGGAAGAAACTTCAAGAGGCCATCCTGTCCCACAGCTTAAATTCTCCTTGGCTGGCGATAGCTAGTCTCTTATTTAAAACATCCAGGAATTACAACAGACTGTATTCCAGGGAAATGGGAGAATGTGCATTTACTTATTGTGGACACTGGACAGCTGGCCCACCGAGAGCAGTAAATCAGAGTCCAAAACAATGAAATACAAGGAATTTCTGGACTCATCAGACCTCCTCTGATGAACAAGACTGACATCTGCCTGCATTCCAACAGAAATCGTGTGAAATCAAAATTTCAGCTAAAAGAGGTCTGGGGGCTTCCCTGGTGGCGCAGTGGTTGAGAGTCTGCCTGCCGATGCAGGGGACATGGGTTCGTGCCCTGGTCCGGGAAGATCCCACATGCCGCGGAGCGGCTAGGCCCCTGAGCCATGGCCGCTGGGCCTGCGCGTCCAGAGCCTGTGCTCCGCAAAGGGAGAGGCCACAACAGTGAGAGGCCAGCGTACCACAAAAAAAAAAAAAAAAAAAAGAGGTCTGGGTCCTGCGATGGGAATTCTTATCATTCTAAAGCCAGAAATCGTAAGTTTCAGCCACGTAAATGAAGGGATGCAGAGGTCACCTGGGGCAAGTCCCTGGTCAGTGTGACAACCTGTGCTACTTGGCAAAAAATAATATCCACACGGAAGGGATGTTCATAGTTTGTAATCATCAGCTAAGAGAATTCTAATGCCAGACTGAAATTAAAACACATACACGCATACCCATTCACACACAATTGGAGACTCCAGGAACGTGAGAGACATGGGATAATAGCATTTGTACAACAACGCCAATTTCTTAGTTAAGCCAAACATGTGTAAGATTTCCATTTTAAGTGAAGTTACACCAGCAATGTACCTGCAACCTAAATGTCCTCAGTTCCTATTAATTAGGGTAAAGGAAAATGTTTGGAATGTTTTGACATCTTTGAACCCCATGGGAACAGTAGGCAAAATAATGGAACAGATTTAATGATCTCTGTATCATGCAAAGCTGGTTGCCTAGAAACATACCCCAAAGATTAGTAGATGCTGCTTTTGTCCATACTCTGTATTTCCAAGCCTTTTTCACTTGTCCTTTTAATCAAAGAGAAGATATGTACAATTTATATCTGTTCAGACATTGTTTCATTTCTGGGTGCTTTTTAGGGAAATGCCAAAGAACTCAGGGAACCTAGGGAATTGTTTCATTGGTTGTCAGAGTGTTTCTGCGAGTTTAAATACACTTGGTGGTAAGTATTTCCATATCAATGCTGTAACTGATGAAATAGAATCAAAGAATCGGGGGTGAGACTTATATTTGTAACAGTGATATCTTTCTTTCAGTCTAAGAGACTATCTTGGTAAGAACAATCCCCTTTAAGGGACTTGAAGCTGCCAAGCAAAGGCCATTTGTAATGAGACTTTTCCTTTAGTTACAAGATGGTCTTCTAAATTAGTCAAATCCCATAGGTCTTAAATATAAAACTGATGGACGCAACCTAATTTGAAGATGGCAATGCCCCATGCTATGTTTGCAATGTGTGCAACTGATGGGGTTTTAGCCCTCTTCCTTAAGAGGGTTTGATGGCTCTTTGTGCCTAGGCAGCTTAGCCCCTGAAAAGACTGACCTCTCTTTGTAAGTCAGGACCACACCCGGCTGATTCCATAAAAGAGGAACTGGTGGCTATCTCTGGGATGGCAGGAGGCAAAAGCAGTACATGCACTGCCCATGTTGCTACTGTCACACCTTCTGAGATCCAAAGTGTTCTTCCATCCTAGACTATAAAAGGAAAGGCCTGGTTTCTCTGGGGACACCCATGCAGTGGGTATAACTCATCAAGATTCACAGTCCTCTGCCTAGATGGTGAGAAATCCTTCACATTCTCTTTGAATATGAATTCTCCACTTTGTCCACTGGGCCATGGAAAGGAAGGGTGTGGCATTAAAACTTGCTTTGAGCTTTATCATTTCTGTGAGTCTGTGGCTTGGGGTAAAGAGGAGGAAAACCTGTTTCAGATTCTAAATCTGGAACTAGAAAGTTAATCCTTGATTAGACATGGTAAGATCAGTAACAGTTAGAAACCATACCTAGAATCTTACCAAAGTATAAGGTCTTATGAACCATTGTGTCTCTTAAGAGGAAAGGAATGACAGGCCTACTCAACTCCATTTGGCTTCCTGAGAAGGATCGAAAAGAATACAAATACTCTAAGATATTTCTGTAGGGTTGTTTTCCCCCTCTCTGTTGCTTTTTTTGTTTGGTGTTTATGTGAAATTCCAGGGAAGAGTCACTATCAATGAATATATGTTGAGTGTCAAAGATGTACTAAGGGGATTTTGAAGTACAGAAACCTGATACTGTAAACCAGAAGATTAACGCAGGCACATACTTTACTGTATGTAGGCTCTGATGTTTTTATGCATTGACCCCATCCCATAAATCAAGTAAATAAACAAATATAGTTAGCGGTAGCTCATGTATACCTGTGGATTATCTAGACAACTGCAAGTGGGAATGAAATTTTTTTTCATATTTCACCAAACTTGCTAATTTTATGATGTGGAATGCCTAGTTTTTCTGAGGCTTTAAATGTTAAAAGTCCCAAATGAACAAAGAATAAATTAATCGATTAGTTAGGAAAAAAAAGTTTATGAAATTAAAGTACAAAATATGCTCTTTGCCACATGTATTATATAATGTAATATCGTGTTCATCACCAGTGAACCCTCTGAAGTCATTGCCGTGTGCATGCTAGATTGGAGAAAGAGTTGAAACCTTGCACAATGGTGATTTTTTTCCCTTTGAGTCACAGAATGGAAATAACATAAGCCCCCTCTGATTTTTGAAAGTATAAGCTGAATTACTAAAAAGATGAGGAACCCTTCATTGCATCAGGCTTTAGAGTTAGAACAGAAAAATGAGCAACTAGAAAAACAGCAAGAGGAAAGTTTATGAGACTATAAACTGAAACTATAATCTTAAAAAAGAAAAAGAGATGAATCAAACACGCAGGTTATCAGGCAATGTCCACATGCAGTGGACCTCTGGTGTTCTGGCCTGCCCAAAATCTACTTTCCCTTTTTCTGATAACCATACCTTTAATTTCTGGGAGGAAACCATCTTCCGCTAATCTCAGGGCACCTGAGATTGGCATACTGCCACTACTGAAGTAGACGTGTAATCCAAGCATTTACCGTGAACGTATTCCCTCCCCCTGGCAACAATGATTGGCTCAAGGATAGGCACATGACTCTATTTTGACCAGTCATAACCAGGCCCAGAAGGTCTTTGCTGAGTTGAACATGAACCCAGGAGGACATAAGTCTGAAGTTGCTGGGGGGCATCAAAAGAAAAGAATCATCTAAGGGTGAGGCCAACAAACGGGAAAGTAAGTAGGAGCGAGACTGAGTCCAAATACATTGGAACTCCAGGATCCAGCCATGCCTAAAACGTGCCTAGATGATGATGATGATTATATGATCTCCTAAATTATTTTTTTAACCTAAGTCAGCTTAGAGGTGGGTTTTCTTTTCCTTGTAACTGAGACAGTCCTGACTAATACACTCCAAAATAATCAACACGCACTGTAGTAAGCCAGTGAATATAAAGTCTGAGTCTGTTGTTTTGGCAGATGTCATAGAAGAGCTCTCATCTGTGCCCCAGATGAACTAAGACTCTTCACTTGCTAAGTCCATGTGCCAAACAGAGTCAGCTGCAGGTACAAAGGTACCATGAAGGATTATAATGCTCATATTGGGGAAAAACCATTTCCAGGCTAAGGTGATTTGACTCAGTTAAGAAACTGAAGTCCAAATTGACACAGGTAATCTCCGATGTATCCACTGGCAACAGCAAATGCAGAAAAGAGAAGACAGGAATGGAGACCAGCTGGTGGACATGTTTTGGATTTTCAGAGCATCAGAGCAGTCTGAGATGAGGGAACACGATGGATCATAGAGGTTCCATGTCTGCCGACCAAGCACAAACTTCCAGGAAGCTTTTGATAGGCAGGCTTCCCTGGGTTGCTTCCCCTGTTCCTTCAAGTTTCCTCTGACCTCTGTCTGATATGATTGACAAATATCCAGAATTTTAAAGTGGAAGCGAAGCAGAGAGAAGGAACTCCTCTCCTTTGATCGATTGGGCACAGTTTTATAACAACATATTAAGAAAGAACTGCTTTGTAAAATAAAAATATAAGCCAAAGTTCTGTGTAGGAGGAACTGGAGGCAAGGATAAGTGCATCAAAGGGTGACCTGTGCAAAGAATCTAAAACCTAATTATTAAATGTTGACATTCTCAAAAGAAAACGGAAAAGGAGAACGCGGAACAGATGAAAGAGAAAGAGAAAGATTTTTAACACAGTTGAGAGAATTCAAGAACATGATCTACGATAATGATAAAAAGAGAAGTGTCAATAAAGGCTTAAAAATCCAGACAGATTCAGGAGATATCTGTGGATTCCACATTTCCTGTGTGATTGTGAGAACCAGATCTTCCCCAGGGAACCACTTACCCATCCATTTCCTTTACCCCATCTAGAAAAAGCATAGACTTCAAGCCAGATTAGGAGCTTCTCAAGGTCAGAAGAGATTTCTTTTTCTTTTTTTAATCCCAAAGCTTTCCATTATGGCTGTCAAATACTGTTGAATTGATTGATTAATTAATTCCAAATGGAAGTGACAATGGCAGTCTGAACCAACCCGTAATTTTTTTTTTTTTTTTTTTTTTTTTTTGCGGTATGCGGGCCTCTCCCTTTGCGGAGCACAGGCTCCGGACGCGCAGGTTCAGCGGCCATGGCTCATGGGCCCAGCCGCTCCGCGGCATGTGGGATCTTCCCGGACCGGGGTACGAACCCGTGTCCCCTGCATCGGCAGGCGGACTCCCTACCACTGCGCCACCAGGGAAGCTCCCAACCCGTAATTTTACTGATGAGAAACTAAGGGTCAGAAAGGTGAGGAGTTTAGCTCAAAGTCACAGGGGATACAAGAGTTCAGTATTCCCAAGCTGAGGGAAAAAAATGTTCATATGCCTAAAAACGTATCGTGGATGGTAGTGACTCTCCTAATGGATTAGAAGAATGTTTGGAAGAGGGTGATATCTCACTAATTGTAGGGAATAGAAGATTCCTTCCTGTCTTGTTTTGCCCTAAGACAATTCAAGCAAGGACAGCAGTGAACTCAGGAACAGAGAACAGAGCGGGTGGGAATAAAAGGGTCTTCTGTGAAAAGTTTATCTGGACTCACTGTTTTGTCAGAAGCATCTATACATCAGCCTATTGGTAAGCCAGTGGTGTCTTGTTAGTGCCTTTACCTTGTAGACCCTGGGTTAGGGGCAGAGGAGGAAGCCAGGGAGACAGATGACAATCCAGGAGAGAGGGAAACCTCACTCAGATGCACTGGTTTAATTCCACACAGCTCATTTCATGGAAATTGTTAGACCTGGACTAACTCTGCCTTCAACATTATCTAACCGTGCAGCCCTCTGTAGATCTCAGTTGCCTCGTCAGCAACTGACGGGTGCGGACTGAATGATCACTGAGATCCCTTCTGGCCCTAACACGACCAAATTCTGAGTGCCGTGAGGATGTGCACAGAGGCCTAATTAAATTCAGTTGAGGTTAATCTGCAATTGTCCTCCCTGACTTCCTGTTCTGGCTTTCGCTGACAAATGAATGTAAACCTGAAATTCGTTTTGTTTCCAGAATGCTGAAATTATTCAAATTTTAATCAGCTTTTAACAAGAATGGGTAAGAAAGAAAATTAGGACAATTAAGAAATAATGAAGCCACTATAAAAACAGTAATGATTTAAAAGCAGGTAAGGGAATACTCTTATTGGAAATGTCGAATACCTGCAAATGAGCAGTTAGATGACAAGCACACGATGGGAATAAGGGATTTCACTAATGCAGAAACAGAACCACTTATAATAATTTCTTCCCAAAATTGAGTTTAAAGCAAGTGTCCTGATTTTTACTGGAAATGTATATTCTCCTGAAAATTGACCACCCTGCAGAATGTTGGATACTATCTCTGAAGATGTTATCAGTGCTTTGCTCAAATGTATTCTCTTTTCAAAGATAGCAACTTCCTAGAGTTTTTCTTGTAAATCAAAACATACTTTTGAAAACTACTAGAACCAGAATTGCTCTCGTAAAAATAATAATAATAAATAAGTCAGGGTGTGTTGCTAGCAGGTGTAACAGATCTCAGGTGCTTGCTCAGCCTGGGCCCATGTGAACATCCCTGCCTGGGAAGTGCTCCTGGGGCCACCTCTTCTATGCAGTGAGTCAAGGGTCCAGGCCCCTTCCTTCACGAGGACCCTCCATCTTCTAGGCTCTCAGAGAATCTCACTGTCATCCCCAAGGACAGTGAGGGGGAGAGCTTGGAAGGTTGACAGAAGGCTTTATGGCCAGGCCTGGTGGGAGCCAATGTAGCTTCTGCCCACATCCCATCAGCCAGAACTCTGTCTCGGGGTTTCACTTAGCTCTCAGCGGGTGGGAAGGATAGCTCAGCTATGTGCTCAGGAAGGAGAGGAGAACTGGAGACTGGGGAACACTGGCTGTCCTAAGGGGAGATCTCAGAGCTGTGGGGTGGCTGCCAGATGGAACCCAAGGAAAAAGTCTCACCAGGGCCAGGGGTTCTGGAAAAATTTTACTGCTTGACAAAAAGAAATGCACAAGAAGAAACTTTCCCTCTTGTCCTGCTGCTGTTGTGCTGGGACATGATAGCTGGAGCTGGAGCAGCCACCTTGTAACTATGAGAGGACACACCCTAGGAACAAAGCCAACACACGGAGAATGGCAGAGCAAAAGAAAGAGGCTGGGGACTTGATGACATCAATCAATTGCTGAATTTACTAATTTTACAATTGTCCTACTCCCACCTTCTCTTTTGATCTCAAGTTGTTATTGAGATGAATTATCTCATTGTTTAGGCTGCTTTTACCTAAATGGAGGAGGTTGAGCGTTGACAAGGGCCTAAGGGCAACAGAACTGAGACAGACAAAGAAGAGTAGGGGGCTTCCCTGGTGGCGCTGTGGTTGAGAGTCTGCCTGCCGATGCAGGGGACGCGGGTTCGTGCCCCGGTCCAAATGTAGCAGGCAAATTCTTAGAAACTGAAACAATGTTTTCAACACAGGAATCAAGCCTAAAGATATAAAGTAGGTGAACAACACTTAATGGAGTTATTGTGACATGTCACCAAGAATTGAGAAAATCTGTGTCTTTGCTTTCCTTCAAGATGCCATACCCTCCTAGCATCTTCTTTGCCATTTATCTGCTGCCAAAGTGAAAACATAACCAACTAGTTCTATTCAGTCGGGGGCCAAGCACAGTAGGGGATGGTTTGGAACTCTTTCTGGCAGTCCAGCATCCCTTCCCCTTTCTTTTGTTGGCAGTCCCCTGTTATTCTTAAGGGAAACTACACACTCAGCCCCCTGCATGGTACACATTCTGGTGGGGCCATATATTGAAGTATAGTTGATTTACAATGCTATGTTAGTTTCAGGTGTACAGCAAAGTAATTCAGTTATACAAATTATATATATATATACATACATACATATATATTGTTTTTCAGATTCTTTTCCATTATAGGTTATTATAAGATATTGAATATAGTTTCCTGTGCTATACAGTAGGTCCTTGTTGTTTATCTACTATATATATAGTAGTGTGTATCTGTTAATGCCACACGTGTCAAAGCCTCTGACCCTTAAAGAGGGTGATTAGGTGGACAATGAGAGAATAGAAAAACCAGGAATGATTCCAGAGGAAACCTCGGTGTCCCTCTGCTAAGAATTGTAAGACCAGGAGTGGCTAATTAGGCCTGGTAAGCAATTATTCTTACTACATATAGAATCGTGATATGACTAGAGCAGGAAGGAATCCTCGGCACACTGCTGCCTGTTCTTTTCCCAACTTCTTTCAGTTCTCTCCTAATCTCTCTCAGTCTGTCTCTCTGTCTCCTTACACCACACACACACACACACACACACACACACACACACACACACACACACACACAGAGGCTGTGAGAACTGAGAAACATACAGACATAAAACAAATGGAACTGAAAGAAATCCAACACCACAACCCCTGGTAACGATAATGATGAAGAAAAGCTGCTGCCAGATGCATCTTGTGATGACGCCAATGATCTAATTCTCTTATTATCAAAAGATGCAGGGAAAGGCAGCCTTGACAGAAAGCTTTGAAAAATCAAAAGAGTGCAGCATCACTGCAACTGTTATCTGATTTATGCCTTTTCAAAAACCAGGCTTGTGTCATATGCTGATAATAGACTGTAGCCATCAAAACGTTATTTTATCTGGTATCTTGATTTTAAAGAATTGTGGAAACTAGCAAATGGAACTGGGCTATTTATACAATGTTTGAAACTATGTTAGTCCACTAGGGGAAAACGACAGCACACACACAACAAAAATCAAAACCCAAACTAGATAATAATATAACGAAAAGCAATAGCCTTGATGCTATAAATGGTCAATGACGTGGAATGTAATTTTCAAATTAGAATGGACATTTTTCTTTCATAATTTCATAGTGAAAGTATGAATGAGTGATCAGTTGGTGTATGGTGCCCACCAGATGAGACCCTCACCCACAAAGGCTTGGGCACTGCCAGATTTCAAAGCCAGCACTGCCAGCAGATGGAGACTTGCGCTAAAGAAGAATCGACATCAGGAAACAACCTCATCTGTTAAGTTACGAGGGTCTCCTTGGAGCAGACATAACACACAAAAAAATTTTTCTTAAGTTTTTTAAAAAGTTTAAGTAACCGAACATAAAAACTCCCCAGAAGCATGACCTAATCATTTCACATTTCATGCAACTTAGAGAATACATCTTTTCCCTTAAATGACTAGACATTAATCAAATGGACCTCCACACTTGAGGAGACAAATGCCAAGCAAAGAAAAGGAAGGCTTCTGTATATTTACCTTAACTTTTAAAGCACAGACATTAGAAACGAATGAGGTTTTTGACCATTTATCATACAGAGAGACCAATTGTCTCGCAGAAATTTTTATGTCAAACCACACCTGGCCATACATGTTTGTCTCTTGATTCATGAGCTCTAAATATCACATTGCAACATTGTTGGGCTTAAGCCAAAAGCAATGTTTAAAACTCCTTCTCTGCAGTCTTAAATTAGCTGCAATACTGGAAGGAAAAATCTGCCTTGATGATCCAAAACTAAAGATAATCTAAGTGTTATTTATTCAGTGTTTCAAACATATCATTTAATGGGGCTGGAGCAGTATATTGACCTTCCTAATGAGGTTTGACTAAAGCCAATATTAAAATTAATGTGCCCTCCCTGAGCACCCAGTGACAGAGTGTGAGAGGAACTGTCTCGGAAGGGTCTGTGTGGCAGGGAGACATCAGCCTGGCAGTAAAAAATGGCCTTGGACAACCCATATGCAGATGATCAAGAACTGTCTTCATCGCTCTTAGGGATTCCAGGAACCAACTTTTCAGACCAGGCTCAGTGTTCAATGATTAGAATATATTGGTAGAAAATATTGACTACAGTGGTTATAGCTTATGGAAACACAAGAAGAGAATATAAAAGCTCTTGAAAGTAGCTCTAGTTGGCAAGACCAGTACTGCATACATCAGAATGCCATGCTCATTGAAAACCACTGCAGGGCAGTATTTTTTTTTTTCGGTACGCGGGCCTCTCACTGTCGTGGCCTCTCCCGTTGCGGAGCACAGGCTCCGGACGCGCAGGCTCAGCCGCCATGGCTCATGGGCCCAGCCGCTCCGTGGCATGTGGGATCTTCCCGGACCGGGGCACGAACCCATATCCCCTGCATCGGCAGGTGGACTCTCAACCACTGCGCCACCAGGGCAGCCCTGCAGGGTAGTATTAATGCTTAGGCCTGGCCAGTCCTACAGCACATCTACACCCTCTTCTAGAGCTTGTATATATTCCAGCTTCACATGCATTTTTAAGCAGTTATCAAGATGCTCACTTGCTAACTGGTCTCCTCAAATAGTCCTGAGTCTCATTCCCAGGCATCAGAGAACATGTCACCCCTCACCCCGACTGCACAGCCAGTCCAGGCCAATGGTGACATAGGTGAATGCTGTCATCTTCATCTTTCAGCTGCCCCATTTCGTCCCCCTCACTCCCCTCCTCTCCCTGAATCTCCAGGCTCAAATGATTCATCATAGCTTATAGCACGATGTCTCCTAGAGCTCCAAGGTAGATTTCAGAGTATGGCCTAGGAAAGCTTGCCCGCTCACTTCATAGCTGTGTGACTTTGGATGAGTTATTTTACCTTTCTCATAGTTTCTCCACTGGAAAACAAAAATTGGGGATAAGGAATGAAATTATATTCAAGAAGTTCTTAGTACCCAGAAGTACTTCTTTGTAATAGAAAGGCTGTAAGTGGAACAGGTTTCTCATTATTCTAAGTCTGGAGATTCTAAAACGGGATGCTGGTTTGTTTAATATAGTCCATCTGGATATTTCAAACTCCAAAGGGAACCTGAAAGACCAAATTACTCAATTCATCCTCTGAGGAACCATAATTACACTGGCTGCCTATGCCACTGTGTCCCAGACAGGGTAATTCCTATCTCAGATCCACTTTGGTGAAATCCTCAACCGTGTTCTCTGAGCAGATGATTCTAGATGCTTTCCTTCTCGTTGTGTTTGAATTTTCAGCCCACGTGGACAAGACAAGCAGGTCAGGGAGCAAGGAACAAGGCAAGCAAAGGACAAGGACTGACTTTCTGGCGAACTTGCCCAACTTCCATTTCAAATTTAGGATACCAAAATAGTTCTTCAAGTATGCTTGCAAATAGTGGCACTGCCCTTGAATATGTTCCCCTGGTTCCTGTCTGAGTCAGTGTAATGAATCTGCATTTTATAAGAGCTGAGCCTGGTCCAAATGGAGCCATGTAACTGTTAGAAATATTAATGGACTGTATCATCCCACACTTGACTATAAACTTCTAATTGTGTGAAGCTCAGTGTGGTGTCTAGAGCTAAATCGGAGTCTGCTTCCATCACTAATATCCACTGATATTGTTCATTATTTTTCTAATGCCAACCCTAGGTACATCAGCGCTGGGCAGATCCCTGGGGAAAACAACAACTTTTGTTGTAGGTACTTGAGAGCAGTCATTATCACCATTGCCAATTAATTCATCAGTCAGCACTTACCAAGCTGCCACGGAGAACAGGGACCAGCACGGAGCCCTGCTGAGCAAAGGGGCGGCTGGAGGAGTCTGCAAAGACTGAGCAGTTGCAAACAGGGGCCAAGAGATCTCTTTCCACGTTGGGACTATGTGACCTAAGGCAACTCACTTACCCCTTTTAGCCGTAAACTGGGAAAGACAGGCCACCTCCCGGAGGAACAAGGGACACAATGTGTATGAACGCGCTTTGAAAAACATTAAGCTTGACATAAAAGAAAGCATTCATCGTGACCTATGATAGAAAATACAGATCCTGTAGCACTAAGAACAAATCAGGTTAATGGGGGTGTATTTGCACCTATTTTCTTCCTTATAAATTCACGCCCCTCTCTTCCCACATTTCAGAACATTTTGAGTGGTTTCTCCACATTAGCAACCCCTATTCTCATTCAGCTTTAAAATCAGGTGCAGCGGCTTCTTTAAGCTGCACTTGCTTTGTCCTTGACAGAACCACATTCTATTAAAAGAACTGTCAAGTGTTGGCCCCTGGTTAAGATCAAGGGAAAGCTTAGAGAGGATTTCTTTCCCCCACCCCTACCCACCTGTTCCTTCCCCCACTCCCTCTTTTCTAGCTCCCTTCTGCTTCCTCTGAACAGGAAACACAGAATTCTCAGCCACAGGATGCTTCACCATCCTACAGGACACTGGACCTTTGAGCGGAAGTCACCACCACCACTGGGTCCTTCATCCCAGGCACCTACTTTTATAAGTTGCTTTTAATCACTTTGCAAAAATGTCCCTCTCTCCTTCCTTAAAGTTGCATTAAGTAACCATATTATCTTATGTTCTGAACAGCGTTTTCTTTTCAATAAATGAAGGAGAGAGGACTATTAGTTATCTCTACTGTTACAGTGTGTTGTGAAGCTCTGGATGGCATAATGCTGGTTGGCAAATGCGACTGTAAGTCTCCAAAGTTATTCAAGTTGCTGAGGTTTTCAGGATCTGGATGTTGGCAGAATTTGCCCACACCCAGCCCCGCCCTGCCAATTTAGATGGTTAACTATCTGGGGAAAAGTAAATATAGAACACACAACTGCAGCGTTATAAAGGACCATGGCCGCAGTCCTGTCTAACCAGCATGTCCCTGTATATCTTCAAAACTTCCCTTTTGACTACATGGGGAATAATAATATATAGGCCTTCCTCGGTCCTAGAAAGAACTTTGCTGCCTCTTTCAAAAACACTGGGGCTTTTGCCTGCCACCTCATTTATAACAAACTAATTTATGCTCTGTAGATCAGAGAAATGGGTTGATTAGGAACAGATTTGTGTAGATTTGAATCTGCCCTTTGAATGATGGAAAAGCGTAAGCCTATTGCACTCTAAGGTTTAGAAGAAACTCTAATGCCATCAAGTGTCTCCAGTTGCGACAGTGAGGCCTATTAAAGGACAATCCCAGAGAAGCCTGAAAATAACGAATTGGCAGAAGATGTAGTATCACGTTTTACCGGCCATACCCATAAAGTTCTTTAGCAGAATATGTGAGGATTGTACGTTAGCCAAGATGCCTTCATATATCACTAAAGGAATGATGACCAAGTTTGGGTCTTAAGACTTTATCACCAAACGTTTTCTGCTGCTTTCCGCAAGGACAAGTAATAGTATGAGATCTGGTCCTGCTGGAGTTACTCTGCCGCATGAGTGGGGGAAGAAAGTTTGGGGAGGGGAAATTAAAGCAGGAGGAAATAATAGAAGGGAAAGACTCTGAACACCAATGAAATCCCGCCATTCCCTAACACAATTTTCTGTCAAATCTGGACCGTGTGAATTTTGTTAAGTGAAGAAAACTCCCTGGATGCTCTGGGAATACAGGAAGAAATGGTTCAAGGCCCAGATATACAGAGGAAAGGGGCCTGTGTTGGCTGAAGGAACTGGCGTTTTTCCTTTCATCCTTAAGAGTATAAATTGTAGAGGTGTGAACAAACAAACAAAAAGCCCAGTGAGACTATTGATGAGGAGAAGCAATAAAACCCACACAGATAATGTATGACAGAGAAGGAGAAATGAACTTCCCAAATAGAGTACTAATGCCCCCTTCGTGGGTGCAACGCTCAAGATGAACAATGCCACCCTCAGACTCCTTCGTGGCATTTCAGGACCTGGCTTGCAGCACTTTTTCATTTCATTGGGATGTAAATAATTGATAACTTGAAAGGACCCGAGAAACCCACTGCAACTGAACACAGATATTTTTTATGACATCAATTACAGGGCTAGTGACTTGATGAGAAAAGGAAAATATTTCAAACCACACTTTAATGATCTTCCCCAAGAACCCCTAGTGTTCCAAATGAAACGTGGGTCTCTGGGCCTTGATTTCTTTTCCTCCGTTTTCCTCCTCATAGGGAATATAAGTTACAGCTGAACAGAAGAGATGGTTAATTATTTTCGTGTCTGTGCTTTTCAGTGGTGGATTGCAGGCTTCCTTCTTCTAATAGAGAAGGAAAGGCCTGGGAGAGCGGAGGGCTTGAGGGGAGGTCCCTTGTGTGGACCCCATCAGAGCCACATGTTATATGACAGAGCTGTTGTGGAGTTAGGCTTGGCAACTGGGGCTACGACTGTAGTTGAGACTGTCATTTATGACATTACAACACCGGAGCACGTTAAAATGATATGGTAAGCAGTACCATTAAGGCTGTTGAAAGGAAGTCAGAGTTCAAGTATTTGTGCATGAGGTACTTTATGTGGTGACGACTTCTGAATTTATAGTTGTCAGGACGGGAGTAGAAATGTTGATTTGGTCTGAGAACGGGTCTGTTCACGCTTGTTATCTGGTTGATTGTGAAGTCCAGTTCGTTTTTCTTTTTTCCTGGCGAAACTCTTGCAAGGCTGCTACTGCTTCATGAGAAAGGCCCAGAACTACGTCTGGAGGGTTGTCCAAAAGCCCAGAGGATGCAAAGCAGTGGAAGGTGTGCTGAGTACTCACCACACATTGCTCCTAAGGGAAGGGTGCTTTGAGGTAACATTGGGGTGAGGGTAGAGAGGGCCTGGGTGTGTCTCAGAATGGAGTGGAGGGTAGGGAAGATGCTTCAACCTAATTCTAAGAACAAACAAAATCCTATTCTTCCATGACTCATTACGTACAGTTGAGTCCACTATAGGTCAAACACATACCTTGAAATATCATTACAAGATACATGAAAAGTCTCCTGGAATTAGGTTATAATTGGGGCTTAGGTGTGTTTCTCCATTACCAGCACTGTCACTGTTGGACTGCATTTCTTTCTTTCTTTGGAAAGACCTGAAATAAGAGGAGAATTTTTTTGGTCAGTTAGTTTAGAACTTGAGAGATCTGCCAGACTGCTTGTTCTCAAGTTGAAAAAGATACTGGCTGGCTCTTAGGCCAGAACACTGGAGCCCTCATACTTTAAAGCAATGTAATTCTAAGCTTCCACATCTTGTAAAGAGCTGTTCATTAACTTGGCTCATAGGCAGGAAGAAAGGGGGGGTGAATGGTGCCCTGAAGAGGAGAATTCTTTCTCTTCCTTCCAGTTTTTTGATACAAATATGCCCTTGTTTCTGCAGTTTCAATTCCTCACCATTCTTCTATGCTTTCCTAATACTCAGCATCATCTGATGATGTCAAGTAAGATACAGGATGGAAGATCTTCAAAATCTCAGCAGCGAAGTTCTTCTTGTGGCTTCCTTTCTGGCCTATCTTGTAAGTAGCACCAGGGAAACTCAATCTATTTTTCTAAGACTTCCAACCCAACTGGGTCTACTTAAGAAAAATCTCCAGATGAAATGTATTGAAATGTTCCTAAAATGCCTCCTATTTCTATTTCACAAATGAAACTGTATTCACAGATTGGAAGTAGTTTATGGAATAATTGAGTCTTTTCTGACTGAGCCTGTAAGTTTAGTTCATAATGAAAACTGATCAATGGAGTAGACATTTCATCACATCTGTGTTAACCTGGGACTGCTAATTTATCATTACTAAAGCATTTGGCTAGAAAACAATGTCCATATTTGATGGTCTGGTAACTCTTTTCTCCCATTTTATGCCACAGTAACTGCCCAGTCTTACTGTTGCACATTATAAGTTTTATGGACTAAGTAATGTCAAATGACACAGTGTCAAGCAGAGCTGGAGACAAGTTGGGAGGGTTTAGAGGGAAATGAAGTGTGATCTACGCCAGCCTTGCTTGCAGTTTTACTGGGTATTGATCCCTTTTACCCACTGATTTAGCATCCTGAGTTATAGCGCAGTATTAAATTTCAACACCAGTCGAGAGCTTCTACCTCAAAGGTCACAGCCATTTTTGACTCGATGGTCTCTGCCTCTCTGGAGTGGGTGTTTTATTAGAATTGTTCCTTTTGGGAACTGCAGTCAGCCTGCAGTGCAGGACACATGGTGCTTTATAAGCATCTGGAGTGCTAGGACACAAGGCATAGTTTGTATGACAAAAATATTCACAAAATCACAGTCTGGAAAGGAGCCTCCTGAGGTCATTCAGTCCAGTCTGCTGCCTCTGGGGAGAACTGCACTTAGAACATTCCCTAAAATCTTCAGAAAAGGGGGTTCCACAGACTTCCTGGATAACAACATTCACGATACAACAAGCCGGACCCTTAGGGAAAGATTCCCTAGTGCCTCTCCAAAACCCCTGCCCTTCATACTCATTCCCATTTCTCCCAAATGAAGGGGTATTAAAATCCCACTTGGTCTACCACAGGAGGAAGTGGAGTACAGTGTTTTGGTCAAACTTTTTAAAAATTAGGAGTCTCTCACTGTTGCGGCCTCTCCCGTTGCGGAGCACAGGCTCCGGACGCACAGGCTCAGTGGCCATGGCTCACGGGCCCAGCCGCTCCGCGGCATGTGGGATCTTCCCAGACCGGTGCACGAACCCGCGTCCCCTGCAACGGCAGGCGGACTCTCAACCACTGTGCCACCAGGGAAGCCCAGGAGTCCTTAAATTTTTAATTAGGTATAATGCATTACACTCCAGGTGTTATTTATACGGCTTCTATTTGTTGCATATGCACCAGAGCTATTTCTGTGAGTGGAATATGTCTGAACACCATACTAGAACTTATTTCTTTTAGAATCAGGAAAGATGGATTGAGTTCTAGAGTCTCTTTTTAATAGGTGTCAGTTGCCAGTATTGCAAAATACATACTATACTCCTATGATATTTAATATCAAAGTATAGGAAAATAGGAGAGAGGAAGAAGGGGGAGAGAGAGGAAGGGAAGGAAGGAAGGAAGGAAGGAAGGAAGGAAGGAAGGGAGGGAGGGAGGGAGGGAGGGAGGGAGGGAAGGAGGGAAGGGAGGGGGGAAAGTGTTTGTCCAGTGATTTTAAGTCTGCATGGAACTCACTCCCATGCTTCCCAAGTCTGATGTGAAGTCGTATCACTTCTCACTGCTCATCACTGAGGCAAAGAAGGGAAAGGGGAAGGAGCAGAGAGCCGGTGGGCCACGATTGCTTTGTGTTCCATGCAGGTGAGAGGTGATTCCTCCATCGCTGTGTCTAGCTTCCAGGAGGGCACAGAACAGGCAGGGGCCAATAGGAGAAGAGAATGTGACTTATTCATGGCAATCTAAGATAATGCCTTTCTTGCTCACCTTTCCTTTCAATGCTTTGGGCAAATCTATTAATCCTTCCCTTACAATGGGGGAAGAACAAGAGACAAACCCAGGTTAAGACCAAAATGAGGTTAAGGTGTGGATTTTCCCTTTTGCAGTATAAAGATAAATAGGTTTCAGAAATGAAATAGTTTAGTTATATGTGGAATCCCCATTAATCTATACTGTTTATCAAAATGCAATAATTCCTCAGGTTTTGTATAGAGTTAAACATTGAACCTCTAACAAATGAAATTTTTATTTCAGTCAAATGACTAACTCACTAAACCATGTGTTTTACACAATTATCACTTTTTTAACTTTTTAAAATTATTTTTTAACATCTTTATTGGAGTATAATTGCTTTACAATGGTGTGTCAGTTTCTGCTTTATAACAAAGTGAATCAGTTATACATATACATATGTCCCCATATCTCCTCCCTCTCGCTTCTCCCTCCCACCCTCCCTATCCCACCCCTCTAGGTGGTCACAAAGCACGCAGCTGATCTCCCTGTGCTATGCTGCTGCTTCCCACTAGCTATCTATTTTACATTTGGTAGTGTATATATGTCCATGCCACTCTCTCACTTCGTCCCAGCTTACCCTTCCCCCTCCCCATGTCCTCAAGTCCATTCTTTATGTTTGTGTCTTTATTCCTGTCCTGCCCCTAGGTTCTTCAGAACCAATTTTGTTTTTTAGATTCCATATACATGTGTTAGCATATGGTATTTGTTTTTCTCTTTCTGACTTACTTCACTCTGTATGACAGACTCCAGGTCCATCCACCTCACTACAAATAACTCAATTTCATTTCTTTTTATGGCTGAGTAATATTCCATTGCACATATGTGCCACATCTTCTTTATCCATTCATCTGTCGATGAACACTTAGGTTGCTTCCATGTCCTGGCTATTGTAAATAGAGCTGCAATGAACATGGTGGTGCATGACTCTTTTTGAATTTTGGTTTTCTCCAGGTATATGCCCAGTAGTGGGATTGCTGGGTCATATGGTAGTTCTATTTTTACTTTTTTAAGGAACCTCCATACTGTTCTCCATAGTGGCTGTATCAATTTACATTCCCACCAACAGTGCAAGAGGGTTCCCTTTTCTCCACACCCTCTCCAGCACTTACTGTTTGTAGATTTTTTGATGACGGTCATTCTGACCAGTGTGAGGCGATACCTCATTGTAGTTTTGATTTGCATTTCTCTAATGATTAGTGATGTTGAGCATCCTTTCATGTGTTTGTTGGCAATCTGTATATCTTCTCTGGAGAAATGTCTATTTAGGTCTTCTTCCCATTTTTGGATTAGGTTGTTTGTTTTTTTGGTATTGAGCTGCATGAGCTGCTTGTATATTTTGGAGATTAATCCTTTGTCAGTTGCTTCATTTGCAAATATTTTCTCCCACTCTGAGGGTTGTCTTTTTGTCTTGTTTATGTTTTCCTTTGCTGTGCAAAAGCTTTGAAGTTTCATTAGGTCCCATTTGTTTATTTCCATTTCTCTAGGAGGAGGGTCAAAAAGGATCTTGTTGTGATTTATGTCATAGAGTGTTCTGCCTATGTTTTCCTCTAAGAGTTTTATAGTGTCTGGCCTTACATTTAGGTTTTTAATCCATTTTGAGTTTATTTGTGTGTATGGTGTTAGGGAGTGTTCTAGTTTCATTCTTTTACATGTAGCTGTTCAGTTTTCCCAGCACCACTTATTGAAGAGGCTGTCTTTTCTCCATTGTATATTCTTGTCTCCTTTATTAAAAATAAGGTGACCATATGTGCATGGGTTTATCTCTCGGCTTTCTATCCTCTTCCATTGATCTATATTTCTGTTTACAATTATCACTTTTAATATTCACCTAGGGCATTAGGCAGTCGTTCTAAAAGTGTGGGTGCTGGAGCAGCAGCAGGGAACTTGTTAGAGATGTTACAGATTCTCAGGCCCCATCCCAGACCTACTGAATCAGAGACTGGAGATAGGACCAGCCCGCCATCATCTTACAAGCTCTCCAGGTGAGTCTGATGCACACTACTGTGGAGAACCACTGGGTTAAGGTGTATTTCTATTTTAGAGATAGGAAAACTGAAGCACAAAGAGTTTAAGCAATTTCCCAGCACCATGCAGCTAGAAAGTAGTCAAGGCTACCTGACTCCAAAGCCCTTGCTATTAACCACTAGGGTATGCTGTGTGAGAGACCTCAGTTTACTTGGGAAACCAGTGTCAAGAATATAGATAAATGAGACATATTACCCAGGAGGAAGAATTTAGATTTTTTTTTAAGCTAACTAACAACATCTGGCTTCAAACATGTCTTACTTGGCTGAATTTCTGTCTATAAAATATTTGAACTGAAATAGTTATGACTCAAAATGTTAAAGTCAAAATGCCAGGTAGGTGATGGGAAAGCATGCCTGTAATCGGAAGGTCCAACAAGCGGATGGTTCCTGCCCCTCATGAAGGAAGCAGCCACTGGAGTCAGTTCCAACAGAACAGTGCTACGTCTAAATTAGATAGAGAGAGAGAGAGAGAGAGAGAGAGAGAGAGAGAGGCCAGGAGTCCAAATCTGTGAGCGAAATCTTGCAACTTGAAAACATTAGCTACTAATTCATAAATTTTGAAAAAAGTATAGATTTTTTTTGAACATGGATTTTGCTTACAGGTTGCCATAGTGCAACCTCTCATTGAGAAATTCTCATAAGAGCTAAGGAACACAGATCAAAAGGCTGAAGGGATGTGGAAAATATGTGTGGGGAGAGGCATGGGAAATTGAACTCAGATAACTATGCTAAGTGATCACATTATCAAAAATGTGCTGAAACCTGATGGCTGTGTCATAGTGGCCAATCTTATTAATTCGCAGTTTGGAACAGTGTTTCATAACATCACCATGCCTGTACAACCTTCATGGAGATCTTGTGGCTGCAGGCCCTGATTTCACGAGCACTCGTGAGCGAGTGTTGGAAAATGACCTTTTGAGGTGTAGGCCAAGTGTTTATAGGGGCACCATTTTAAATTCTCACTGAGAAAGCCACTCTATGGACTGAAAAACATTCAGAGGAAGCAGGTTTGGAAAGGTTACTGCAAAATCCATCTCAACTGCAAAATCCATCTCAACTGCAAACAGAAGTGATTTTAATGCCGGTTGTTTTGGAAGCAGTTCAAAGTTGTTTTTTCCATTGTAGATAGCATAAAAGTGCTCCATGGAAGCAAGTATTACTTTTTTCTTGGCTCACTGCACTTCAGTAATGGTTCTTATACACTGAAGGCACAGCAATCAGACTCAGGAAGTTATGCACAGCATATCAGGGACAGCAAAGGAGAAGTGGGAAGGGAGAGGAGGTCATATGGTAAGTGTAGAGAGGAGAAATTTGGGGGTGGAGATGCTGTGCATGTGAATACCAGCCAAGACAGGGAACATCTGGAAAACCTGCTCTGTATTATGTGGTCATTCCACAAACTTTTCCAAAGAGTCACATAAGGAGAATATTACATTTTAATTAGGGCTGGGATTGATCCAGAGAAGAGGGAGGGGGAGGGGGATGGTTTGGTGAACAAGCTGCATTTTAGTTTGGCTGGGTCCATGAATTGCAATTAACCACTTAGCTCCCTCTAGATGTGCTCTGCCCATCCCAACAGGTCAGTAATTTAAGGAAGCATCACACTGCGCTCTTGCCCAGCCCCAACCTGTACAAGAAGAACAGAAGCAGTGGGTGGATGTGGATTGAAGAAATGAGGTCAAACACGGGACAGTTCTCAGAGGAAGGCATCAGAAAGCCAAGGTGATATCTGTCTCTCCATTCCTTTCTTATTTTTTGCCACATGGCAAGTTCATCCGCTATTCTCCAGTAATAAGAAGGTAACAGGGAAAAGGACAGACACAAGAATGTGATGAAATATGTCATTTCTTTAAAGTAATATCATTCTATTTCATTTTATGAGAAAATACAAGTATTATGCCAAGAAATAAAATAGTCCATGTGTCTTAAAGCCTCCTTAATAGAAATTAAATGCATTTTTAAATGTTAATAATTTTCATTTTTTAGTTAAGTATCTAATGAATTAAATTTAATAGATCTAATATTAATAGGAAGGAATGAAAGAAACATTTCTCAGTACTTTTTTGTTGTTGCTGTTTACAAATTCATCACTGTACACTTTTTGGATGCAAACTACATAGAGGGTACTGTCCTAGATCCCCCAACCCCTCCGCTCAAGAAACTAATAGTCAAGGAACACCGACAAAGCGTAGTAGAGCCTTGAGATGTCAATAACAATGTAAGACAATGATCTACATCAGCGGTCCCCAACCTTTCTGGCACCAGGGACCGGTTTCGTGGCAGACAATTTTCCACGGACTGGCGGGGGGAGGGGGATGACGGTTCAGGCGGTAATGCGAGCGATGGGGAGCGATGGGGAGCGGCAGATGGAGCTTTGCTGGCTCGCCCGCTGCTCACCACCTGCTCTGCTGCTGGTTCCTAACAGGCCGAGGACCAGTAGCGGTCCGCGACCCGGGGCTTGGGGACCCCTGATCTATATGATGGCAGTCAGCAAATTGCCAAGCTAACGGCTCATAAAGAAGCATCGCGGGCTCTAGGGTTTGAGAAATCAGGGGGGCTTCCTGAGAGAAGTAGCGTTTGTCTGGACCTCCAAGGCTGGGTAGAATCTGGATAAGTGGAGAGGTGAAGGCGGATCAAGCAGAAAGTGAGCTGTGCGCTGAGCAAATGCCCAGGAAGGCATTTGGAATCTTCAGAGAACAAACCAGAGTGGCTGAGAAGAGGCTTCTGGGGGCAACACAGGGAAGGTGATTTGAAAGGAGCCAGTGGCCAGATTCTATAAGGCATTGACAAATGCCCTCTGTACAGCATTATACAGGGACTGTAGAGGACCTTGTCTGAGGAGGGATCCCTGATGTAGGGAAGAAAAGTTTGTAAGTGAAAAGGGCCCAAAATGAGTAATTCAATATTTCAGGAGTACGTACACCAGGAATCATGAAAGTGGGGTACTACTTCCACATGTTGAAGGCAAGTTTTTCTTGAATGGGATCTCTGTGGCATGTGACAGTTTGGACATAATGTCCATTGTGATTTCTGTTTCCCTTCCTTTATATCCCAGGCCCCAAATTGTTATGCCATCTGAAATACTCTAAATTCCTGACCCCGCGCATTACTGACCCCATGCCAGCAACATGTCAACTCCTTTTCTCTCCTCTTTCAGCATATCCTCCCCAGACAGTATTTCAGCCTTGTACATGAGCTACAGATTTTCCAAAAGTTGGAGAAATCTTCCAAAGAAGGAATATGGCATCTGATTCTCGGAATCACCCTCCCCTTATCCTCTTCCAGCTGCTGCACATACATATATTGCTTGATTTTATTTAATCAGAAAGCGCAAAACGTTTCTCAATTCAGAACATAACCCTGCACGCTGCCCCCTCTACTCTAACCAGAAATCCCACTCTCCTTCTCCTCTAACTCAATAAACCAAATCTAATCGGAGAATAATTCTAAAATACACTGATGTGCAATTTGTTTCACTAACCCAATAATTAATTAATATGCTACTTATGGTTTGGAAGAGCTCTTAAAACACAGCACAAATTCCACTAGATGAAGGAGGATATCAAAGACATAAACCAGGGGCAGCATCTTTACATAAGATGGGCCAGGAGAAAAAGATGAGAGAAAAACAAGATTGATTTGGCCTTTTTGAATCTATGGTGAGATTTGTTTTACCCCATTTAAGGATTCTCTTCTTGCCCTTTTTTAGAAGTGAGGTAGATTGTGTGTTTTGCAGATGAACTGGCAGCAATATTGGCGCAGCTGAATCCAGCTGGTGGATGGACTTTTTAATGTTTAAAGTTTTCAACCACCAGATGCCTGCAGGTGAGAGAACAGACCTAATCAATGGAACCCGTCTCCTATCGACTCCTGGCTGGTTTGAGTACACACTCTGTGCTCACCCATGTTCTATACAACTCCTAGCCCCTTTTGCCTTTACACAATTGAAGCTTGCAGCAGAAAATGCCTTGGATTTTCCCTTTCATTGGTTAAAATGTACAGGGCATGTAAATTGCTCCAGAGATTTCATTTTAAAATAATTAAAAACCTATCCTCTATTTGCCTTCGGAGAGGTGAGAGTTGAAGCTAAATCAAACTCTTTGTAATTACTGCAACGCACAATTATTAAATAATCACTAAATCAACCAAATCTTCTAAAAAAAATGTTTTCTTCTTTTTGGACAATTTAAACTTATTGCTCATAGCTGGGTACAAGATTCTGGGTGACCCCAGACAATGGGCCACCAATGCACCTTCAACAACTGAAGGATATTATGTTTTATTTTAATCCTTTCAGCTGTCATAAAATTGGCTTTTATCTTTAGAAGTGTAATGAACTCTCCTTCACACTACCAACCGCCTAGGGAGCAGCGTGTTTCTCATCTGAGCGTGGCAGAACCTCAGAGGATCCAGAGGGCTTACTGTCTCTACACCCTCTTCTTCACAAGGCTCCTGGCAGCCTTTCTTTTAATCAGTTCCTTTTCTTTGGCAAAGCATGCTTCAAGCGTGTCCCCAGGTCGGTCTGGGTGTGCCCGTGTCAGAACCCCGTTTTCCTGGAGACCGCGTGTTTACGCAGCAACACAGTTTGCTTTGGCAAGCTGGTACCACACATGACGAATGAGGCCTCAAAACCTACCAATTCAGCTGATTTCTAATCTGAGGCCTATATAAAGGAAAGAGTAAATCTGCTGCAATGTGGTTCTTCACCAGGGTCTGCAAACGAGTACCGCTTTATATTTTTATTGCTCTTAACATGAGGTTTGCGATTCAGCTGAGGTTTGCCTCATTGTATAAAAAGCAACTGATCAATTACTTCCCTACTGTCTGCAACAAAGGATGTAGTGCCCTAACTCATTGTGTTTTTAATCCACATTTCTTTTACACAGGATGTTATTTAGAGAGGGGAGAGGCGTTCTGTTCACATGCAGCAGAGTTAATTATGGAAATCTCTCTTCAGCGTGTTACCTGATCCTTTCTATTCTGCATTAGAAATCTCCTGAACTTGGCAAAAAGAACAATTTTTATGCAAGCTTACTTTTTAGGAACATGGACCTATTTTGAGAAATTCATTTTTTCTTTCAAAAAAATGAAAGCAAAAACACACAGTTTCTTTTACAGCCATGGGGTTTTCCTTAACAAAGAGAAAATTAGCCAAGGCAAATACTCTGGACTCATCCCGCGTCATTTCATGAAAGGAATGCTGACTAGGAAATTATATGAAAATTATACGAAGCCATATTGGACAAAGATAAGACAAACTTGCTTAAATGAATTACTATTTCAAGACTGGAGGAATTTCCAAACTGTAGAAAACTGAAAGGAACACCCTTCCTCTCTAACTCTTTAAATTCTGCACTGTACGTCTTCGATGGTACGTCATAGCTCAGATTTTAACTGTCTAGAGTCTAGAGGGAAATATTTTCTCATTCTATAGAAACCTCATCATGGCACACTATGTGTATGGATTTTTTTTAATAAAGATGATTGTGGTGATAAGGCAAATAGATGCATCCAACATTAGAAAGACTCAAACAACCTCATAAAATACATAAAAACAGATCACAGACTTCCTACAGGTCATTTTCATAGAGTGGAGACTAAAATATGCAATCCACAGAGTGTTTGCTTAATAAATGTTTATTGATGTGATGATAATGTTCACATAATACAACACCTCTCAAACTCCTTTGTACAAAAGAATCACCTGGGGTTGTGTTAAAAGTGCAGATTCCTGAGCCCATCCCCAGAAATTATGATTCAGTAGTTGTGGAATGGGGCCCAGGAGTTAGCAATTTTGACCAACACTCCAGGTAATTTGGATACAGGTGGTCTGTGGGCCACACTTTGAAAAACTACTGCGATAGGGCATCAATTGTGAAGAAAGTACCATTTATTTCCAGTAAGTCAAGAAGCAATTCACTGAGCTATAGGGTGACAAACGCTCTCTGAAGAACAGAAGGAACATTGCCAACCTGGAAGAAAAGGACATTCTGTTTGTTTGTTCATTCACTCATTCCTCCATTCATTCTTTAAAATCCACTGAGCACCTATTACAAAACACTTCTTTGTTTGCCAGGCCCTGCTGCTGCTCTGGGTGCGGGGGGGTTGCCCAGGCATAATGAGGGGTTGGTCAAGAGAGAAGCCCATTGTCAGAAACAGAATCATCAGGTGCAGAAGAGCATTTCTTTTCTACTCGAATTTTCCTGTCTTTGAGGCCACAAGCAAACTGTCCTTGCTTCCACAAAGGCCTGACATGAGCATTGCATTCTGCTTCCTGCTTTCAGCATTCAGACCACCCTTTGACCCTGAAGGAGTCAGTGGTTGGCTTTGAGCTTGAGCCTGCATCACTCTGCATCAGGCTGGACCCTCTTTGTTCTGATGTCAGAGATAGAGCATGGAAACCAGTTTAACACCAACTCAGGCAAAATGGGGAAATGCTGTAGTGGGGGAGTTGAGACTATTTTTCTCAATTTCGAGTTTGCTTTCTACTGAGGATAAATTTATGACATCGTATAACTCACTTTGAACACATATCACCTTTTTCCTCAAGCAGAAGGACAGACCAATTAAATTTAGCCTTTAAAATAGGCGGCAGGACTTCCGTGGCTGTCCAGTGGTTAAGACTCTGCACTTCCACTGCAGGGGGCACAGGTTCGACCCCTGGTCGGGGAACTAAGATCCCACATGCCACAGGCCATGGCCAGAAAAAACCCTAAATAAATAAATAAATAAATAAATGAAATAGGTCATATCCCAAATTCCTTAGAATTGTATGAAAAGAACTCACATTTACCACAACCATATGTGGTATAGGGCTGGTATAGGCCTCAGATAAATAGGATTCTCATAAAATCTCTGATACAGGATTTCATAAATGCCAAATAGTAGAACAAGCATTGCCAGCTAGTACAGGAGAAGCGGAAACTGGTCTCCTTGTTCTAAGCCTTGAAGTCCGGACTTAATGCAAATCCTTGAGCTAGCATCTGTTGGCTATCAGATGGTTGGAAACTTTCAACTCAACTTTATATCTAGAGAAGTTCTATTTCTGGAAGTTCTGTAGGGGTTTTTTTTTTTTTCAGACCAAATTTCCAGCAGAAGACAACTAAAAATATTGGATAAAATATTAACCAAAAAGTCTCATAAGTGTATGGTAGACGCTGACAAGGCTGTAAGGAAATACCAGGCAAAATCTAAGGGAAAGAGGGAAGCTAGAGAGGAAAGCAAGACCTGAGCACCCCAGATGCTTTGCCAGAAGGTATTTGCTAAGTTTTGTTGGTCTGATGCAGAGGTGTACAGAGGTCAAGGCTTAGGGCCAATGCAGGAGAGGAGCTTAAGAAAAAAACCTTCTCCACATTAAATGGACCCCTGAGACAACATCCTCAGAGTATGTGTCAACCAGAAGTAAACTAGCCTCCACTACACCCATAGGTGGAGAAGGGAAGGAAAGAGGGGGGGGAGAAAAGAAATCTGTCTCTGAGATATAACAGCCACAGGTCAACCCTCGTGTGTATTTGCAGCTGGGTTTGCCTTGCCTGGAGGTTCCAGAGAACCTCAAACTCTGAATTTGACAAAAGGTTGTCAAGGACTGGTAATGCCCACAAGCGCCAGGCAGAAGCAAAACCTCTCTAGAGGAACATGCCTCCACGACAAGCCTCAAAGACTCCCACAAATAATGTTTCAAAGACAATGACAAGTATACACACAGTTACCAAATGCACCAAAACAAGGCACCATGAGCAAATTTGTTGTCTGCTGGGAATCCCTAAACTCTGCTCCATGGAAAAAGAATCACTAGGAGGGAAGGAGACCTTCTGGAGGAGATCTCCAAAGCAAGTGCCCTTTCATCCATTTACTAGGTAATTAATAGTTTCTGTGGCTAGAAAAGTTAGAAATACCTGTTTAGGTATTTAAGAAAATATAAACACTGGGGTTTCTTAATTACATGACTCAAGAGTGACACTCTACTTCCTGACAATTAAGAAGCTTAACAGAGTAAAAGTCATCACTTCCTTCAGGTAAGAAATGGATCTGCTTAGAAACAAACTTTATATACTTGGAATTCAAAGAGCATATAATTTATTTTAGAATCTAAAAGAAATGACAGGAGGAGGGATTTAGTATCTTTATTCATTTTCAGAAGCAAAAACTGAGGTGTGAAAGTGAATCCCAGGTGACAAGGAGGTCAGAGACAGCACGAAGGAGTGGCCTGTGGTCTCCTCAGGATTCTATATGGCAGATCACCTTAGTCCAAGTGCTATAATCTGAATCCATTGGGCCTTTTGATTTTGTTCATGTGTTTTAGATTCAAAACATGTATTTTGCCAGAATTCTTTGCCCTTAATTTTTAAAACCATGTGTGTTTTAGGGTCAATTTAATCTGCATGTTTCCTATTTCCTTATAATTAAACTATCAAAATATTGTCCTTTAAAAACTATTTGATGTCCACAAGATCTTCTGAGCCATTTCAATAAGCTTCTTAAAAAGGTTTTTATCCCACTTTAAAACAGAAGTTGCACTGTGTTATGGGTGACCTGATGCAGAAACCAAGAATCCCCTTTAAATTCCAAAAACCTTGAAGTTTGAATAATTTCTGAACTTGGAGAAAACGTGTTCACCCATTGCTGAAGTTTCTGTGTTGCTAAAGAAGACATTTGGAGCAAAGATGAGTTCCATAAGAGGGGAAATCAGAGCTGCAGGAGAAATTGGAGGTATGTGAATTTAACTAAGGCCCCTGAGGAATAGCTGGAAGCCTAACTTGTCACACTGCCATCCACAGAGCAAGGAAAAACTTGAGTGCACATCAGATGTTTGACGGGACTAAAGAGAAATGTGATGTCCATATGAAATAATATTTGCTCACAGTGCTAGGAAAACAATGGAATATAAATGTATGGATTTCAGCACATCCAATTTGCTCTCTAGTATAATCCTCTGCTGTTGGCAGCCCATAGAGAACGCTTAATAAGTTTACCAAAGTTGAAAAATTAATTCCTCATAAAACATAAATAGGATCTGTTATTCTAACACTAGGTCCTGTTCCACGGAACTGGAAAACTGCAGCGGCAGGGCCACTGGATGGAGAAGGTCTTTTGTAGAAGGCTATGGATAGCAAGCCAGGAACATGAGCTGGACTCTGTAGAAAGTTCTCTCCCCTGCTCTGCTGGTGTTGACAAGAGCTCAATAGCTGAGCAGCAGTAAGCATGCTTGTGCAGGGGAAAGCTCTCCAGCCAGATTCCAGGGTGCGTTCAGCAGGCATTTCCAGGGAACTCATAAATACTTCTGTTCTGAGCAGTTCTCAGCTCTTGGAGAGCACGGGCCTATTTTATCACCAACCATCAAATCCTGAGCAGACAGGATGCAGGGGCTTCCCTACCAGGGGAGCTGGCACACGAGCTCTAAGGAAAAGGGATCTGAGTCCATTTCCTGCAATTGTTAGAGAAGGATGATGGCCTGGCCCTTGAGTATTTAGAGTCCTGTGTGCATTACTGTTCTCATGTGACTGCTAGGCTCTCAGTATATCCAGGCCTTAATCTTCTACGGAGAAACCCCCTCTGCTTAGGTACCCGTGAGAATAAAAAGATTTTTCTGTTATAGTTAATAAAATAACTTATAGAGTTGTTCTCAGTTTGCAAAGCTCTGACATGTGGATTAAATGTCTCCTTTGATAATGTTTATGATTTTAATCACAACAGCAACAATAATAGTAACAAGAACAAGCATTATTAGAACGAGTGAGTTTAGCAAAGTTGCAGGATACAGGGTCCATATGAAAAAATCTATTATATTTCTATATACTAACAACAAACAATTGGAACTTTTAAACAGCTTTGTTGAGGTACAGTTGACATATAATAAACTGCATATATTTAAATGTACAATTTGGTAAGTTTTCCATGTATATATACACTCATGAAACCGTAACCACAATCGAGAAAATGAACTTATCCATCACCCTCAAAAGTTTTCTTTGACCCTTTGTAATCCCTCTCTCTCACCCCTCCATGCCCTTTCTCCATCCTCATCTGTTTTCTGTCACTATAAATTGGTTTGCATTTTCTAGATTTTCATATATATGAAATCATAGACTATGTACTCTTTTTGGTCTGGCTTCTTTCACTCAGCATTATTTTGAGGTTCATTCATGTTTCTTGGGGTGCTTTGAGCTTCCTGGATCTGTATGATTATAATTTTCATCAAATTTGAAAATTTGTTCAGTCATTATTTCTTTAAATACTTTTTATGCTCCCCTCTCTCCCCTTCCCTTCGAGGAAACTATGACACACATCTTAGGCCGTATATTAGGACTCATAGCTCACGGATGCTCTCTTTTTGTTTGGGGGCTTTTTATCCCCAGTCTTTTTTTTAATCTCTGAGTTTCATTTTGGATAGTTTCTATTGCTTCAAATCTACTATTTTTTTTTCCTCTTTGGCGTTCAATCTGCCATTAATTCCATCCAATACATTTCTTTACCCAAACATCGTAGTTTTCATCACTAGAAGTTCAATTTAGGTCTTTTTTTATATTGTTCATGTCGCTACCTAACATTTTTCATCTTTCCTCTAGTTTCTTAAACATATGGAATACAGTTATAGGAATTCTCTTAATGTCCTTGTCCACTAATTCTATCATCTGAGTCATTTCTGGGTCATTTTCAATTGAATGCAATTTCCCCCGAATTATAGATCACACTTTTCTGCTTCTTTGTGTATCCAGTAATTTTTTTTATTGGATGCCAGACAGTGTGAATTTTACCTTCTTGAGTGCTGGATTTTGTATTCCCAAATGTTCTTTAGTTTAGTTATGGGGTGCACTTACATTACTTGGAAACACTTACTCTTGATCCATTTGAGTCTTGCCATTAAGCTTTGTTAATTAGAACCAAAGCAGCATTTAGCCTAAAGCTTATGAAGTTTTTGAGGTTTTTCTACTGTCACTGGTAGGAACAGTAACTATTCTTGGCTCTGTGTGGGCTCTAAGTATTGTTTACTCTAAACTTTTTGAGTGATTCTTTCCCTGGCTTCTGGTAGTTTCCTCTCCAGCATGCACTGACCCATACTCAGCTGAAGACTTTGGGGGACTCTCTGCAGACCTCTGAATTCTCTCTCAGTGCAGTTCTATTCTCTCTAGTACCCTGACCTACAAATTCTAGCCAGCTTGGCCTCCCTGAATGCCTACCTCTATTTTCTCAACTCCAGAGACTGCTGGGCTCTGCCTGAGTTGCTGCCCTCTCTTCTGTAGCCTGGAAACACTCTCCAGGTGATAGGCTAGGCAATCATAGGGCTCGCCTCATTTTTTTTTTTCCATCACTAAAAAATCACTGCCTATCGTTGCCTGATGTCCCATGACTTGAAATCTTTTGTTTTATCTATTTTGTTCAACTTTTTAGTTGTTTTAGTGAGAGAATATATCCAGCCCCTGTTACTCCATTTTGGCTGGAAACAAAAATTCGACAATTGGAAACTGAAACTGAAAAAAAAGCATACATTATTTACAATAGCATCAAAAATATTTAAAAATCTTAAGGAAAAATTAATACAATGTGGATAAAACCTGTACACCAAAAATCACAAAACATTTTTGAGAGAAATTAAAAATGGACCTGGATAAATGGAGACATGAACTGTGTTCATTTATCAGAAGACACAATACTGATAAGATGTCAATTCTCCCTAGATTGATCTATTGACTCAATACAATTTCAACCAAACCCCAACAGGCCTTTTTGTAGAAATTGACAAATGGATTTTAAAACTTATATGGAAGTGCAAATGAAGATCTAGACAGTTTAGTTACTTGGAAAAGAAGAGAAAATTTGGAGCAATTATACTATCCAATTTCAAGACTTATAAAACTACAGTAGTAAAGATGGTGTGGTATTGGAGTAAATAGAGACATATAGATCAATGAAATAGAATAGAGAGTCCGGAAACAGACCCTGATATCCAAAGCCTATTGATTTTCAACAAAGATGCCAAGGTAATTCAATGGGATAAAGAATAGTCTTTTTCAATAAAAAAGGTTGTTGAAGAATTGATCATATGAAAAAAAAAATCCTAGACCCTTACCTCACACCATGTACAGAAATTAACTCAAAACAGATCACTTAAATGAAATATCTAAGGATATAAAAACTTCTAAATGAAAATATAAGAAAAAGCTTTTTATTTAAATTATGAAAATATTTCTTAGGAAACACAAAAATAAATGAACCACAGAAGAAAAACTATGATAAATTAGTCTTTACAAAAATTTAAACCATAATAAGGAGCCTGACATTTTGATGTTTCATTTTTACTGCTGACATCTTTCAAACCCCACAATTCCACCTTCCCCTTCTGCTCCACATCTGGGCTAGCTGATAAAAAAGCCCAGGTGCTCCCACCTTTGTTGCCAAGTTCAAAACAGGCAAGGCCTGGCTCTCATACACAGGAAACCTCACTCCAACCCCACTGCCTAATTACAATAAAAACAAAACCAGTCTCTTCCCTGCTTTCTCAAGCCATTTTTGGACCTGTTTAGGGGCCTGCCCTGCTCTCCCCAGAAAGTCTCATTGTTGAGTAATAAACCTTTTCATACCTTCTTGGTGCATGTGTTGTATCAAAGTCTCAACACCTAAATCAAATTTGGCGGGGAGGAACACATCTTGTTTCTACAAGACAGCAACACAAAAACTCTCACACTTCAAAAGACACTACGAAGAAAATAAAAAGGCAAGTGACAGACCAGGAGAAAATATTTGCAAACACATACCTATAAGGGGCATTTATCTAGAACATATAAAAGAACTCTTACACCTCAATAATAAGAAAACAAACTCCACTTTAAAAACTGGCAAAGATTTGAACAGATTCTTCACCAAAGAAGGTATACAAATGACAAATAGTCATATGAAAATATGATGAACATCATTCATCATTAGAGAAATGCAAATCAAAACAATGAGATATCACTTCACACTCCCTAGATTAACAAAATTACAAAGACTGACAATACTGAGTGTTACTGAGGATGTGGAACAACTGGGAATTTCATACATGACTACTGGAAATGCAAAATGATGCAGCCACTTTGGAAAGCAATTTGGCAGTGTCTTATTAAATTAAACATGGACTTACTATACAACCCAGCAACCTCACTTTTAGGTATTTACCCAACAAAAATGAAAACATATCCATACAAAGATTTATATTCAAATGATAATAGTAACTTTGTTCATAACAACCAGAAACTGGAAACAACCAAATGCCCACCAACTAGTCAAAATGTTGTGTATCCACAAAATGAAATACTAGTCAGCAATAAAAAGGAACTACTGATAAATGCAACATCATGGATGAATATTGAAAGCATTATGCCAAGTGAAAGAAGCCAGACACAAAAGACTACACACTGCATGATTCCATTTATATAAAATTCTACAAAAGATTAAACCAGGGATATGGGAAGGAATTGTTGGAACAAGGCACAATAGAATACTTTGAGGTAAGGGAAATGTTCTATAACATCACTGTGGTGTCAGTATATGACTATATACACTTGTCAAAACACATCGAGGGCTTCCCTGGTGGCTTAGTGGTTAAGAATCTGCCTGCCAATGCAGGGGACACAGGTTTGAGCCCTGGTCTGGGAAGATCCCACATGCCGTGGAGCAACTAAGCCCATGCGCCATGACTACTGAGCCTGTGTGCCACAACTACTGAGCCTGTGTGCTACAACTACTGAAGCCCATGCACCTAGAGCCCGTGCTTCGCAACAAGAGAAGCCACTGCGATGAGTAGCCCTCTCTCGCTGCAACTAGAGAAAGCCTGTGCACAGCAATGAAGACCCAATGCAGCCAAAAATAAATAAATAAAATAAAATTTTTTAAAAAAACACATCGAATTGTACCTTAAAATTGATACATTTTATTGTAGGTATATTATACCTCAATGAAAAAAATTAAAAACAACAGCTAGTATGTATTGACTGATAAAGCACTGTACGGTGCTCTTTAGATTGTTCTCCATTTCACATACATTATCTTACTCGATTCTTGAACACTTCCAGAATGGTTCTGAGGGAAGATTCTACAAAGACAGGGTCAGGGAGGCTAAGGAACTTGCCCAAGATCATACTATCTGTAGGTAAATTGCAGAGCTGGAAGTTTTTATTCTAAATTTAATGCTCTTTCATCTATAAAACCTCTTTTTCATGGAAATCCATGCTTTTAATTCTTTCCTTGATATTTTCAATACGTTGCTTTACACTACCTTAAGTAATCAAGAAAAAAGACAGACCATTTTTATCAATCGTTAACTATGGTTAAATTATTTATAGAGGTCTTTACAATTCTGTATGTGACCACCATATTTAGCACTTATTTTATATTTTATGATAATTCCTCATCCTGATAAACAGATTATTCTCTTATAACTTAGAAATTAGCATCTTTTCACTTTTAAGAAGAACCTTGGAAGAATTGACCCTGAAATTAATGAAGGAAATGTCCCATTGTACGTTAGCTACAATAGACTAAAAATTTGGTCTTCAGTCCTCAGTAAGCATTGTTTTTGTCACAGGCAGGAAAGGGGGAGAATTACTGTCTCAGCCTTATATTCTGCTTAACATGACAGCCAGAAAATATCACTGTGATGGTTTTTGCCATATCCATGAGCCAAATGCTATCATTCATTCCATTTTTCTTTAAGCTTTCTACTTTTTGTCTCTATTCTAATCCTAAACAATAATGTCTACAAAATCACAGATTTGATAAGTTATATACATTTCTGATTCATAGTAACATGCATACATAACAAGATGTGAAAGGGGACATTTTCTGCCATCTTAGAATTTTAGGTAAAGTTTCAAAGCTTTAAAAAAGTGATGAGCAGTACCCCAGCAGTCTAAAGCAAGGTACTTACAGGTGGCCAAGCTGGTCCTTTAAGACTATCAAGAGACAGTTGAAGATTCATCAGGAGGAGAATACTTCATTGGAATACAGAAAACTATGGTGTCTTCTTTTCTTTCCCGTGGGTTCTTGCCCCTCAACCTTGAGCAAAGTAAGGGGACCTCAAGAAAACCACTCACAGAGACTGATGATACTTGCCAGACAGGGGGGATGACCTCTTACTCCTTAGCTGGAGGCAAGCCTTGGGCAGCTCCGAGGCTTTAGCAAATTCTTGGGAGAAGCCCAAATTGTGTTTCCTGGAGTTTGCAGGACTGAAGAAGTCAGAGGGAAAGAGGTTAGGAGAGAGGGCCAGTGGAACAAGATGCACTTCTGTAAATGACAGACAGAGCAAGGTGTGTGAGCTCCTATGAGCCACATGGATGATGCCCCAGAAGATAGAGGGGTTAGTGCCATCTTGAAAGGATACTGCCTAAGATCTATATGCTGGGGTCAGAACCCCAGCAGAAAAAGGCTGATTGAGATAAACTGCCAAAAGATAGGATCCAAAGGGGTATCATACAAAGTCAGAGAGTACACTAGCTCATTGGGGAGTGGTCTTTAGTAGAATGGTGGAAGCAGCTCCAAAGGAACCATGAAAACACTTCCAGAGAGAATCAGCCTCTGTCACAAGGAGGGCAATGACCATAAGCTTACAACAGCTCCAGGCAAGCCAGTCTTTCTGTTTTCCTCTAATCTTCCTCCTGGTTTTGACTCTGGGAGAACCAGAGGCAACATTGTGAATTGGAATCTGTGAAGCAAGGAAAGCAAAATTAAATATCACTCCCTTTTCCTACCATGGGTCTTCAGTATCAGGAGTCAGACGGTAGAGGGTAGAAACTCTGAATTGGATAAAAGATTAAAATTTTGATTTTCATTTTACTAGTATTTTCAATATCTGAACATGAGGCTTTTTTCATCTGTCAATGAGAAAACCTAATTACCCAAAGTGATTAGAAAAGTTATGAAACTGGCCTAGAATATTATCCAGAAGCAGGATGAAGATATGACAGGGCAAATGGGAAGGTGGCAGGGAATCAAAACAATGCTCTTTCCTGATTGTACCTTATGATGTTCAGTTCATTCAATAAATTGTTAAAATTAGGAATATTAATTCATGTACCCCCTAAAATCATGTTACATTTCCCCAGGGATCCACATTCCCCATTCTATACTTTGGGAAAGACTGAGTCACGTCACATTAGAATAAGAAGACCATGGAAATGACAGCATTTCAGCCTTGAGAAGGCCCTTGGCTATTGCCTACGTTAAGTGTCAAATAGAATCATTTAGCGGTAGGACAGGATCTCATAAATAGCAACTGACTTTTCCCAAATTACCCAGCTACTTAAACAGAACTCAAGTATTCTATTTCCTAGATCAGAGTGCTTTCCTGAATACTACATTACATTCCTGGTTCACCATTGGTAGGTTTTAATATTGTGTTGGAAATTTAATTATTGAATATATATGATTTCTCTGCCTGATTAGTTTATTTTAAAAAAAGAACCAACAACAACTCCCTGAATTGCCCCAATTTAATCCAATATTAAAACTGGAAAAATTAATTGTCTTCAGATTCCTACTCTATCTCTAGTATGTCTGCCAGGCCATCCACTTACCTCAGAGGCTGGGCTTGAAAAGCTATGAGTAGGAGCTTTTATGTAGAGTTATCATTAATTCAACAAGTGTTTATTACACTGCTCATGCGCCAGGCCTTGTGCTAGGTATTGGGAGCACGAAAGAAACAAGTTAGAGTTCTCACCTTGCAAGTTGTCCTGCATCAACAGATGAGAACACGGGCAAACACAATGGAGCACGAAGAACATCCTGAGAGAGGAGCTCTGACTGTGTGATGCAAGACCCAAGAGACACCTGAACAGTCATAGCGGGCCAAGGAGGCTCATGTAAGGCTTTGCCTAAACAAATGCATATAAATATTACATGTTTGGTTTACAACAGAGGTCATGACTAATCAAAGTGGCATCAAGATTTCCACTAGTTTGCACGGTTGGGTGGTCAGGAAGAGATCTCCTGACAGACACTACACCCCTCCCTTGTGGGCTCTAAATGTAGGCCCCCTCATCTCCCTATGACTTAAAAGAAACACCTGAGCAGACAGAAAAAGAAAACTGGGTTGTTCCAGAACAAGAATCTCTGCCTTAAAATGGCATGCATCTTCTTCTGTGATTTTGCAAATGAAGAGATCAAAATGAGCAGCTAAATTTTGGTGGGCAGAATAATGGCCCTCCAAGATGTCCTAATCCCCAGAGCCTGTGAATATGTAACCTTAGTTGGCAAAAGGGATTTTGCAAATGTCACTAAGGTTAAGGACCTTGAAATGGGGAGAGTACCCTGGATTATGAAGGTGGACCCAATCTCCTTAAAAGTAGAAGAGGAAGTCAGAGATGCAGAAGGAGGTGTGACTACAGAGGAACTAGTCAGAGAGATACAGCCTTTCTGGCTCTGAAGAGGGAGGCGGCGGGGGTATGAGCCCAGAAATGTGGGCAGCCTCTAGAGGCAGGAAAAGGAAGGATTCTCCCCTAACGCTGCCAACACCTTGATTTTAGTCCAGTGAGACCTGTGTTGGACTGATGACCTACAGAATTGTAAGAAGATAAATTTGTGTTGTTTAAGCTGCTCCATTTGTGGTAATTTGTTACAGCGGCGATAGAAAACTAATATAAAGCCTGTGACTCCTCACTAGTGTGAGCTGAAAACGTGGTTAAGAAATAGTTTCCAGAAGTTAATGACCTACAAATAAGCTAATGTCATAGATAACCATCTGAACTGGTGTGTGTGTGTGTGTGTGTGTGTGTGTGTGTGTGTGTAAGGCTGGATGCAGAGGCTATTTTAGTTATTAAAGAAATGGATTTCATTGCAGGGAGCGATGGTTTCTTGAGGAGGATGTATAATTTTCTGCAGATGTTGGTGGCTGGCCTTGAGAGTCTGAGTAATTCACTATGAATACCATGTACATCTTCTTCCAAAGGGAAAACAAAGGTGGTGATTGACCAACAGTGGACTGTTGGCCATGAGAAGCCTGAGCAGGCCTGAGCACCAGAACCTATGCGCTCATTCTCTTCTGAGTACTCGGTGCTGCTGAGAATGTACCTAAGAAGACAAATAGGTTATTGGGACAATAAAAACCAGAGATATGTGGTGTGAGACTCATTACTTGCTTTTACTGTCCAAACAATCAGAAAGAGTAATCTGTAAGTATGCTTTCACAGTGACATTGGAAAGGAATTCTTCTTCCCCCTTCTTAGCCATAAAAAGACACCCATGAGGATATGTGGAATTGCATCATGAATTTTTCCTTTGTCCTCAGCAGGATCCTGCCTTTCGTTTGCTAAAAGTGGGATTTATGTGAAATAGACTCTTATCCTCTCTAAAAGTTCACCTTCAGGCACAGATCAAACAAATAGCTGTGTGATAAAGTACCTCTGCCCTTACGATGTAATGAAACGGCCCCAAATGCAAATGCTTCAGAGTTCTTTTCCATCTTCGCTTTCCCTGAAGTACAAGTCATCTGCTCTTTCATTTTCCTGCAGCTCTGCTCTTTGCACCCCTTTCTTGTTCATGTTCCCGGCGATGAGATGTTGGGTTTGAGGAGCTTTACACAATATCACAAAACCCTAGAATTGGTGAGGTCTTCAAGAGTTCATCTAATCCTCCTCTTTGCTCCTCTAATCTGGGGCTTTGCCCAAGCAAGCTGAGGTATAAGATGTTTTCCACACTCCAAAAGAATGCCCGACTTGGGGATTGCTATAGGCTGAATTGTGCCCCACCCCAAATTCATATGTTGAAATCCTAACCCCAGGACCTACAGTGTGAATGTATTTGGAGAAAGGATCTTGAAAGAGGTAATTAAATTCAAATGAGGTGATTAGAGTGAGTTATAATCTGACTAATGTTCTTATAAGAAAAGATTAGGAAACAAACACACAGAGTAGGAAGACCATGTGAAGACATAGTGGGCAGATGGCCATCTCCAAACCAAGGAGAGAGGCCTCAGAAGAAATCAAGCCTGTGACACTTTGACCTCGGACTTCTAGCCTCCAGAATCATGAGACAAGAAATTTCTGTCTAAACGACCCACTCAGTGGACCTTTTTTACGGCAGCCCTTGCAGACTAATAGAGACCAAACCTTTTAGTCTATTTACTGTTAGGGAAATTATCCTTACGTTTAATAAAAGTCACACTTGCTCTAAAGAGTGACCTTTTATTTTGCCTTTCAGGAAAAGGTTAGCAAGTTCTTTAGAAAGTACCCTGAATATGTTAAGGGAATCCAGACTGTTAGACGTAGAAGGGGTGGAGAGATTACCATCTTGGCGCCTTGTTTTTACAGATGAAGAAACTGGAACCCAAAGCGGTGAGCCGAGCCTTCCATAGTCACCCTGCAAGCTGGCAGTCAGGCCCAGGAGGCGGGCACCAGGCCTGGAGCCCAGCCCACCGCTTTCTAACTCATGCCAGAACAACTAGAAAGGTTTTTTAAGAGAAACCAGTGCTGGGAGGCATAGCATGAATCAAGTGAGGAGCGGAGAGAGGGTGGGAGCAAGGTTATACGGTAGCTTTTGGTTCTTATTTTCCATGATAATAAAAATTGTGCAAAATGTTAAACTGTTACAGACCAAACCGTTCTGGACTTACATTTCATAATCGGTTCTGAAGATTCCCTGTACTTCTGACAGTCTACCATTATCTGATATTACAATTTTGCTCCTCTAGGAGCTGAGGGCATCACCATTTTCTCTCCCTGCCATGGAGAATCTCAGGATGGGACGCACCACTTTGTGTAACGCACGCATGTTTCCTTGCCTCTTATGGTTTCATCCGCTCCCCCATTTGTCCTCCATCTCTCCCTTTTGTGCTTAGGACCTTTCAGCTCACATCTATCTTTTTCTAGAAGCTCTTCGATGGACAGAAAGCTCTGTAGAAATCATAAAGTAAGGAAAGATAGAATTTCATTATCTTACTCTTATTTCTCTCTTTTCCTCTTTTTTCTCACCAATCCTTCAATCTCTCACATGGCAAAGGAGTGGCAGGGTTCACACATAAAACTCAAAGCACTAAACTTCCTCACTTAGAGTCCAGCTCCCTTTCCACTGGAGCACATCATGTCTATCCCTTTCCCTGGTGACCACTGATGCCATCGGGAGCCAAGGCAGGGGCTAATCAGCTGACGGTGCAGATGTGTGGGGCAGCCGCCCTGCAGAGGCTCAGAAGCAACAAGTGGAGGCCAAACCTGCAATTCAGGGGTGAGATTAAGTCCATTTAATAGAGCACAGAGGCGGGGGCCAGAGCTGAGCTGGACTGTGATTTCTCTGCCTGTCAACTAAGCAGAATTGTCTCCTGTGAACCTTCTGCCTTGTTAGTCTGGGATTCTCAAAATGAAGTCTGTAGAGCACCTGTGTCAGAATCACCTAAGGGCCTGTTAAAAACTCAGATCGCTGAGCCCCACTCCAGACTTAGGATTTTAGCAGCTTGCCAAAAGCAAGGGTGACAGCCTTTGGGACACCAGCCTCATACTGTTGTGTTTGTTTTTAAAAAGCAATGGGATGGGGCTTCCCTGGTGGCACAGCGGTTAAGAATCCACCTGCCAATGCAAGGGACACGGGTTCGAACCCTGGTCTGGGAAGATCCCACATGCCGCGGAGCAACTAAGCCCATGCGCCACAACTACTGAGCTTGCGCTCTAGAACCCTTGAGCCACAACTACTCAAGCCTGTGTGCCCTAGAGCCCATGCACCACAACTACTGAGCCCACACGCCACAACTACTGAGCCCACACATGCTCTAGGTCCCCTGCTCCGCAAAAAGAGCAACAAGAGAAGCCACCGCAATGAAAAGCCCGCACACCGCAACAAAGAATAGCCCCCGCTCGCCGCAACTAGAGAAAGCCCGCGTGCAGCAACGAAGACCCAACACAGCCAAAAATAAATAAACAAATAAATAAATTTATTTTTCAAAAAAAGCAATGGGATGCATATTCTAGAATATCAAGAATTGTAGTGAAATCTAAATTTTAAATATATGTGTGCTTTGTAAACTGAAAAATACAATAGAAATATTAGTGAAAAGTGATTTTTTAAAAACTTATACCTATTTTCACAGAAGCAAAATATTTCCACTCAGCAAAAAGTATTTTTAGAAAGAGAGTCTTGGTTTTCTTGTGTGACTTTAAATTTAACATCCAACTTGCTGATTTTAACATCATGAGTTTTTATATTTTACTAAGTCCCTGTTGTTTTATCTGTTATCAGGCAGGCAAATTCCCCAAAGGAATAAAAGCATTAAATAGAATGCTATACACACTACAGTAAAAACTTCCATCCATTTCCCAACAGCTGTTGCTTTTTAGAGAAACCAAATATTTTTGGAAAGGGCCACAAACATTCTGGATTCAAACCATTTATTAGCTTTGGAAACGTAATATGCAGTCATCTTGCCAGTTTTAATCTTTCAGTTCCATTAAACACACCACAACTGCATCATAAAACAGAAAAGGGAAGAATTTATAAACAAATAGAGCAGTTAATTGGGGCAATAAAATAGCAGTTCTCTCCTGAGTGTGGAATTGGTTGTTTCAACCTATGGAACCCTGAAATCTGTTCTTCAGGGGTCTAGTGACTACCAGAGGCAAACACAGATCAAAGATTTCAGGACTGCTTCTGGATCTAGGACGCTTACCTCTGCTGCCACGCCCTCAGCACCACTGGTCCTCACACCTTGCATTGGCTGCACATCTTTCCAGGGAGATGAGAAGCTCCAAGCCCAATACTCTTCTGTTCTCTGTTCCATAGCTGGGGTGCCAAAGAACAAAGAAGGAAGAGCTGGGAGATCCACAACTATGGCTGTGTCTGCAACATAGCCCTCAGGTGCAGAGATGGAAACATCTTCTCGGCTGTGCTACTCTTTCCTGAACCACACCCACCTGAGGACTGGGCAGTGACCTAACTGTGTTGTCTCTCACGTGCACTGTTAAGAAAAGAGCAAGCTTTGGAGCCACGTGAATTGGGTTCCAAGCATTGCCTCTTACTTGCTTTACGACCATGAGCAAAAGCAAGACTTTTAATCTGAGTTTCATTCATTTAGTCATTAACACATATTTATTAAGCATCTACTACATACCAGGCTCTGATATTTAGATTTTTTAGCAGTTAAACGGTGGTCCTAAATCCCTACCACAGAAAGCTGTTGTGAGAATCAAATGAGGAATATATATACAATGTATATAAAACATATATTTTATATATATTATATATAGTCTTGCATATAGTATGTGCTCACAAATATTCATTCATTCAAGTAGCAGATGAGAATTGCAGTAACTATATTGTGTGTAGAATTAAAATTATAATATCTTGCAAAGAATTGCTTTTAGTTAAGAAGAGACAAAGAAGACTTAGAGTATCCATCCTCCCCGCCATAAATGAGTCCTGGCTTCACTCATGTGAACTACGGAATAGTCAGGGTGGATTACCTCCGAGGGGGCCTCTGTGACAGTGGGATGGAGCAGAGCCAACTGGACCATGTGGGGAGTGCACTCATGACCTTTGCCTTGTTAACACCCAGGATCTGCACTCTCTCCCGCCCCTGGAAATGTTTACAGTCCATTTATGTAATCTGATGCACACACACACACACACACACACACACTATCTAGCAGGAAATTGTGCCTCTTCATAGAGGTCTGGCTTTTGGTATGTTTTGTTTAAACCCTCTGGAGATAAACTGCCATTACTTTTGTTTAATAGCCCTCATAATACAGAGACTAGAGCTGTACCCAAAAGATGCTCGATTAATGACTTATAGTACTATGCACAGATATTGTCCCAATTTTAAAAAAGAATGAGGCTAGTATATGGGACTCTTGTAAACTATTTCCCAAGTCCTAAGTAAACCTAAAAGAAGGCAGTACCTGGCAGTCAAAATCTGTGTGAAGCCTACATAAATGCTCGGTACTGCTTGAAACATTCCTTAGACACAGCAGCTGCACGTGGGCTGCTGCTTTAGGAAATGTCAACTAGGACACTAATGATTGAAGTTAGAACCCATCATTAGCCCTAAAAGGGAGGCCAAGGAGGTGGGATGGGGGAAGGAGAAGAACTTAATCTCTTCTCCAGGTTAGTAACTTAAATACTTATAATTCAAAAGTTTCCAGGCTGTGCAGGCAATACGTGGGGTTAACTGGTTTCCAAATGTACTGGGTTTGCTCAAGCCAACATGAACCTTTTATTTTTGGAATCTTACGTGGCTGGAGAGATTGAACCCAGCCACATTTGGGTTCATTCATTTGCACATTGGCTATAAAAACATCTTTAAGTTATACTCTGGAAAAGATCCGTAAACCTTAAGCAAGCATACCGTCTCTTTCACCTTAAGATCCACTGAGAAATTTTATGGGGGATAGTGCCTTCTTTCTTGTCCCTAAGCCTTGCCAGCCCTTGTCTCCTCTTACACGTAAACAAAGCTCAAGTGAACCCGGCGTCATTTGGAAGGCAGTTGGAGTGCTGTCCTTTCATCAGCTCACCTGGTGCTCTAATAAAACATCCAAGAGGCCCACATCTGGTAGGTAATAAAATCCAGAGCATAAAGAAGACGCCTGGCTGCTGAAGTGCTCTAGCCACTAGACAAAGCCATTGCGACATTATTTCAACAATAGCCGATGCCAGGATTTTAATGGGGCAAAGCTGAGAGCCCTCCTTCTATATATTTTTCCTGCTCTGGGTTCATTGGCTACACTGCTCCCATGCCCCTGAATATTCCCTCCACAGCACCATCAAACCGACTCACAACCCAAACAAGGAAAAGGTTTTTTAACATGACAGAATCAAACACAATCACACTTATCTCATACTCCCATTTCCCCAGGGTGGTGGCACTGAGGGTGGATCTCCTCTTTTTCCCACCTCTTCTTAGTCTCCCAAATAAGAATAAATGTTAGATCTCTTTGCAGGAAGAGACGGGCTATGCCAACCGCGGAGGACATGTTCTGACTGTCAACAGTGATGGATGAGATTCTGTACATTTAATAAATATAAATGTCATAATTCAACCATCAAATTTAATAAACAAAAATACCACAAACCATCTTTCCTCTATGCTCCATGTGCTCCTTGAAAGCTGATAACATTAGAACACATTTTGCCCAAGCTGTAACCTCACCATCTGCCTGGCTCAACTTCTGAAGACTTGGTATGGGCTAGAAAGAAAAGCAAATGACTTCACACTGAGAAAAAAATGGGGGGGCGGTGAATGGTTTTTTTCACTCCTTCTTTTCCTTCTGACCCATTTGTTAACTGTAGAACCAGATGTAACTATCTGAGCATAAGTTCAACCCTCAAGAATTATTAGGGAGGCAGGTCGCAGGGAACATTTTTTGCATGAGCTACACAAACTAAAAGGCCTGCTTCACCAGCAGGCTGAGTTCTGTGTTTCAGGGCTTTGATTTTAGAAATGTGTGAGATGAGATGCAGAAACTAACTGATTAAGGATACACTTTCTTTTGATGACAAATTAATAATCATGACCACCACGATAAACACATACAAAAAATAGTTTCATTCCCAGGGGATACAGAAGGCCAGATTCAAAGCTGTAACTAGAAGGGGTTCTTTATGTTCAGTTTAGGAAAACTCAGAGGCTAAGGGAATGAGAAAAAGAGTAACCAAGTCCCAAGAACCTTAGAGAATGTCTAATACAAAGAGAGAACAATAGATAAGCTAGATCTAAGTTTTTAAATTCCTTTCTATGAGCCTGCTATGTCCCCGATACTTTACGCAGTTTTACAATTTAATCTCATTGAGTCCTTTCAAGAACACACGCCAAAAGATACTACTAACCCTATTTAGTGGTTGAAGTGTACAGAGGCTCTAGAATGTGGTCAAGCCTACAGCGCTACAATGTGGGAGAACTGGTCTAACTTACTCCAGAAATGCTACTCCTTCCTCTGGGACACCTCAATTTTTCTTTTGGGGAGCTACTCCTCCCTCAGTCTCACACCACATAGTTTGACCTCACCTCCCAGTTCCAGAACTCACATTTGTGACGTTGTGCTCTGAGTCCATGTTCACAACTACCATGCAATGGTGCTCAGGAAATAGATTCAGATGCTCCAGCGACCTTGGTGGCTGGGGCCATCGTCAACTGTAGAAAGGTCAAATCTTCATAACTAAAATTCCCCAAGGTGTTCAAGTTAAATCCAAGAAGACTGTGGGTTCCGGGACATGTTGGTTGGTTACTGCTGTTCTCACTTCCCATCAGAGGAATCCAGGCAGCACCCTGTGCCAACATCTGCAGGAGAGAATCATTTGACCGCTTCCAGCTGTGGTGTAATTCCTTTCTCTGTGGTAACTAGCCCTCGCCCTGAGTTCTTCCAAAGCACACTTCAGACCTCACACCATACACTGCATGCTTCCCGATGAAGCCAGGGAAGCTGAGAGGCCATCCTGTCCCCCTACTGTTTCTGTATGTCCAGAAGTAAGCTAGGGTGTCCAGGGCCTTCAGCTTGTCTCAGTGACTAGCAGAGTAACATGTGCCCCGAGACAGAATTAACCCAGCACAGAGAAGGGGGAAATGGAGAGGGGTGGTCTCTGTACATCTATCATCTAGGCAACCTCACTGGAAACTCTGAGTCTCCTGGGTTCCTTAATATATAAAACTAGATGCTTGCAGCGCTGGGCAAGAGGAGGGGTGAGAGGATGGAGCCTGAGTAGAGGAGTCCTTTTACTTAAGTTGAAGTCTCCCCACATTTCCTGGGTTCACGGTGTGGGAAAAGTGCAACATAAAAATCTCATAGAGGTTTTGCTGCCAAATTACTATGAGGACATCACATTGCAATTGAAAAATTTTATGTGGAGCTGGGTGGGATCTCTGACTGCAAAGTATCTCTTTCCTTTCTTAGTTTTGATTATTTTGCAAGTAATTTTGCTAGTGTCACAAAAATGCAATAACTTCAGTTATAACAATTATCATTTTTCCTCTTGACAGAACTCTCAGGCAACGGGAAGCTGCAATACTCGAAACAAATATTGCTACTTACCAGGGAGGATGACAGGGCTAGGCAAAATTTTGCAAGAGACAGTCCTTACCCTGAAAGCTAGGAATCAAGTTTACACAAAGGCCATGGTCACAGTGCTATAGTTTGGAGATTTCTACAATTTTTATGGCATGATTTCACACTTTGAAGGCCAAAATTTTACTATTGCAAAGTTCTTCTCTACAGGGTCTTCCATGATATAAATAAATAAATAAATAACACGGGTGGGGGGCATTGGAACCAAATTTTTCACCCCTAATGCCCTCCCCCAAAAAACACGTATAAAAGGTGGTAGTTGAGAGGTGGGAAAATTGAGGGAGAAAAAGATGGAATCCATGTCTCCCTTCTGTCCAGACCTGTCCTTTTTAACTTGCTAATGCTTTTAAAGAGGAAGAGAAACAGAGGATCCTGTGGGCCACTCAAGAAAGGTCCTCTGGGCTTCCCTGGTGCCGCAGTGGTTGAGAGTCCGCCTGCCGATGCAGGGGACACGGGTTCGTGCCCCGGTCCGGGAATATCCCACATGCCGCGGAGCGGCTGGGCCCATGAGCCATGGCCTCTGAGCCTGCGTGTCTGGAGCCTGTGCTCCGCAACGGGAGAGGCCACAAAAGTGAGAGGCCTGCGTACAGGGAAAAAAAAAAAAAGAAAGGTCCTCCCCTCTGGGCAATATTCTTATTAGCACCTCAGTCAACAGCAGAAGGATCTGCTGTCTGCTGTTAATTATCCTTTCTAATTCAGAATACTAAACAACCTTAAAATGCCCATGTCATTTTAACTGTCCTCCTTGGACTCTGGAATCCAGAAAGGTTAGGTGTGTTCCCCAAAGATGCACAGCAAGTGCTTAGAAATTAATCCTGGATGTCTGACTTGTTTCTACCTCTACATGAGTTAACAATGACTGACTAATAACAAACTTATTTTTGAAAGTGTTTGCTAGCTCTTTCCCATCACTAGATATTACCTGGTAGTTTGCCTCGTAAATATTGTATCATTATGATTCCTAATATCTCTGTCAGAGTTCTTAACTTTTACAATAATAGGCAACTTGGAAATACTTTGCCAGACATTAGACCATAATGCACAAAATAAGTGACTTACAAATGGGTTGTAGCTATCTAGAGCATGTCTGGGAAACAAATAACTGATAGTGGACAACAGTGAAAATTAAAGCCTAAGTGCTGTCTTTGTGAAATGAAATAAAGTAAAATGAAATGAAATAAGGACTGCTTTCTGGTTCTTTGTCTTACTGTGAATTGCTGCTTTCCTTTTAATTATAAACAGCTCCTTGAAACCATAAACCCAGGGAGAAACCATGGAAGGCAAACACAACCATTCTCTAACAACACCTATTACACTCTTTGCTGAGTGCCTCTATTAGTGTAAACTGAATGTCTAATTCCCTAAGTTTTAATCTCTTTAAATTCCAAAAGCAAAGTGCCCCCATGAAGGACTGAGGTCATCCTTTGAGGGTGGAGACCCAGAAACCATTACTTTTTGGGACACAGTCAGCCAAGTTCCAACTGAGAACATTTTTATACAGATGAAACCAGATTAAAATAAATTTCAGGGGCACTCTTCTCTTTTTTAAAAAATTAAATTAAATTAAATTATTTATTTATTTGGCTCCGTCGGGTCTTAGTTGTGGCACGTGGGATCTTCGTTGTGGCGCACAGGCTTCTCTCTAGTGGTGGCGCACAGGCTCTACGGTGCATGGGCTCAGTAGGTGCAGTGAGCGGACTTAGTTGTCCCACAGCATGTGGAATCTTAGTTCCCCAACCAGGGATCGAACCCACGTCCCCTGCAATGGAAGGCGGATTCTTAACAACTGGACCACCAGGGAAGCCCCCAGGGGCACTCTTGATGAGGAAAAGAAATATAGTTTTTAAAATTCAAACTTTGGTGAAACCCGGAGCAGAAGGATGAAAGGGTTTTTGCTTGGGTGATGGTGAGAGGTTTAGGCATTTTTTAATTTTTATTTTATTTATTTTAATCCTCTGCCTCATGAGGATTAATTTTATCCTCTGCCTACTGAGCTTTGAGGTGGCTTACACTAATATAATAGAAAAGTACTTTTAAAAATTGAAGTAATCTGAATAAAAATTTTAGATAAGAATATACTAACTCCAAGAGTCATATTATCTGAGAGGAATGTAGACCATATGCTAACAGACTTGCTCCTAAGCTTCATAAAAGCCAAAATAAAAAGGGAAACAGAGTCATTTTTAAGATTCAGCATGTCAACAAGACCAAAACAAATCAGATGTTCAGGAGAATCACACTTCCTGGAACTGAGACCTGGAAGCATGTTTCCGGAGGCTTCTTATGAAGAGGATGCAGGCTGATGCCCAATAGCATCCCTGCAGCAGATGCCACCGTGGGTTCCTGCAGGCAGGTCCATCCTCCTATGTCTGCTGTAGCATCCAGCCAAGGCTCTAGTCCACTCCCTGGGGGTGGGAGTCAATGAGAAACTGTTCAAAGGACACTTAGAGAAAACCTTGGGAGGCTGGGGACAGATTTCCCCAGTTTCACAACTTTGCTATGGATCAATTGGCAGGTCATAGAAAGGTCTAGCTCAGGTGGCAACAGGAAATAGAAAAGTGGTAAAAAAATATATATATATATATATAAGCTAGGCAATGCTGTACTCATAATTCAAATCCTACTTCCTACTCTGTTCTGTAATATTAATTTTCTCCAGGAAGATTATTGCATTTCATCTAGAGTTTTGAAACCACTAAGAATGCACTCAAGTCCTTCCACCACCTTTGTCCAGCAATAAACATTACTGAACCCAGCAGCAGTCAGCTCTTCCAGCAGTATATGAGGGACTATTGGGGGAATTTGAAAATTTTATGGTCTGAAAAGTGGGCCTTAGCACTTTAGCTTTTATTCTCTCAGAGAGCTTATAAATTCCTCTTTATTTAGCAGTTTTCAAGAAAGTGACAGCTTTTGTTAGTCAGGCTAAAGAGAGATTAGAAATAAAAATTTTAGCCATTAATCCTCACTGATTAAAGTGAAACCAGAAATCAAATTGTTACCAACTGTGTGCTAATTTCAGCTTAATTCTTTGGCAAGAGGTGGAAATTTTCAACTGGCTGCACTAATTCACAATGCCTTACTACTGATGGCAGAAAGTCAAGGTCTCCTTCCCTCCTGGGTCCAGGGTGTGAACAATGACTATTTCAAAATCAGTCCAATAAAATATAAACATTAAATCCTTAGCTATGTTGTTTCTCAGCCATAATTTTCCAGACCACTCTCTCCTCCTATTCTCCACCAACCTCCCCCCACTCCACCAGCAGCAGTGAAAAACTATCTCCCCTGAGACCAGAGCATCACAGCTGAATGGCTGGCCTTTCCGCATCAAACAAAATGTCTGCAGCATCAAAGAAGGTGTCACCCTCACACAAGCCGTTTCTATTACATACAGTGTTGGGAGGGAAGGAAAATCTTCATGCCAATAAGTCACATCAATTCATCAAAAATGAATTCACACACTAATTAAACTAGCAAAAATTTTAAAAGGCATTTGTGTTACAGAAGGGAGAGGAGGGTAGGGACAAGGGAGATGGAGAGTCGCAATTCCAGGGAAGTGAAAACTCGACAGACAAGGCACCAAATAGGAAAGGCAGTAAATACGTGACTGGAATTAACAGTGAGCCTTTCCTTAGGTTAAAAATAAAAACTAAATATATAAATAAATAAATGGATGGTACTCACACTTGAGGGAAAAAAGGCAAATACTTTTCTGGTTGGGCCAAACAGAGACATTAGCAGGCGTACCCTCCGGATCACGTACATTCCTTGGGGAAGCCTGTCAACAAAGTAAAACTCTGTTCCTCTTTCTTCATATCCATGTCTACCTTTTTATGAACATTTCTCCTCCTCCTTTTGATGACTTTCCAGGGCCACCATGTACAGTTGTACGGTTAGCACGCTGCACAAAAGCTTCTCGCTGAGGGAAGAACGGAGGTAGTCCACACTCTGACAGCCAAGTCACACACCCTGGAATGGGGTTACTGTCATAAGGAAGCAGCGCCTTTTTCTTCATACAAAGGTGCCTTCTGCTTGTGCACCCAGAGGGCTGAGATCCCACAGAGGAAGTCCTTGTTCTTGCTTTTATTTACTTTCTTTTCTCCTGTTTCTTTGTTTCCTCCCTGTGAACTTTGAACTGAATACCTCTTCACCTGTTTCAGTATATCATACATATCTGAAGGAAAAGAGAAAAGAATCTCAATTATCCATCCAAGTGTTTCATCTATACGACACCAAGTATCCACATAGAGGGAAACATCTTAATGCTTACAACTGTGTAGACAAAAAATCCGGTTGATCAAATTAGTTCATGTTTCTTTCAGATGTTTGAGTACCATAGAAACACTCTCATACCCACTCACAGGCTGGATTCTCCTTTGTAGAGTACAAATTAGTTGTGTTTCTAGGTTCAGAGAGTCTAATTCTGTATAGCAAGGGCCTGAGAGATAATATAGGGACAAGGGGGCTGTTTTCCCCTTAACACTAAAGAAGTAGCATTTAACCCATATGCTAAATATTATGGGGTGAGAACTTATCTTTAGTCCACTTGTTCTGATGCTTCATTTGACAAGATTCTTTCACTGTCTCTTATCTGTGTTGTATTGAGAATAGAAAAACATTTACCTCAATATTCCAATATTTATAAAGTCTTCCAGGTACATCTTTTTCTCTTCAAACCTGCTCTTGAGAACCAGACATCCTGTTGAATGACCTTCCTAAAGTTAATATCAGGGCAAACACTTGGCCCACACTCAGCTACCGTTGTTTAAAATGATGGAGGAAATGATTATATTGAGCATGTCATTTGAATCTAGCCTCATCACCAGAGCCCTTTCTTTATAGCATCCCCGTGAGGTAAATGGCAATCATTCTCCCCATTTCCCAAAAAGAGAAGTGGAGGCTGGTCAAGTTAAACGTTAGGTCCACGGTCAGACTGTGAGTCAACAGCATAACAAAGAACTTTCCAGAGCTTTCCAGAACTGGCCTCAGGACAATGCACTTGGTGCACAAGGGGTGAAAACTAAAACTCCTTTTCTTTTCCCCAAGGCAGATCATGAGACTGTGAAGATGAGTTGGCATTTTGTTTTATTTTGTGTAATACACTTCTTTTCACAGCAGTTGGCCCTGGGGGAGTTTCAAATAGCACCGCTCCGCTGCAGCTGTGGGTGTGGCCCCAACTCAATCCAATGGCAACTTGGAGAGCACAGCTGTGTCAGGCAGCCTGGATCTTAAACGTTACATCTGGGCTGCACACTTTCAAGTTCACCCCCCAAACAAGTTATTTTCACAAGCCAGAACCCCTCAGATGGAGGTTCTGTTCTTCCTCTGCCTATGGTTACTTGCGGAGTAACCAAGTAACATCAGCTGTCCCCAGAGACTGACAGCCACATTTGTCTCCGGCCCATTTTTGAATGGTCCCGGAGCCGTCCCTTTCTAGTCAGGAGGAGACTCCACATTTGAGTTGATAAAAGTGGTCAGTATTTTCACGGGGGCTACTGGATGGTAGGTTTTATTGTTGTTTGGGGGTTTGTTTGTTTGTTTTCATTTATGATCTCTTGGGTTCTTCTTGTGTGTGGCTATCACAGACCACTCTGATAACTGGGACCCGTCCCCAAATCCAGTAGGTTCATACACATTCCCAGAAAAATTTTCTTCAAGGGTTTTGCTTTGAGCCCCTGCTTCCAGCTGGAGCAAATAATTGACGAAGTCAGCCTCCATCCTTAGGGCCGAAACCCAAGGACGGAAGTGTGAACTCTGAACCCCTTCTCACCCTCTAAGTGGACGGAACAATCACTGGCTTCTTTGTTTCGTGGAGGAAAAGATCTGGTCTTGTGAATGGCTCCTTTTCAGAATGGATTACAGGAACGTCAAAATGGGCACAGTCTGAGAGCTCCCGAGGGAGAAAGCGCAGCCCCAGGCTCAGGACTCGGCCTCTGCCTCACGACCCGCGTTCCGACCTCCCAGGAGGTCCTGGGAGACGGGGCTAGCCCGAGGCTGCTGTCTGGGGACCCGCCGCCAGGGGACGCGCCGCGCGCCGGGAGAGCGACCTTTGTGTGGGTGGGCCTGGGCTGGCGCCTGGCGGGGGCTGCGGGGGCCGCTGCGGGGAGGGGCGCGAAGAGTCATCCATCCCTTTGCAGTGGGAGTAGCCGGCATCTCGGCGACCGGAATCGCAGTCAGCCTTTTCGGCGGGTGCCTGGGGCCGCACGCCTCTCCCCGCCTCTCCGGCCTTCGACGATCCGATCGAAAAGCCACTGCACCGCCCGCAACGCGCTCGCGTCCCGCCAGCCCCCCGCCCCGCGCCCGGGGGGACAGGGACAGACACCCCGCGGGCGCAGAGAGACGCGGGCGGGAACAACCCAAACAAAGCGTGAGGACGACTTAAAGGCCAGGGAGCGGTGTGCGTGGGAGAGAGAACAGCTGAAGGGCAAGGGGGGACAAAATACAGACTCAACCCAACAAGTTCCTGAGTGCAAAGCCGAATGCTGTCCCCAAGGAGAGGCACGCGTCCTTCGGGGGAACCCTGCCATTGGGTGCTCGTGGGGAAGACCAGAAGAGCGAACAAATCTTTCCAAAGAAGACAGAATCGGTTTAGAGGTGTAAGGAACAGGACAAGAGATGCCCCAGTCTTCTCAGGGATCCTCCTTCCTAGAGAAGGGGGCCAAAGAGGCTCTCAGAGTCAAAGCAGCTTCTCTGGGGAGTGTCAGGCTATCCCAGAAGAGGTTCTATGATGTAAGGGTCAGGGGAGAGTGATAAAAACACAAGTTCTTTTCCAGCTAGCCACTCAGAACCACTTCCTGGGACCATGGCCACTTTCTCCCCTTGTCACTCTTCCCCTCTGCTCCATTTCAGCCAGTCTGCCTGTCTGGTATTCCTGTGGACTTGTGACCCATTTGCTGATGCCACCAAGAGGGAAAGACTGAATGTGACCCTGGGAATAAAGGTCACAAGGAACATCTTTAGACCTACTTCCTTAGTCTAGAAGAAGAGGAAGAGCAATAGAAGTGTAGCCATGTGGGTTTAAATACCGGCTTTGAATTTTAAACTCCACCCAGGGTACAATAGGAAACAGAACAGGTGCTTGGTTAGCTCATTTCATTTCATTTTGGAAGATGAGCCCTTTAACTCCTAAAATAAATCATTTTTAAAATATGAGCATGCGTGAGTCAAGTGGTCTTTTCCTGGTCTTCTTTTCTTTGTCAGTAAAATTGAGAGGTTGGATCAAGTTGTCTTCCAGCTCCAAAATTCGAAGAAAAGTTATGTCTATTTAGGTATTTGCAGAGGAACCTTCCTTATTTAAATGTACAATGCAGTCCTGGAATGAAGAACATGAAAGACGTTTCAGGAGGAGAAAATGAAGTAGCACAGCATTTTCTCCAGCTAAATCTCCATTTCCAAATTTTGCATTTCTATTGTTGATAATTTACTGTTATATGAGGTCATATCTATTGATAAAAATAATTAATGCTCCTTCGTGAGAAGACAATATCCCCTCTGAGATCCGATGAGGAAATCAACCAGGAAGACCTATAAGCAAAAGACAATTTGCTGTTCAGCAGGAAACGGTTTTCCTCCACTCAGGAAAGGATCATCACTCAGACTTTAGAATCCTTGGGTATTCAGTACCAAACCCTGGCAAGATGTAGCTGAGTTTTCAGAGCATCTAATTCTTTAATTCATGTGTTGTCCTCTTCTCCTTGTTGTTTCAGTTTGGGAGGTTGGGGACGACAGATAGATACGAATCCAACTTTGCAGCAAGAACATTTCTCAGTATGCACGTCAAATTTTGACAGTTGTGAGAATGTCTGTGATTAAGGCTGTTTCACCTAATATTTTCTTAAGCTGAGATGGTTCCAACAGTGAAATTTAAAGTCTGTGAGGAACTAATGAGGAGCACAGACTTATTTTTTAAACTTCACGTTTGGAGGCAGCCCTTTCGCCTCTCTGTTGGAACTATGACAATGTGAGTCTGATAAAATACGACTTGGTTTCAGATTATCCAAGAGCATTATAAAAATTTTTGGACTAGATTTAGTTTTCCTAAAAGGTGGCAGATTGATAGAGCATGGATAAAGTGAGTCAGCTTCCAAGAATGATTACTTCGTGAGAAACAGGGCCCTTCTTTCTCCAGAGAGACATGGACATTCCCAGACAACGTCTTAACTTGCAGAGTTCTGTGAGCCTGGATCCCAGCTTCCTTCCCTACTGAGGTTTCTGGCAAGGGTGGGAATTTCTGCAGGGACTTTGTAGTGGAATGACACCTTCCTGAAACTAGGGCCACCAGGGCATTGCCATCTGATCGGCCTGAAGCCCGCATGGTTCTCACCATGGCTAAACCTTCCGGAAGAAGCCTGTGAAATGTGTTCTCTAAGCATCTTGATCCCCTAGGTCAGCCATCTCCTTACTGTGATTTCCCTCCCCTCCCCACCATGTTCTCGCATGGACCACAGCCCCCCTCTGCTGGCCTGGGCCTCCTGGCCCGTCTTTAGCTCTTTCCCCTTCCTCCATTTCTTTTCCTCACTGCCCTTCTACGTACATTTGCATCTCATTTGTGTAATTGCTACACCTAAGGCTGGTTGGCCCTGTAAAGTAGGAATGGCTCATCGTCATCATTCCGGAGGAGCAGTTTATAAAGCTGGGGAAAGTAATTTGACTGTAAACGTTTATTGACTCCAAGTCATTTAAGCATTACTGCTTCAAAATTCCAGAATTCGTTTTTAACTCAAAACTTTTACGGACAGCAAAAAGAATAAAGGAGTATTGAGACAAATAAACTCTCATTATCGAATGACCAATACAGAGCTTGCTAAATAGGTAATTTACACGTACATGCATGTGTTCATAAATGCACATAAAATCTCCAAGTAATGTTCAGCTGGGTTATCCCCATGGTTTGGCTCTCAACTACCTCCAGATCTGTTGGGAATCTTTAGCACAGACGGGCTGAAGGAAATGTGTCTGTCTTGTTCACCTTCTACCGTCACTAGAGGAGAGTTCTCTTCCAAGTTTTATTGCTGATCTGCTAATTACAAAACGTTCTGTCTGTGTCCACATGTTCAGAGCTCATACTTTACAGAGCAGTCACCCTCTCCTCTCTCCATGTCCCCCTCTCTCTCCTCCTGCCTCTCTCCTGCAGGGACAGGAGGGATTTTACCAACTATCTCGGCTTTTTACCAGATAGAATAATTGATGGGCTAAGCACCTTGCCTGCCCCTCAGAAGTCAGTCCCCCACGGTTGGTGCCCGGGTTGACTATTAAATGTTCCTTCTCTTCCATGTTCCGTGGTTGCAGCTGTGGTTTCAACTGTCCAACAGCCATCTGGCTGGAGTTTCAGCACATCACACCAGTTTCTAAAATGCTCCATGAGCATCTTCACAGAGCAGGCCCAATGTCAGGAGCTAAATCATCAGCTAGACCCCGTGACCACCCCTTCAAGATGGCCTCAGTCACTTTTCATTCCACAAGGAAGCAAAACCATCTGTCCAATCCTCTAACCAGCCAGCAAGTATCCTACTTTTGTATAGACATGAAATCACCCACATGGATCAATCGTAAGTGTTCTTAGCAAAGCACTCCGCTAGGCACTAAGGAGCCAGATACAGGATCAGGTAAAGTTGCTAAGAACACTGCAGAATTTCTGAAAATAGCCAGCAGAGCTCCAGGAAAGGGAGAGGGCTCCCAGAGGCCAAGCTGCAGCGAATCCTGGAAAGCGATGCCTGACAGCGGAGGTCCAGACGGCCAAGCGGCCTCAGCAGAGCAGCATATTTTTACCGAGTTCATTTAAACCATTATGTCATGTACATTCTCTTTTTTCAAAATGATACATCACTGCTGACAGGTGGCATGTACTGTTTTCATAGCTTAGCCTTTATAAATACTACAAGCACATATCACAGCAGTATTGTTATAACGAGTTACGATGATGTACTCTTTGAGAGTGCCAGTGACTGCTTTATATCCTTGGTGATATTGTGGCATCAGAATAAACGTGGCATAAATCTTTCCCAAGGTTCAGCAGTTCCTTTAAGCCAAGAACACTATATGTGGGTTGTTGGGTTCCCTGTGTCGTCCCCCCAACCTTTGAAACCCCTGCTTCCTCGATGCTTTGATATATAGTCCCCAATTTTGAGGATTTTCATATGGTCAGTGATCCAACTGCACTCCTTTAATAGAGGGCAGCCTTTATTATAATCCGGAAATAATTTTCAAACAAATATCACCAACAGCTAAAAAAAAAAAAATGTATAAGTCAAGTAACATTACACAGAGGCCCCAGGAGAGGGCGGGAGCGGGGAGCGTCTCTGTCTGCCTTCACAGGGATGCTGTCATTGTTGGGGGGATATGGGAGAAAGCAGTCACCCTCTACTAAGATGACTCGGTTAACTGCAGAGGAAGGCAAATCGGTTTGCTCTATGTATACCAGGAGCCAAAAGGTGAGGCTGAGGCAGTGAAATAACCAGCAACCTGGACACGGGGTGCTGAAAGAGCTCACCTCTGCTGGCTGTGAACTTACTTTCTTAGTTTGGACAGGTGGCGGGTCCTGGCTCTCTTATTTCTACCATGGGGGACCAGGATAATGGCTGAGAAATACAGACCTTTAATGATAGCACTAAGTCCACACTCACTATTCTGGGGAAATTCTGGGTGGGAATAACCCTGCCGCATTCACTTTCATCAGCTTTTGGGTCACTTCCTCTAGGATGGCATCATCACTGGCCCTTGGGTCCCCAAACTGTGTCCACAAAAACAGGTCCTAGATGCTCTGCTCCCTCCAAGCTAAGGTGCTTTAAAATGATTAGGTGGAAATTATAGGTGTGCTGAAAACTAAACAGCTGAATCCTGGGTCATTAAATCTTCATTTAACTCTGCTAATGGTATGCATGAGCCATGAGCTGCCTTCAGATAAGCTTTGCTCAACAGAAATTGGCTGTGGGAATGCAATTGATCTATAGTCAGCTGTCCCAAGCTTGAGGTGGTAATTCTTTTGCCAAACACTAATCTATTGTATATCACCAATGAAACCACACCTGAGTCAGTTAGAACAAACCCCAGAGACCGTGCTGGGGATGCCTAACGGGGCCAGGGCGAAAACGCCCTGGAAGTTCTGTCCTTCGTTCAGGCTCTAAATCACCTCCGGTCCGGACTAGGCTGGGGTTACTTCATTACCTTTTCCTGTGAATTAGTAATACCCGAAACACTGAGTCTTGAAGCAAGGGCTGGAGAAAACTCCACGCAGGGAGGAAATGAACCCCACCTATTGTCAAGTGTTCTCCTTTTCTCTCGCTGGAATTTCCTCTCGTTTTCCCCAAGCTTCTTAAGTGTTTGTGCATTTGAAATAGCTGGTGTTTGGGTCATTAGTGGCCCTAGTGCTGTTGCTGGAGTTTGTTTGTTCTTTTATAAATATTTTTTTTGAAAGAAAAAAACTAGTTCCTGTAACTTTTTCACAGCGCATGTCCCAAGTGACCTGTGAGGACGTGAGTTCTGAGTACATGCTCTACCCACTTTTTCCTTTGGTGTGAGAATAAACTGGTAGTTGAAAAATGACTTCCATCAGTGAACACTTCCTGTTGCCACAATGATCTATAATCTCTGAAGACAGATGCCCAGATTCAGGGTGCCAGGATCCCGCTCTCACCGCACAGCACAGATGTGCCCTCCTAGGTTTCATCTCTGAGGTTCCTTTCCAACCCGTCGTGCCCCACTAGTATGCCCCCTTCTTCTCCTCTTCTTCCTCCTCTCTCTCTAAACCCCCTGCGAGCACACTTGGTCTCAGGACTTCTAACTTGCCGTCTTGTTCTCACACCTGCTCTGTAACTACGGACATGCTCCCTTAACCATCTAGATATCATGAAAGGCGTCTCATTCAAAATTAATGTTATAACATGCCACATCCCCCAAGGACCTTTCTCAGCACTGGGTCTCCAAGAGATACTGAATAAGTCTTTGTTGGGTGATTGAAATCAGAAAATTTAAGTCAAAAGAAAATCTTGCCATGCATATGCAGTTTTTAAAACCCTAAATCCATAGACCAAAGAAGACTTAGAAAAATGGAGATTGGAAGAGAACTGTGGACACGTTTTGACCATAATTTCTGAAGCAGACATATATCAGGAGGAAACTTCGATGATTAAGTTACCGACTCTTGGTTCAAAGTGGTCTTCTAAGCCTGAGAAAGATGGGTTTAAATGAGTGGGAGGAAAAGTGTTCATGAGGCTTCTGGGACCTCAACCATGTCTCAGAAAATAACCTCTTGAGGAATTAGGGATAAATGAAATCAGAAACATGTGGAATATATTTCCCTTTAAATACATGTGAGGCTAGAAATTAAGGGAAAGTGTTCGGTTAAAGTTATTTAGGGTTTGGCTTTACCCACAACATCTGAAAAATAGTTCAAGATGTTAGATGAGCCCAAAGTGCAGCCACGTCCACCTTCTCCTACTGAAAAGAGTGTGTGTAGCAGCTGAGGGGAGAGATGTTTAATGTCAAGCTAATAAAAGGAGAAAAAGGTATGTTGGAGCTGAAAGGAGGAGGGGGCATTTGAATACCCACAGAAAAAAATTTAAAAGCTAGAGGGCTTTGGTAGAAAAAAGAGAATCTGAAGTCTTGGTACTGGCTCCTGAGACACACAGCTCCCTGGGGCACGTGGCTCACTTAGCAAACAAAATTTTTATGAGACTCTTTCTTTGGTCACCAGACTTTCCCTCAAAAATCTAAGCCATTGCACCTTGATTATAACGGAGGTGTCTTATAGGCACCAAAGATAGGCTTGAAATGTGACTGACTTTTAGCTAGATGTGCCTCGGTAGTGGAACTCCTGGATGCCCAGACACTCAGTAAGTCATCTCCCCTGTGAGATGGCGGGCCTGAGGACCTTCTCTCTAGGACTGCCTAAGGAAGCAGGACAGCCTCTTAGTCTGCTGGGCAGATGTTGTCCTGCTGGGACCCAATGGATGATAGAACTCTCCCTCCACTGGCCAGACATGGAAGGACCAGTTTTCTTCGGAACCCACAGGCTGTACCTCTACCACCCTTTCTGCTGTGCCCACTCTGTCTGCATTGATGGGAACCATGGCCCTAAACTCCCCTTTTGACCAGAGATCATCCTCTTTATTTTATCACTGTACCTCTAGACAAGAGATATCAATGAAGTTGATGTGTTCTATCAATACTTGTGGGGTCTGGGACTCTCTGTAAAGAGAAAAAAACCCTACTTCTTGCCCATGTGTAGAAAATTAGAAAACAAGCCTTAAATCAGAATAAAACACTCAGTAAGACTTTGAGATGGAAGAACAGGACCAAATGACCACGTCCCAGAGGATGACCTTGGGTTTGGAGACATGAATTTGGCCAAGTCTGTGAACATCTTTTTTGTTTCAGTTTCCCCACCTATGAAATAAAGGATAACAATATCTGCTCTGCTGACTTCATACAGGGATTGTTATGTGATTAAATGAGATAAAATTTGTATAGGTGCTTTGAAAGACATTACATGTCCTGAAATGTTAGTCTCCAGCCCTCCACACCTTTCTTCTGAGCTCGGGGTGGTCTATTTGAGATTTGTACCAGAATGTTCTACTGACATCTCAAACAAGTCTGAAATGGACCTCTACAAATTTCTACCTACTCCAACTTTCCCATTTCTGCAAATGGCTCCACCACCCAACCAGATGTTTAAGCCAGAAACCTACAAGTTTCCCTTGATACCTCCCTCTCCCTCACTCCTACTGCCAATCTGTCACCATGCCCTAGTGATTCAACTCCTTTTTTCTGGAATCTGGGCACTTCTCTAGCCCAGGTTCTATCGCCCTCACATGAACCACTGCAAGAACCAACTATTAATCTCCTGCTTCGTCTCCGTCCCCCACTCCCCACTTCCTTCCTCTATCTCTCCCCACCTCCTCCCCGTGCCTGCAAAGTACTTTCTCCTCACTGCAGCCAGAACAGTGTTTTCAATCTGATCATATCACTCTCCTGCTCAAAATGCCTCAGGAGCTTTTCTGTCTCCCAGGGACTTGAAGAAAAATTCAAGAACATAGGAATTGAGAAAAGGCTCCACTATGTTGGGACCTAGGATGTGTGACTTACCAACTGGTTGTTTGCTGTGGGACACACATGCAGAACTAATATATCCCCAAACCCTTCCCTTTCCACAACAGCTCTGACAGAACTGACAACCGGGTCCTCCTCAGCCAGGGGTCCTCCCTGGACACCCCGACAAACAGTTCTCCCCATTAGGAGTGTGTGTGCGTGTGTGTGTGTGTGTGTGCGCTTATTTGTGCAACTGTTGTGCCTGCCATCTGTTTACCAGCTGTAATTTCAAAAGGGAAGAGGGGAGGGAATCAAGTATAATGAAATGGATAACAAGATGAGTTCTTTTTTATTTGTATTTCTTATTGATAATAAGTATTTTAATGGTCTGAAAATATCTTTCCAAATTTTGAGTATTAATGCCTTAAAAATGCTAGATCTGGAAAAGACTCAAAATATTTTACTGAGCACCTGGAAAGTTTCTGGATAACAAGTACATTTAAAATTTGGATACAAACAACTCTGTAACATCTGTGTGCAAAGTCTTGGCTCCATGGATTATCTAAGACAAATTTTTAATTCAAAACTGACTTCCTCTACCAGCCACTATTTCTGATTTGTGCTCAGGACCGCCAAACTAATTTTAACATTTTCCTTTAAAAATATACTTAAGAAAGATAAATCCACTCCCAGAAATATTCTGTAAAGTTTTACAAAGCTAAACAGAAATGCTTTCTGAGTTATCTGCTGTTCTAGAATGATCAGTTCAGAATTTTAATGCTCTTGGCCAGAAGCCATTTCAAAACTTTCGGAGTAAAAATAAAATATAATGTTATTTTGAGAATAAGTCATATATTGTAAAACAGAACAGAGCTAAAATATTTCTAAGCATTCAAAGTTTGGGGGTTTTTTTCCCCAAGTATCTGCATGTTCTTTCTAATCCAGAGTCAAGAGTTAACTAACTATATTGAAATTTTTGATAGCACTTTTTCTTAATGATCTTCGAAAACCTCATAGACAGGACCTGGTGCCAAATATAGTTAATCTCAGATGCAGAGGACTTGGGTGATTTGGCAGAGTTGTAGAAGCATAGTTGTAGGAAGAACTGTGTTGCATGTCATGAGTCTGAGAAGTTGGTCTGTTCTCTCTACCTGCCGTGGCCCCAACAATCAGCTGTGTCATCCAATTTCTTAAGTGTTCAACCGCAAAGTGGGAATACAAAGGCAGATGGTTTCTCAAAAGTGTTTTCCAAATTCCAAAATGCCTGATCCATGACTCTCTGATTTATTATAGAGCATAATTTAGAAAAGCTTCTTCAAGTGAATACACTTAAAGCAGAAAAAAAAATTCAGAGTAAATAGTCGGTGCTTGCGGGTAAGGTGTGAAGGAGATTTCACTTTGAAAAGCAAAACTAAAATTTCTTAAAAGATGTTTACTTTATCATGTTTTAAATTGGGGGTTATAATTGCAACCATAAATTACTTTTTGGAAACAAGAATGAAACAAATAAGAGGTTTTTTTCACGTAATTTTTCTACCAAATTTTATGATAGTATAATACCACATTATGACATCCCTTACTGGCATAAAAAGAGTAAAATATTTTGGGACTTCAACTTTTTCTCAAGGGCCCTCTGAAACAATTGATTTTCAAACATTTCTGATGAATTACTATTCCATCATCATTCTCCTTGATTTTTTCCCTTTTACTTATTGCTCAGTTTTCTAAGTCTTCCATTCCCATCTGTCAGCAGCTTTGCACATGATTCAAACAACTGTCAACATCGCTTTTATCAACTTTACAAAATCCTGCATCTTTTGCAAGATTTGCAACTTCACTCTGCAGTAGATTTATATTAGTTTGTCAAAGTAATTGGCAAGTCTAGCGTTAAGTAGGGAAGAGACTTTTAAGTGGAAACTAATTATATAAGTAAACGAATAACATTAGTGAATGTTTTCACATCATGGTTACTTTTGCTCCTGTGCGCATTTTATAAAGGAAGGGTCTCGCAGTATAAGACAGCCTTGTATTTGAGAGTTCTGGAATCTATTTCCCTTTTTGTCTACACAAACCCATCTTATATAAAAACAAAAGATGTTTCCCTGATTCCTGATCCCTAGGAAAATCCCTGTGGGAAAACACTACATTTTAGTAACACAATATTGGAGTGGAATTCTCCTCTTTTGAATAATTAATAAATGAAAGACTTGACAAGATCATGCTGTATCAACTCCAAAACAACTATTTGTTGTGACAGCTCACAGAAAAATTGTGATAACTGCCTTCACAGGATATTTCACAGTGAGAAAGACTCCTTTTTAAAAATATTCTTGGCGGCAGAATCCATGATATCTTTATGTGAAAGGCCATTTATCAGGTAATAAGGCAGCAGATCGCCTCACGAGGATTCTCAGTTTGAGGTCATTTGTTTCTAAAAAAATATGTGGTCTCACTGGGACCTGTTTCCATATTATGGAAGAAAAAGAAATGGATTGATGTACTGACGCTGGAAGGTAACTTTTAGAATATCTAGTGAAAACAAGTCCTTTTACAGAAGGTATTTGACGAGCCATTGTGATGATTTTGCTTCCCCTGCTCTGCTCCTTTTCTGTATTTTGCCTGCAGATGTGTCATTCGGCTCTAAGATGGAGCCCCAATGTCCACGATTTAATGGTGCTAAGCATGGGTTTCTGAGCCAAGATTCCTCCTCAACTCTTTACCCCAAACTGTTGCTTCCAGGCAGAGTCTAAGATGGTGGGTTGCACTTGGTGGAAAGGCAAACCCAGGAAATGGGAGTGAGACTCTGTGGACAATAAAACAGGAGAGAAACGTGTGTTGTCCAGTTGGTCAGCACTGTGATGGGAGCTCAGCCCCACCGGGACCTTGTGAGCCACTGTGAGACTCTACCTTAGCACCACTGGCCTGAAACAGAAGGGGAAGCACTTCTCTTACAGCCCCTGTTCCCATCCATCACAGGAAGTGCAAGTTTCCACACTTCCGGGCTGTATGTGGTTTCCAGTTTTCCACAGGCATCTCTCTCATCCTTGATGTCAGAAGGACACACAGGGAAGAGGTCCATGGTGTACCTGAGGTGAAGCACTGTCAAAACTGGCCAGCATCAGGGCTTCCCTGGTGGCGCAGTGATTGAGAGTCCGCCTGCCGATACAGGGGACACGTGTTCGTGTTCCGGTCCGGGAAGGTCCCACATGCCGCGGAGCGGCTGGGCCCGTGAGCCATGGCCGCTGAGCCTGCGCGTCCGGAGCCTGTGCTCCACAACGGGAGAGGCCCGCATACCGCAAAAAAAAGAAAAAGGAATGAACATGTTCTGTCACATCCAGCTATGATGCACCTTAAAATGAGATTCATATGCCTGAAAGTGGCACAGAACTGTAGTCTGGTGGATCCACATTTTTATGGGGCTTGGAATTCTTACAATTGGGAGAACACTCTTTAAAGACTAGAATACAAAATAAAAGTGAGCGTGTACTCAGAATGAGAAAAGAAATCACCACAAATTACGTATCTTTAAACTTCTGAATGCTACTTGCCTCACAAAATCAAAAAAACAACACAATATTTTAATTAACTAATTGCCTTGCATACTTCTATAATGTTTTTTCTAAATTATTTGGCTGTACAATCTTGATCACTTCTTCATGAATGATTTTGTAATATTATTTTTATAAAGAGGATAATAAGATAATTCAGTCTTTGCTTCAGCTTGGTTGAACTAAATTTGTTTATGATTGATGGTTGGGTGAAATAACCATTACAAAGAGACATACCTCTTTATAATGTGGCTGCAAGTTTGTATCCTACAAATACAAGCATTATGACTAGCTCTATTTCACACATTGCTATCATGAAAGAAAAATATGTTTGGTGGGTATCTTAGGCCTTTGGGGCTAGTATAACAAAAATACCATATACCAAGTAGCTTATCAAAAAAATTTACTTCTCACAGTTCTGAGATCTGGGAAGTCCAAGATAAAGGCGCTGGTAAATTCAGTGTCTGGTGAGAGCCTGCTTCTTCCTTAATGACAGTCTTCTCACTGTAGCCTCACATGGCAAGAGGGACAAGGGAGCTTTCTGGTCTCTTTAATGACAGCACTAATTCCATTCATGGGGGGGTCCACTTTCATGATCTAATCACCTCTCAGAGACCCACACCTCCTAATGCCATCACCTTGGGCGTTAGGTTTTCAACCTATGAACTTGGGGAGGGGCACATTCAGTCTGTAGCAGTGGATTTACATATGGTGATAGGTGGTTCATTACCGAGTATATTTCTGACAGAAACGAACTTCCATTTTCACTGGTCATTGATGAGACTAGCTTCTGGCTCTTTACATTTCAAACCTCATGTCTCCTTCACTGTCCACTTATTTCTTTATTTGTTTTATTTATTTTTGGCTGTGTCTGGTCTTAGCTGCAGCACGCGAGATCTTTGTTGTGGCGTGCAGGCTTCTCTCTAGTTGTGGCTTGCAGGTTTTCTCTCTCTAGTTGTGGTGCGCTGGATCCAGGGCATGTGAGCTCTGTAGTTTGCAGCACACAGGCTTTAGTTCAGGCACGTGAGCTCAGTAGTTGTGGCGCGCGGGCTTAGTTGGCCTGAGGCATGTGGGATCTTAGTTCCCCGACCAAGGATCGAACCCGTGTCCCCTGCATTGTAAGGCGTATTCTTTACCACTGGACCACCAGGGAAGTCCCACCATTCACTTATTTCTAATGCCAGGCCCTGTAAAGCATGTCGATGCTGTGATATGACTTCTGCTCTCTGCTTCTTGTATCCTGATGCTGAGTGGGTCAGCGCAGTGGGCAGTAGAAATATCCTGGGGCACTGTTTCTGCATTGGGATGGTTAACAAGAACCCGACTGGACATGGAAGTGACTGCAGGCCACATAAATGTATCCCAGGAAACCCAAACTAAATACTGTCCCAACCCAATTTCCCTCAACTGGATCATCAGAAGACTGGTGGCCACTCCAAATACACTAGTTACCGACTAGGGGAAGTTGGAGTGATCTTAACCAATTGCATTTAAATATCTGACTTTTCCAAATTTTACAAAACATGTGGCCACGTGAACACATTACCTGGGCCTTAACCAGAGTCTTGGAAGACACTCATACAAATGAGGGACCTCATTTAAATTTAAGTTTCATTAGCATTGTGGTAAACCTGAGTCTAGTTGGAACAATAATGGTGGTGGTCAACACATCACTGTTCTTGCCTTCCTCTTATAGCCTAGTACCTCTAGGATTCCCACACTCAGCACCCAGCACATGGCTGGGCTTACATGATATGCTCAACCAGCACTAGACAACCACTACTCAACTCATCTTGACTACACTTTGAACAGATTTTTATTTGAAGTGGGTCCAATTTTTTTCAATAGAAAAATATAGTTGATATATGTAATACTCTATCTGGCAGGAATTCATAAAATGTAGTCTATAATAACCATACTTCTAAGAATAAAAGAGCTGGAGTTTGGCTTTTGAAACCAGATAAATTACATAGGAACAATGCCCTCATAATAAATTCAACCAACACTTTGTTTACATCAGTACTGTACATATGGACACAAAGAAATTTATTATGACTCTTGGCCCCAATCCACACTCTTCACTAAAGTGTATTGGGCTTGGATTATTTTTTTTCCTGCACCAAATAAAAAAGAAAAGAATAAAAGCAAAAATCCTCCCTACAATAATTTATTATATTTACTTTTTAAACAATTAATTTTTTCTCAAAAGATAAAATATGTTTCCATAGCCTCTTCTATCTAGAGAGCAGAAGTAGAAGGCAGTCTTTCCCGGGGGCTTGAACACTCTTTGTTCTAAGCAAGACTCTAATAAATGCACACAATTTATAAGTGATACTTTGAGGACTATCTCACAGAATTTAAAGCCATCCAGGATTTAATAGCAATCAACAGAATCAAGGCAAAGTGAAACTATTACAGCTGAACACACTGGAAAAGTGGAGTTTGAATTGATGCTGCATATTATTCATTTTGACAAGCGCAAACTCACGTTGAAGATAGCAGGAGTATAGACGGGGACTGCAAGGAAAGGTAATACAAATGTATTACTAACACAGAAACAAATCTGACTTTAAACCTGGCATGTCTCCTGGTTAGCAAGAATAATAATAAGGCCTTGAATTCTCATTGTACTTTGCATCAAAAGTAATCAAAGAAGTTCCAAATTTTCATGGGAGATACGATGGTCGGTCTGCATCAATTATATCTCCCAAAGGAAACCTATCACCAAATTGAATGTGTGCATATTGGGGATGGCTGCAGATAGGCGACATCAAAAATGCACTCAGACACGGAGAAATATGGAAAGTAGAGTTGCAGCGTTCTCCCCCAAAAGGTCAACCAGGCAGCGAATCCGAGATTGACCCAATTCACACAGTGCAGAGAGGCACTGAGGACAATGGCAATGCAGTGAACTCCAGCGAGTCTCTGAGCTTCTACTGCGGACTAGGGGGTGACAGCCCTAACACAACATCTCAGAAAATTGCCCGTGATTGTTGGGGTCCAATGGACTTTCACAAATACTCCAGTAGGATGGAGAGTGCAAAGGTACCATCAGGATTCCAATTGTGCATGGTATCTGCCAAGCCCCAGAGTATGTATTGAGCCCACCTACCACACGCACATACAAGCACTGTGTATTGTATTTGTCTCCCTTACTCTCAGGAATCTTATGAGGCAAGTCCTATTACTATCCCCATTTTACTTATAAGGAAACTGAAGCAAAAAGAGGTTGAAGAATTTGAGAGGGTCATAACTAAGTGATGCCAACAAAATGGCAGGGAAGTAAGAAACACAGTTTAGTGGATATAAAATCTGTCCTTTACAAATAAGTATTTTTGTTTGTTTGTTTGCTTACTGGATCCACGTACTGCCCCAAGACTTGCAGCTATAGTCAAACATCCTGGGTTCTGATTTCTCACAAAACCCATCCTCTGTCTCTTCATTCTGTTCCAGTGACTCCTTAGTGAGAAATTTCTAAATACAATTGCTAACCTAATGCCCCAAACAGGACAAAACAAAAGATAGAGAATGTGGTCAGAATGCATTTACCAGAGAAACTGCTCCGGACAGGAAGTTATCTGCCATGTCTGCTCTACACGGTAACATCCATAGCCCACTAAAGAGTTAAAGTAACACGCGTGGCTGTCACAGGTAGCCATTATTCTAATATCGCTTCTTCTCCTGAATTAGTGTCAAGTATGTAAACCCAAATTTATATTAGCATAAATATTGAGGAATGTTTAACGCCGTGCTGTATTCTTGATTTATAGGAGGACAAAACAAAACAAATAAATCATTTTCCGTAAGTGCCATGGCAATACATCTTTAAAATAACCAGCCCCTCCATTCCAAAGTCACTAGTTTCTCCTTTACCCACATTTGTAATTCTCATTAGTATCCAATGAGGGCTGTACCCACCAGGGAGAAATAAAACTGAATGGATACTTTGCACTCCAGATTTTCAGAGTAACGTGAACAAAACAGATTTTTTGACTTAATCATGGTCAAGTAGTGCCACTAAGGCAAAGAATACCAGAATATCAGCAATTCAGAATTAAACATTCATTAACATTGAGCTACATTAAATTCACCAAGTGGAGATCTTAAATGAATTAGCTCCGTATAGAAATGTTGCTGACTATAAGAAGAGGAAGAATATTTGAATGAAAGCACAGCTTTCTTATCTGCCCTAGAAGTCTGATTTTCAGATCAACCAGGAGTATCAATACACTGTTCTTTAAGAATTAAAAAGAAGTAATTATCAATGATGTAGTCAGCTTGTGTATGTCAGACAGATAACATCAAGCCACTTTCAAAAAATCAATGAGATACAGAATATGAATTTGTCTTCTAATGGACAGGAACAAATAAAGAAGAAAGGAAGTCATAACCACAGCACTAGACTCAAGATTTTCAAGTCGGATCCAAAATTTTCACACAAGGTGCTTCTTAGCACCAAAAATGATAGTGGAAAAGACTGAAGAGGCAACAGCCAGGAGTGAGCTAGCTTCTTACCAGCTAAGAGCCTTTGTTAAATATTCAGGAATTTCCTGAACTAGATCTTAAACTGTTGATAGCTTAAAATTGGCTCTGGTGGGGGTATTTACCCAGTGGAAATCAGCAAATGCTACAAAGCAGGCTTCTCACCCACCCATCTACCTCCCACCCCTCACCCTGACCCCAGAGCCACTCACTGCACACCACTGGTCAACTCCTAGGATGCGTCCAAATATATCTTGAGCCTGATTCCAAAGTCATAGACTTCTACTCTCACACTTATTAATATTGAGTCAAAATTCTGCATTAGTGGTCAGTTTGGTGAATAGGAAACTTGACAATTTGTTTAAAATGCATTGGGTAGTGAAGGTGCTTCCTAGTAAAAGGTGACTCAGTAAAGAGTTATTGTCTGGTAAGAACCCTGGCCTGGGAATATGAGGAAAATTGCTTGACTCCCAGCTCTACCGTTTACCAGCTGGGTAGCCTTGGGCAATTCACTTTGCCTTTCTAAGCCTTCCTTTCCTTCCTCATCTGGGGAGGGGATGCACATGAAACCATACTGTAAATTGTGAGGCACTGAAAAAAAGTCAAGAAATCCACAAAATTAGCGGAGTATTATATTTCGCCTTATTTTTACCCCTTCCTCATAATTTACCCTCTATCGTCACAGATGACTCTATCTCCTCGTGGTCTGGACCTGTATCACGACTCCCTAACTATCCTGTTAGTCTTAAGGGCAGGGATTACATCACGTGTTTGTTTTGAATACCCACAATGCCTGGTACAGCTGTAGACACATTTCAGTGTCCCCAAAACTGACTTCCTGAGGGCTTCCTACTACCAGGAATGAATAACCAAAAGCTCTACAGAACTACGCAGAAATTAAAATTTCACTGAGAAGTGACTTTTTTCTCATTTCAGTCTAAGCATCCTTTTGGCTCCCTCTGATGACAAGTGTCCTCAGATTTGATCTGTGAACCATCTACAGCCTCTATTTCAAATCACTCCTCCAGATTCACTCTTTCTTAACGTTCCTATGGCCCAAGATGGCACTGATTCTTCCCAGTGTATGCTGAATTACATGGATCTTACTCTAATAAACAGCAGAATGAAGATGCCACAGTTAATCAGGTAATAAAAATTTGTCCACTAATCCCTATTCACTTTAATTTCCTACTGTTCTCCTTTGTGCATTTCTTATTTTTCATTAAAGTTTTTAGAACCCACAGAAAGGGCCCTCTAGTTTCTCCCTGTAGAATAGCATGGAGTAGCGAAAAACGTGTAGGATATTGGACTCAACAGATAAAGGTTCAAATCTCAAATTTACTGGTGAATAGTTGCATGACTAAGGAAAATTATTTCGCCTCTCTGACCTTCAGCTTTCTTATCTGTGAAATGGGAACAATAAATTAAGTGAGACGAGGAGTGTGAAAGAACCAAACACAATGCCAAGCACAAAGCTTCTCATACTCGCCTCTCTCTCCTGCTCCTGGAGATGCTTACAACCCGTACTGCCATCCCTGAAAACAGCCTAAGGAGAGGGGCACAGACACATCTGTCTTTTAGGTCTCATTTGGCAAGTAAGAACTAAGCTCCTAGCTGGCTGAATTAATTGAGGTAAATCATTGTCTACTGTTGTTTGGGAACAGTTTAGAAATGCTGCCTCCGACCGATCAAGTTTGAATTTGATCTTCCCAGTAGCCACTGGACTTTTTGGTTTGCATTTCTTTTTCTTTCCCCTCCTCCCTTCCTTCTTTCCTGTATTTATTTATTGTTTTGTTACTCATTAGGTCAACAAATATTTACTGCATACCCACAGGAGACAGGTAAGGTTTTGCCAGGGACTGAAGTTTGTAGGAGTTGGGAGACCCTCTTATGAAAAAGAATATAAGACTGCAAATACAAAGTCGGGCACAAAAGTGAATAATTTTAGAATGTATATAGAAGGGACCCTAAAGCTTAAGGTTGTTCCACTTTACAGTAAATCTGTGTCTAATGCCTACTTCATGCCAGGCACCGTGTGAGGCTCTGGGGATACAGAGATGAATACACTCATGAATGTCTCACTCTCGTGGACCCAGCAGTCTAGTAATTTTCCAACAATGCCTAGTCTTTTCTTGTCTCCTCGGAGGCCTGCGTGGTCCATGCCCCTCTCACACTTCAGTGTCCTTGAACTCCAGCACCCTTTCCTGGCCCTCTCCAGTCTATAACCAGCAGCTATCTGATCTCTCACGTTTCCTCCAGCTTCCCTCTGGGTGTCAGTGGAGAGATCCCTGGAATTTTCTCAGAATGTGAAACCTCATTTACAGAAGAAGACCTGGGGTCCCCAGAGAGGAGCAATGTTCTTATGGTAGAAAGATAGTTTTTGCCGGCCAGGAGTAAGGCTGAGTGCCCTGTTTTGGGCTTTGATGACGCTTGTTTCAGCACATTGTCTTCCCCAGACTTGCTGCCCACATGGGGAATAAGAAAAGGCAAATAAACTTTATTCCTCCCTGGAGAGGAAATTTAGCAAACCAGGCCTCAACACAAATCGTGGTTAGTTGGTTGTCTTTATTACCTTCTTAGCACTATAACCTACGAGCCTTTAAAATTCGGCAGTTGCCATTTGTGGTTGTGACAGTTGTTGTCAGCTTTACCTAAAAACTACACTGAGGTCTAGAAAAGAGTTGCCTCTTTATAAGTATTTAAAAATAAATGAAAAATTAGAACATAAAGCCTGCGTTCTTTTTATTTTAAATTGTATTTTCTCTTTCTCGCTGAAGAACTTGGTCCTATGCATCTACAGAGCTGAATTCAGTCTTACCAAATTAGCATCTTTTTCTGGTCTGGGTATAAGAGTTTGGGTGTGTGTAACTGCTGAATCTTTTATCTTAAAGTGACAAGGATTCGCCACGAGATGCTCCTTGCAATATTCATCAATGTCTCATGCATGCAGAATATTGTTTAACATTCAGGACAATATAATCGTGCCTTTTCTTGAATTTCATCTTTTGATTAAATGGCAGCGGTATTCAAGCCATAGAAACACTGATCCCTTAGAAAGCACATATATAAGATAGATATCGATTCCATTTGAGAGTAATAGTAACCCACAACACTGCTGTGAAATGATCAAATTTGGGTTAGAAAGCCTTAAAGAATGAAGGCTGGGGAATTTATTGTACAATCGCATATTGCATCTTTGCAATGGCAGAGAAAAAGCATGTCGCAGTTGCGGTTGAAAACATCAATGTAAATGTTATTATGCCTTCCCAGCTCTCACACTGGCGGCTGACATCTCTCAGTGCCGGTTGACTGTCAGTGGCAAAGCAGGTCTGTTGTCAATTGGCTGACCAGTGTCACATGATCCCACTGCCTGCACCCACGTAAATCACCCAGTGAACTGTTGTGTGACATTCCTATACCCTTTGGTGAATTTGCAGTGTGACATCTCCACCAGAAATAGATTGGACATCTTCAAACCACACTTGCCCTTTGGACAACCCATCCAGGAACCTGAGGTTGCGGGGGACCTCAGGACTCACATTCTTACTGTCTCTAATTCACACGCCAAGTTGTGTGGGCTTTGCTCCCCCACAGGCACATCATCTGCATCTTTATTTTCTGAGTCTCTCTTTACATTTGTGTTATGTGTCTTCATGAGCCTTCATGATGAACATTCTGCAGCAGCTCAGACTGCCTCTCTGGTTGCTGTTATTTCCCCAGATCTGATAAAGAGCTTAGCAACACACTGTGTTTGGATAATTTATGTGGTGAAGATGTAACAAAATCAGAATTGGACAGACATTGAGACATCTCCTTACCTACAAGAAAAAGGTACTACGAACTGCATCCTCAAATCTCAATATGAACATTTTGCTTCACAGATTCCTTATTTTCTGAATACATAATAACATTTTCATATGCTGATAGTGAGGGTGAAAAATAGTATCACCTTTCCAGAGGACAATTTAGCACTATCCTAGATGGAAAATTTGTAATGTGTGCAAAAATGCAGTTATAACAATGTTGAACCAAAGTTGTTTATAATAGCAAAATAGTTACTTACAATTATATGTATTTGTAATAGTTGTAATATAGATACATATTTTACTATAATAATTATAATACATTAAATGGATAAAGGATAGATATGAAAATAACCTAGATGTCTGTTCATACATGAAATACTCTGCCATAAATATTGAAATTTTTTGAGACTGTTTATAAGTTTAGCATACCTAAGTAAGCAAAACAACAAACACAGAAAACACTAATTTTTGCTACCACACATTTAAAATAGATTTGGTGTAGCAAACAAACATAAAAACAAAACAGGATTAAACAAAGTCAAATGCTTGCGACACATATATTGAAAAAAGTAAACAAAGAGGACTTACGGATTGATTTCAGAAGGTGGAAAAGACAAAGAAGACGATGCTAATAGAAAAATAGACAAGGAGCATAAACAGGTAATTCATAGAAATCCAATGGCCAACAGACAAATGAAAAGATGCCCAGCTTCAACCAATAATCAGTGGAAAGCAAAGGAATGCCATCATTAGATATTTTTCAGCAGTTAGACTGGGGAAAAGACCAATAATATTCACTCATAGCAAAGGAGTAAGGAAACTGGTAGTGAGAGTACAAACTGGTCCAACACTTTTAGAGAGCATTTGGAAACACCTAAAATAATACATATATGTATTATAACAACATAATGATTGCTTTCATTTATTATGGGCTTAGCATGTGCTCGGGCTAAGTGCTTGTACAGTTACATGTATTAACCATTCCATCCTCACACTCGCCCCGTGAGCAGTGCTGTGCACTCTGCCATTCCAGAAGGTACAGTTCACATACTCCCGAGTGAAGGTGCCCCCTGGAGCAGGCACAGCAGCCTCCCTGACTACGGGGCAGGACTTCAGCTGTCTCCATTCTACACAGGAGAAAACTAACCCCCGGGAGGTTATGTAACTTTCCTATGGTCATGGCAATGGTATGACAGCAAACCAGCAATCTCAAAAAAACCCATAAAAAACAGAAAAGAAAGAAAAGAAACAGGACAAAGAAAAAGCCCTGATGTGCAGTATTTCCCAATGTCTGTGGTGTAAATACTTCCACCACGACAGATTTCAAGCTACAAACGTGAGGTCACGGAACTCAGAATTGGGAAGAGATGTGTGTAAGTGCCTCTCATGTGCTGTCCTCAGCACTCCACAGTTTGTAAGTTGTACAACCCAGGATGCAAATCCAGACAGCTTGGTTTCCAAAACACAGGTTCATGCTCAAAATTCTACTTCTAGGACTACACAAAATCTACAAAATACATGTGGCCAAAGTTTTATGTGGAGGAATGTTTCTAACGGAGAAAAACTGAAAACAACGTAAGTTTATTCATGAATCAATTATTGACTGAGAGCCTATTATGTAGCAGTCAGTATGCAGGTGCTGGGATACAACGTGATAAAAGTGCACAGTTCCACACAGCTTGCAGTCCAGAGGAAGAACAAGAGACGAGTACTTAGGTAAATTATAATTCATCTAATCAAAGGATATTGTATAAATGGAAAAAATGAATGTTATATATGTATGAATGTGAAAAGATACAAAGTTTAAAATTTTTAGCATAAATTACCTCAAGTAATGTTTCTTCTTTTATTTTTTTATTTTAAATTTACTTACTTGTTTATTTACTTATTTATTTATTTTTGGCTGCATTGGGTCTCTGTTGCTGCGCACGGGTTTTCTCTAGTTGCAGCAAGCAAGGGCTACTCTTCGTTGCGGTGCTCAGGCTTCTCACTGCGGTGGCTTCTCTTGTTGTGGAGCACGGGCTCTAGGCACATGGGCTTCAGAAGTTGTGGCACGCAGGCTCAGTGGTTGTGGTTCACGGGCTCTAGGGCGCAGGCTCAGTAGTTGTGGGGCACGGGCTTAGTTGCTCCACAACATGTGGGATCTTCCCAGACCAGGGATTGAACATGTGTCCCCTGCCTTGGCAGGTGGATTCGTAACCACTGAGCCTCCAGGGAAGTTCCCTTCTTTTTTTTAAACTGTGTATGTATTCCTTTTATAATTAAACATTAAAAAATTAGATAAACATCATTGCTGTGCAAAGATGCACTGAGGTTGTGGTTTAAAATAGGTAACAAAACACTATGCATGGTATGAGTCCTTTTCAAAACAAAAAATAGTTCTGCATAAGAAAAATGCCTACAAAGATATACGCTGACTCGTTAGCCCTGGTTGATTAACCTAATGCTTTTGTCTTCCTCCTTTTGCCTATTTTTATTTAGCAAGTTTTCTACTCTGAACATATACAGCTTTTGCAATGAGGAAAATAAACAATATAGATTATTTTAATAAACGAAAGGAATAAGAGAAAAAGTCAGCTAATGAAACCTCTTTGTTTTGCCACGTGAACAAGCTCAGAGCCACTTTCCTGCAGTAAATCTACCGGAAAGAGTGAGCTGGTAGGGTGTCTGCTGTCCCTAAAGGATGAACGTGGGGGCTCTCTAAGCTTGGAGGCACCATGACAATTGGCAGAATGTTTCCCTTTCACCTGGGTGTCTGCCTTCATGTAATCACAGCAACTCCCTGAGCTGATCCAACCCAAGGGGAAAGCAAGAGAGAAAGATATCCAGTAAACTCCATACACAAAGTGACCTCTCTACGGAAAATCACAATCAGGTTCCAATGAAGTCACACATTTTTACACATATTCCTCTGCTTCCCCTTATAATGCCAAAGGTCAATCTACGGTTTTCATTCATACAAATATGACGTGTCCCAACCATTGTACTTCTTAGAAAAATACAATGCACAACTGCACACCAGAAAAACAACCTCCCAGCCAGGAGGAAAAAAAAATTCAATAGCATTAGGATTGCTCAACAAACCAAGAAAGGCCAGGAAATTCAAAGTGAAGTTTTACACTCCCTCCTTAACTCCACGCTATTGTGAAAGGGAAATAAAAGGCACAATGGCGTGTGTTAGGGGTGCAATGTCAGCAGTAACAGCATTTCCAGGCTTTTACTGATTTGTGTCATAACCTTAACGTTCTATAAACAGGGGATTTGGTTTAACACCTGGGACCTTTAAAAGAGAAGTATCTTCTGGAAGCCCAGACTAGGGAAACCCAGCGAGGTTTCCCAGTCTCTTAGGTCTACACAGTAAATCATTAGAGAGAGAGGAAACAGATAAAATTGTTGTTAAGATTACAGCCTTTCTGGCCTCTCGGGGAAATAAATAATTACAACAAAGAAATCCTATTTACTGATGAGACCAGAAGAGACTCCGGAGGAATCTGGTCTACCAGCTAATTATTAGACACGTCCTCGTGCAAAGCTGTGCATTTAGGGAATAAAAGTATTGCTCAGTGATACTTCAAAGTGCTGATAGTTTAATGTCTCTTTTCTTACCCTTTGCCAAATACAGCAAGCTTTGTTTTGAATGTTGAATGCCTGAATAAATTGAAATTCCAGCCAATTCAAGGAGGACAGAAACTTTTCGAAAATAAGCATAATTTCATCATCAGGCATGAGACCTGGACTTTTTTTTTTAAACCTGTTTTTTAAAAAATCAGATCGTGGTTGTGGAATGGTATCAAATGCTTTTGGGGGCATCTTTGAAAGAGATCATACATTTTCCCTCTTGTAATTTATTAATATGATGAATAACAATAGATTTCCTACTGTTAAACCATACATGTATTTCTGGAGTAAACATCAATCCATTCAGTTGCAGTTGGCCAGAACTCAGTTACATGACAATATATAATGAAAAGGAGACACTTCATGTGCTCAGGAAGAAAGGGAGATGGGTTTGGTGAATAGCTACCAGTCTCTGCAACACCGGCCATGTCAACTCTGGACCTACAAGAACAGCGGGTGCCACAGGGTGGGGTTCCTGGAAGAAAGGACAAATCACTTCCCTTCTTCTCCATTATATCCCCAACTCAAGAGAACCAAGGGGTAGCAGTAATCTGGAGTGACTGGGGCTGAGTTGAACTTTCTTTCCTCATAAGAATGAAGTCATTCTTGGGCTCACATCTCAAGACTCTGTAATCATATCAAGAATGCAGAAGGTCTATACTTTTTACTCCTCTATGAATTGACTAGGTATACACCATTACTTAGATGTACTATTACTGTTAGTTTTGTAACTGTAAAATGGTACACATTTTCACATATTTTTATATTGTCTAATAAATTTATTGTCTAGTAAATATAACTAGTACAGAAACCAAATTATGCATTTTATTTTTTAAATTATAAACAGGAAGCAAAGGTAAAGCAACAAAACATTTAGCTGAGAAAAGTGAATAACCTATTTTTTAGACTTTTAAAAATTGCTATTATGAACACAGTGGTTATTATATCCAAAGGTAACTTCCATCTAGATGTGAGGACGATGGATGGGACCTTGACACTCTGCTCTGCCCAGGAGCAATTTGTATTCAGACGACAGAAGCTACTCAGTAAAGGAAAAGGTCTATCAATATAGAATGGTTACTTGCCTTTCATGCATCAGCCTTAATTTGATTGAGCAACTAGATCTTACAGAGAGACTTGATGAGGTCTGAGTGACATTGTATAAGGTTAGACTGAAACCACTGTTACAGCCCCTACATCATTGATACACATTTCTAGCCAATTTATTTAGATCAAATCATATGACTATCATTTGGCCCAGGACTGCAAAACAAAGTCATCTTATATTTTCAAATAAAATATTTAAAGATTTTGCATTTTCTAGAAGGCTGAAGGAGAGAGTCAAAAGTAGGAAAATACAAATGGCAGTTGAATCTCAAAGATGATTCTAAGCCAAGTATTTTAGAGCACTTCTTCATTGCCACTGACTCCCTCTCAAAATCTCCCTTCTCTTCTCAAGGCCCGAGGAACTCACCATAATGTCTTCACTCTCCCCGGTAGCTCCCCTCAACACCCCTGGAAGAGTTAGAACTGTTTCCTTTTTCAGATAAGAATTGGGGCATTAGAGACCTTAGATGGTGTGCCCAGAGTCGCCCACACCCATAGTGAGGGAGCCAGGTACCAACCTCGAGCTCTCTGACAGACCCCATGGCCATGTTCATCCCAAACACCATGGCACCCTCCCTGTGCTATCAGGCACTTGATCCTGGGCTAGGTCCCACAAAAAGAGGCTCACAGGCTCATCCTCTCCCCACCCTTGGTACAAAACCTAACGCTCAGGCATTCTTTTTCCCCAGGACAACAATTGAATATTTGTCTTATGAAGAACCTGGAAATCCCACACTTCTTACATGGGAGCTTTCAGATTCCAGGACTCTATCTCTTCTCACCACTCTTACTGCCACCACCCTCGTCTACCACCATCTCCCACCTGAATTACTGCAGTGACTTGCTGACTGGTTCCCCCCTACCCTGTTCCCTCCTTTCTTCTCCCCTATAGTTTAATCTTAGACAGACAGATTCTTTTAAAACCTAAACCAGATTGTGGCACCAAAATGCTCAGAGCTCTCCAGGTTAGCCATCAAATCAAAACCACAGTGAAATACCACTTTACCTCCAGTAGGATGGCTGTAAGCAAAAAGGACAGACACTAATACATGTTGGTGAGGATGTGGAGAAATTGGAGCCCTCACGCACTGCTGGTGGGAACGTAAAGTGGTGCAGCCACTTGGGAAGACAATCTGGCAGTTCCTCAAAAGGTTAACAGTAAGACTCAGCAACTTCCCTCCTAAGTGAGAAATAGGGATGAAACACATTTCCACGCCAAAACTTGCTCGTGAATGTTCCTAGCAGTCTTATCCATAATTTCTAAAAAGTAGAAACAACACGAATATCCATCCACTGATGAATGGTAAAAAAAAGTGGTCTAGACATACAATGGGAGGTACTGATGCAGAACTACAACACTGATGAATCTTAAAAACATGATACGTAGAAGAAGCTCGTCACAGGAGATCACATGTTATATGACTCCATTTATGTGAAATGCCCAGCATAGGCAAATCCGTAGATTAGTGGATGTCTAGTGCAGAGGGGGTTCGGGGATCAGGAATGACTGCTGAGGGCTGTGGCACTTCTTGTTGGGGAGATAAACATGTTCTAAATTGATTATGGGGAGTTCCCTGGTGGCCTAGTGGTTAGGATCCTGGGCTTTCATTACCGTGGCCCGGGTTCAATCCCTGGTCGGGGAACTGAGAGCCTGCAAGCCGTGTGGTGGGGCCAAAAATAAAAATAGGGGCTTCCCTGGTGGCACAGTGGTTGAGAATCTGCCTGCCAATGCAGGGGACACGGGTTCAAGCCCTGGTCTGGGAAGATCCCACATGCCGCGGAGCAACTAGGCCCGTGAGCCACAACTACCGAGCCTGCGCGTGTGGAGCCTGTGCTCCGCAACAAGAGAGGCCGCGATAGTGAGAGGCCCGTGCACCGCGATGAAGAGTGGCCCCCGCTCGTCACAACTAGAGAAAGCCCTCGCACAGAAACGAAGACCCAACACACCCAAAAATTAATTAATTAATTAATAATAAATAAAAATAAATTTTAAAAATCCTTTTAAATAACTAACTAAAGAATGATTATGACGATGGCTTCACAACTCTGTGACATACTAAAAGCCATTGAATTTTACACCTTACGTGGTGTATGGTATGTAAATTATATCTCAGTAAAGCTGTTATTTTTTTTACCTCTCCGGGGCCAAGCACAGAACCTGGCACCGAGTGGGCGTTTAATAACTACTAGTTGAATGAATGAATGAATGAACAAATGGGAGTTTTTCATTTGTAAATCAAATTAATATCATGGAGTAAGCGAGCAGAGTTCAGACCAGAAACTTATGTCTTGCCTCAATAAATGATTCCTTGGGAGGCCTTCGCTGAAACCTCAGAATCTGGTCAGTCCCCTGGGTCCAGTCTCCTCCAGTGCCTGCTCTTCCTCCTTTGTCCCGCACATGTCCCATGAACTGCCTGCTCTCCCTGAGGACAGAGGCCATAACTGCATCCCCACATACCCCAACCCCAGCACAGATCCTGGTACTCAGCAACCACTTGTGAATGTAGTGCCTGTATGTGAAATCAGTCAATATTTATTTACACCCACTTCACGTCAGGCAATATAGTAGGTGCTATGGAGACTAGAAAGATGAATAGGCTTCTGAATTGTTTGACTTGTTATCACAAGCACGCGTTACTTTCGTAATGCAAAAATAAAATAATGCGGGCTTCCATGGTGGCGCAGTGGTTGAGAGTCCGCCTGCCGATGCAGGGGACGCGGGTTCGTGCCCCCGTCCGGGAAGATCCCACATGCCGCGGAGCGGCTGGGCCCGTGAGCCATGGCCGCTGAGCCTGCGCGTCCGGAGCCTGTGCTCCGCAACGGGAGAGGCCACAAGAGTGAGAGGCCCGTGTACTGCAAAAAAATAAATAAATAAAATAAAATAATGCTAAAAAGTTTTTTAAAGCTCTAAATCCTAGTTTCTTTTGAATATTTGGAAGAAAAAAAGTGATAACTAACTCAGAGGGTCGGCCATTGATTTCTGATCACCACCGATATGAACATAAATAATTTGGGTACAAGCCATGATATGCTAAGTGGCAGAATGGAGTGTATTAAATATGAATGCACTTCCCGGTCTGATCCTTGGCTTAGCCACAAGTCAGCTGTGTGATTTCAGATGGGCTGCTGGGCTGCTCAGAGCCTCAGTTTCCTCATCTGTAACTTGGGGATCTTGACACTATGCCTACTTCCCAGGGCTATCATGAGGATAAGACGAGACAACCGACTCGTTGTAAATACTCTGCCAGTTCTCAGGGGCAATAGCAGCAGCAGCACCAGGAGGAAGAGGCGGCCTCTATGAGAGCTGAGGAGGAGGTGACCCTTTGTCTAGAGCTTCAGGGAGGCTTGGTTGACCCCATGGTCTAGGAGTCAGACTGCCCAGGGTTCTAATCCTGGAGTGACCACTCACTAGCTTGGGGAATTTGGGCGACTTACTTCTCAGCAGACTCATTTTCTTTAAACTTTTAAATGGGGAAATTAAAAGTCCCTACTTTTGGAGTTGTGACAAGAAATCAATGAAAAACTGATATGTCGTATGTCTTCAGATAGTAAGCCTCCCATCAGTGGCAGCCGTAACTCAAATCCTGATCCTTAAGAGGGAACTGTACAGAGCACTTTCCAAAATGGGTAAGAAGACAAGGTGCAGAACAACCTCCTAACCAGAGAGAGGCACACACATCACAAAGCCCTGTGAAAAAATTATTAGTCTCCTAATAATAGTTCATTGTGATCACATCTCACACCTATCCTCTAACAGTTATCACAGTTACTGAAGCCAAAGGTTTCCTTTCTGGAGCTAGTTGGAAATACCTGATAGAGAGCATTAGAAAGCTCTATAGCAATTTGGCAGTCCCTGTGTTTCCCTACAGTGGACTATCAGAAACTCCACTATAACATTGATCATTAAGCAAATTGTACTCTCCCATAAGAATGGTATCAAAGTTGGGGACAGTATTCCTGTCCATTCAGTCTCAGAAGGACACTGAAGATGTGCTGTTCCAGAAGGAAAGGAAACCAACAGGCTCTGTGCATCAAGAACCTGCCTTTGTTCTCATCTCAGTTGGAGGGTTTAGGTCACCACTTGACCAACTTCTCATCTTTCCCATTATATATTCCCATAATAACTACATTATGAACTCCTCCGCCATTTCCATGGCTCTCCAACATCAGTGTGCATCAGAGAGATCCAGAGAGCTTGTGAAAACACAGATTGCTGGGCCTCACCCCAGAATCTCTTACTCAGCAGTTCCAGCCTGGGGCACTAGAGTTCCCATTTCCATCAGTTTCCAGGAGAAGTGATGCTGCTGGGCTGGGGACATACTTAGAGAACCAGTTACCTATCCTAACACACAGCTACTTGTGGAAAAAAAAATTTTTTTAAGGCTGCCCTTTTTTTTTTAAAGAATTCTGACAGTAGTAGAGCCTTTCGGATAAAGTTCAATGCGCATAGCTTGGGAAGTTTCTAAAGGGTGGACCTTCGGAGAGGCACTGAGTCAAGAGCTGATCGGTTGCAGCTGCTCTGATGAAATAACCTATAATCAGTGGTTGCTTGTCTCCGTAGACCTCCCTTAGCACAAAGGGTTCCCAGCCCAGCTGCCTGCTCCCAGCTTCCTGGAGCAGAGCTGCAGGTGACCCCACTTCCCTCTGCTCAGGGGACCCGTGCGTATGGTGAGGACCTGAGCCCAGCCTCCAGGGTGGACTTCCTCCCCACTCCCTCCCGCCTCCTGACATCAGCTCTCCACCCCAGGAACCAGTCTACACCATCTTGAGAGCAACTGCTGGAGGTTTGGTTGCCATGGTAATTGATCCTCTATCCACAGAATGGTAGAGGAACCCGGGTGTGTGATTTGATGGGTGGGCTACACCATTCCTGTTTCCCCAAATGACAACGATTTTCACCACTAGGAACTCCTTCTTTTGGATTAAGCACTTTTCCATTCAGGAATCCCATCTTACCATGCAAACAGTCCTCAGGAAGAGTGGGGATTCTTCTATCAAATAGAGCCTGGTACCAGCCTCAGAGGAGAGATTGCCAGACCTCACCCACAAAGGGATGCTGACGGCAGCAACTTTGCCTCCCTTACAACTGTACTGAAGTCCCGCTGTGAGGCACCCACTGAGGGTGGGGAGGGGAGTGACTGTGGCCACAACAAACTGAGGTTGGGACCAGTAGCTCTCCCTACACGTGGCAATGTTTTTAAATCCTTATGACCAAAAGCTGAGGACTAGGGATGGTCACCAAACACCTTACCAGCCTGCCTGTCATGAAAGTGTGGAGAAATGAAGAAATAATCTTTGCGATTGGAATCCTCCTTAACAGCACTATTTGTTGATGTTTCAGGACAAATGCACCTTCATGGTTTGTTCTTTATTTTATATTTTATTTTGCTATCATCTATTTTAAGATCTTGAGTCAGGTTTCACATAAAAGAACTGGAGCCAGGATGTTTGGGAAATTAAAAGATGATATTTAGCAAACATTTTGACGGGTCATAAAGAAACATCTGCAGCGAGTCTGGGACTGGAGTTGTGTGTTGGGGAAAGGAGGCCCCTTTCCAGCAGCTGCATTAGTTTATAGGGTTGAGCCTAGCTAGTTCAGAGCTGATGATGGTGCAATTCAGTAAGTCCCCAGCAGGGGGCAGCCTTTTGCAGTAAACTCTTTTTTTTTTTTTTTTTTTTTTAATAGCTTTGCTCCCCAGCATCGGACCTTACAGATAATTGGCATTTTAAATTCTTTAACCCTCTGCTTCCTCTTTCAGAGCAGATACTCGCCTCTAGGAAGCTTTCCTCCCAGCTCTTATGAAAATGGACATTTTGACAGTAGGTGGCTCTTGTGAGGAGTAAAAGCAATATCTGAAGAAGAAAGACAGTCAATGAAATTAAATAGATTATGAAAAAGGTTGAATATATACTCACAAAAGTTTAAAGATGGTCTCATCTGATTTTCATGCCTGACCCAAAGAGCACAAGGAAGTCTTAGATTGTCTCATAAAACCTGTCAGTAGTACACGTGGGCATCAGTGTAAAACTGGCCTCCTAGTATTTCATTTCTCAAGGGTCAGCTGTGTTTCTTGACAGACAGCCCATGCCTGTGTGGAAACACCCCATGCTCTCCCAGCGGTGCATAAATAATCACAATAAATAATCCACTCGTTAGCCAAAACAATCAGCCCCGTTTTAGACGATCCTAAAATGTCTTGGAAGCAAATAATTCAGAAGTAGATCTCAGTGTTCTTCTCTCAAAACCGGGCTCCAGTGTTGCCAGCCATTACAATTTAAACATTTTGAATAACCTATTTCTTTTTCGTTTGAATAAAATTAGTCGGTTTAGTTCATTACATTCACAGTTCTGTAGACACATCTGGGCAATATTCTCACTTTAAACTTGTTATGGATTTTGTAATCTGATAGGTGCTTTTTCATTTCTCCTTTAAAGATTTTCTTGCTGGAGTTATTGTCTAGCAACGTTTCACTGTTCACACTGGCACTCTTCTCAGCTACATTTTAAAAGCCAATTCACTCTAGACGTTTTAAGTCATATAAGCAGTAGCTGAAGTCATATAAGCTGTTTACCCATCACAGATGGGTAAACTGAGGCACAGAGAAATTAATAACTTGCCAGAACACACCTACTGGCAAGTAGCCCAGTCAGCATTCAAGCCCAAGAGGTATGGAGTCAAAGTCCAAGTACTTAACCACCATGCTGTGTAATCTGTTACTAAGGAAGAGTCCTTAGTTGTATACAAACTCAACTAGTAAATGGCTCTTTTAACTAAATGTGCTAACTTATATATCCAGTCCTAGCCCTGGCTCATAGTAACAAGAGGTGCTCAATAAAAATTGGGGATGGAGGTGGAGGAGAGATGTATGCATGTATATTGACCCTCAGTATTCATGTAGTGAAGAGGTTGAAAGCACTGGATTAAACAGAACTAGATTATTTCCAGCTCTTTCAATCACTATCTGGGTAGCCTTACTCAACCAACCTAGTCACACTAAACTCAGTTTCCCCACCTCGAGATAACACTGGAGTCTACCTCATAGAGTTGTGGTCAGGATAAATGAAAGAATGCATGTAAAAACTTAGTAAAGTGCCTGGCACAGGAGAAAAGGTTGCAATTCTTCCTTTCAGCTTCATTAAGACTCAGTTTTATTTAAGGATTTAATCAGTCTATAGTTTCATACAAGGGCAAAAATTTACCCAAATGTTGCCTCCAACAAGGCCAATCAGGAACAAGTTCAAGTCTTTTTGGAGAGACACAGAGGCATTTGGTCATCAATATTGATTGAGGGTTTTGAAAGGAAAAAAGATTAAGAGCACTATTAGAAAATCAGTTATGGACTGAAATTTGGCAAGGTTTACAGAGCTTCAAGTTCAATACTCCTCTGTAGCCAATACTCTTTAATGTGTGCAAGAGGAAGCTGGAAGCTCTGCCCTTGACAGGCCCAGAGGATAAAGAAAGAAGAGAGAGAAGCTTGGATGAGCCCTGCTCAGGGCCACAGAGAGGAGAGGAGGTCTTCTCCCACCTGCCCTCTCCTTGGTCCATCCCATCCTCTCATTGCTCCTCATTTAATTCCCACTTCCCCTGACCTGACTCTTCCCCACCACTCTTCCTGGAGCAGCTGTTGAAAGGTGAAAGAGCATCCAAGCTGCCTTTGCTGCCCAGGGGCTGTGACAGGAGCTGGGTGGCCTCAGTGAGTGACCAGGGATGAGTGACCAGGGGTGATCAAGGCCCAAGGTGGAGGAAGAGAGATTTCCCTCAAACCACCATAGATGTGTAAGGGCCATGGGCACCTTTGCTGAATGGTTGTCTTTGTTATGAGAAAAGGAAAACAACATTCAGTCCTAAATGCTGTATTTGAGACCTTTGCATGACCCATGATTGGTGAATCAACCTCAGTCTAGGGTAGTATCTTTCCAGTGGTCACGTGCTTTGCTGGGAAGTAGCCCTTGCACAATGTCTTCCTGAGAATCTTGGACTCATAAGCAACTTTTAAGATGAAATTTTAACGTTGCCATTTCTTCACCATTTCTTGATGGTTTCCTTCCCACCCAAAACTGATGAGGATCACGTAATTCCAAAACACATGAAGAAAGAGTGCAAGAGGTCCTGGTGCCGGTAGGAGTTAGAAATAGTGAAAAACACCAGAAATCCCTAAGATCCCACCCCCAATCCTGGAGACTCTGCCCTGTGACATGTGTCCCCACATTTGTACAGCCCAGGGACCCCCAAAGAACTGTTGGGGAACTTTTATCAAAAATAGTAAGAAATAGATCCCAGAGAGATTTCACTATATAATTTATTTGTTCTCACATTATTTTGAGCTCCCATTATGTGCCCAACACCGGGAGCTACAGAGAGGAAAGAGGCATAGTTCTTGCCTTCAAGGAACTCGTGGTCTTGCCACGGGGGAAAGCCAAGGAGACCAGCCTTCCACAGGGTGACGAGCACAATGACGGAGGCACAGCAGGCTGCTGTGGATGCCAGAGGGGGGCTCAAAGAGGGGCACATAACTTAGCCGAGGCTGTCCAAAAAGAAGCCTTTGCAAGGCATCGGACCCTTAAACCCAGTGGACCTAAAGTAGGAAAGGGAGGGGACGATCCTAGCAACAGGAACTGACCAAAGCGTGAAAGCACACAGGGCAGCTGGAAACTAAGGAGCAAAGCTTATTCGTGGAAAAACCATGAGAGATGACTCTAGATAGGGAGGCAAGGGCCAGAGTGTGAGAGGTGCTACAGGCCAGGCTAGAGAATGAGAGCTGTATCTGCCAGGCAAAAGGAAACTACTATGGTGTGAGTTTGAGACTGATCTAATCAGATTTGAATCTTAGAAAAAGCATTCTGGTAGGAGTAGAGGAGCTCATTGTCAAGGGTTGGTCTGTGGAAAGACCATGACCTGGTGCATAAATAATGCATAAGTAATGCTCCATCCCTGACCCTCCTACCTATGGTGGATTAAGCAGGGCAACAAATTATCTGTAGCTCTTCCCACCAAGAATTGGAGTCCTTTTCCCACCCCTTGAATCGGGCTGGCCTTGTGATTCACTTTGACCAACAGAATGTGGCAGAAGGGACTTAGTGAGACGTCAAGCCCAGGCCTCAAGAGATCTTGCAGCTTCCCGCTTTCACCCTGTGGGGTGACCACTCTTGCAATATAAGAAAGCCCAGACCGGGACTTCCCTGGCGGTCCAGTGCTTAAGACTCCACATGTTCCAGCGCAAGGGGCGTGGGTTCGATCCCTGGTGGGGGAACCAAGATCCCACATGCCGCTCGGTGTGTCCAAGAAAAACAACAACAAGAAGAATAAAAAAGAAGGAAAGCCCAGACTAGCCTCCTTGAGGTTGAGAGACCCAAGTGGAGAGAGAGGCCCAACCATCAAGCCATTCCAGCAATTCACTCACATATGAATGAGACCAACCCCACCCGGCCAGCCTGTGACCAACCCACCAACCAATTATAGCCACATAGGTGGCCCCAGGTGAGACGAGCAGAGGAACCATTCGGCGGAACCCAGTGCAAATTACAAAATCGAATCCATGACGGCTGTTTGCGCTTCCAAAAACATGTTTAATCTTCGAGCAGTTAGTTACACAACAATAGAGAACTGGGCCTCCTCCATACTGTAATTCCTGAAAACTGGCACTGCCACAACTAGCTATCTAGAACTTGACTGGAATTAATACTATCTGGAGGGTAAATATACTCCATATACCTTGCAGAGAAAGGGTTTCCGCTAGGATTGTCCGAGTATCCTTCCCTCCAGAGCGCCAATTAGGATGCTTGGCTTTCTCTAACTTAAATCTAACTATAAATGCACTGCCCTGATTGATAGAACATCAATATTAATTAATAATTCATAGTATGGTCAGACTTTTTCACATGTAATCACTACTTTAGATCTCGAGAAATGCTCCTATAGATAGCTGGAAAGGCAACCTTTCCTTCAAATTCTGACTGAAAAAAAAAGTTATCTTAGTCCCTCGGAACAGAATTTTGGGAAAGTGTGTGAAAAAGTCAGAGTTGGCCAGAGATGCTATTTTTCTCCTCGGGGCAGGGTGCCCCTCCTGCGGAATGTAGCTTTCATGTGAACAGACCCCACCGTGGGGGCAGACAAGGAGAAGAACGAAATGACTGGGATTCACGGCCACTGGATTCCATATGGTGGGGAGGGGGAGGGGTGCTGGACTAGGCACTTGAAATCATATTGATGTTATGAAATTCCCAGCATCTAGATCCCTGCATGTACATCAAAAGGGAAGGAGCCTTACTGCCACACACTTGAACTCATTTTGAAACTGCAGAACTACCAGGCCTCATCTTTGTTCCATAAATCTAAAGTTACGTTTCTATCTCTCTGCTGTCACCACATCATACCAAAACAGCTAGACAGATTTTTACCAAATTTAGAGGATATGTTTGGGATGTCCGGACTTGAAAAAAAAAAAAAAGTAGGCCCTGGGATTTGCAAACATGAAAGTCACTAAAGGAGTCCCCAGTGACTTCGGGAGGCTCATTTTAGCTGCAGAGAAAAGCGGGATGTGAAAGACACTTGTAACTACGGATCAGAGGCAGGGCGAGGAATCAAAATGCTTGAGCCAGAAAAAAAACAGTTTCAAATGTGAGCCTAAACTAAGACTCATTAAGGGCTCCCACTGCAGGCATCAGCTTCTCAAGAAGCTATGTTTGTAATGTTCTCCAGGGAGAGGAGCAGCAGGGATTTATTTATTTAGCAAAAGCCCTCAGGATTCTTCCCAGCAACACGGGGGAGGCCAATGAGTGTCATAAATACAGCCAGCCAGTGCCCTGAGGACACACGCTGGAAGCTGAGTTCAGACCTAAGAGATGATGTCTTGGATTCTTCGGGGTAAGCCTTTTCCTCACAGTAGGGTAGTTCACAGCTTTCCCTATGAACAAGCATAAGTTGTTCAGTGTAAACACTTCTGTCAGAAACCTACTGGGAACCTTCCAAAAATCACTTGCACGTTCCCATCGTGGTATGAAGTTGTCTGTGTATTCGCATATATGCTCACAGAGGCATTTAATAAACAGTAGTTGGGTGAGGGAAGGAAGGAAGGAAGGAAGAAAAGTGAAACGAAGCATCTAACAGACCCTTCACAGGAAGTCAACCTTGTTAACTAAGCTTTCCATTGAATGGCATGTTTAGTTTCATTACCTAATAGAGTGTTGAGCTTTTTCAAACCATGTTTAAAGGATCTAAAATGTAAAACTGTGGCTTTAAAAGGCAAAGATTACAGTGCTTCCGTAATACTCTTACTAGGAACGGTTTACCTCATGTTTAATATCGGCACTGCCACTGTTCCTGCAATGAATTGACGGAACAGCTCAATACACCTCATTTAGAACAATTATGGGGCATTTCATCAAAGATCTGGTTATGAATGTCTCCAAAGAAAGGATCAATGAGGTTTTTATTATGGTCAGGAGGGATTTCTTCATGAAAAAACAAATCCCTATAAAATGAAGGTGACTGGAATAAAGTGCGACCTGGGCAAAGGACGTGTTCTATTTGATTCTATTGAAGGTAAACATAATTTTTATTTCTACAATAGTCTATTCCCGCATATATTACCCATGTAATTGTTTATGTTTCAAAACCTACCTGATGGCAGTTTTACAAGAGGTATAGATAGACTATTCTCAGGAGTTTGTGCTCAGGGACTGACTTAAAGAGAAAACTGCCTTATAATTAGCACGTTTGGTATATTAGCAGCAAAGCACCCCTTGGAGGGCAAAACAAGCCTGCAGCTCACCAAAGCCCTCCCTCTCAGAGCGTGTCAGAGCCAGGTTCTGGTGGCTTCCACATCCCTACAATTGGGTCAAAGTTCTCCTGCACTGTGGTCTTAACTAAAGAGCCTGTGAAACACGGTACATTTAATCATTTATTTGTGTGTCTTCTTTATGCAAAATGCATTAATGTAGCCTTAGTGTGCTTCTATTTAGTCCCAGACAGTTTTCTAATTTGATAAGAAAAACATTTCTAACTGGCTTTAATATTTTTTCCTGAGTTTCTACCTGCCAAGTCAATAATTTAAAGCAAGCTGAATAAAACTTTCAAAAATGTTCTGTTTTACATTATCTCCGCGGTTTTGTTCAGCTTTATTAATAGCTGAAAGAAACCTGACACTTTTTGTCCTGTATAAAATATCAGAGACATGTTAACACAACTGCTTGAGAAAAGCAAGCACTGTTTTCCTGTAGGTATCAGTCAAGGGTCTTTGGGTGCAAAGCAAAGAACCAGACCCCGGCTAATGTAAGTCAAGAAGCAGGTGATGGGGAAGGAGACAGGGGCAGCTCAGGGTGAGGAAGGAAGGGCTGAACAGTGAGTCTCAGGCAGTGCTGGAGGGCTCCCCATTAGCACCTCAGCCTGGGCTCCACCAACCTTCAATCTCTCAGGATAGGGAATCAGATTGGCCCAGCAGGATCTAGAATCTCTACCCTTGAACCAATCAGACATGGTCAGGAGCTGGGGAGGAAACCACAATGAGCTGAGTAGCCACCTTCCCTCACGTCCGCTACACTCTAGACTTATATCTTGTAATTATCTCTTAAGTGACTTTGGTTGTTTTGTATCTGCCAGTGGTAAGTGGTTGTATTTGTTCATAATACACTCAACAATAATAACACCTGGTATCTGTGCTGAGTTTTACAGTTTCGAAACACTTGGCATACATTATTATTACTACTAATAGTCAAAAGCTATCATTTTGTGAACGCTTACTAGCTTTCTGATGGTAAATTACCCCTTCGGTGTGCTGGCAATGTGCAAGGCTGGTGCCAAGCACTTGGCACGGATTACCTCTAATCTTCCCCAAGAACTATCAGGTTTGTATTATTATCCAGTTTGTCAGACCATTTCTAGAATAAGACAGGATATAAATATAATAAATAAGTACAAAACCAAAGTGATATCTCGCATATGGATGTATTTGACCTTCCCAAGACCGTGATGAAATCACAATTATTCACAGTGCACAGACAAGGATGCCAAGGCCCAGAGAGTGTCTGCCCTGGACTTATAAACCTAGAAATGGCAGAATTCTCTTCTCCTAGCTGCCTGCCCAGTGCTCTTTACAATATTAGGCCAATAGAACTTGAGTGAATTTATTGGTAACAATGTTTCTAGAACTTTGCCTAGCTTAGACAAACTCCGTTTAAGTATATAGGATCAGGAGTAATTACAAATACAAATCCTTGCTGAGTTGGGTTTATTTTTTGTTTGTTTGTTTTCTCTGACAGAGATGGGGGGAGACATGAATGAATTAAAATATAGTATAAACTGCCATAATTAAGAGACTCAAAAGTAAAGGGACTTAATTTCTCTTGCACCTAAGAGGCTGGAGTGAGCAGGCCAGGAAAAGCAGGGCAGTGCTACCATCCTTCACCTATGGCATCTGTTCATCACCATTTCCCGGCCAGTGAGAAAGAGGGAGGGAGGAAGAGGGAGGTTTAGGGCAAGCAGCTTAGGCTTTAAGACTCAGAATTCCTACATTCTCACTTCAGCTTACCTCCTACTGGCCCAAATTTAGACACACGGTCATACCGTAGGGCACGATGGGAAATATACTCTCTAGCTGAGTGGGCAAGTGCCCACCTAAAACTTAAAGGGTGCTGTTACTGAAAGGGGGTAGGGGAAAGCAGAAACCAGGGGGAAATTAGCCATTTCTGACACAGGAGTATTTTCACCTCTTCTTTCTTTAAGTGATCAGACTTTGAAAAACTAATTACCCATAATCAAGGGCAAATCTAGGCTTTCTGGATCCTGAAGCTTATACAAGCTGGAAGGAAGTGGTGTGTGGAGATCTTTTTCAAGAAGGATAATACAAAAATATCTAACTTTTGGATGTGTGACAAAACATATGATCTTAGGAACACATTGCTTGCCCCTCCCAGGGCCCTACCCAGTCTGGGGTCTGTTCAAGTGAGAGGCCTCGAAGCCGAAGCCTCATTAGCTGCAGGGTAAACCGGTTCATGCCTGTAACAGCTGCATTTCTCCAACTCCTTATCCCTGCAAACTCTGGACACATAAAAGCTGTGACTTTGTATCTGAAGTAAATGGCTGAGTCAATGACAGAGACAGTCAGAGCAGTTTTCACAGTAGCCAGTTCAGCTGGTCTGCCTCCTGGCAGCCCAGCTGGTGGCTGGGAGGCCTTTAGTGAGCTCTACTGACCAGTTAGCCTCTGCCGGCCATAAATAAACGTGGTGGAACAGTGACTCATAAAAAGCAAATGCCATGTTTGTTTGTTTTGTTGAGGCTGAACTGGAAGGGCTGGATCCCATTTCTGACCATCCTTACCAGCACCATGGCCTGGGCAGCAGGTGGGCAGCATGGAGCAGTATACTCTGCTGGCCTAAGGTCCCAGGTCCCTACAAGGAGGGGCAGAGATGGGTCCTGCTCAGGCTTCTTACACTGGAGGGAAAATTCTGGTGGAATCTTAGTGAAATGTGCTCTCACCTGCTTCATCTCATGGGCCTGAGCTCAGAGAAAAATGATCTATTGTTAAGACGGTCAGTTAACCATTTGCCCAGAGAAAATCACAAAGTATGGCAAACACAATTTTCCTAAAAATATACTGTGAATGGGGAGGACAAAGCTGGTTGGAGGGGTTCACCCCTCCTGGAATGCAAAATTCTCCATTAGATATTTCCAAATGTGCACAGTTCTCTTCAGCACAGCTCAAATATTCATTCATTCATTCATTCCAGGAACATTTATTTTCTACTTGCTCTATGCAGGTGGGCCTGAGGATACAGGAATGGATAAGGAAAGGGCACTGGCATCAGCAGTGTACACACACACACACACACACACACACACACACACACAATGCAGGATGAGAAGGGCTGTGCCAGGGTTATGCATAGAGCCCGTGGGAACACAAGCATCTTCCTGACCTGGGAGGGAGGTGGAAGAGCCCCACAATGGAGGACAAGAGAATATTAGATATTAGTCACCACGAAGGTTCTCTCTTGGACTCACCAGGCTGGAGCGACCTCTCCCTTTTCAGAGTACTGGGTACATATGACACCAGTCACATCCTCCTGCATGGTACACAACATCGGCCTACTCTCTCCCGTTGGAATACAAGCTGTGGAGGATAACAGGATAACAGAGAATATGAGCAGGTAGGAATCTGGAAAGGACACTGATATTTATTAAGCCCTATTTTAAGTCAGGCAGTTTATATATTCTGTTTCATTTAAATTATATTTTTAGAAACTCGATGAGGAAGATAATAACCCTATTCTGCAGATAAGAAAGCTGAGGCTTTCTTATGGCTTAGGGAGTTTGTCCAGGGTCACATACCAGTAACGGTAGAGTGAGGATTTGAGCCTCTGACTGCAAAACCAATAGACTTTCCAGATACAGACTTACTTATTTTTCTTTTGCCTCATGGTACATGGCACACTTGATTACTATTTGTGAATAAGGGAATCTTTCTGCTGAAACATCAGCCTCATGGGGCCTTTCTCCTTGGACCTTCTTTAGACTAATGACAAAGAAACCTACCACAGCCTGGTTTCTCTCATATAGACATCCGTCGGTTCAGGATGAACATGTAGACCATGAACTACCTTAGCAACAGGCATTAAATAGTGATCACTTGGTACCAACTTTGACCTTAGCCACACTTTAAAAAGAAGTTTGGCAATTAAACCCTCCAGAACGTTATGTCAATATAGTGTCAATCCCAAGCCTGCTGGTAAAACTCTGCACTTTCAGTTCTTAGAAAAAAATAAACAAACGAACAAAAAAAACCCAACGCCATGATTATTGGAAGTGTTGGTTTCTTCCCGCACATAAACCGATATCTCTGCTGACTGACAGCTATGGGATTTAGTTTGGCTACTTGTGGTCATACCAAAAGCAAATTTTCTTTTTACCAAATCCTATTATATACCTTATTGCTGGAGCATAGGAAAATATTACATTGTATTTTCTATTTAGTATTCTTAGAGAATATCTATCTTCCATTCTAAGCAAAAGTAGCTAGATATGATTTTTAGTTAGTATTAATATTCCAGCCACTAAGTTCCATTATGAAAATCATATATAATGGAATCCTGAGAATAAAATAAACCTTGGCCATAACCCACATGAGATATACTATTCCATCACTGACGTTAGACCAGCCCAGTCACTCAGCTGATGTAGGATTCTGTGTCTATGCACAAACACCCAGCAGTCTGTCTTTTGATGTTCTTTCTAAACTCTTATCTCAGCCAACTTTGCATTAAATTTTTGAAATAACTTATTGTAAGAGTCAAATTTTACTGGAATTCAACTCATTTTAAAAAATAAAAACCCTTCCCACTCCCTAAGAGGAAGATTCAAGACCTTCAAATGATACAACAGAAAACTAATGTTAACTGTTAGATAGAAACTGTTCTCAGAAAATAATAATATATATGTGGAGATGTGGGCCACTACTAGCAGACTAGAAATAGCAGGGTGATTCGAAGCAGCCAGCTGGGAAGAGAGAACAGATACTCCAGTAATAATGTGGGGAAAAAAACCAGGTAGTTACTTCCTATTAGTTCATTTCAATGTAAATAGAACGTTTTAACTCTAATATACTTTAATCCTTATTCAGATTTCATGATGAGCAGAGTCAGCCCTTTTTTTCAGCCATGGACATTTTTATTTACCTTCTTTAATGAACCCAGAATGATAGAATTCATGTAGCTCTGCAAACCAACTTTACAGCTGCAGAGCCTGAGGCCAAGAGAAGCAAAGTGACATGCCCATGTCCATACCCTTTGGAAAAGCCAGGATGAGAAGCCAGTCCTCTAGACCAAGTGTCCCAACCTCAGCACTATGAACATTCTGGACCAGAGAATTCATTGTTGTGAGGCCTTTGCTGTGTCCTGTTATCTATTGGACAATACTAGCTCATTCTGAGCCTATTATTTGTGAATGAACTAATTCCAAACCCTGAACTGTCTCTATTCTACTTTTCTTTATAGTATCAATGTGTGTGCATTGAAGGATATTCATCAGCATCCCTGATCTCTACCCACTTGATGCCAGTAGCAACCGTCTCCCCAGTTATGACGACCAAAAACGTCTCCAGATTTTACTAAATCACTTTAGCCAACATCACTCCAGTTGAGAGTCACTGCTCTAGACCTACCTCGATGTGCCTAATGATTCCTCAGCCCAAAACCAGTCCCAGATATACCCAAGCTTGCTTTAGGAGGGTCTATTTCTTACAAGTCCATGCTTTTTCTTGGCAGGAATTGTGGTATGATAGAAGAACACATAGGATTGAGTAATTGGCAAATTTAGGTTTAAATTCTGGTTTTGCACTCACTTGGACAATATTTTTAATTTCTCTGCCCCCCGTCACCCTTTCTTCAATTGTAAATGGGAATGTAGTGGGTGGCACAGATTCAAAGGGCCTGCAGCACCATGAGAGTCAAGGTGAGAGACTCCAAGTTCCTAGGGGAGACCTCCAGCCTTGTTCACACAGACCCTGGGCCTCAACCTGAGCGACTTGCCAACGCTCACTGTGAGATAGCCCCACCCAGGTGGTCACCCTCGCAAGAAGTCAACAGACCAACAAGTTTACAACAGGGACAAATAAGGATCCCGAGGGAATCTCTAAAGATTCAAGGACCCCATCTCCTTCTACATCCTCTCTCATATGGCCAGATCCTTCTGAAAGGAGGAGGATAGGGGCAGGTCTGAGCAGAACCCATTTTATCTAAAGCACCTATAAAGAATACCTATAAAGATGGTTTAAAGGATTGCATAAGACTAAATTTATCAGTTAGCAAAAATCTAGTTTGTAACATTTTTTTCCTGCTACCAAGACACAAATTGGGGATTCATGAGGAAGATCAAACTGGGCTAATGTAAACAAAAAGCTATAAATGTTGCACATCTGAATGTATTATGAGAAAACATGTCACCCTACTACATAGGTATATAGACAAAGATTAAAAGGAAATAACAGGGGCTTCCCTGGTGGCGCAGTGGTTAAGCATCCACCTGCCAATGCAGGGGACACAGGTTCGAGTCCTGTTCCAGGAAGATCCCACATGCTGTGGAGCAACTAAGCCCTTTTGCCACAACTACACAGCCTGCTCTCTAGAGCCCACATGCCATGACTACTGAAGCCCACATGCCTAAAGTCCATGCTACTCAACAAGAGAAGCCACTGCAATGAGAAGCCTGCACACTGCAACGAAGAGTAACCCCCGCTTGCCATAACTAGGGAAAGCCCACACGCAGCAACCAAGACCCAATGCAGCCAAAAATAAATAAATAATTTTTTTAAAAAAAGGAAATACCCAAAATGAATTTTTTTCAATTTTTTACATTATTTTTTAAAAGGAACATCTTGCCTAGTCCCTGTCTCTAAAGAAGGTTCTACAGCTGCTGCATAACTGCATATTTACAATAAGACTAAGTTTTTGGAAAGTAAACATCTTTCCAGCCAACACCTGGTTCCCATATAAAGATTTCAATAAAGTTAAAGATGCAGAAAATCTCTCCTTTTTTTAGTCCTCAATTCGTCCTGCTTTCTGGAATGACCAAGAGTAAAAAAGGGACAGAGAAATAGAAATGGCTCAGAAGATCTTTACAACATCATTCATTCCGTTCACCTGCTGACAATCACACAGATATCATGTGTGAACAGCAGCCTTTCTCAGCTCCGCAGAACTGAGCATGCTCCAAAGAGCCGCCACCAAGGTCCCGCCCTACATCTGTGACCACATGTCCCTTCACACACTTTTCAGAGTTCACATGGTGTCTCCCCAAAGTAATTCAAACTTAATGTGAAAGAACTGTCTGTGTGTTTTTGTTTTCTCACTTCTCTCTTATTTAGAAGGAAGGTCAGCTGTCCCACTCAGGTTATCTGAGAATAGAGTCAGTCTCACGACTGGTAGTCCCCAAGGCATGTGGTTGGAAGGGTACGATGACAGGGCAGCCCTCCTCCCATGGAACATCTGTACTCTCTGCGTAGCAGGTGCCAGGAATCCTAACATCAGGGATTCATTCCACTTGTCTTCAAGATGCCTCTGCTCTCAAGAACTGCATCTTAAAATGCATCCACTAGCTGGCAGAAGTAACATCTTTAACATACGTCAGCTACCACTCACCCAGGATTGATCAGCCAGCTATGTGAACGACCAGCAAAGCCCTCAGTGATAGGAGCCAGGGTAAGGACTGCAGGGAAAGCAGAATCATCCAATCCGTGGGGAAGAGTAGGAAAAAGGAATCTAGGGCTGATTAGGCTGATTACTTTCTCTCGGGAAGTAATTACAAGAACAGTAGTCACCATTTTAAGGGACCTCTTTGTGCTTGGTACTTTACTGCTGTACCTCATTTAATTTTCATAACAATGCTTTGAGGTAAGCATTATTATCTCCTGTTTACAGATGGTTAAAATGATGCTCAGAGAGGTAAGTAAGTTGCTCAAGACCATGCAAGTTGTGGAACTGTGAGCTGGAACTCAAGCCTGCTGATTCTAAAACCCACGCTCTCTCCTCTATTCTGAGTGTGTGTGTGTGTGTGTGTGTGTGTGTGTGTGTGTGCAGGTGCACAGACACTACTGGTAGAGGATAACTTGAAGGTACTTGTTAAAGCACTAAAAATAATAACTCTGGCACTTCTTTTTGAATTTTAGTAAGTTATCTTGAGAAATAAATTGTAGATATGTACAAGGATTTAGCTAGAAAGTTTAGCTAGAAAGCAAAGTAATCTAATACTCAACACTGGGGGATTAATTTTAAAACAGAATGCTATTTTCATATAATCAAACTGCTATGCAATGATTAAAACAATGCACAAGGAAATGGAATGAACCTAAAGGTTCACAGTATGCCGCTAAGTTTATTTGTTTGTTTTAATCATGTGTTCTAGTTACTACTAGTTACTACTGCTATATAACAAAGTACCCAATTACTCCACTTGTTTTTTTCTCAAAAACTTGCAGATCCAGAATTTGAGACAGGCTCAGTGGGGCGGTTCTTGCTGGGGAAGTGATTGCAGTAGGATGAAAGCTCAATCATCTAAGACTCACCTAGACTGGATATCCAAGATGGCTGCCAGCTGGGCAGCGAGCCTGGACTGTTGGCTGCAGTGTCTATACATGGCCTCTTCACGTGGCTTGGGCTCCCTTACAGCATGGGGGCTTCAGGCAATTGAAGTTCTTGCATGGTGGTTCAGGGCTCCGGCACAAGTGTTAGGAGGAACAAGGTGGCAGAAGTGGAAACCCCTTTTCTGATCTAGCCCTGGAAATCACCTAGAGTCACTTCAGGCACATTCTATTGGTTATAAGTGAGTCACAAGCCTGCTCAGGTGGGTACAAGTCAAGAGACCAATGAAAGGAGTGTTGAAAACTTTGCAACCTTGTTTTTCAAGCTGCCACAGCATGTTATTAAAGAGTTTCTTACACAGTTGCATTTTTGTTAAGTTGACATGTGGCTAGGAAAAAAAGATTATAAGAACATAAATAAAATATTGAGATTGATTTTCTCAGGAATTTGGATGAGTTTTATTTTCATCTTTTCTTACCTGAATTTTTATACAGAATCTCTATTAATTGTGTGATCAGAGACAAATCAAAGTATTTAATTTTTAAAGTTTGAAATGAACACTTACATAATATTTTACCTCCGTATTCTTTACTAGCTAGGAACTTTTTCCCACATATCCATCTTCTGAAATCACCACAGAGCAATCTATCACACATAAAACCCTCAGGTACAAATTACATGTGAATTCATACTTGTTTTCTATCACCTTCATGTCAATAAATCTCCTCAATGTCTTAGACAACTGGTTACCTACCATGCCTAGCAATCCATGAGCCTGGGAACACAATCAGTGCAGGACGCCTTGGAGGAAGTGACCATGGCCATGACCTTCTCATGCAATACCTTCAGAAAAACTCACAGAAGCCCCAACCACACTCCTAAATATAGGAAATTTGTGGCAGTTTCGGTATTATTTTCTCATAGACAGTAAAACGAGATCTCAAATCAATCCGGAACATCAGCTTTTGAAAATGTTACCCTGGGAAGAAAAAATCAGCTCAATTGGCTAAGTCCATCAGAAATGAAAAATACTTCCTTTCAATCGAATGGATAGAGCATGACTGGGATGAGCCATTCGTTTAGGTTACCTTCAATGTCAATACCAACTGCTGCAGACAGAATGAACAGATGTCTTTCACTTAGCGAGTGGAAGTGGAGGCATGTACTCGACCAAAATATCCACGAAAGTCTCAGAGGTTAGACCATATTAATGACCCTCTCTTTTTCTTTCTTCCTCCCCTGAAAACTCTATTAAAATACTGAGGCCACCAGCTGTTGTGTGCCATCAAAAACTAAAGAATTTATGGCAAGAGTCCTATTTAATTACAGCTTATGAAACTGATCCTATGGTATTGCAGACTTTATATATAAATATTATTTATATTCCCGACTTTCAGGAAAGCGAGGTCTGTTTCACAACCTTGCCAAAGGTCAGGGAACTGCCCCTGATGTTAAACATAAAAGGTGTTGTATAACATAGCTAAACAGATTACAGGCTGGTTTACAGACATGGCTTTCTTCTCCACACAGCTATAGCTCTCCTTCTCTGACAGTGGAGAAAGAGCTCCATTCATGACACATCTCCTTACAGCCAAGAGTACCTGTCTGAAGAGTGTGTACTTAATTCAGAGGGCCATGGGGAGCTATTGAGGGCTTACCAAGAAGGGAATGACGTGATCTAAACTATACCTTAGGGGGATTAAAGCTGAAATTAGTAAAGTAAAAAACAAAACTACATAAATTTGAAAACTGGTCCTTTGAAAAGATGAATAGAAGAGGTAGACTTCTCCCAAGGTTGATTAAGGAAAATAGTAAAATTAGGACCGTGAAAAAGAAAGGGTATAAGCTCAAGTTCCAGAGAGGCTAAAAAGACTATAATAGAATATCATGTAAAACTTATAGTGACACATTTGAAAACTTAAAAACAGAAGATTTTCTGAAAAAAAAAACAATTTTTCCTAGTCAATTCAAGAAGCAGTAAAGGTGAATAGACCACGTACACAGAGAGGTAATGACTGACCCCCTACTGGATGAATCCAAGGGATACTTTTGGATTGCAAATTGTTTGTAAGGAATAAGAAAGAGGTGGATAATCTGTAGCCTAACTCATGCATTTTTAAGCTACACACAAATAGGTTACATGCAGACTATGTACAACAGATTGCATACAATACTTGCCACCTCGAAGAATAACCTGGTTGAAACTAGTAGTTTTTCTACTGTGTCCAAACTGGTCTTCCTCCATTCAAATTATCACTCTAGAGTCTTGGAAAATAAATTTCTTATTTCATACACAATGTAGGCATTTTTAGTGATAAAATAATCTTCCCAGTATTAAAAAAAACGTATGAAAATGCTCTTGCTTTATTAAGCAATGTTTCTAAATAGTCTGTGATACTGCATAGAAAGTTTAACCAAGACTAGTAAATTGATTGGAAAGAAAGAAATATTTAATAACATGTTGGTGGAGAGATTAGCTGGATATCTGTTTGGAAAAAGAAATTAAATCTACTTTACATATGATAAAACAATATGAAAGTAAAAATAAAACGACTACAATTCTCATCCCGATAGTAGTCAAAGGAACTTTACAGCAATTGAAAAACATTATTGACAAGGTAAATGAGATCAACTAAAGGAAAAATGAAAAAGGTATCCATAGTAGGAAGAAGCCAAAAGAAGAAATGTAATAAGTAAAATTATTTGCATTACACATGAATAAAGTGTTTAATTTTTTAAAAAGTAGATGCCAATCCTAATGCTTTCTACTTTTTACCAGGCACATTTTATAAAAGGGTAGAGAACAGATGAGAAAATACAAATACAAGTCAATGTTTAGAATAATATTCATATTTCCTAATATTAAAATTGAAACAACCATGACCTAGTTGCTGCTGTTATATTAGCAAAAAAAATTTAATTGCATGTATTGTCATACCAGTAGCATGGTACATTCTTTTTAAAGAGCTATTTAGAAGAATACAAGAGCTCTATGATAGATCTATCTTTTGACATACTAACTCACTTTGAGTAACCTATGCTCAAGAAAATATTTAAAAGAAAAAGCTACTTGTACAAAAATGTTTCTAGCAATTCCATTCATATGGGATTATTTTCAAGGCCCCAAATTAGGAAATGGATAAATAAATTTTGGTGTATTTTTATTGCTATCATAGAGTTTATATAGTTAATAAATAATATTGATATATGTAAATTTGTATTGATATTTGTAAATTTGTATGCAAAAATGTTTGTGAGACCCAAAACTGTTAAATAGAACTGTTACTGATTATGTAAAAATTTAGGCCTCTACAGTGAAAAGTATCCGTAAAAGGCATATATGTAATTAGCTGGAGTTTTAACATTAAATGATTCTTTATCCTTTTTTCTGTAAAATGTTGAAATGTGCAATAAAAAATAAAAGATTAACTGGTAAAGTAAAAAGAAAAAAACCTTCTACCAGCTTATAATCACCTTGAACCCCAGAGTAATAATTATTATAAGTACTATTTGTTGTCTAATATGGGCCAGCAATTCTGCTACGCTCCTTAAATATATTATCTTGTTTAAACATCACAGCACCCCTGCAAGCTGGAAGTTATCTTCCTCATTTTACAGATGATATATTGAGGCTCAGAGACACTAAATAATTCACCAAATATCACTCAACTAGGACATGGTAGAGCCTCAATTAGAATATAGTTCTGCCTCCAAAATTTTTATTAAATCATTTTTTTCCATGAGAATCAAAATAACCCATGCTTGTTGAGGAAGATACGGAAAGGTAAAAACACTATTCAGGGGGAAAAGTCTATAATTCCACTATCCAGAGGCAATCACTCAATATTTTCCCAAATTTCCTTCCAATGGTTTTCCAGCATATTTTCTTTCTCACAGTTGAATTCATAGTCTATGTACAACTTCATATCCTGCCTTTTTATTTAACATTACATCATACTTATAAGTTTTAATGGTAGTATAATATATATTCTATAGATATTTCATCATTCCATATTCCATAGTTAACTATTCTACTAATGTACATTTAGATGCTGCTGGTTTTTCTCTATTACAAAAAGCACCACAAAAAACCTCTTTATACACAAGTCATGCTCAGCAAGAAAATCGATTAAAAGACAAATAATTGGAATAAAGGGAAATGGGGATTTTTAAGACTTTAGTTACGTTTTGCCAAATTTCTTTCCAGGAAAGTTGTGTCAATTCACATCAGCAGTGATTGAGAATGTTTGCCTTACAACACCCTTACCATGATTATTGTTACGTTTAATCTTTGCAAATGGATAGGTGGAAAATTAGGCATACTATTCTTGTTTGAACTTACAGATGGAAGTTGCTCTTTCACATGTTTTTTTAAATGTAATATTCTTCTTCAGCAGTTATGCTAATTCCCCTGAATTGTTCCAGTTATAGGTACGTCATGAAGCAATCATAAGCCCTTGAGCTTTCTGCTGCCTCCTGAAAAAAAGTGCATCTGCCATCTTTACTTCATTTATTCACCCCCCTATTCATTCAATGCTTAACCTTTATGTAAAACACTTAGACAAAAAGCATCAAGTCTTTAAAATATTATAACCTTTAACCCCACAGACTTTCTTCTAGTCAAATGCTTTCTGAGGACCAGTCACATTTGATTTGGTTTCTAAAGAAACTTGAGGAAATTAAACCCCAAGGAAATAGCCCCCATCTTTTGCTTTTCTTTCTCTCACCTCATTTCAGAAGAAGAAAACATATTACCAAGAATAGCTGTCTTGAAAACAGTGGAAACTAAGCAGGGGGTACCACCTGTAGCTGTGTAATTACAAGCTCTGTAAGAGGCTACCCACTTGTGCTGATATCCAGGTATTCTCGATTTTGTTGGGAACACCGCCAAGCCTGGACAAGATTCTAGTTCAGAATTCTCCAGACAGATGATGATAGATAGATAGATAGATAGATAGATAGATAGATAGATAGATAGAATAGATAAATGGTAGACGATGGGTAGATGATAGATAAATGATAGATAGCCACTGAAATAGCAATTAACAATCATCTCTATTTTCTGTGAAGCACATGCTCTATTTTACAGCTGTCATATCAGTCACAGCAGGTCCTGGGTTTATCTATCTGTAAACCCACTACTCACCTTAGGTCTGACTAACAGGTCTCTTGGTAAGAGAGAGCAGATTGGTGCAGATTAACTCTCTCACATCCATGACCATTTCCCCTGCAACATCACAAAAACCTTATTTATGACTTATGTGTGTGATGTGGGGATAGGTGGGTTGGTGAGTATTCTGAAAGCCTTAAGTTGCTACAAACCAATAGGCCTTCAAGCCTTATACACCTAAGAACATATGCATTTGTTCAAGTAACAAATGTATTGGGTGCTTACTATGTGCTAAATTTTAGAGATAAAAGAAGGAATAAGATGAATAAAGTCCCTTTCCGTGTGTAAGGTCCTTGCATGGCGCTTACACTCTAAAGAGAAAGACAGACAACATAAGGAAACAAATATATAAAAAAGATGTCAGACTGTGATGAACATCAATAGGGTCATATGGTAGAGTAACTGGGGGTTGGTCAGTTTAGAATTCCTGAGCACAGGAGGCCTCTCTGAGGAGATGGATTTCAGCTCAGACCTGAAGGGTGAGAAGACAGAGAGCCAGCCATGACAAACCTCCAGGGAAGAGGGTCTCCGGTAGCAGAGAGACAGGGGTCTCTAAGGAGCAGAAGGGTGCCCGACATAGCTGGAGTAACGTAAGGGCCAGAAGAAGAGAGGAATGAGATAAGTTTGAGAGATGAAATTACCTTCTATGAGAGCCTGTTAAAGGGTTTAGACTTTCCTGTAGGAGCTGTGGAAAGACTTTGAAAGGCTCTAAGTGTGAGGAGGTCGGGGAGAGCAACAATCTGTCTGCATGGCTGTCTCCCTCACCTCTAACTGTTTTGCTTAACTACCATCTCGCCCAATGAGATCTCCTCTGACGGCCTTACTTAAAATTGTGGACACTGACCCTCCTCTCCCACTGCTCGCCTCATACTTCTGATCCCTTGAACCCACCCGACCTTTTCATTTCCCAGTACACTTATCACCTTCTAACACACCACACAGTTTCCTGATTTGCTGTATTTACCTTTTATCGTCAAGTCACCCATGTGAATGTTAAGTTCCATAAGAGAAGGAATTTTTGTTTGGTTCATTGATCTATCCCAAGAGCCAGCAACAGTAGCCCGCACATAGTAGACTCTCAATGAACACAGTGATTAAATAAATAAGTTTACATGAAGATAATAATTTGGAGTAATAAATAGCACATTCATGTTTTAAACGAGTTTTTTTTTTTTTCCATAGAATGATCAGAGAAAACCATGCTCTTATCCACAGCAATGGAAGAACTGCGATGGGATGCTTCAATACCTATTTTCACCACTCTCTTCTAATAATCTCAGTGGCAATTTTTTTTTTTTTTTGACGTTGGGGGTAGGAGTTTATTAATTTTTTTTTTTTTTTGCTGTGTTGGGTCTTCGTTTCTGTGTGAGGGCGTTCTCTAGTTGTGGCAAGCAGGAGCCACTCTTCATCACGGTGCGTGGGCCTCTCACTATCGCGGCCTCTCTTGTTGCGGAGCACAGGCTCCAGATGCGCAGGCTCGGTAGTTGTGGCTCACAGGCCTAGTTGCTCCCCGGCATGTGGGATCCTCCCAGACCAGGGCTCAAACCCGTATCCCCTGCATTAGCAGGCAGATTCTCAACCACGGCGCCACCAGGGAAGCCCAGTGGCAATTTTCTTACGATATTAGCAGCCAGCTTCTTCAAGGGGTGGAGAGCTGCTTTGTGTTTGTCTGTGGGTATTACCCATGCTGAGGTGTCATTTCACCTGGACTGGTGTAGGGGCATGAAGCAATGTACGGTTTGCTTGTGAATTTTGTGCTTTACCATACAGTCCTGCTGCCAGTAATAATGGGACCATAAAGCCCATTCATTTACTGGAATGGACTGTTCTGTATTATGTAGCTGTAGTTATCAATACTGTTACACAAATTCAGAGGTGTGCCAGCTAATAAACTACTACAGTTACTAAAGTTTCAGGCATGGATGACACAGAAAGATTGCAGGGTTATTATACGTTATATTTATTATATAAAATATGCTGACGAGTTCTGGCTTTGTACCTCAAGATTATACGTATGTTCACATGCTAGGCAGAGTCATAAAACAGAACCAGGATGGCAAAACAGCCACGGTGAGGCTCTGCTACAGGCACAAGACACCTGAGGGATGTAGTCCAGACCCTCGTTGTGTGAATCCCATTGTTCCACAGTGTCTACTGCTTTCATCTGCGAATGACAGAAAACACTGGCTGTGCCTCAAGATTTCTTAATAAAATTGTAATCCATTTTCTATTCCCAAAGAACGTCATGAATAGAAACTATCAGAAGAGTGCCCTGAGGCACTGTGATTTCAAAGTTCCTGATCCTGACAGCGGCAGCTGATTGGTTAATCACGAGCACTGCTCCCACATTTCTGAAGATGCTTCAGCTGCTGCTGGTGGCCTGTCCAAGAGCCATTCCCCCTTGCTCCTCCCCTTGAGAAATGCCCTATTACTCTGGCTTCCACTCTCCCTCAGCCGCATGCTTCAGAGGGTGAAATGTGGTGTGTCACCATCCTGGCCAGTGAGACACAATCTTCTTGTAAGGCTTTTGAAAAGATTTTCATCCCTGGTAAAGAGATCCAGGAGAAGAAACAGCCTGTTCACACCCCTTGGTTGCTTCAGCTGGAGGTGGTTGCTTCTGCAGTACCTGAGAATGCAACCATATCACACCCAAAACCAAGAGACAGGCTGGCATGTTGAAGATGGTTCAGCAGAAAGATGTCAGAACCGGGGTGCATGATGATGTTGCACAGCTGTTACCCTCCTGGAGCCACTTTGCTTCTGGACTTCTTGATGTGTATGATCAAAAAGCCCTTTATGTGGCAAAATGATGTGGCTCATCACAATGATGCCCCCCCAGAGATGTCCGCAGCCTAATCCCTGGCTCCTGTGAATATGTTAGGCTACAGGTCAAAGACGAACTAAGGTTGCAGAAGGAATCAAGGTTGCTAATCAATTGACCACCTTAAATTAGGGAGATTATCCTGATTATCTGGGGGGCTCACCGTAATCACAAGGGCCCTTCAAAGTGGGAGAGGCAATCAGAGAGAGGACCAGAGAGATGGCAGTGTGAGCAGGACTCAGCAGGACATTGCTGGATGAAGGGGCCACAAGCCAAGAAATGCAGGCAATTTCTGGAAGTTGGAAAAAGCAAAGAAAGAAACAGATTCTCCCCTAGAACATCCAGAAGGAAGCTGCTAACACCTTGATTTTAGCCCAGTGAGACCGATGCTGAACTTCTAACCTACAAAACTGTAAGACGACAAATTTGTGCTGTTTTAAGACACTAAGTTTGTGGTAATATGTTACATCAGCTATTAAACTAATACAGATGAACATACACTTTATCATCCAAATCTGGGCACTTTTGAGAGTGAAAGGGGTTTTAATAGGACAGAAAAACACAGGTCAATTGCAAATGTCCTGGGAACACCTCACTTATTGTTTACATCACTGAATTGTGTTTTCTGACATTTGTGGCCAAAAATATCCTAATTATAGGGAACATACCAACACATTCCACATATTGGCATAAATTCATTTTTGAAATTCTTTAAGATGTTAATTTCAACACACAAACAGAGCCAACACCACAGGAATTAGTAGCTACCTTAACCCGGTGCCAGCTACACCCGTGAAGGGTTCCCTCACAATGTGGAGAGTCTAATGGCAAAATTAGCTCAGTGTGGAGGAGAAGGAAAAGAAAGGAAGAACCAGTCCCCACTTGCAAAGAGTTTACAATCAAGTTGGAAAGACTAATGTCACAGATATTAAGGGCCTAATGAACTGATTTACAGAAGTAGCTGTTTCTTGGCAGCCCTCAGAATGTTCCTATCCCAATTTTTTTATTCCCCAAAAGACAAGGGAAATGGAAAACTAGTATTTTCACTCCTTGGTCTAAGCATCCTTACTCCTAAACGCTGTGAGAGTTCTTTCTCCAAAGGGAGCTGAAAGAAACAGAAAGCAAAGGTTCATTTCGTAAAGCTCAGTTAAAAAGAATTTGGCATTATAAAAAAATGACATTAGGGACTTCCCTGGTGGTCCAATGGGTGGGACTCCGCACTCCCAGAGCAGGGGGGCCCCGTGTTCGATCCCTGGTCGGGGAACCAGATCCCGCATGCCGCAACTAAGAGTCTGCATGTGGCAACGAAGATCCCCCATGCCGCAACTAGGACCCGGTGCGGCCAAAATAAATTTTTAAAATAATAATAAATGACATTCAACCTTTGAATATAGGAGAAAATATATGTGCATAGGAACCTCACTGAAAGAAACTATCTTTAATGCAACTCTATCTTTATGCAAGAAAACCAGAATCAAAACTGGAACAAGCTTAGGGAATTTGCCTTGGGTATTTAAGTGGAGAATGGCAGCAGAATTAAGAGGCAAGGGCTAAATGCATGAAAACCCTGAAGGAATTAACTCAGATTATCTATCTATGAAGTAATGCAAGAAGAAAGAGGTAAATTCAGGGCTCCAGCTTGGGAAAGGAATTCCATTTCCGGGGATCACTGGAGCAGTGCTGAGCCCTGAGCACAGAGCCATCAGCCCTTGGGGGGGCGATCAGAGGACCTGTTGCCCTGGCCAGTCTGGGAATTCCCCATCTCCCAGAACATTTCCTGCCCTGAGAGGAACGAGGAAAGCAGAAGGGAGAGTGTTGATTTAAGATGTGTGTAGGAAGAGATTCAACCTCCTGTGAAATCACAAAATCTGTCGGAAACAGCAAGGCAACTTTTTCTTTTAACTGATTTGTTCGGGTGTCTTAGGAAATGTTCTGAGAAAAGTGAAATGCCCTTTGAAGAGAGAAGGCAAGTCTACAAGAAACCCTAAACAGGTTAGGGGAAAAAAAACTACTGAGGCTGTAAAGCGGATTTAAAGAATACTTGGGGATTCCATGAAAAAGAACTTTTATACCAAAGCAAATGTGTCTCTGGGGAACAAGGCACCTGGAATTCAGCTCCTGATGTGTTTATTTCCATGAGAGGGGAAGCAGGGAGCATAAAGGATATGAATATTGATTGGTGGGGAAGTTGAAGATCTGGTGTAACCAGGGCATCTGAGTCAAAAAGATCCAGCCCCTCCAGCTTAACTTCCATCTCCGCCACAGCAAAAAGAAACCACAATTCCCATCCAGTTAATGACTTCTTCACTTTCCTAAAGAAAACACGGCTCTACTCCATTCTGAATCTTCGTGAACCCTCCATAGCCTCCAGCCACTGATCAATAGCTATTATCTCCTCTTGCTTCTGAAGCATCCCCCCCAATTTAATCAGCTTCCTTTCTTCCTTCCTTCCCTCCCACTCTCATTCATTCAATAAATATGTATCCATACCCCCAGAGTGCCAGACCCTAAGGGAAAAGGAATAAAACCCAATCTGATTCACATCCCAGTGGAACACTCTCCTCAGGCAACAGAGGAGAAAGGTCATCCCCCTTTCTTCCGCTTCACCCTTTCCATATTTTCCCATTCGCCATCCTAAGCAAGGCCCTCCAAATGTCCTTCCAGGACTTTATCAGCAACCTCATGATAGGCCTCCTTTCCCAATAAACCTGTGTAAACCTGTCTCCAACCCCAGTTTCCATCACCCAACCCCAGAGACCCAGAATAAAGCGATACCTCAACTTGTCCATTGCGGTGCTCCAGTTACTGAGCAAGGACTCACTGCCCGATCACACTCACAGAAGCCAAGACAGTGGCACAAGCTTTTGAGAAAAGAAAGAGCTTTGTTGCAAGGCCAACCAGCAAAGTGACGGGAGGCAAGGCTCTCAAATCTGTCTCCCTGATCCAGGCTTCCGGGAGAAATTTAAGGGTTAGGGGAATTTCAAAATCAGAAGCTGATTGGTTAGTCTTCGATTAGTCCATATGAGCTACTCGTGCTGCTGGAAGCCAGATTTTCCTTATTGAAGGACTTTTCACTTTGTAAAGGGCTCTAGTGACAACATTTCTGTTCTTTAAGTTCTGTAGACTAAAGATTCTTGGTTCCGGGGTCATCCTGGAGACATGAGTTCCAATCTTGCACGTGTAAAGTGTAGTCTGTGTAAAATAACTCAAGGTTTGATTAATCAACAACCTATGTAAGGAGGCAAAACCAGTTTAAGCTGGTGCTGTTTCAACTTGATTAATCAGCAACCTATTTAAGGAAGCAAAACCAGTTTAAGCTAGCGCTATTTCACTCCTACCAAAAAATACCTTCCCCACCTGCTTCTACTGATCAGGTAAATTCTTAGTAGTTTAGCTCAAAACTGAAGACAGGGGCTTCCCTGGTGGCGCAGTGGTTGAGAGTCCGCCTGCCGATGCAGGGGACACGGATTCGTGCCCCGGTCCGGGAAGATCCCACATGCTGCAGAGCGGTTAGGCCCGTGAGCCATGGCCGCTGAGCCTGTGTGTCCGGAGCCTGTGCTCTGCAACGGGAGAGGCCACAACAGTGAGAGGCCCACGTAGTACAAAAACAAAGAAAAACAAAACAAAAAAAAAAGTGCCTAGTTCAGAACTGTACTCAGTACAACATTTAAAATGTTTAACAAATCTTTGCCTCCCCATTAATTAAATGTAGAAAATAAAGAAATGTTCCTCTTCTTTCCCCAATTTACCACAGTGCTCTACTTACTCATTACCATGGCAACAGTGGCATTTCAGACTCCTCCCAGCCCCTCACCACCCAAAAACTAGGCCAAGAGTCATGTTGAGCCCACATCGTCCTCTACGCATCCTCTAGGACCACAGCAAAACACTACTGCTCTGAATGCATCACCTTTTTGTTCATCTCCTTCCTCTCAGTCTCCACAACCAAAGTGTTAGCCCAAATCCTGTCTGCTCTAATGACAGGAGCCCATCTCCAAGAATTGGAGATAACATCCACCACCTCATCCACTGAAGATCCCAGAATGACTTTCGAGGGCTTCACCCTTTTGCTCTGGCCCAGTCTGGGTCATGGTTTAGTGCACAGGTTCTAAGCTGCCTGGGTCCAAATCCTGGCTCTGCTGCTCCCTCGCTTAGACAAGTCTCTTCTCTGTGCTTCAGTTTCCTCCTGTGTGAAAAGGCAATAATATGAGTCTTCAGCAAGTAAAGAGCTTAACTCAAGGCTTGGCCTTGTAAGCACTCAGTGAAACTTCTCTGTTAATGGAGACCTCAGGGAAAGAGCACCCACAACACTGCCACGGGCATCTCTGTGGGATGCAAGTGGGTGATTAGAGCTGGGCTCGTGGAAACCTCTTTGGAGAAACAAGGACCCCAAAGTGGCACTCAGTTTCCAAATCCCCTGCGATGTGAGCACAAAAAACCTTGTATTACACTGTTTCTAAAAGGTTAATTAAAATGTGGTTAAAATAAAAAATATTTAAAAAGAAAGATGGCTATTGAACTTTCTAGCTCCCAGGTGCCTTTGCTCGCTGAGGTCTTACCCTCACAGGCATCTAACATGCCTTTCATTAAACGGGGAAAGCTAGAGGCTGGCTAATTGCATACCTGCTAGCAGTATTCATTACAGAGGCCCCTTAATCAGATGGTTAGCCTGAGTGATTCCCCTTGGAAGGTGACCTGACTAGTATCTAAAAACACTCAGATGTCCGGGCTGGGTTGATGGAGGGCAGGAAATGTAACCTTTGACCAGGCAAGTGGTAACAGTGTTGCCCTTTCCGCAACCAAGAACCAAAGGAATTAAAATTGAGTCAGTCACCAAGTAGATTGCATTTAGGGTCATCTATAAATCTCTCAGAGGCATTTACCAAAATGTTTACTTTTCTTAGTAATTTAAAACGAATGGGAACAGGCTTTGTACCAAACATTGGGAAAAGAAACTTGGTTCCTTCTCTGTGGTTCCATTCCAGCGATCTGGCTTGACTTTCTATCAGAGTACGTTTTCCTGAGCACCTCCTTGACAGGATAACCATCATGCAAATGACAGTGAATTCTTCCACAAATTAAATATATTCCTGTCCCTTCAGCTGAATAAGCCGAAATTATTCTTCAGTGGTGTACATATGAGGATGACATTGAATTTCTCCCAAACTAAGGCAGAGATGTTGAAAATTCGTTCCATGTGATTTAAATCCCCCTTTGTTTTCGACTTCCCCTTTAATAACATGCAGATTGTGTTGTGCAATGCCACCAAGAATCTGAGTGGGATACAAGGGACCCAGTCCTGTGCTTGTTCCTGTTTATACTTATACGCAGTTTATTCTACGGTTGGGGGGGAGGCCACAGAGGGAGATGTTCTTTTACAGTTAGGTTAAAACCAAGCAAACGGGGGCTTCCCTGGTGGCGCAGTGGTTGAGAATCTGCCTGCTAATGCAGGGGACACGGGTTCGAGCCCTGCTCTGGGAGGATCCCACATGCTGCGGAGCAACTAGGCCCGTGAGCCACAACTACTGAGCCTGCGCGACTGGAGCCTGTGCTCCACAACAAGAGAGGCCGCGATAGTGAGAGGCCCACACACTGTGATGAAGAATGGTCCCCGCTTGCCACAACTAGAGAATGCCCTCACACAGAAACGAAGACCCAACACAGCAAAAATTAATTAATTAATTAATAAACTCCTACCCCCAACATCTAAAAAAAACCCAAGCAAATGTGAGTATAAAAGCTACTTAAACCTGATTTTCAGCCTTGTCCTATACCATAAGTTTTGGTTAGTAGAGTGTAAAGATTTAGGTCAGATTGTAACTCTGCTTACAGACCTTCCTCTCTCTGATGTTTCAGCACTGACCAGACTACTTAAGGACTGATGCGAAGTAAATGCCGCTTTGATAATGCTTCCTACTTTGACACTACAGCCCAGTATCCTGCTCAAACAATGTATTGATTTTAAAATTGACTTCCTGACTTCTAAGTAATTGTCAATTCTGTTTTTAATGGAGTTCCTGTCTACTGAATATACATTCCCTTCTTGCTTTTCTCCTTCTATAAGTGAAGTCCATTCTGAATCTCTCAGAATCATTCTTGTATTCTTAAGATAAAAGAATCAAGGAAAATGAATGGAGTTCTAATTCATCTCCAGGAATTTTCTCTACTGTTTCATGAAGATTCTCCCCGTTTTCACACTATCCCTGAACTCTAACTTCAAAACCAAATGCAGCAATGGTCTAGCTGTAAGAGAGACGATTTTGTTTTCATATAGCCAGGATTTCTGTTCGGGTTTTATATTTGTTTTATTAGGCTGGACCAGTTTGATTGGCCTCTACCCCATAGACCCTGCTGGGTCAGCATGACACAGAAGGCATCTACCTTGCCTTACAATTTCACTTGTAATCTGAATTTTATATGCGTTGTCAGGAATGAGTTAGAAATGCCATGTGGGTCTAGAAATTCCTGGTGACAGAAAAGGAAAGAACCTGAGGGTCCAGGTCATTTCTCGGGAATCCAGCTTCTATTGGTTTGAGTCATTGCTGAGAAGGCCTGAGATTATCTCTTTATTAGACACCCAGGTAGATGGAACTTTCTCTGCAATGAATGCCCTTAAAGGTTATAGAAAAGTAATGAAAAATAATAGCAAGAGTACAATAAACTACAGTGAGCTTTCCACTCAGGGGTACCATGGCCCCTCAGACTCTGCCTTCTCTTTCGGGGACTCCTGAACACCTGCACGGCCTCCCGCTACTCAGGCTCCAGAGGTCACCTTAATGCTATCTCTCTGTAGCTCTGCTTCAGTATATTAATCGATAATCATTCATTCAACAGTGTTTCTGGAGTGTTGGCAACATCCCCCTTAGACCACGATGACCGCTACCATTCCCTGGACCCCGCAATATAGAGGGCTTGCTCTGACCCATTCCCCCCTTTCTAAGCCAGGCTCCAGGTACCCAAGACCCCAGAATCCCCAGTCCAAACAGCCCTAAGGAGGAGGCAAGGGACTAGCTATGGTGGGGAGAGGAGGATGGAGCTTGAGTGTAAGGCTGGGGTGTTTGGGGGTAGAGGAGGAAGGAGAGTGGACCAAGGCCCAGGGCCTCCATTTGCAGCTTTGCCTCAGGTCCTACATGCAGAGTGTTGGGTGGTGAAGGAGAGAGACAGTCCCAGCACTCCCGGGGTCTCCAACCCAGCCGGGAAGACAGGTGGGGAAGAGTAATTAGGAGGGTGATGGGTTCTGCAAATGAGAAGCGCAGGGTGCGCTGGGAGGTTCTGCTGGGGGGCTGGGGGGGCGGTAGGCAAACCAGGCTTCAGTGAGGGGGCAGATAGAGGAAAGTAAAGAGGCCTTTTCCAAGGAAGCCCTGCTCACAATTTCCACCCCAAATTTCTCACATTCCCAAGCCAAAATTCATACACTAGGACTCATATACGTAACTTTCTTTATTATGCACAAGTCTGATGTGCTGAAGTAACTTTGTCTCTGATTTCAGCACTCTTTTCCAGTCTAACTCATTCTCTTTCAAGTTCTCCTTAACTGACAAATACTTATTTTTCTTCCATCAGCAGCTGGGTGGTGTCTTAAGAGCAATATAAGATCCATTTTTTTTTTTTTCAACAGAGAAAGCTACCGATTTTCTCTTAAACTGCAAAGTGTACAGTCCCCACCTCACTACCCATTTCAGGTGTAGCTTGACTCCCAGTTCTGTGACCTTGAGCAAGTCACCTCATCTGTATACTGGGGAGAACAACGTCCATCTCAGGGGCATGAGGGGTGATTCAGTTGGGACACTTAAAGCACATAGCACAGAGCCTGGAATAGGGTAGGTTTCAGTAAATGTTAGTCACACTTCTCTGACTCCTATTAACCTTAGAAACCCAAATTTTTTTTTTTAACTTTTGAATTTAAAAAAAAGAAAGAAATGCTACATATTCTTCACCACAATAATACTCTGGTTCACTTCAATGCTAAGAAGCCATGATTATATTTTCTACAAAGACGGGTACCTAATAATAAATACATGCGCACATATATAAGAGAGAGACAGAAACAGAGAGAGAGAAGGAGAAACGTACTTCTTAAAGGTGAAAAGAAATACAATTAGTGCAAATAACATCATCCAGATTGCTGTGTTATTTGCAGCTAAATATGTAGTTTAAAAATCAGACAAATGGATTCCTGACCTGGATTGGCATTTGGGAGAATATACTAGACAGAAGTCACATGGTGTTGCCAGGGCTGCAGGTTGCAAACAAGTGAATGGATGTGGAGACAATGAGCATTCCCTATGAGTCAACATTTCTCCGCCTCCTGTTGCTATTCGGGGTATAGATATTCCACACCTTCCACTCATCTACCTTTGTTCCCCATCAGGCTCCCACCTTCTAGATTCTGCTTCTTAGTTTTACTAAAAAGGCTTCCAAAGATAAAGTTCTAAGATAAAGCATCAAATTCTGGAATTATCTAAACTCCAGTAATGCTGAAGACACGAAAATCCACAGAACCATAGCTCTCGGGGGATTGATAAATAGGACTTTATCCTCACCTTGGGTTTCTGGTACGTTATGGTAATGTAACATGCCACCTTTCTCGATATACTGTCTCTGCCTCCTTTACTTATAGGGACTGACAAAAGCAGGCATCTATATTTTTTGTTTTGTGTGCTTGGGGTCAGGGGAGTTAGCTCCATAGGTGTATAAATGCACTGTTTTCAAGATAATGTAGTAACTGCAGCCTAATAAAGTTTTTCTAAAGGCAGCGTGACTACCTCCATAAAGTAAATTTAAAGAGAAAAGCTGTTTGGAAGTCTGTTTTTAGTGGTTGAGAAAAATAATGAATGCAGTAAATAAAATGTTAGAAAAATTTTCTATAAAAAGCCACACCCATATTTCTCCCATTCACTTATAGCTACTTTCACTATTTTCTAGGCCGTCTTTGTCTTACACATGCATTTCACAGAGCAATCTTAATTTAAACATCATTGTGACTTTTGCTTTCTACACTTATCAACATATCCCCAGTTTTCTACAGAATGAACAAATTTTGCTCATTCACTTTGAGCCTGTATAATTTAGTTACTATTAATGACTCTAGTCACAATGATTTATATTTTGATAATGGCTGTCTTCTGAAGAATTCAAACTGTTTTAAAATAGCACCTTGGAAACCACTGCACAGCTCAGAAATCCTCCTAGTGCAACGTCCCAGTTTTATTAAGGGGGAAACTGAGGTTCTAAAGAGCTTATGGGACCGGCCAGGATTCTTCTTGGCAGATCCAGGACTGCAACCCACGTTCCCAGAACCCCAGACCCAACCACAGCTCTCAGCCCTCAGCATCTCCATCCCATACTGGGTGGACATTGGAGGGGAGGGGAGGGGAGATCACAGAAAGATAACATCCCACTTCTCAGTCTTTCCAACTCAAGTGGAACAGATAGCTGGTACCTGCCTGTACCCAAGGCTTGTTTGAATAGCATAATCCTCACCTGACTGCCCGAAATGTGATTACCTTCCTGTCTTTGAAAAACGTTTTTATTTCATGGGAAACCGAACCCTGGGTACTAACTAGGTGCCAACACAGCTGCAGTCCTGAATACGGTGTCAGAGAACTGGAAGCTCTGTGAGCATGGTATGTACCTTTCTGCAACTGTTACTGCAACCAAGTCAAATCAAAGGACCCCGCAGAGACTCTCCTGGACGTACATCCGGGGTGGGACGGGGACCTGGAGGAAACTCAGACCTGCGTGACTTTTTCAAAGACAGGAGTCGAACCCCACCAAGCCTTCTGCACACCAGCACGATTCTGGGCAGCTGGATTCATGCATGAAAGGGTTTCCTCGGGGAAGCTGGAATTGGTGCAGCTCACAGAGTCACGGGTCAGGTTCTTTCCCAGCACACCTCCCGGCGGGCAGAGCCCTGGGGAGGCGTTAAGACGGTGAAGAAGGGCAGCGGGGCTCAGCGGCCCAGGGGCGCTCTGGCAGGTTCAAGTTTCCGTGAGTGCCAGATACAAATGGTGGTTCTCCTCTCCGGGTTGCAACTGCCCAGCTGTCTGCAAGGGAGCCCAGAGCACCCGCCCGCTTCCCAGCTGGCCTCTGCAGCCATCCCCCGGCGGTGACTTTGTCATGGCTGAGCACAGCTGCATTTGAACTGATGACCTACTAATCTGCACTAGAAAGGTCCGCATCCTTTTACAAATCCCCGGAGCCTCACCATCTACTTAACTTGTTGCTCTTAAAGTTTCATATCATTTTCAACATGTTAAGCCACCACTTCAAGAGTATTATTGAGTCTGAGAAAGAGAGCCGCCCCTGAGCGTGTTTGCCACTTTTGCCCTCCGCCTTTTATTTCACAGTTTACACACCCAGAGCCAGCAGGCTTGCCGTTGGTTTAAGAATTCCATGCTGCGTTGCTCTCTTGGAGGATCTGTCTACTGATTATCTATAGAGAAATCAGCACTTGAAGAAATGCATTAGAGAACGCCTCCACCCCTATGCAGAAAATCCTGTATGACAAATAGGGACACAGCATCCTACACGATCTCAGAAACATACAGATGGCTTCTCCTGGACAATCAGGCATTTGTCAGTAATGTTAGACAGAGAAAGTTTTGTGTTCACAACATTATTACCACTGCCAGCAGCATTTGTTTAGTACAGAACTAGCTGGCAAAAAAAAAAAAAAAAAAAAAATCTTACTTTTGCTTCATGAGTAAAATTGCACTTCAGTGCGTGGTCCCAGAAATGATAACTACAGTAATATGCTTAAAAATATGCACTTCCTTCCTAGTCTTTCATCCAACCAACACATGACCACAAATATTTAGTGAATCATATGTATGTTTATTAAGTATATATTATCTACCCTAAAAAACACAGAAATCGTATAAAATCTGACACAATTAGAACTCCTAGATCACTTGAGAATTTTTAAAAAAATATTCTTGCTGCTTTATACAGCCTCCTGGTTCCTTATGGATTTAAAGATGCCAAAACTTATCTAAAATCTGACACAATTAGAAATTCTGGAGCATGTTGGAATTGTGTTTTTCTTTTTTTAATTATGGTTGTCATTTTGCCACTTCCTGGTGTTCTATCGATCTAAAGGCATTAAAATCTTTTACATTCCATCGTAATTGACAACTAGCTTTTTGCCCCAGTATAACTCCTCTTGAAGAATTCTCTGGTGGTCAGTGTTTGGCAGCATTGTTTTTTATCTTATGTGCTAATATTTATGACAAGACTGAGAAATAAATGTGCAGGGTATCCAGACTCCTCCCCTCCACCCATACACACATTTTATTCCAAAAGAAAAGTGATGTTCTTGCTTATGCTGTTTTGCAAAAGACCTAAAAAGGGAAACATTATGCAAAAAGTTTTAATATTCTTCTGAGTTTGGGGGGAGAAACAGAAGGGCTTGTAATGAATAGTTTGCAAATAAACTGGCAAATAATAAGTACATTCTAGTAGCATCTTAAATTTGAAAGTTCCAGGTAGAAAGATAACCTTCCAAAGCATCTTTTTCCCAAGAACATTTGTCATGGTCCCTCACTGTGGGAGCCTGGGGGGGAAATGAGTATAATTTCCCTGATGCCCCTTGGGACTGCTGGAGCTTACTTTCCAAAGTCCATTTTCTAAAAGCATAGCTGTCTTTTTTTTTTTTAATTTATCCCCACCAGGTAAAAAACAGAAATTTTCCTTAAAGTACACAACTTCCAGCTAAAATGGCTTCACTACTGACCATGCCACAGGCCAGTCATTCAGCCAGAACTCCCTGCCCTTTTTACCACGCTGTCACACCTCAGTCTAGAGCCTTGCTCAAAGACAAGGAAAACCAGCAAGATGGTCAGTGTTACTTTGGTTACTACATTTACCGTGGATTTCAGGAAGCTGGTGGTTGCAGGGATGAGCAAAAATGAGGAAATATTTCTGGAGCCCTTAGAAGAGAAATTCAAATAGAACTTACCTTGAGGGGAAACATGTTGTATACAGAGGGGGTACTGTATCCTGAACTGGACAACTTTTTTTGCTAATGAGTTTTTGCAAAGCAAATATTTAGTAAACAAAGAATCCTTTAATGACCAAAAGGTTTTCTCAAGTAAATATTCCCAGGACTCCACGGGCTGTAACAATTGCACTGTATTAGTCAGCTCAAGCTGCCATGACAAAAAACCACAGACTGAGTGGCTTAAATAACAGGAACTTATTTTCTCACAATTCTGGAGGCTGGAAGCCCAAGACTAAAGTATCAGCAGGGTTGGTTTCTTCTGAGGGCTTCTCCCTGTGTCCTCACATGGTCACCCCTCTGTGTTGTTTGTGTCCTAATCTCTTTTTCTAAGGACACCAGTCAGATTGAATTAAAGCCCACCGATACGACCTCATTTTACCTAACTTATTTCTTTAAAGGTCCTCTCTCCAAATACAGTCACATTCTGAGGTACTGGGGGTTAGGATTTTGATACGGGAATTTGGGCAGGGACACAATTCATCCCATAATATATGCTTAGGAGAAACAACGTAACTCTTAAGTGGTAATATTTGTTTTGGTTATTCATAATATTCTTACATTTCCATTCATGTAATGGTGGCAGTAAGTTATTTATCTGCCTATATGATGTTGACAAACAGTAGATTTGAAACAGAGGAAAACGTTAGAATATTTTGTTGAGACTATCAGAAGTATTTACTTTCCTGCAGTTATGAGTCTCAACATACTCCAACTGATAACAGGAAGGATCCAAAAGAAATTGCAATTTATCTGACATTTTTTTTTTTTTTTTTTTTTGCGGTACACGGGCCTCTCACTGTGTGGTCTCTCCCGTTGCAGAGCACAGGCTCCAGATGCGCAGGCTCAGCGGCCATGGCTCACGGGCCCAGCCGCTCCACGGCATGTGGGATCTTCCCGGACCAGGGCACGAACCCGTGTCCCCTGCATCGGCAGGTGGACTCTCAACCACTGCGCCACCAGGGAAGGCCCTGACATGTTTTTATATAGTCTGGTGAGGTAGAAAGAATACTGTGGCAGAAATTGAGAGAGCTGAGTTTTACCCTTATTGAGAAGAAGTAACTTGCTTCGGGGCCCTTGTAGCTTATTTCCTCAGTAGAGTGTAGCAGTTAAAAGAGTAGACTTCTGGAGTCAAAACTACCTAGACCCAAATCTACCACCCATTAGCTCTGTGATCTTGGGCAAACTACTTAACCTCTTTGTTGTTCTGTTTCCTTATCTGTAAACAACAACTGTAACCTACCTCAGAGGCACTGAGATTAAATGATGCTGTATATTCAAGGCACTTATAATAATGTGTATCATCATCACCCCTTTCAAGGTGATTTCTTTCATGGAGTTGAAACTGGCAAATAGTTAAAGGTACTTCTTCCCAAACTTCAGCATGATCAGAACCATCTGGAAACCTTGTTCAAACACAGATTACCACAATTACAGCTGAAGACTTCATCACTCCTCCCAGCAACTGATAGAACCACTAGACAGAAAATTAGCAAAGATGTAGAAGAACTGAACAACACCATCAGCCAACAGGATCTAAATGATATTTATAGAACTCCACCCAACAAGAGAATACACATTCTTTTCACATGGCCATGAAACAAATACCAAAGTAGACCATACAATGGATCATAAAACAAAATTCAACAAATTTAAAAGAATTGAAATCATACACATATGTTCTCTGACCATAATAAAATCAAACTAGAAATTAATAACAAAGAAACAACAGGTAAATCTCCAAATACTTGGAAATAAAACAAAATACTCCCAAGTAATCCATAAGTGGAAGAGGAAAAACTCAAAAAAAATTTTTTTTAATTCATAGAACTAAATGAAAGTGGAATGCAGTATAATAAATTTGAGGGATGCAGCTGCGAGGGAAACATATGTTTATATTAGAAAAGAGAAAGTCCTCAAATTTAAAATCTAAGTTGCTATCTCAAGAAACTAGAAAAAGAAGATCAAATTAAGCCCTAAGCAAGCAGAAGGAAGGAAATATTAAGAAAAGAAAAGAAATCAATGAAACTTAAAACAGGAAAACAATAGAGGAAATCAATAAAGAAAAAGCTCTCTTTTTTAAAGCAATAAAGTTAATAAACTTCTAATAAGACTAATAAAGACAAAAAGAAGACACAAATCACCAATATCAGGAATAACATAGAAGATTTCAATACAGATGTTGTGGCCATTAAAGCGATAATAAGGGGGTATACAAATAACTTTACACATAAATTTGACAACTTAGAAGAAATTGACCAAGCAAACTAGAAAATCACAAACTACCAAATCTTAGCCAAGATGAAATAATCTTAATAGTCTTATAATCATTAAAGAAATTGAACTCATAATTTAGAATTTCCCTTCCCAAATTCCTGGTTCTGTATAGTTTCACTGGAGAATTCTATCAGACACTTAAAGAAGAATTAACATTAATTTTATACACTCTTTTTCAGAGACTAGAAGAGGAGGGAACAATTCATCTTATGAGGCCAGTATACCCTAATGCCAAAATCAACAAACAGTACAAAAAAAGGAACCTACAGACAAATATGAACTTAGACACAAAAATCCTCAACAAAATTTAGAAAACTGAATTTATCCATATATAAAAAATAAAAATTATATACTACAACCAAGTGAGACTTATTCCAGGTATACAAGGCTGGTTCATTATTCAAAAACAAAACAAACAAACAAAAAGAAGGCAATCCAATAACTCAACAGGCTAAAGAAAAAAAATCATATGACCATTTCAACTGATGAAGGAAAAGCATTTAACAAAATTCAACAGGCATTCATGATAAAAACTCAGCAAACTGGTTTTTGCTGATGAGAACATTCTCAACTTGATAAAAGCATCTGCAAAAAAATTTACAGCTAATACCATACTTAATGGTGAAAGACTAAATGCCTTCTCTCTAAAATTGGGAACAAGGTAAAGATGTCCTCTGTAACTGCTCTTATAGTTAACTCAAAAGGATCAGAGTCTTAAATGGAAAATGGAAAATTATAAAACCGTTAGAAAAAAAAAAGAGAGAAAATCTTTGGGACCTAGACTTGACACCAAACGAATAATCCTGAAACAGAAAATTTGATAAATTGGACTTCATCACAATTAAAAACTTTTGCTCTGCAAAAGACTCTGTTAAGAGAATGAAAAGATAAGCTACAGACTAGGAGAAAATATTTACAAATCACACATCTGAAGGACACTCTCAACACTCAATAGTATAAATCAAACAATTCAACTAGGAAAGAGGCAGAAGACATGAACCAGTATTTCATCAAAGCAGATATACAGATGACATATAAGCATATGAAAAGGGACTTCCCTGGTGGCACAGTGGTTAAGAATCTGCCTACCAATGCAGGGAACACGGTTCCATCCCTGGTCCGGGAAGATCCCACATGCCTCAGAGCAACTAAGCCCGTGTGCCACAACTACTGAGCCTGCGCTCTTGAGCCCATGAGACAAAACTACTGAGCCCGCGGCCTAGAGCCGGTACTCCACAACAAGAGAAGCCACCGCAATGAGAAGCCCACGCACCACAACGAAGACCCAACGCAGCCAAAAAAATAAATAAAATAAAATAACTTTAAAAAGCATATGAAAAGATGTTCAAAATCATTTCCTATTAGAAAAATGCAAAGTAAAACTACAATAATGTATCAATACACACCTAACAGAATAGATGACTACAATTAAAAACAGTGGCCAGAAACTGGATCACTCATACATTGCTGGTGTAAACATCACTCTGGAAAACAGTTTGGCAGTTAAAAAAAAAAAAAAGACAACTAAATATGCAACTACCATATGACCCAGTAATTGTACTCTTGGGTGTTTATCCCAGAGAAATGAAAACATGTTGACACAAAAACAGGTACAAGAATGTTTACAACAGCTGTATTCATAATAGTCAAAAATAGGAAACTACCCAGTTGTCTTTCAGTGAGTGAGTGGTTAAGCAAACTGTGGGACATCCCTACCATGGAATATTACTCAGCCATTAAAAAGGAACGAACTGTTGATTCATTCAACAACCTGGATGAATCTCAGAGAATTATGTTGAGTTAAAAGAATAAAAGCCAATCCCAAGAGGTTACATACTATATGATTCCATTTATATAACAAAAATAAACTTACAAATAATAAATAAAATTGAAATAATGAAATTATAGAGATGATGAATGGATTTGTGGTTGCCAGAGGTTAAGGATGGGAATGGAGTGGAAGGGAGGGGAGTGGGTGTAGTTATAAGGAGAGAACACAAGGGAGCCTTGTGGTGATGGAACAATGGTGTATCTTGATTGTAATGGTGGTTGCACGAATCTATGCATGTGATAAAGTTGCATAGAAGTAAACACACACACAACTGAGTGCATATAAACCTGGTGAAGGCTACATAAGTTCTGTGGCTTGCCCCAGTGCCAATTTCCCAGTTTTGCCTTTGTACTCTAGTTATACAAGACGTTAGCATTGGGAGAAATTGGAAGAAGGACCTCCCTGTACATTTCTTTTATGCAGCTTCCTGTGAATCTATAATTATTTCAAAATTAAAAATTAAAGAAAATAAGCTCAACTATTTTTACAAAGGATGAGGCACTCAGGAGAAGAGGTTGGGTGGGTCTTTCTTTAACTTTATACATTTCTAAAATTGGTTGAGGTGACCATATCATAAAAATACAGATCTCAGGAGAAAAAAAAAAAACAGAGTGATCGGCTGTACTCCTAGAATTTCTGATTCAGTGAGTCTGGAGTAGAGCTTAAGAATTTGCATTTCTAATTGGTTCCAAGGTGAGCTGGTCTGGAGCCCATACGTTAAGAATCACAGATAAAAGTAAGTGGGAAATCATTTCAGTCCTTGCTTGTTCAGTCTGATCTAAAAGTGCTTCTTAATCTGATGGTTAGATAGCTGTAGAAACTAATCTGAGCTCTCATTTCAAATTTCACAGAGGCCGTTCCTCTCAAATAGACAAATATAGACAAGTATCAGTTCAGATCAAATGTCTTTCAACTCAGACAAATGGCTGCTCAATCCGGTCCTGGAAAATAAATAAGTTAATAAAAATAGAATAGAATAAAATCAGTCTGTAAAGGGAGATATCCCCATCTAATCTGTATCTTAAAATGAATCAATCCTTCTGAAATGTCAGGCAAAACAGCCTTTGTGAAGAATCTCCTGCTCGGCCAGGTAATCCAGAGCCTCATATTTTTATATCAACCTCCCACAGGAAGGAAGGACAACCACCGTCTCCCTGAGAGAGAAGCTGAGGGTAGCCCAGTGAATAAAATGTTATTTTCTTTTTCAGTTCTTTTCTCAGTCACATATTCTGCCCTCTTCTCAGAATGTTTATCACCACTAAGAGTCATATTTCTGTTTGACTATCTGGCAAGTGACTCCCTGCTGAGCGGGCGGGGGAGAAGCCCCATAAATCAGAGACCTGCAGTCCACATGCAGCCTCCCAGCCAGTAGTGGGACCCACACATATTCTTCAAAGCTAAGTACTTCAGAGCAGCCCTCTTAAAAATGAAGATCCAGTTACTCAGAGCTGGAGAGCGTTAGAAATACCCCCAAATGTCCAAGTGAGTGGCACCCTGAGGGGCTGTGAATTGTTCCGTTGGTTTCCCAAGAGCCCTGATGAGTGCTGACTCTGGGAGCTCAAGGGAAGCATGCCTGTCTGCAACCTGGCCCTCTGTGATGTGAGGACGAGGTTCCCACCGGGACATCAGCAGATGGAAATAAAGTACAAAATCATGGGTCTGTAATTATCAATAAGAGATCATGATCATTCAATATATTTAGGAAGTTCGGCATGTCTGCAGTACTTTACTCTTAAAAATAACAGTTTGGAGCACGAGCAAATTCTTCTAATTATTCCTACATCTAATTACTCCTTACTATTCAAAGTGTGTTCCTCAGATGCTAGCAGTGGCATCACTTAGCAGCTTCTGCAGACTGAGACTCTGCAGATCCACCCAGGCCCAACCCATCAGAATCTGCATGCTAACAAGATCCCAGGTGATCCCTGGTAGGTAGCATATACCTGTGGATTACAACAGGGGGAGCTGCTGAGAAAGGGGGAAATACAGAAGCAGAGATCTCATGAGTGACGCGGTCACCACCACAAACACTACAAGACCAAGACGACACTGGTAAATTAAGTAATGTGGAGTTCAGACTTGAATGATCAGGAAAACTGCTGTAATCTTGACACTCTACTTGCCCTTCTAAAATGCCCCCGAAGGCTAGAAAGCTCAGTCCTAAATTCAAACCTCACACCTTCCCAGAGAAGCACTAATTCAACCCCACTTACCATTTCCTAACTGAATTTCTTTTTCCCAAATAACTAGAAGTTGGGCAGTTTGCAGAGGTTTCTTGTTGGGAAAAGTTTGGAGTAACTGAATAAAATTCCAGGTGAAATAGTCTGGAAAGACTGAAAAATGTATCAGAGAATCATTATGAATTGTTGCTTGTTCTTTCTTTGCTTTCAAACCTCTTGTTCTTAGTGCTGAAACCATAGACATTCACCAAGGAGGGAGGCTGGGAAGTTGAGAGGGTCTAGAGAGATCTTATTGGAATCAGTAGAGGGTTGAGTTTGGTAGGGTTTTAGAAAACTTCTTGCTGTCTTACATTATATGAACCTTTATGTAAAACTATAGCTTTGTAGTAATCCTAGTAATCATAAATATATTTTGAATGACTAAAGTTTAGGTTTTACGCACAGTTTCAGCACCCGGTTTAACACATTTTATCTAATTACACAAATTTTTTTAAATGTATACTAAATAATGAATCTGATATTGGATTGGGGTAACCACGCAATACCTTTTTCTTTTGAAATGATATTATTTTGATAAGAGGATAAATTTGTCCTTCTTTCTCATGGATAATAACTATTGTGTAAAACATTGGAGGAGCTTTTCTTACTTACTAAGGAGAATTTGTGAGACTTCTATTTGCTTAGGACTTTGCAAGAAGCCACATTCACACGTGTATCTTGCCTTCCAGGAGCCTACAATCTAGATGAGGAGCCAGACATAAAAATATGAGATAAATTTTACAGGAAAAATTGATAGAACTTTAGATCAGAATATCGGGGGTGGGGGGCAGACAAATTAATCTCGCTGACAGATTAGAAGTGTTACTGTCAGAAACAAGAATGAAAGGTGAGGAGAAGATAGGTGGATTGTGAATGGGAAGATGAACCTGGCTTTGTGCCAATGAGTAGGACATGACCACAAGGCATGGATTGCTGTATGTCAGTGTAAAATTAAGTGTAAAATGAACAATTAGTACTAGAGGGACTGAAAAGGGGAAGCTAAACAGACTAGTCAGAAATGAGCAGTGACTCAAAGCTTCCTGAGGGAACTATGACTTGTATTGAGCCTTAAAAGGGAAATGAATCAATTCAAGGTAAGGTAGAGTCAGATGATGGGGGTTGTGAAAGCACAGCAGGCATTTTAGATTTGATGATTAGGAAAGAGACACCAAAGATTTTTAAAGAAGTGATGAAAACAGTGTGAAAGGAATTTGGGAGCAGGGAAAGTTTTCATCCAAGGCTTCCAGAGTTAAAATCCCCGTTGAGAGGAACAGATAAAAGATATATTTTAAAAGAAAAATAGATGAAACTTTGAGTCCCACCATCAGGGAGCTGGTAAGGGAAAGAACTGAATCTGACAGGGAGATTGGTAGTGCTAATGACAAAGACCAGAGGTATAGGTGGGGGAAGAGAGAAGGATTGTGAATAGAGAGATGATGAACTTGGCTTTGGACATCAATAAGTTGGAGGTGATAATAAGATAGCCCAAAGGGTAATAGGTACAAGGCAGCAGGGCCGCTCAGGTCTCAGGTCACACACCCCGGGAGGGAGTGCCTCCTTAACTTTTGCACCTGGGATTTCAACTGCTTCATCCTAGTCACTGCCCTGCTGGGCTGATGGAAATATGGAACTTGAGTTTAGATGAAAAACAAGATTGGAGATACAGGCTTGGAGGTAGCAGCACAAGAGCAGTTGTCATATTCATGAGGTCTTCAAAGTAGGCACCAAAGGGAAGAAAGGAAATAGGGCTGAGCCTTAAAGACTCCCCTTTGGAAACCAGAGAAGAAAGAACAAGCAAGCCTAACATAGGAAGGACAATTGAAATTAGGAAATTGGACGCTTCTACCTAAACATGATAGACTTCATAGGTGCTCTTCCTGCTAATCCCTTCCAAATAACCATTGAAATGGTAATTAAATGATTTTTGAAAAAGCATTTACTCACAAGGATTAAGAGAACAGGAGAGCAAGTGGCCATAATAAAATTGTGGAAGCTTAGAAAGCAGTGGACAAGTCTTAACTGTCCAGGCAGACTCAAGAAAACAGAAACTGAAGCCAGCAGTGGGGAAAAGCCCCACAAATATATTTGCACCATAGAACCCTGAAAGGTTCAGGCATTGGAGGCATTTGGTATTTCTGGAGTCAGGGATGTGGGTGAACCAAAAACAAAAAGATTGTTTAAAATTCTACATATTCCATAGCAGTTATATACAACAGGTCCCCTTCCCCAGCCACCACAGTTAGACAATACCCTAATATACCCCTAATCTGGCAGAATTCTAGAGTTCTAGCCTCTAGAAAAGTTGAATTAGAATGACTTTGGACACAGGGCTACAGTCACAACCAAGCACAGAATTTCCTTACTAAAAACGGAAGGATTAAGTGAAAGTCTACATATGGAACAGTACCCTTCCCCAACTGAATTCCAAGAATGCTGGGACCCTGGCTTCTATCTCCCAGGCAGGAATCCTCTCTGAAAAAAAGACTAACCAAGCTGAAGAAAAGACAAGTAAATGTGAACAGCTGAGTCACTGCCCTAGTGGAGGAATGCTGTCAGGTCTCCTGATATCAAAGCCTCGTGGTTATCCAGCCCTGAGTTGGGCACACGTGCACACAGCTTCCACATTGCGTGGTAGAGACTCACTCTTACAAATGGACAGACAGCCAAGGATCATTAGACATTAAAGAAACACTTCTAACATGAAAGACAGAAAAGAGATAAGGAAGGAATGCAGGATGGGTGGATCACTTGGGGAAAACAGAAACAATGCAGGAACAGAAGAAACATTGAAAAATAAGAAAGATCCTCAAAAATATACGTTATTAAAAGACATTCAACGAACAGTGAAAAGTTTTTGGAAATAATGATCACTGACATTTTTTTAAAGCAGTAGCATGGTTGGAAGATAAAGTTGAGAAAAATTCCCAGCAATCAAATTTTTAAAATAAATATAAGACTGTGGAAGAAATAAGATGAAAAATTCAGATGACCTGTTTGGAAAGCTTATCTTCTGATTATAGCAGCTTAACAAAGAAAGAATGGAGAAAGAGGAGGGGAGGAAATCATTGAAGTAACACCAGAAAAGCACACACAGAGGAGAAAGACATGGGGTTCCATACATGAGGGCTCTTCAAGTATCCAGCATAGTAAGTGGAAAAAAGGCTGATATCAAAGCTCATAATCATGAAATTTCAGAACACTGGAAACAAAGAGGAAATCCAGAAACTTTGATATAAGGGCCACATACAAAGGATGGCATAGGAAATCTTAACAGCAAAATTGGAAACAAGAAGACTGAAGAAATGCCTCCAAAAGACTGAAGGAAAGTTATTTGCATATAGGAATTCTGTTCTCAGCTAAAATACTGATCAAATGTAAAGAGAGATTAAAACATTTTTGGAAATGCAAAGACCAAAACAATGATCTCTGCTTTTTTTTTTTTTTATTAGGAATCCAATAGGCTAGAGGCTTACTACCCAAGCGGGTGGTAAAACAAGAAAGAGGAATATTTGGGATCCAGCACAGAGAAAGTCCCAGGGAATCTACATGATGATGTAAAGGGAGCTTCTAGGGCTCCAGCCATGAGGCAGTCTAGACGGTGGCAAGGTGAAAAGGGGATTCTGGAGGGATGTATCTAAGAAAAAGGTTACCTGATTTGTTTGATTGTAGTCAGAAAATTTACCCCTTTGTCCAAGATTCGGAGACAAACTAGAACAAAAACAGAAAACCAAGCAAATGAAAAAGAGAAAGAGAGTATTAATTCCAGGGGAAACAACAAAGTAGACAATAAAGGAAATGATGTCATACGTATGGCTCAGCTGCGAAAAAGAGGTACATAGTTATAAACTTCAAATATTGATCTAACCAAAATGAGGGAAGGTGTCTGGAGGCAGGAAGGGTATGAAAGCCAAACCTCATCATTAAATGTAGGAAACCAACAGAAAATATCTAAAGCTGAAAAAAAAAATTTTTAATTAAGGTATAATTGATGTACAATATTATATGTTTCAACTGTACAACATAATGATTCACAGATTTTAAAGGTTATATTGCATTTATAGTTATAAATATTGGCTGTATTCCCTGTGTTGTACCATATATCCTTGTAGTTTATTTTATACATAGTAGTTTGTATTTCTTAATCCCCTACCCATATCTTGCCCCTCCCTCCTTCCCTCTCCCCGCTGGTGACCACTAGTTTGTTCTCTATATCTGTGAGTCTGTTTATTTTTTGTTATATTCACTGGTTTGTTTTATTTTTTAGACTCCACGTTTAAGTGATATCATACAGTATTTGTCTTTCTCTATCTGACTTATTCCACCTGCATAATACCCTCCAAGTCCATCCATGTTGCTGCAAATGGCAAAATGGCGTTGTTTTTTTATGGCTGAGTAGTATTCCATTGTATACCACATCTTCTTTATCCATTCCTTTGCTGATGGACACAGGTTGCTTCCATATCTTGGCAATTGTAAATAATGCTGCTATGAACATTGGGGTGCATGTATCTTTTCAAATTAGTGTTTTCATTTTGAAAAAAATTTTTTTAATAGTCGTGTAAGGAAGTTATTCAGAAACATGATCACAAATACTAGAACAAATTGGAAGAGTTACAGGCTGTTGCCACTGGAAAGGACTCAGGAGGGAAAAGTTGAGTCAGGGGCTGCTGTTCTTAATTTTAAACCTTTAAAATACTCCACCTTTTAAAATTGTTACCTATGTACACCTTTGTAAGAGTTTAAAAAATAAAGGGACCAAAATAAGTAGACTCAAGATATCAAAATAAGTTTGTATTTTAGAATCAGATGCATTTATGATAGTGAATGCATATTTCAAATTTAATGAAAAAAACTTGCTAAATAACCGTTCAAGTCTTGTAATTTCAAGTTCATGTGCTTTTTAAGGAAGAAAACTGAGAGGATTGTGATGGAATGATACAGTCACAGTATTAAAAAAGTGGTTTTTAAGGTAGTTTCTATTACATTAAGTATATTTCGAAGTCGTAAGTGTGTTGTATTCTTCTTTATAACATATATCAATCACTCTTTGCCAAGTACGTGTTCATTCTTGTGAGTATTTAGAAACAACACTGGTTAAGTACAAGATCTCCAGTCCTCAGAGGTTTAAAAAAATTCATTTCCCATGTTTTCCAGATGTTTATCTGCTAGAATTCTTCACTGATCTTTTTTTTTCAACTCACTGTTTGAATAGTTTTTCCCATTTTTAAATATGAATACCTCCAAACAGAGGCTCACAACACATTTCAACTTAGACACAAACATTTCGATGGGACAGAAAACTGCACTTTATTCAAACAATAGATTAGGGATGAAATAGTGGTTTTAAGGTTGTTTTTGACATTTAAAAAGGCCTGAAGTATTTTTTATCGCATTGCTGCCTGTTGTTCCTCTAGATACCTAATAACTTTGAAGAGAAGATCCCGGCACGTTATATACACTGAAACCCTGTCCAATGCAAAGTGATATTTTTCTTTCTATTTTTCATTTGTGGATGATGGCTCCAGTCAACAATATAATCACTTTCTCTTATTGATTTTCTTACAAAATGCGTCCTTGTTAGATTCACTGATGACTATACATTACTGAAGTACCTGGTAAAATTTCATTTTGTTATTACCACCGCACAGGAGATGCTTTTTGCTGGATGAAAATAACTACTTCTCAAGAAGAAGATGAAACTGGGTTTAATGCAGAATTCCAGAGAATGGCATCCTTATTTGAAAGCTAATCACCAAGAACTCCTACCCTCAAATCAATTCAATATTATTCTCCGTTGAGAAGCTGCACTGTATCACTCTAGCTTGACCTGGGTTTTCCGATTGAAAAAAAAGATGAATTTTCCCACTTTAAACACTTAACAATTTAAAGCTTTAGCTCTTCAAAAGAATTCTGATTCTCTCATGACTGGCCTGTGCAGTGCACCTCCTAAATCACTCTGGGTAGTTTTCAGTGGCCTGTATCTGATTAACTTGAATTGATTTGGGCTAGAAGATTTGTTAAAACAGCTCAAGTCAAATAGTGACTTTGTATTTGCAGGCCTGAGTAATATATAACCCATGGTTATTTTTCCTTCTTATTTGGGGTATCAAAATAAATTATGATATCACTGGATCCTCCTTTTTACTGAGAAATACTGAAGTAGTCTCTTTCATTTTGCCAGAATTATAGGCTTCCTGAAATGCCTAAAGCACCACACTGACAAAAACAACAAAAGATACATTTATTTAAGTTTATGCAAAGGTTATGGATTATTCCTAGGAAGTCTACCTAAAAAGGAAAATAGAATGTTAATACTTAAAAATTTGACAGGACATACTCTTACCCAATAATTTATTTTTCAGTTAAATTCCATCTCAGCCTGTGCTGCTCCCTTATGGACTGTCTCATAGAGATAACTGTTTTAAAAAATAAAGTTAAATTTTCTTCTTGGTGGGAAATGGTTTTTAAAATCATTTTCTTATTTGAAATTAGAATGATTTTTAATTCTAAATAATGAAAGTATTCGGAACTCCACATATATTTGATGACAGCAAATTTATGAGTAAATCTTTAAAACTTAATTTTAAAAATTAAGACACTTAGGGGCTTCCCTGGTGGCGCAGTGGTTGAGAGTCCGCCTGCCGATGCAGGGGACACGGGTTTGTGCCCTGGTCCGGGAAGATCCCACATGCTGTGGAACGGCTGGGCCCGTGAGCCATGGCCGCTGGGCCTGCGCGTCCGGAGCCTGTGCTCCACAACGGGAGAGGTCACAACAGTGGGAGGCCCGCGTACCGCAAAAAAAAGAAATTAAGACACTTAAAGCTAGCGCTTTGCTACATAAAAGATGGCATATGATACTGCAACACTTAGTCTAATCTGAATAAGAGAATATTTTAAATCAAAGTCATTTTATTCCTTTAAATTATGCACAAGAACTCTAATTCGGTGTTGCTAATAAGAGATTTTTCAGGGACCTGATTGACAAATAGAGAAATGATTCACAATTATCATGTCAATTGCACAAGGCTGGCTGCTCCCCCAGACTTAAAGGCTGTCCTTTGTAGATCATTAATTTGCTTAACAAATCCTTTCTCCAGCCTAGAGGTAAGAGCCCCGTTCTTGTCTCCATTATCAGAGCTCTTCTGACTAAGGAGGTTTCCTTACAGTCTACAGGCAGCACACTGGCTACATTTTCCAACAATCTTACTTTGCTCCTGATTACCCCGCTGTCTTTGGCTTAAACCGGAGCAAGCTATTCATATATCTGCAAGCCTTAGTTTCCTCATGTGAAAAGTGGGCCCGAGGGTCTGTACAAGTTCAAGTGAATCAAGTGTTAAAATCGAATCTGATTCTAAAAAAGATGACCAGGCAGATAGCCATTTTCTCCATAAATCATTGTGAGGGAGTTCTGACCACAATAACATCCCACTTGGCCATTGTATTAAATGTGTAAACGAAGCTACTCTTTTAGGCCTTTCTGAAAAATATGCACTTAGGGACTTATAAACAGCATATTTTCATTCATTAAATCATTTTTAAAATAGGCTGTGAATGAGAACTTAAAAGTGCTTAAGAAAATATTATTCATTCTGCAAAAGTTACTATGGCCCAGAATGCAAACTGGTCACTTGAGACTATTTTAAAGCTACGAGCAGAGGGAGGCAGAGGTCACTGCTTTCCTCCCTCTATGACAAGCCAAACCTCCTCAGACTTGGCCTGTCCACTCCTCAGCTGGGCTGGGCCATCCACAGGGGCTGATACAGCCTCCACGTGACCAAGATCTTTGATTTGAACAAGGCAGAAAATCACAAAACTAAACACAAATCTGCTGTTAAGGGAAAAAAATGTACTTTGCTTTCCAGATTTTATTTTAAAACATTTATTCAGGCTTCTCTATGATTTCAAGCCCCACAGCCCAAAGGCATTAAACTGTATTGAAGCTTAACGGCCTGAAAAGTTTCCTTTTGAATTAAAGCACATCCAGTTACAAAGGGGGAGGGGAGGGCATCTGCAACTAATCTGAAAATTCCATTTCTGATCCTGGACTTTGAGGACATAAAAATAGCCAGCAGAATACTTTCAAATCACATAGGGGAGAATATGACTTCTGGGAGCTGGGTTTCTATACCAGTGCCTAGTTAAGAGAATTTTCGATTAGCGAAGAATGACCTTTAATATAGAGAGGTTCAGATGGGCGTTGAGAAGAAAAAAATAAGCTACATATGCTTCTCCAGACTCTGTTCTCACTAAGTGATTCACTTATTGTAGAGGAAAATTCTAGGAGCTTTCATTTTATAGGTAAAATGGGGACCTTGTTTCCAGACCAGCAGGCTCCAAAGTAGGAATGAGATACTGGGTACAGGTAGAAAATTAAATTTTTTAAAATTTAGGTGTAGTACCTAGATCATCTTTAATTTTTCGTTTGGTATATACAAAGTACATGTAACAACATCGCCTTAAATAAACAAATGTACCTATGCTGGGTACTTAAGTAAATCCAGAGACAACTCCTCTAGACACTACACCTGAGGCACAGTGAGATTATTCCCAACCTTAGTCCATAAAGGAATCCCTAGAATTTTGCAGGCACAGACCCCAAAACCCCAAGAACCAGATCAACAAGAGCTCTACCCACTGGTTTTCTGTTATTGCATTCTGTTTTTTTCCTTTCATAAAAAAAAAAAAAAGTGCTACAGTATATCACCAATAATGGGGTTATAAGAAAGGTACAAACAGATGAGTCCTGTGCAAATCTTTATTTTCAACTGTCATTGTAAGATATGTATACTTGTGTTTGTGCAAAACAGAGAAACTCCAACACAATCGTGTTCTATTTGATGCCCTATTTATTATGGGAGCATAGATTATCTCAGGAACAGAGACAGAGAAATGCTCACTATCAAAGTGGACATTTCTAATATCAACTTCAATCTGTTATTTTTGAAGAGCTATTTTCATCCTCCATACAAACAGGATATCAAGTACAACTTTCTTTTGTTGACTAAATGTCAGTGTTTCCTCTTTAAGTGTAAGTTGCCTGAATGGTTATTTAGCAAAAAGCAGAAGGGAATAATCTCTGAGAAATTCTTTTTCTAAGCTTCAGAATGTTCAAAGGAAGACAGAGTAACACAAACTGCTGTTTGAGGATTTGAAAAACATATTTTTAAAGATCTACATGACTTAACATTTCAAAGTAAGGAAGAATCTCCACCCTCCAAAAAATGTGCAATCACATGAAAGTATTCCAATGATCATTGCCAATGGACATTGAATTTAAACAGTTTTTGTTTTTAAAAAATTTACATTCTCATAAGGTTTAATATATCATACTTTTATTGAGATATAATTGACATATAACATTATATTAGTTTCAGGTTTACAACATAATAATTTGATATATGTATATATTACAAAATGATCAGCACAACAAGTCTAGCTAACATCCATCAGCACACATAGTTACAATTTTTCTTCTTATGATAAGAACTTTTAAGATCTACTCTCTCAGCAACTTTCAAATATACAATACAGTACTGTTAACTATAGTCACCATGCTGTACATTACATCCCCATGACATTATTTTTATAACCAGATGTTTGTACCTTAATATATCTTACTTTAAAGATAAAATACCCAGCAAAGTCGTTTAAGTCTCAAGGAAAACTAAAAACAATTAATATGATCAATTTGCTTTGTAACAACGATAGCCTTTCCTCAGGACCTTTCCTCTTAGCTCAGATGGCCAAACCCTCACTCCCTCAAAGGTCCCTCTGTTATGAACCCTCATATCTCTTGGAGACCCTCTCATGACTGTATTAAATGATTGTACACTTCTGGTTTTAAGATGCTATAGACTGACTTTTCTGTTCTGCCACATCACTTCTGAAAACCACCCCCCAAACAGTAAATGAAACAAGAAACAAAAACACAAGCTCCATCTCTATTGAGCCTAGGAGTCATCTGAAATCCTCAGCCATGTTTATATACACATGGAAAGCAGATGGAAGGTGGTAACTGGCTTAACCAAGTGGAAAGGTTAAAGCTAAGTGCCTGCAGAGGGATGTACTGAAGAGAAGCCAGCCAACAGAATCCCCAAACCAGGAAAGCCTCAGGTATGGGAAGCACCAGGTGCTGGAGAGATGGGGATTAAATGCCCCATGAAACTAGAGTGTTCAGCCGAAATCCACATATGGAGCAATTGTTCACCCCCTCCCCTATCCTGGATCCTCACCTTGACCCTGCAAGGCCAGGAGGTGGGAAGTGACACGAGCTAAGGGACATGAGGCAGAGCAGAGAACACCGGGGAGATGGCACTGACTGCTCATCTTCATGTTAAGCAGTGAGGTACCAGGCTCTTCTCCCACCTTCCTTCTGAATGCAACAATCAGATTTATACACTCTTCACAAGAGATTATAGCCCCCTGATGGGCAGCCCCAGAAACAGACCAACAGATACTATATTTGGGGGCTTGTCAATGAAAAAAGCAGTTCATAGTCTGATTATTCTATACTGACTCTCAAACAAGTTCCTCACATACAGGCACCTCCAGTCTTAAATATGTACCTCACTACTTTCTCAGCAACTTCCCTTTAGGAATTTTTCCTAAGGGAAAAATCAGACAAGTGGACAAAGATGTGTATACAACAGTGCCTAGTAAATACAATATTGTAAATCAACTATACCTCAATTTAAAATTAATTAATTAATTAAAAGAAGCGTGAAAAATGCCTAGTGCAGCATTACTTAGAATAGTAACAAATTAGAAACCTAAATGTTTCAACAATAAATGATTGGTTAAAGAAATGTTGTAGCCAATAAAAAGGGTACAATACATGTATTGACATGAAAGATACTAATGGCCTAGTGATTGTGAAAAAGGCAGGTTTCAAACATGTATGTTACAATTCCATTTATATAAATATATCTTTATATATGCATAAAAATATGAAGATTTGTTAAATAGTGGTTATCTCTAAGAGGTAGAACTATGAGAAGTTTTTCATTTCTCTGTAAATGAACGTTTTATCAAACTTGTATCAGAAACTCAAAGGGAATTCCTATTCAGAAAATAAAATATGTTACAAATAATTTTAAATATGGTCCTTGCTCTTAATTATAAACTTAGAGCCAAGAAGTAGCAGACATTTGAGGAAATCTTCAAATATGAGGAAAGAAATCTAAATCAATAAACTTGGTAGGAAGGAAAGAACCTTAGAGGTAAGAGAAACAATGCAGGGAGCACTGTTGGAAAACATCCAAAAAAACTACCATTAATATCCTTAAGGGGAATGCCTACTGAACTCTGGCAGAAGACCTCAGACTTTCCAAAAGGCAAGAAACTCCCCACATACCACGCCGTGTGGCTGACAGGGTCTTGATGCTCTGGCCAGGTGTCAGGCCTGTGCCTCTGAGGTGGGAGAGCCGAGTTCAGGACATTGGTCCACCAGAGACCTCCCAGCTCCACGTAATAACAAATGGCAAAATATCTCCCAGAGATCTCCATCTCAACGCCAATACCCAGCTCCACTCAACGACCAGCAAGCTACAGTGCTGGACACCCTATGCCAAACAACTAGCAAGACAGGATCACAACTCCACCCATTAGCAGACAGGCTGCCTAAAATCATAATAAGGTCACAGGCACCCCAAAACACACCACCAGATGCGGTCCTGCTCACCAGAAAGACAAGATCCAGCCTCATCCACCAGAACACAGGCACCAGTCCCCTCTACCAGGAAGCCTACACAACCCACTGAACCAAACTTAGCCCCTGGGGACAGACACCAAAAACAATGGGGACTACAAACCTGCAGCCTGCAAAAAGGAGACCCCAAACACAGTAAGTTAAACAAAATGAGAAGACAGAGAAACACACAGCAGATGAAGGAGCAAGGCAAAAACCCACCAGACCAAACAAATGAAGAGGAAACAGGCAGTCTACCTGAAAAAGAATTCAGAATAATGATAGTAAAGATGATCCAAAATCTTGGAAATAGAATGGAGAAAATACAAGAAACATTTAACAAGGACCTAGAAGAACTAAAGAGCAAACAAACAATGATGAACAACACAATAAATGAAATTAAAAATTCTCTAGAAGGAATCAATAGCAGAATAACTGAGGCAGAAGAATGGATAAGTGACCTGGAAGATAAAATAGTGGAAATAACTACCACAGAGCAGAAATATAGATCAATGCAACAGGATAGAAAGCCCAGAGATAAACCCACTCACATATGGTCACCTTATTTTTGATAAAGGAGGCAAGAGTATGCAATGGAGAAAAGACAGCCTCTTCAATAAGTGGTGCTGGGAAAACTGAACAGCTACATGTAAAAGAATGAAACTAGAACAGTCCCTAACACCATACACACAAATAAACTCAAAATGGATTAAAGACCTCAATGTAAGGCCAGACACTATAAAACTCTTAGAGGAAAAAATAGGCGGAACACTCTATGACATAAATCACAGCAAGATCCTTTTTGACCCACCTCCTAGAAAAATGGAAATAAAAACAAAAATAAACAAATGGGACCTAATGAAACTTAAAAGCTTTTGCACAGCAAAGGAAACCATAAACAAGATGAAAAGACAACCCTCAGAATGGGAGAAAATATTTGCAAATGAAGCAACTGACAAAGGATTACTCTCCAAAATTTACAAGCGGCTCAGGCAGCTCAATATCAAAAAAACAAATAACCCAATCCAAAAATGGGCAGAAGACCTAAATAGACATTTCTCCAAAGACAATATACAGATTACCAACAAACACATGAAAGGATGCTCAACATCACTAATCATTAGAGAAATGCAAATCAAAGCTACAATGAGGTATCACCTGACACCAGTCAGAATGGCCATCATCAAAAAATCTACAAACCATAAATGCTGGAGAGGGTGTGGAGAAAAGGGAACCCTCTTGCACTGTTGGTGGGAATGTAAATTGATACAGCCACTATGGAGAACAGGATGGAGGTTCCTTAAAAAACTAAAAATAGAACTATCATACAACCCAGCAATTCCAGTACTGGGCATATACCCTGAGAAAACCATAATTCAAAAAGAGTCATGTACCACAATGTTCACTGCAGCACTATTTACAATAGCCAGGACATGGAAGCAACCTAAATGTCCATCAACTGATGAATGGATAAAGAAGATGTGGCACATATATACAATGGAATATTACTCAGCCATAAAAAGAAATGAAATTGAGTTATTTGTAATGAGGTGGATGGACCTAGAGTCTGTCATGCAGAGTGAAGTAAGTCAGAAAGAGAAAAACCAATACCATATGCTAACACATATATATGGAATATTTTTTAAAAAGTGGTTCTGAAGAACCTAGGGGCAGGACAGGACGTAGAGAATGGACTTGAGGACACGGTGAGGGGAAAGGGTAAGCTGGGACGAAGTGAGAGAGTGGCACGGACATATATACACTACCAAATGTAAAATAGATAGCTAGTGGGAAGCAGCTGCATAGCACAGGGAGATCAGCTCGGTGCTTTGTGTCCACCTAGAGGGGTGGGATAGGGAGGGTGGGAGGGAGACGCAAGTGGGAGGGGATATGGGGATATATGTATATGTATAGCTGATTCACTTTGTTATAAAACAGAAACTAACACACCATTGTAAAGCAATTATACTCCAATAAAATGTTAAATATATATATATCTCCTTAAGGGGAAAAGAGAAAATATCGTATCCATGAAATAAGAAGAAGGTATAAAAAGGGAACAAATAAAAACGAAGAGCTTTTAGAAAAGAAAAATATGACAGCGAAAAGAAAAAGTCCAGTACAAGAACTGGAAGATTAAGTTTAAAAAAAAAAAATCTGCCAAGGAAATCCACACTGAAAGAAAAACATAAGAGAATTTGAGTATCAATGTAGACTGTTGTTGAACAGCTGACGAACAGAACTGACAGAAAGGAAAGTGAAAGTGGTTGGGGGAAAATTATCAAATAAATAATATAAGAAACATTACCAGAACTAAAGTTTACAAATCTGAAAAATGAAAGGCCTTGTGAGAGTCTGGTATAACTAATGAAAATATCCACGTCAAGAAATCTTAGGACACTAGAGATAAAGAGAAGATCCTAATAACTTCCAAACGAGAGAGTAGTAAACCCGAGACACACAAAGGGTCAGGAATAAGAATGGCATCAGACTTGTCAAAAGCTATATTGGAACACAGAGGACAATGAAACAATTTTTTTTCTCAGGAACTCTTTTTTCTCTCAAAACAAGTGAGCAAAAGAAGAAAGAGGAAAATACGCGCTTCAAGAAAACAGAAAATTCAATGAAGGAAAAAGGCAAAGGAAAATCCCGGGACCACAGCCCTCCAGAGCTACTGGTTCAGATCAGGGCAAGAGGACACAGGATCCAGGAGAGATGTTTCCAGGGAGAAAAAGTCAGGAGGGAGGGTACAGGGAGAATGTGAGAGAGAATCTGACAGATTAACCCCGAGGGGAATTGTACTGGGAGACCAGAAGAGAGTATAGAAAGACATACTAATGGGTACAAAGAAATCAAGTCCAGTGAAAATCAAGGGAGTTAGTAACTCCAGAGAAAGGAAAACATACATGAGAGAAGAAATGTAATCACAGTACACTACATGGCTCAGGCAACAATATTTATAGTCATAATTTTATAAACTCTGAAATACTGATTGAACCAAAAATCATGGAGAAAGACTGGAGGGTTGTGTAAGAGAGCTAAGTTCTCTCTACCAGAGGAGATATTCCACAGATAGTGAGTAAAACTGATGACTCAAGGGGAAGGATCATACACTTATTGAGAAATATGGAAGTCATTCCAAGAGAAACAACTAAAAGAGCTGAAAGTAGTCAGAGGATGAGAGGGAGAGCTTTATCATGTAGTGAATAAGACAATTACTCTTCACGGAAGACTTTTATAGCTTTTACCTAACGATGAACATCAGTTCTGATATACTACTACGAAGTGCCTTAGCTCTACACTTTATTTATTATTTATTTGGGTTGCGCTAGGTCTTAGTTGCGGCATGCAGGCTCCTTAGTTGTGGTATGAGGGCTCCTTAGTTGTGGTATGAGGGCTCTTAATTGCGACATGCATGCGGGATCTAGTTCCCTGACCAGGGATCGAACCCCAGCCCCCTGCATTGGGACCACGGAATCTTAACCACTGCACCACCAAGGAAGTCCCTGGTTCTACACTTTAAAACGTAGATTATCATGTCCCTGTAAACACTTACTATCAAAAGGCAAAGAAATTCCTCCTATCCTACCCCTTTCATCACAGGCCTGCAAAGCCCTCCGTGACAAGATGAACTGAATCAGACTAGACAGTCTTCTGCTGGCCTGAATAAAATACCAACTGTCTCCAACTTGCAGATGGATTTGTTTCAGAAATCCCCAGGCCAGTTGTTTGGAACTTGGGAATGTTTTTTCTTCCTCATCCCTATCCCAGGAGACATATTTTAGATGATTATTCATCACAGGATTCTGGATGGTGGCTTCCTTGGATTGAGGAGCAGGGAAATGGATGGGGGGAAGGGGGGATGACCATAAGTAAGATGTAGGTTATTGTTAAGACTGAGCTTTTGTGTTGGATGGTGGGTTCACGGATACTTATTACCTTATAAAATTATATTAATAAACAAGTAAACAATAAAAGCAGGACCAATGATAAGAATGTGTCATGAACCAAAAATTATCAACCCATTTCTATATACCTGAAGCCCAGTGGAGACAAAAACATATTATCCCAGGATCCTGTTTAGCTGATAATATAATAGATGGCACATTTACCGATATAATCAGCAATTACCTGAAATAATTTTTTTTTTAATTTTTATTTATTTATTTATTTTTGGCTGTGTTGGGTCTTCGTTTCTGTGCGAGGGCTTTCTCTAGTTGTGGCGAGCGGGGGCCACTCTTCATCGCGGTGCGTGGGCCTCTCACTGTCGCGGCCTCTCTTGTTGCGGAGCACAGGTTCCAGACGCGCAGGCTCAGTAGTTGTGGCGCATGGGCCTAGTTGCTCCACGGCACGTGGGATCCTCCCAGACCAGGGCTCGAACCCACGTCCCCTGCATTGGCAGGCAGATTCTCAACCACTGCGCCACCAGGGAAGCCCTGAAATAAATATTTATTAAACATATCCTCAGGGGTAACACACTTAGCAAGTCCTATGGTTATGGTAATCCATAGAGACACGGCCCCAGGGCTGGGCGTATTGGAGAATCATCTTTATCTTTCAGAATTCATAAATTATATGTAAATATATGGACCATTTCAAAGGTCTTTAAAACATACACGTAGTAGTTCCCTTATGTATCCCATGACTAGCAATCCAAAAAAGAAAAAGAAACACAACTGTAAAATACGTTAGGAAAAGTATATTTTTATCTTGAGTGTTGGGACTGTGAAAGCAGATTTGATTAAGAATATGGAGAGTTCCAAGAAGATCCAAGCAGGATCTGAAGAGATACCAGGGCCCTTTTGAGGCCTATAGTTGCTGATGGTGCTGGTCCTTCCCTCTCCCTTGACACATACGTCCTTGAGTGCTGCTTTAAGCTCATCAGTCAAGATTAGGGACATATTTAGGTATAGTAAGTACATGTTAATACCGTGAAAGTAACTAAAGTCTCTAAATTCTCTACAAAAAGCAAATTTTCCCATTATTTCCTGATTCTTCCTCTCTTTTAAGCACATTCTTCTTCCAGAGTTTCTCTCCAGTTCTCTTGAGTTTCCTTCTCTCATTCTAAAAATGTCTCTGAGAGTCTCAAGTACGAAACAGGCTTTAACCCAGAGAGATTCTGGTTTGACACCGTATTCCACACACCTCACAGACTACACACACTCACCTCACATATACCTGCTGGCTGCTCCACAGCCTGCAGAACCCTGGAGGTCAGGTCATACATCAAGGCCAAGGCTCCACATGGGCTCATTCAGAGAAAATGTACGAACCCTGCAGTTACACCTTTGCTGGGGGCTGGGCCTGTAGGCAGGTGATGCCTGATTCGTGGTCCCAAGACACACAGCCTTGTCTGCCTGCCTCCCAAAGCTATAGGAAAATAATAGGCAAGGTAGTTAGCAGAAAGGTTTAGGAGGAAAAAGTTCTCATGATTTGAGCAACGCTTCCATAGCATTTGCTCTTTGCCAGGTCCAAGTGCTTTACGAAAACTATTAACCTGTGAGATAGACACTGTTATACACATTAAAAGATGGAGGCCAGAGAAAGTAAGTAACCTGTCTAAGGTCACACAGCTACAAAGCGATGGATTTGATCCAAGCAGTCTGGCTCCAGAATCTGTGCTCTTTATTATGATTCTGTGCAACCTCCTTCAACCTGAGATAGGAAGCCTTCTCTCTACCCTTCTAATTCCTGGAATCACTAATGAGCTGATTTTTCTATAAAAACAAAGAGAGTGCTTAGCATAAACCCAGAAGCTACCTTTCCAGCCAAGCAGAGGGGCAGAAGCTACAATGGGGAGTGAAGGAAGGAGGGCCAGGGAACAGGTGCTTTAGACACTGAGAATCGGGTCTTCCTGACCAGACACACATGCAGTGGATAATCCTAGTGGCCAAGGGAGGGAGAGTTGATGCCAGGTATGGAGGTCACTCACAGATAGAAAATAAACCACAAGAATCCACTTGCCAATGCAGGGGACACAGGTTCGAGCCATGGTCGGGGAAGATCCCACATGCTGCAGAGCAACTAAGCGTCACAACTACTGAGCCTGCGATCTACAGCCCGCGAGCCACAACTACTGAAGCCCGTGCGCCTAGAGCCCGTGCTCCGCAACAAGAGAAGCCACCACAGTGAGAAGCCCACGCACCACAACGAAGAGTAGCCCCCTCTCCTCGCAGCAACTAGAGAAAGCCCGCGTGCAGCAACGAAGACCCAACGCAGTCAAAAACAAATATAAATTTAAAAATTAATTAAAGAAAAAAAAAAAGAAACCAGAAGTGGAGGTTAACGTCTGCCTGAACTGAGAAGAGGATGCTCTGGCTCTCTGTGGATGGAGCACATTGAAAAATGAAGCCAAACCACTCTCATCAGAGAAGCATATAAATAGCATTTACAGACCTTGGCTTCTGTGCCCATTTAATTCTGTGAACTCTCAGAAAAGGCCTACTATGAGGAAAGCACGACATACGACAGAATGGAGTAAGGAACACGGCCCAGATTTTTCTCGTCTCAGTGAAGTCTTGATTGTGGGCTTGGTATGCGTGAGTGGAGACCTCAGCTGCCAAGGGCACTTGAGAGCATCTGACAGCACAGTCTGCGGGGCTGAGAGCAGCTGAGCTTCTTGGAAGCACCACCAGTTGGAGGGAAAATAAATAAATAAATGGGGAAAAACCAGAGGAGCCCACGTTCGTCAAGATAAAAGAAATCCACAATAGGAAGGTCAGTCACTCTAAGAATAACTGTCCTGCAAACACAAAACCAAGGCAAATATAACGTCCCCCATCTCAGCCCCAATCATCTGCCTTTTGAAGTCAGTGCTATGTTTCTGTATTTTTTTCTCCTTTATTCCCTATGGGTTCTTCTAAGGTAGGCCATTCTCTGTGAAAAGATATATGTGAGGGAGGTTTCATTTGACATCCGTTTTCCAGCTATTAAATTTGCGTTGGTTATTTTTAGAACAAAAGATAGTTTAAGAAATAATTAGATGCCCATATGTGATACAGGCCAGATAGCGGCAAGTGTTTTTAAGATTATGTCTAAAAAATTCAAACTGACTGAAAAGTAGGAAAAAATGATGTGGATTTGAAGTTTATTCAAATGATCAGGTTTTTAAAATTCAGCAGTATAATGTAGCTGTACCTCGATTTCCCCAGTTGCATGCCTCACTGTTGTTTGCATAAAACAACTGCCCCGACCCCTCCCAGCCCCCAGTCTGTGAGGCCAGCATGATCAGTTGGGCTTCCAGCAGTGGTGATGGATTTGCTGTGATCCACCCTCACCCTCTCCTGTTTCTGCCCATGATGAATGGACACCATTACAAGATGGCGTCTGGGGTTAGGAGTGCAGCCTAGGGGAGCTCACCCCCATGGGGGAATCAAACCCTGGACCTTGGCCTCTTTTGTGTGATGCCTTAACCTACAGAACTAATCAGCCATGGAAAAATAAGGATGCTTATCACTGACTTGCCAAATAGCAGTGTTCGAGAATATATTCTTTTTAAAAAAGAAAGAAAGAAGGGTGATCTTAGAAGCTTTGCTTCCACAGTAAAACACCTATTTAAACACCAACTAATATTATTTTAAGTCAGGAACAGAGGCAGTGGCAATAAAAGAGGTTTCTCTAAGTCAACAACTGGCTAGAGACTACATGTGCCTACAAAACGAGTTTCATAAGATCGTGCTTATTTTAGAAACATCAATACTAAAACAACAGTAACAGTTTTTCCCCTTAGTTTAAGCACTGCTTGGATATGCATTATATCCAGCCAAGCGATAACTGAACAAATTCCCCTCTTAAATTTCCCCAAGTTCAAGTACAAGGCTTTGAGCATACCACAAGCTTTATAAAACAGCCCAGCTTTAAGTATGCAATAATCGCTCATTTCCTGGCCATTAATTCAGACATCACGCAATCACTCAAAAGCATCCATTTTCCTTTGCTGCTATTTTGGGGACTGCCGCCCTATTGTCATCCCTGCCTTAGACCCCTGACTTCGCCTTCTTTTAATTAGAGCAGCAAGAACGACAGGCGGAGTCAGTCTGCTGAGGGTGATCCATCACAGGGCTCACTTTGCTCCCTGGCCTCGTAGATGACAGTTTATAAACAGGACATCTTGGATATCAAGATAACTGCTTAAGGAAACAGAAGAACAAATGGTGACCATCTTGTAAGCTACTTGCCTAAGACTATAAACTCTAGTCTAGGGCTGTATTTACTGACACTGTGTTTTTTTTATATAAATTTATTTATTTATGGCTGTGTTGGGTCTTCATTGCTGTGCACGGGCTTCTCATTGCAGTGGCTTCTGTTGTTGCGGAGCACAGGCTCTAGGTGCATGGGCTTCAGTAGCTGTGGCTCAAAGGCTCTAGGGCACAGGCTCAGTAGTTGTGGCGCACGGGCTTAGTTGCTCCACGGCACGTGGGATCTTCCCGGACCAGGGCTCGAACCCGTGTCTCCTGCATTGGCAGGCGGATTCTTAACCACTGTGCCAGCAGGGAAGCCCATGACACTGTGTTTTGATTAAATATCCAAATAGACTTTACCAATGATGATACTTTAGAAGATGTTTTGTCTGAGCTTGCTCTCAAACTGATGTCATAACCTAAGAGTTGCCCACGGTGTTAACTCATATTCTCACAACTGAGCGATGGGATCTGCTTTTGAGCTAAATCCTTTCCACATTGGTCAACAGCAGTAGTCCCAGTCCTGAAAAAGAAAAAAACTCAACACTCGTGGGCTCATTCATTGTCATTACAGAAAGCACTACATATTAGCCTGCAGAGTATTGAATACTACTATTCAATAGTATTTTCCAGGTAAAACTAAAGGACTGATTTATGCCTGCTGTAATCTAACCCTGTTATCCGGAAGAGAAGACATAGGACCCAAAGTTATATTGCGCTGTAATTCAACTCTACAATGTGGTGAGCTGGTGCGTGTGCTAGGTGCTGGATTACAGATACCCAGCCTTGCACTGCAGAAGCTCATGACACACGTAAAACCAGCAGTGTACAGTACCGAAGATGCTAAGACACAGGCTAGAGCCAGTCTGCCTAGATTTGACTCCCAGCTCCTCCATTTAGGGTGCAGTTTACTTAAAACATCTGTATCTGTTTCATTACTATTTTGATGTATTTCCTTCCAGTCTTCTGTGTCTGTACCTAATGTATATATACACATATACATACAACAAAGTTGAAATCATATTTTTGCATATTTACATATTTTATACACTAAAGAATACATCAGAAGCATTATTCCATGTTAATATTATTTCTCATGCCTTATAAGAATACACTGTATACATACCCATTAACTTATCAAGCAACTGCCGATTGTTGGACATTTACACTGTTTCCATTTTTCACTATGGTAAATTGTGATGCATATTTTTTCCTATCTTCTAAAAGAGTTTAACAGTATTGGGTTGAAATATTCCATGAAAGATTTAAAAATCTCAATAAAATTGTTAAAACCCAATAGTTTAGGAGGTAATTATTCCATAACTTTTTCATTCTTCCTTGGTGATGTTCTATTCCTTTTTTTTTTTTTTCTTTTTTTTCAGTACGCGGGCCTCTCACTGTTGTGGCCTCTCCCGTGGCGGAGCACAGGCTCCGGACGCGCAGGCTCAGCGGCCATGGCTCACGGGCCCAGCCGCTCCGCGGCATGTGGGATCTTCCCAGACCGGGGCACGAACCCGTGTCCCCTGCATCGGCAGGCGGACTCTCAACCACTGCGCCACCAGGGAAGCCCTATTACATTTTTTAAAACAATGCAGACTTTACAGATACTGTAAGATAGAAAATAAATTCGATATTGAACAATGAATGTTGATTGACTTCCTAGGCTATTTCCAGGCATTGATTTAAGTGCTGAAGATACAGCACTGAACAAAACAGACCAGCTTCAGCCTTCATGGAGTTTACCTGCCAGCAGAGGAGACAGAAAAACAAACGCACAAATAAACATAAAGTATTTACATCAGAAGGTGATGGTACTTGAGAAAAAGCTTGAGAGGGACACAGGTAGTGCCTGACAGGATGGGGGAGGTGCTATTTTTTTCTAGAGTAGCCAAGGAATAATTCAGTAAGAAGGTGATATTTGAGCAGAGATTGAAGAAAGAGAGGTGAGAAAGTGGTCCAGGCTTAGTGAACAAGAAACAGCATGGAGGTCCGTTTGACTGGAGCCTGGTAGGTGAAGGAGGATGTGGTAAAGGTGTGTTCAGAGAAGTAGGAGTGGCCAGATCGTGTTGGGCTTAAAACAACTTTGTAAGCACTTGGAGTTGAGTTGGTAGACATGAGTTCTTAATAGATGCTTTCATACACATTCTGAAAGTATCCAATTCTTTCTGAAGTCGTTACACTCCAACTAACACTATCTAGTATGCATTCTCATTGACGCATTTTTATAGACCTTCTTCCCATTCTAATAACCCAATATAAGTCCTATTAAAATCATTCTTATCCAAATGGCTATTCATGAGTTTAAGAGCTCTGTTCTTAAAAGCTTTGTGATTTTGTCAAGGAGAGAGAAGTATAAAGGCTAAAAACAAAAGGCAAGTAGAAGTCAACATTTTCCTGTACAAAAAATGAGTTTCCATAGAGATCAGAATTGGGACCATCTGATGTTTTATAAGTATCCTGCAAGACAGCACAAGAAAAAGCTCCTGGATTATAAATGATACTAAGATAGCTAACATGTGAAATGCCCATAGAAACAAAATACTAGAAGGATCTCTCAAAATTCTGTGATTTCATGTAAATGAAATGAGTGATGAGTGTCAGCATTTAGAAGTCATGCAAAATGTCCCTATGAAACTCCAGGATCTGGGTTTTCAGTTATACCAAAGAATTCAGGGGCTTTCTCTACAGATACTGCCCCCCTGCCATGGGTACAAAGAAGTGGATAAATGTAGGATGGCATCAGAAAATGTAACAAATAAACATTCTTTCAAATAAATATGTACTGAACACAGACTATGTGCACTGTGTTTGCTGCTGGAAATACAAAGCTTAGAGTCTCACAGCATGACAAATTGATGGAATGTGATGAATTCTTTCCTGGATGACATCACATAATGCTACATGGAAGGAGAACACATAGCCTAGATGGTCAGGGGCAAGGAAGGTAAAAGAAGTGGTGGGAGTTAGCTGGAGGCAGATGGGTTGAAAGGATTTGGTGTCCCAGAATGAAAAAACTAGAAGAGAAAAGGCCCACAGGGAACCTAGGAGGTGTTGATGAAGCTCTTCTAAGTGGGTGGAGTGGAAGTGGAGAGATGGGGTCTGGGAGTGATGAGGGGTGAGAGGTAAATACTTGTTCTTATCCTCCTGAGTACAATGGTACATCTGTATCTGGAAAAGTGTATGCAATTCTGGTCCTTGTACTTAACATCCACACATGGCCAGAAGCTTAGGTAAAAGGCGAGTAAAATGATCATGTTTGTGAAGCAGTTTTCATAGAAAGAGAGTCTTAATAAATTAAGATTCCCTACCTCATAAAGACTAAAAGGGAAAATGTACCAAAATCTATGAAATTAAGATAAACAATTAGTAGGGTAACATGATGTACTTACTCATTAAATCCCACAGATCAAATTCTAGACAAAATCCAGCCAACCAGAGTATTTCATACATTAACCCTATCTAAGTCAATGTCTCCTAAACTTGCAGAATCTCCAAAAGATGGGCCTTGAAATTTATATTTTAACAAATGTCTCAGATGCTTCTTATACTTAGGCAAGCCTTATACAGCTTAATGAATACGGTATGTAGGTGCTTCTAAAACATACTTACGTTTCAATAGTTTGTAATAAATGAATGTGTTCTAAGTAAGAGCTCGGCTCTTACTTTGTAACTAGAATTTGTAACTAGAATCACAAATACAACTGTTTCACAGCCCAAATCCCAAACTCCAAATGGTTGGAACAAGGGTAAGAGCTTCATTAGTCTGAGTCAAATTTGATCCCTTGTTTTTTGGTCAGTTCACTGCTTGCTAAAGCCTTCAACAAATGGCAGGGGAAACATCACAAATCAACCAAGGACAGATGCTGATTCACTATATAGGGACACCCACAGTCTGAAAAGTCCAGAAAGACCTTTTCCTGGATAATATAGGAGACCAAGAGAAGTTTCTTCCGGGCAAAATTTCTCATATGCTGGGCTTCCCTGGTGGCGCAGTGGTTCGGAGTCCGCCTGCCGATGCAGGGGACGCGGGTTCGTGCCCCGGTCCGGGAGGATCCCGCATGCCGCGGAGCGACTGGGCCCGTGAGCCATGCACCTCCGGAGCCTGTGCTCCGCAATGGGAGAGGCCACAATGGTGAGAGGCCCGTGTACCACAAAAAAAAAAAAAAAAAAAAAATTTCTCATATGCTAAACAAGTGCAACAACTGTACAAACTAGGTTTACAACTTAATAAAGGTTACCAGCCAAGATCAGGATCACCCTACTACAGCCAAATAACTTCTTAAGAGAAGTATGTGAATTTCTTGTATAATAGGGAAAAGACACTAACGCCAAAAGAAGGCACCTGTTATTTTTAAAACACGTATTGCCCTCACGTGATGAGTGTGTAGGCCATTTGATAATGGTAAGTCACCTATTCAGATGCTTTCCCAGGAATGGGTTGTGTTCATTCTATCACTTCTGTTTCTCCATATAATTAAAGACTGGCCACTTGTGATGTGGACCATTATTTAGAAAAGGAGATAATTCTCTAAAAATGTCAGCCCTAGTCATAGGTACCTATCAACTATCTTTCATTACTTAGCACTTTGTATTACAAGACCCTTTTCAAAATAAATTATGAGCCAATATACTTGTTCATCTGGTATATCTGTGGACCCCAGACACACATCAATGTTATTTTCTTATTTCCCCTTCAGTTCACTGGATGATAGATCTTAGCGCTGAAATGTTTCTTTCAATTAAGCTTGCAGTAGATCTAAAGATTCAGGATTGTAAATTCATTGTGATGGGGGTAACATAGGAGAACAATACCACTGCTGGTGTCCCTGGATATCCAGATGTAAGCGGGTAGGGGTCCCTTATAACAAGTTTCAAATTATATCTTTGTGTGAGTGGATTCAATGTCTATGAAGGAGACAGAATCGAAAAATCAAAATCCAATAAAAGGAACACTGGGCATGCAAAATTCGTAGTTGTGAAATATTTAACAAAAGCCAAATATTGAACTTGGACTGGGGAAAGAAGACTTTGTTCCTATTTTGACCTGTTGGAGGTGAAGTGGAAACACCCAGTCTCACAGCAAGCCAGAAAGCAGAAAGTGGCTGTGTGAGCCAGCTCAGCGAGACTTAACTCCCTACGGAAGGGGGGTGTTTTCATTCTCAGAACATTGTACCTTACTATTTAATCATTCTAAAGGTTCTAAATGCCGGACAGGTAAGTTGTACCAGGGCCTCTGGACAAGGATTACAGACAGGTGTCTATAAAGACAAAATAAACACATAGGTTTGGGCTTATTTTAGCCACAGTTCTGTATTAAACTTTATAGATAGTAAATTCTTACCATATTCTTACCATGAATATGGTTGCCAAATTTAGCAAAGAAATATACTGAACACCAGTTAAATGTGAATTTCAGATAAATGATAAATAAATTTTTATTATTGAAGTAGGTCCCACACAATACTTGGAACATACAAAAATATATTTGTTCTTTATCTGAAATTCAAATTTAACTAGGCATCCTACATTTTATCTGGTAATTCTACCAGCTCACTGCCACAAAGGAAGACCACATTTGAGTCTACTATAAGAAACTAAATTTAAACTAATTTGCCTGGTTCAATATTAGCTGAAGACCACGAGTGCTTAGGCCAAGAGCAGTAGATTTGGTGCAAAGGAAAACCTCAGTGATAATCTTGTCCTTTCCTAAAGTAGAAGGACATTGCATGTTAATGTAATGCTTTTATTTTTGTTAAATTCCCTGGAGTTAACATAATACAAAACGTAATACTTTGCATTTTATAGTAGCCTGTGTGAGGAATGTCATCTCTACAAGAGTTTATGCACATTTCTCACGAGACTACAGTGACAAGGGACTAAGTACACACCTGAATTATATTTAACATAGGGAAGGAAGGGGTTGTTGATATGACCCTTAACACTTATAGATGGGCAAATCTGGGGGGGTTGACTTGTTTGGGTTTAAGGTTTGTGTATATGCGTGTGTTTCAGGGTTCCCCCTTACAACAAAATAAATCTCAGAAAAGCACTGACAGGACTCCCCTGGTGGCACAGTGGTTAAGAATCCACCTGCCAATGCAGGGGACACAGGTTAGAGCCCTGGTCCAGGAGGATCCCACATGCCGCGGAGCAACTAAACCCGTGCACCACAACTCCTGAGCCTGCACTCTAGAGCCCGCAAGCCACAACTACTGAAGCCTGCATGCCTAGAGCACGTGTTCCACAACAAGAGAAGCCACCACAATGAGAAGCCCACACACACCGCAACGAAGAGTAGCCCCCGCTCGCCGCAACTAGAGAAAGCCCACGTGCAGCAACAGTGACCCAACGGAGCCAAAAAAAAAGAAAAAGAAAAGAAAAGCAGTGACTATTGCACTGATATGAACAAATTATTTTTTTAAGTTGGCAATAAAAAATAAAAGTATAAATATTTTGGGCAATGCAGAATATGTTTATCTCTTGTTATAAAAAGGTAACTGTAAAGGGCACAGAATACCTCTAATTAAACATTTATTTAAGAAATTCATTTGTAGTAAAAATACCAAGTTGACTCAAGATCAAAGATTACCATATATCATTCATTTCCAATTATATGAGATATCTTTGAGACTGAAGAAATTATTCAGCCAGCTACTATATTTCTTGGGTATTTGGATTTTTTTTTTTAGTATACATAGAATCCTATTATTTCCCGTTATGCACCTGGAAATCAGAAACTGATTTCAAAATAAAACTGAGATTGCACTTTATTACACACATTAGTTTCCCTCTTTTTATCTAGAAATCACTTAAGCAAAAGAAATTCACCTTAATTGTTTTTTATGTTCCTGAAACCTGGCAGTGCCTTACTCACCATAGGCACTCAGTAAGTTGTGTTAAATGGCTGAATCAATGATTCCAGCAAGACTTGTTTGGAAAATAATTCAGATATTATATACAATATTAAAAAGTGTCGAATGCCTTTTGGCATGGGTTTCATCAGATAAGATTTGAAATGAGTTTTTTTTTTTTTAATCTATATAATTGGGGAATCTAAAAAACAACTGAAGTCAAGCTTGAGCTCTAAGCCAAAATGGTGTATTGGTTTTCTCTACATTGGGGAAGGAGTCCATCTGCGTCTGTGGAGGAGAGCAGCAGACATTCCTGGATCTATTCATATCTTCAAGGAGACTCCCTCATGAAAGGAGGAAGTTTACCTACCACTTTCTCATTTGCCAGCTCTTGTTTCGAATACCATTCTAGCAAAAAGACAAACATTCTTTTTCTTCTATAACATTCTAACTCCAAATAAAATGAAATAAAAATTAAATGTGAGTTTCTTCACCAACACAGTGATAATAAAGCCAAGATCACAGTTTTAACACCCAGATGTGTCCACTGGCATACTACAGAGAAAAACCAGGGCATGAAAATAAACCATAGCCCTCTCTACTCACACCTGCATTCATGATGCCTTAATAAAAGAGACTACTACACACTTTACATTTAACTAGCTCAGCACCTATAAGGTAAGCATTACATACTCATCTTACAAACAAAGAAACTGACTGCCCAAGGTCATAACCAGAAAGAAGTGCTAAGATTTGAACCCAGGTCTGATTGATTCCAAAAGCATTGCTTTTGCTAAAGCATCAGGATGCCCCCCATTATACCAAGGGCAGATGGCTTACGGCAGGCCATCATTGCTACTGGCTAGTTACTTTGGTACACATATCTGATTAAGACTGGATCAGGGGTGTCTTTTCCTATCTGAAAGGGCAGCAGACAATTCTGTTCTTTTATGGGGTGAGAAATGCCAAAGTTAGGACAAATCAGCTTTCACTAAGAACTGCAGAGGGGCACATAAAATCAGATTAGCACAAAAAGAATGAGATACATTATTATTTCTTTCACTGTTATTTTTGGATTTCTGTTCTCTGTATTTTTCATGCTAGCTTGCTGAAATATCAAGGTTAATGTCTCAGTCAGGTTCCAACTTCCCAAATGACCTTTATCCCAATTACCCTTTGATGCAACACCTACTTCAGAAAAATTAACCTTCAAAGTGCTCCTGAAATAGAACATTCTCTATAGATCTGTATCCCCTAAAAAATAAGCACTTCCCTCTCATCTTCCACTCACTTTTGGAGTTAAACAAGTTGAGGTAGCTGGGTCTACCGAATATAGCACATACTATCAAGGCTCAAATATTAAAACAGTATCATTTTGATACACTAATAAACAGAACAATAAAACAGAATGAAAATCCAGAAGTAGATCCAGCTGCATATGGAAATTTAGTATATGATAAAGGCAGCATCTCAAATCAGTAGGGGAAAATGGATTTTTTAATAAGTAGCATTGGATGAACTTGAGAGCTATATGTAAGTTTTCTAAACCTGAGAATGATATAAATCCAGAGATCCCAGAATTTCGATAAACCCCAGTAAGAATAAGTGTACATGCATGCACGCACACACACACACACACACCACCACCACACCAAGGTATCAAATTGCTGAAAACTAGGAAAAATTAGAAAATCTTAAATATAGACAGAGGAAAAAAGATACATTACATAAAGAGAAACATAAAAAGAATGACCACAGATTCACATCCAAAAGAATGTAACAAAAAGACAATATCTTTAAAATGTTTAAAGAAATTATTGCCAATTTAAAATTCTAAGCCTAAAAAAATCCTTCAAAGTGAAGGCAAATAGACAGTTTTAGAGACAAATAAAAGCTGAGAGAATCTGTCATCAGCAGACCTGCACTGCAAGGAAGGTTCTCAGACTAAAAGCACAAAAAAGAATGAAAAACACTTAGCAATGGCAAATATGAGGATTTATGTGAAAGACTTTTTTCTCATTTATTAATTTCATTAAAAGACAATTGACTAAGAGCAAAAACAATAAAAATATATTTTGGGGTGTATAACATATGTATCAATAAAATAAATGACAATAATAATCAAAGGATGGGAGGGGGAAATGGAAGTATATCATTGTAAAGGCCTTACGTTATACAGGAAGTGGTACATTACTATTTGAATCTAGACTGTAACAAGTTAAAGATGCTTATTCCAAAGCCTACAGCAACCACAAAAATAAATAAATAAATAATGGGCGAGAGGGGGCAATAAAAAGCCAATAGTAAAATTCAAATGGAATACAAAAAAATTACTCACTCTCAAATAAAGAAAGAGAAGAGGAAAAAAGAAGGAATGAAGAACAGATAGGATAAATAGAAAACAAAGAGGACTATGGTAGACTTAAAGCCAAATACATTGATGATTACATTAAATATTAATGGAATAAATATTCTAATTAGAAGTCAGAGATTGTCATACTGGATTTTTTTTAAAGCAATATCCAACTGTATGCTGTCTAAAATGTACTTTATAAGCTAAAAAGTAAAAGTATGGGGAAAATATACCATACAAGCACTAACTATAAGAAAACTGGAGTAGCCACAGAAATATCAGACATAGTAGATATCAGAACAAGGAACAAAGAGGAACATTTCATAATGATAAGACAGTAAATGTATCAAGAAGATATAACAATATTAAATGTGTATTCACTTAATAAGAGAGCTTCAAAATATAAGAAAGCAAGAACTAACAGACCTGAATGGAGAATTTACAATCCACGAGTATAGCTGAAGACTTCAATGCTCCTGTTCTAGTAATTGATAGAACAGGTATACATAAAATCAGTAAGAATATAGAAGACAAACAACACTATAACCAATTTGGTCAAATTGACATTTATAGAACACTATAGACAAAAACAACAAAACGTAAATTTTTTTCAAGTGCATATGGAACATTCACCAAGATAGACCTTACGGTGGACCATAAAACAATAAATGTAAAAGGACTGAAATCATATGGAGCATGTTTTCTGACCATAATGGAATTAAGTTAGAAATCAATAATAAAAAGATACTTGGAAAATCCTCAAATATTTTTAAATAATACATATATGGATTGAAGAAGAAATCACAAGGGAAATGATATGCTATTTTGAACTGGAGGATACTAAACAGTCATCATAAATCTAAGCAGTGGCAAGAGAGACTTTATAGCTTCAAATTCTTATATTAGCAAAGAAAAAAATGTCTAAAATAAACTATGCTTCCACCTAAGGAAGGTAGAAAAAGAAGAATAAATCAAACCCAAAGTGAGTAGAGAGAAGGAAATCATAAAGCTGAGTATGGAGCTAATTGAAATAGAAAATGGACAAAGTACAGTGAAAATCAATGAATCCAAAAACAGGTTCTTTAATAACATGAATAAAATTATAAACCTTTGGCCAGACTGATCAAGAAAAAACAGAGAAAACAGAAATTAATAATACTATGTATCAAATAGGGGACATCACTACATATCATACAAATATTAAGAGGATAAGAAGGGAATTTTATGAACAAGTTTAAACCAACATATTTGATAACTTAGATGAAGTGGACAACTTCTTTTAAAGACACAATCACTAAAGAAACACAAGACGAAACAGAAATTCTCAATATTCCTATATCTACTAAATATATTGAAATCATTAACAAAACTCCCAGAAAGAAAAGTTTGGGACCAGATGGTTTCACTAGTGAATTCTATCAAACGTTTAAGGAAGAAATAATGTCTATAGAAAATAGAAGAGAGGGAATTTTTTAAAAATCATTTTATGAGGCCAACATTAATCACGTTGATACCAAAATAAGACAAAGACACTACAAATTCCTTAAGAACACAGGTGCAAAATTCCTTAATAAAACATATGCAATTTGAATTCAGCAATATCTAAATATAACATACTATACCATGACCAAATGGGTTTATCTCAGCAATTCAAGGGTGGATTGATACTTTAAACCAACCAATGTAATTCATTATGGTAACGGAACAAAAGAGAAAATTTCATTTCACTAGAAATTAAACAGAAAGAAGAACCCCACAACAAAATATTGGGTTGGCCAAAAAGTTCATTTGGGCTTTTCCATAAGATGTTACAGAAAAACCCAAACGAACTTTTTGGCCAACCCAATACAACTAGAAGGGAACTTTCTCAACCTGATAAAGGGAATCTATGAAAAAAATTACAAAAAATGTCATGTAATGGTGAACATATGAGATTCTAATATTGAATAATAACATGGATTACTTAGTGATAAAATTTTTTAAAAAGTGTTAAGAACTGTACACTAAAAACTATAAAACATTGCTAAGAAAAATTAAAGAAGACCTAAATATGTACTACAATAATTAGATGGAGGAAACAATATTATTTAGATGTCAATCTCCCTAAATTTAAGGAAATCCCAGTAAAAATCTCAGAAAGTTTTTGTTTTTGGTAAAACTTGACTAATGGATTCTAAAACTTATATAGAAATGCAAAGGACCTAGAATCACCTAAACTATTTTGTTAAAGAAGAATAACATAGGAGGACTTACTCTGCCTGATTTTAAGACTTATTATAGAACTATAGTAATCAAAACAGTGTGGTGTTGGCATAAGAACAGACATATAGATTGATGAAACAGAGTAAAGTGTCTAGAAACAAACTGTTACATATGTGGTCAACTGATTCACAATAAAGGTACCAGAGTAATTCAATATGGAAAGAACTGTCTTTTCAACAAATGGTGCTACAACAGCTGAATGACAATATGAAAAAAAAAAAAAAAGGTCTATGACCTTCACACCATACACAGAAATAAATGTAAAAACTAAGACTCTAAAATTTCCAGAATAAAATACTAGAAAATTTCCAGAATAAAATAATAGAAAATCTTTGTGGCTTTGGGGTGAGGAAAATTGTTTTTAAATGGGACACAGAAAGTACAAACGTAGAAAGAAAATAATAATAATTGTACTTTATCAAAACTTACAACTTTTGTTCTTCCAAAAACATTCTTTATAAAATGAAAAGGCAATCCACGTCCTGGGAGAATATATTCATAACGATGACAAAAGGCTTATACCCAGGATATTTTTAAAAATAAACTCTTAGAACCCAATTGAAATTGGACAAAAGGTTTAAACAGACACTTCACAAAAGGCGACACATGACTGGCCAGTGAGCCTACAAAAGATGCCCAATATCACTGTCATCAGGAAAATGTAAAATAAAATCACAGTGAAATACCACTACTCATGCACTAGAATGGCTAAAATTTAAATGACTGCCAACACCAAGAGATAGCAAGGATGAGGAGCAACTGAAACTTTTAAATATTGCTGGTAGGAACGCCACATAGTACAACCACTTTGGAAAATATTCTGTAGTTATTAATAAGTTAAATATACATGTGTCATATGACTCAGCAATTCAACTCCTAGATGTTTACCCAAATGAAAACATATATCCACACAAAAACTTATACACAAATGTGAATGTTTATAACAACTTTGTGCAAAATAGTCAAAAACTTAACACAAATGTCCATCAACAGGCAAATGTATAAACAAACTGTAGTATACCATATGATTTATAAAATGGATTTTTAAAAATGAACAACTGATACATGGGACAACAGGGATGAATCTCACATAGTGTTGATTGAAAGAAGTCAGACACAAAAGAGTACATATAATATGATTCCATCTATATGAAATTCTAGAATAGGTAAAGTTAATCTCTAGTGATAGAAAGCAAATTAGTGGTGGTCTAAGATCAGGAGTTGGGTAGGGAGTGAGGATTGCCTGCAAAGGGTCATGAAGAACTTTGGAGGATGATGGAAATATTCCATAGGTTGATTTTGATGATAGTCACCCAGATGTGTACTTTTCTAAACCTGAATACTGTACACCTAAAATTTACATTTACTATATGTAAATTATACCTCAATAAAATTGATTTTAAAAACTAGACTGAGATACTATTTCTTACCTATCAGATTAGTAAAAATCAAAGAGTTAGAAAACATATTTTGTTGATGAGGCTGTGAGGGGAAAAGTAACTCTCATACATTACTATGGACAATACAGAATTGGATTATCCATAGGAAACTTGCCAATAGTTACCAAACAACATATGCATTTACCTTTAACCCGCATATCTCACTTCTAGGACTTTATTACAAAGGTATATTAGCAAAAATATGGAAAAATATGCACACAAATTTTTATTAAAGCACAGTTTGTTCTGCAGTAGAATGCAGAACAATGGGAAAACACCTAGATACCTAGAGAATATGGTATATTCAGGACAGAGATACAAGCTAGACTTCTCTGAACATGTCTTGTGTATCATTTACATATATGAATATACTTATAATTATAGTTCCTAGCTCTGTTCACCGAAAATGCCTAAAACGATGACCAGCCCCAGGAGCAATGAGTATCACTAAATACCACTAACCACCAAAAAGAACCGGAGTTTTTAAGAGATACAGCTGATCCCACGTCTGAGAAAGAAAATGTATAAATGGATCACAATAAAAACCAAGGAAGCTGCCAAATACTACCCCAGTCAAAAGGACTCAGAGGTCAAGCTGAAAAACCTCCCACTGGCCAAAGATGGGACCATCTGAGCGTCAATAAAGATGACAAATGCGTGGATTAAACAAACAAACTTTTAAAAATCCATTTGTTCATAATGATTCTAAAACAACAACAACAAATACACTCATTGGTCATTGAAGAGCGTTAGGGAACAAATTCATTTATTTGGAAACTGGTAGATAAAGGGAAAGAAGATGCCATCAGCAAATTCAGACTGCAGAAAAGGCTACAGGACAAATACCTAGTTTTTGCCACAACTAAATGCCAAGAAAAAATAAAGAGATGGAGGAGTTCTTTATAGCTTAATCAAGAGTAAATGATGCATCAACCTGACAGCAATGTGTGGACTTTATTTAGATCTTTATTCAAACAAACATAATTTTCAAAATACCTTTATGAGGGCTTCCCTGGTGGCGCAGTGGTTGAGAGTCCTCCTGCTGATGCAGGGGACACAGGTTCGTGCCCCGGTCCGGGAAGATCCCACATGCCGCGAAGCAGCTAGGCCCGTGAGCCATGGCCGCTGAGCCTGCACGTCCGGATCCTGTGCTCCGCAACAGGAGAGGTCACAACAGTGAGAGGCCTGCGTACCGCCAAAAAAAAAAAAACCTTTATGAGACAACAAAGGAATATGAACATTGACTGCATATTAGATGATAGTCAGGTATTATTGTCAATTTTGCTAAGTGTTATAATGGTGCTTAATAAGGTTTCAAGAGAGCCCTTACCATTTAGAAATATATACTATGTTTAAAGATGATATATATCATCTAGGATCTGATCCAACACAATGACTTACAGAAAAAATGGGAAGAGAGGTATAGATGAAACAAGACTGTCCACGAGTTCATTACTGTAGAAGCTGGGTGATGGGTACAGGGAGTTTATTACATTAGTCTCTCTAGATTTTTGTATGTTTAAAATTTGTCATAATAAAAAAGATTTTTTAAGTGCCAAATGTTAACAGTTGAAAGAAAAAGGGAAATCAAGAACTGGACATGTGAGTAAAAATAGTCACGTACAGGAGAGATCAGACCTGGTGAAAGCTATTAATAACATGTAAAGAATTAGTTCCAAATCTCAATCAATGCAGAGAGTTAACAATCAGATAATATTTGATAAGTCCTGTTTGATTAATTAATCAATTAATTAATTAAGGCCATGAGGTCCCTGGAGCAGGAAGGGAAAAGCAGCATATGGACCATGAGGAAACAGGTGCCCAACTAGAGCAGAGACAGAAAGGGGGCACCTCAGTCTGGAGGGAATAGTTAGCAAAAAATAAGAGAACAGTGAGGATCTGAAACCAGGAACAAAGCAGTGGAATGAAGATGATGGGTGAATTCTAGAGACTATTCATAAGAACAACTGACAGTACTTAATATTGCAACGAGGAAGAGAGAGGAGCTAAAGCTGACTCAGTTCTGTTCAACAAATATTTACCAAGTATCTGCGTGCCTTTCAAGATCTCGAAGAACTAAGAGTCTTCTTGAAGAGATAAATAATTCAAACTATAACATATACAAATGTTTTATAACAGAAATTAGCATGAAAGTTGTAGGAGAACAGAGATGAAGGAACAACTGAATAAATACTGATATTAACCAAAATGGGGAAAATACTGGAGGAACAGTAGTTTAGAAAGGACTGTATTTTTTTTTAGGTGCTTATGGGACATTCTGTTGAATAGCTTCAATAGAGATGAGACATAGAGGTCATACATCAGCATAACGGCAATGACTTTCAAAATAAATAGACTAGTTAAGTTTGTTGGAAGACAGTTGCCACCTTTACACTTTGGTCCTATGAGTAAAATATTTGCTACTATCAGCATCTTCATCACATCTATTTATTTAAATCTTTCCTGAATGCTAAGTAAAGAATATTCTAATTTAATGTTACAATAAAGAATTCCTGAAATCACCTAAACCTTAATGTCAAATTCCCTGATGTAACATTTAAGTGCATCATTTAAGAGAGATTAAAACAATTTATTTATAAATGCTTGCCTCACTGTACTTATCAGTACAGATATAAAATAGCATAGTGATAATGGCTACCTTCAATGAGAAAAAATGTTATTTCAAAGATGGAAATGTAATAAATCTTTGTTTTAAAGGTTATATAATGAGAGAAGGCAGATGCAGCTCTGCTGATATAACTGAATGGAAGTAACTTTTCCAAACGAAAACAAATCATATTTCTCTTTAGAAATTTTTGTACTCGATTTCTGAATGCCCTGTTTTAGAATTTATAATTTCCTATAAATTAGAATTTATAGTTTTCTTGGAAACTCTGGGAAATTGAGAAACTGTCTCTAAAGTTCATTTATCAGTGATCCAAATACCTGCAACAGAGCAATGACTCAGGAGTGTTTATAACATTTGCTGTGAATGTTTACACTGAAAAACAGTTTTCAATAACAATTGGCATCAAGAACTCAATAGTAAAAAGTGCCATATGGTATTACAGTCATTTGGTAGAAACAGGGACAGTGCTGCCTCATTTTAATCACCATTTACAGTCATTTTCTTGGGTTGAAAAAGAAATCCAATAATACCATATATAAAATTAAAGGTGACTATGACGTATCATTGAATATTTGCACTTTAACTTCTTAAATTTATTAGAAAACATAAGAAAAATCCTTACGATGAGCCATTTTCATCTTACACACATTCTATATATCTTTATAGTGAGAAACGGAAGTCAATATTCTAAAAAATAGCCCCGCCAATTTGAAAAATGAAGGAAAGTTGAGTAATGGTGTGGATGGAAAAGTTTATTTAACTACAACCTCACCTAGATATGGAACGGAAGACTGCCTCAAGATCCCTATCCCATACAATGCGCGTTTTTATTTTTATCTAAGCACGATACAGTCCATGACTAAACATAATCCAATTTGATTTGTGTTGCCGTGGTTCTCCAAAGAACAAATCTGTGAAATTACAACATGTGAAAGCTTAACACAGTGATATAAAATGGCAGTGGCACGGTTCATATCTTAAACTGACAGACTGATGGTGATTATTGCAAGGACAATGCCCTGCATATGTCAAACGATTTGCAAATAATTTATGTCACCTTCCCCTCCATTATTGTTTTTGCAGAGGACATAAACTGTGTCACCAATATTAAACTGTCTGCAGAAAGAGCCGAGCTCAGCTCTCTCCTCTGTGAGAACGCAGAGCCATCTGCACCCAGACAAACATGCACGTGGCCATCATTTGTCCAACATCTTACACAGTGTGAAGGTTTTTTACTTGAAATGCCAACCTGTGTGGCAGATGATGTATGTGTTTCCTCAGTCCTGTGATTACCGGGCCCGCGCCGCTGCTCCGCGCTCTCACCTCATCAGTTCCACAAGCTGCGCTCCAAGGTGCGTGAGGCATTTGCCGCAATATGGCTTCTGACACGCGCGGGGTGGAGGCGCTCTGGTGTGAATACCCGACTCCGGATTTTGTTCCAATCAGGGTCAAAGTCTGACCCGCAGAAATTAGTGTGGGTAGGGATTTAGGACTCAAAAACAGCGATTTAAAAACTGGAATGAATATATTTTGATAAAGGGGAAAGCAAAGGGCACTCTTGCTATCCCCTGGTTAACTACTGTGTCAAATGCCTCGGGAATGGCCTTTGTTTTGTTCCTTTGGAAGAGAACAAGGTGTAAGGTATACTTGAAATCACCGGTGGTAAACCAAACTGGCTACACCTACAACCAGAAGGTGTGATTAGTTTTAGGGATTTGCTACAGACAGGAAGTAGAGGGAATCGTCATCCCTGCAGGCTCTCTCACACACACAGACACACGGTAAGAGTGAGATCGTAAAACATAATTTCTAAACTATTCAGATATCTTTTAAGAGCTCTGCAGAATCCAGACACTCGATTCAAGGCAGAATACAGCATTTGCCTCTGTTTTTATCAGGGAGGGAGAGGGAACCACAGAGGAAGAGAACTAAGAAGTTTAAAGATTGTCCCAAAGGGATCCGTTTAGACATCAAATAGCTTTTACAAAACCACACATTTTGATGAGTGAAGTGTAAGTTCATCAGAAACAAATGGATTTACTTTCCTATAAAATTCACGTGGCCATAAAATATCTCCCCAACCTCCCTCTTTCAGTGATGGGTGGGCAGCAGGGAGGGGGAGAAGCACTAAAATCAGACATGATATTTAGCTCTTGTCCTCCACCATTTATCAGATTTGGACATAAAAAAGTTTTCTAACATGGACATTGAAACTTCGACCAAAAGTACCTAATTTTAATTTAAGAAAATAATTCCTCAAAACTTTTGATTTTTTTTTTTTTTTTTTTTTTTTTTGCGGTACGTGGGCCTCTCACTGTTGTGGCCTCTCCTGTTACAGAGCACAGGCTCTGGACACACAGGCTCCAGACACACAGGCTCAGCGGCCATGGCTCATGGGCCTAGCCGTTCCAAGGCACGTGGGATCTTCCCGGACCGGGGCACGAACCCATGTCCCCTGCATCGGCAGACAGACTCTCAACCACTGCGCCACCAGGGAAGCCCGCTGACGCTACTTTTTCTTTCTCCACATCTGATTAGCTATCAGCCCTGTAAGCTTTTCCTTCCACACTTTTCTCAGATCTGCCCTCTATTTCCTTTTACTTGGTGACCTTCCTAATCCAGGTCTCTTACCTCAATTTAAATTAATGAAACGGCCTTTCATTTTTGCCTCCTAGCTACAGGAAGCATCCAACACCTCACTTCCTGATCAAGCTGGCTCAACAGCCAATTTAATCATATCTTATTCTTCTCTCCAATTACAATAACACTTTGGATTTGTGGAATGCTTCATAATCCACAAAGCACTTTCACATTAATTAATTTGTTTGATCGTCACAACAAGCCTGTGAGGTTGGCGGAACGGGTATTCACATTTCTGTTTTGTAGACCAGGAAGCTAAAACTTGGAAGGGGAGTGACTTGACTGAAACCATGTACATAGCTACCAACTGGAGCCAAGGGTCCAACTCAAGTCTTTTTGACTCCAAGCCTGGAGCAATTTCCATTATACCATTCTGTGTAGGATGACTGCACATTGCCTAAATGTCAAAATTTCTTAAGTGCACTCAAAGTATTTTGTAATCTAGTACAAATTTACATTTATAACTTCATCTTTCATGGCTATCCTAGAGAAACCTTCTGATCCAACCACATTGATTTACCTACTGTCCATGAACTTGCTGGGCCCTTTTTACTCATACTGTGACCTTCTAACAAAAGTTTTCCCCTATTCAAAATCTACCTACCTACATTTAAAAATGTAATTTAGTTGACCTTCTCCATGAATCTTTCCACAATCATTCTATTAAATGTTTATAATTTTTCACATGTTTAAACTCAGTGTCATTTCTTGAATACTTAACTATGTATTACCATGTCCCTTCTTAAATTGTTGCTTTTTTGTACTCTCATTTAACTTTTCACACATCTTTGTCTCATCTACCCATATAGATTATATATGGGTATATATGGCTTTTTGACAGCAGGCGCTATGTCTATCTTTGTACCTCCTTCAGAACCTAACAAATGCAATATTAAAATGTTCAACAAATATTTTTAATTGAATTGAATTCATTTTGATTGAGTTTTGTTAGTAGATGGTTTTTAGACTTGGCATTTCCATTCTGGCATTATAATAGGATTCCATATACAGATATCCTGACTACCCTCTTTTAGATACTTTCAATCTAATTTGATATATTCTTTTAAATTTTATTTTAAATACTATATTATTAATCATCATTAAATGAGGAGTTTAAAATAAAGTAACCTTTTTCTTGGCCTCTTCTGGAAATCAAGTTTTCATGTGACACATTATTTTCTGATTAGGTTTACACAGAGATGGTGTTCACTGACTCCTATTAGAAAACCACTTGAAACAACTTCACTAGGAGAAATGTGTCATTAATCAGTGGTAATTATCAAATATATTGTAAAGCTTTGATGGCATACCAAATGAAAAGAACATAAACCTACATTCTGTTTATTCCTTTGTATATTTTTAATCATTTTAGGATAATTTTAACACAAGCATAAATATAATAAAGTTCAGCATTTCAATTTGCCATTCAGGATAATTTTCCTATTGTTTGAAAATACAAATGACAAATTTCTCAAGGCTTTCTCTACTTACTAAAATGCATCTTCTGAAAAGTCAATCATATTAATCCTGGCTTATTTGCATTGATTCAGTCCTTAGCACACTTTTAAAGCTCTAACATCAATTGTCTACCTAGAATAACACTTATTTTACATAACATTCTCTCATCTACCTTCTTGTACATAGGAAGTATAACAGCTGTTGTAACATCCTTATGTACTAATTCTGTCACCTCTGTCATTTCTGGGTCTACTTCTACTGACTAATTTTTCTCCTCATGTTTCTTTGCATGCCTGGTAATTTTTTCTTGCAGGCCAGACATTGTGAATTTTACATTATTGGGTGTGGCAGATATTTATGTTAAGGTTTTGTTCTGGGATGCAGTTAGTTATTTGGAATTAATTCCGTTCTTTTGAGACTTGCTTTGAAGCTATAGTAGGCAGGTCCAAACAGTCTTCAGTCTAAGTCTAATTTGGCCCTAATCCCCTTCTGAGGCAATGCCCTTCTGAGGACTCCATTTGATCCCCATGTTTACCAGGTAATCTTTCCAATCTGAACTGGTGGGACCACAAGTTCTTTGCAGCCCTCCATGAGCTCTAAAGATTGTTCTGCTTGTTCTTTTCCAATAGTTTTTTTCCTGAGTCTTGGTAGTTTCTTCATACCCTTGTGATGATCAACACTCAGTTGAACACTAGAAGTGGAACCCTCTACAGCTCTCCAGAGTTCTCTCTCTGTGCAGTTGGCTTATCACCAGTAATTTGTGAATTCTAACCACCTTGGCCTTCGTGAACTCTCAACTCTTGTCTTCTCAACTCAGGAAATCTACTGAGCTCTGTTAGGGTTCCTCTCTCCTTTGCTGCAGCGTGGAGATGCTGTCTAGGCAGAAGCGGGGGTAAGTGAAGGTTCACCCTGTGTTTCCCTTTCATGCAAGGATCACTGTCCTGAACTGACTATTGTTTCGCGTCTGAAAACCATTGTTTCATCTATTTTGTCTGTTTTCTTTAGCTGTTTAAGGCAGGAAAATAAATCCAGTCCCTGTTACTCCCATAATGACTGGAAGTGGAAGCTCTTAGATGGCATTAATGAAAAGTAAAGATTACTCTAGAAGTCAGAGTAAAAATGAGTTTTTCTTATTTGGAGTTGTGAAAAAACAAAACAAAACAAAACCTAACGAACAGAAATGAAACTTTACCCTTTCTAAAATAAGCCCTTCAGAAATGGTATTTAGTTCAAAGTAGAAAAAGTAAAATACATTGATGTTTATAGTAAAGTCTTTAATTTATACATGTATGAGGAGATAATTCAACATTTAAAAGGTTATTTACCTAACCTCTTTTGAACTCAGTTTAATTTCTTAATGGTCACAAAAATCATTGCTTTGATAGCCAGAAATATTTCCTAATGTACTATTAAAATATAAAGTATTGGCCCATTTGTGTTATTTGGTAGCAAAAAGCAAAAAATAATGTGACTGGCTACACAAGTCTGTTCATAGTAAAAAAAGAAAAAAGTGAGGGAGAATGGAGAAAGGGCAAGAAAAGGAAGGAATGAAATAAACAGAAAAATTGGTCTGAGCAAGCTGGTACTTTTTTGCTTACATGCCCCACTTTGTATTGGTAAGACCAGATAATGAGTAGCACTTTTTCTTTGTAACAATTCATTAATCAGAGAAATGATCCTTGCTAGTGTTTGGATGTTTTACTTAATTTGATACCTCTGGCCTGCTGCCCCACTAGTGCCAAAATTATTATTTCTCACCCAGCAGGTGATAAATAACAACTTCAGTCCTGATTAATACCATGAATCCTTCAACCTGACTAATGCAAAAAACTTGAGACCTACAGAACAAGAGGGTGATAATTGTTGTGAGAACTGTTGAAGCTCTGCTCAGCTTGTGAGGAAAGAAAGCCACAGGAAATGAAGCATTTGCTAGCAGTCCAGCTGATCCTAAGAGGCTTCATTAAGCCCATCTCAGTGACATTCACCATTTGAATACCAGTGCTAGATATTCTCCCACCCAACACTAAGTTTTAAGTATCTTCAGAGAAAAGAAACCACTAACTCATTTTTGCATACATTTAAATATTTATTGAATGGATGAATAAATGGATAGATGAATAATACATGAGAAAAGAGAATTCTTGCCCAAGTACTCGACATTGTAATATGGGTCATTTGAGAACTACATATGGTTATCTCTTGTCATTTCTCTAATAATGCAATTGTGCACAAATGTAGTTCTGCTAAAACCCACAGCAAAATTAACATTCTCTGCTGGCAAAAAGAAAATTGTTAGCAATGGCCAGTAACTAAAGCCACATGGTGCCATCAACTTTATTATGATCATTTAGCACCGGATACCAAGGTAGTATACCCGTCATCCTCAGTTAGGCAGATGGTAAGGGGAATATGTATTGTTTGAAAAGCTTCCCAGGATATTCCTTGCCTCTTAATTGAGAAACTTCTTTAAATGGTACTATATATTTTAAGTCACAAGTCAATGGATTCATAATGGTGTCAACCAGTTGAACGTGGCCTAAAGACATATTTGCTTGGCAGGCAAGTTGTTTTAATTTCTTTATGCTATTTAAATGCCTTAGTCAGAGGGATGCGTTCTCCAGTTTTGCACAGCCTCCACCATTCTCTATTGTCTTAATATCCTGTCCAGCTCACTCATTCTGACTTCCAAACTGAGTTTATGATCCCTAGCTAAATGGAAAGATATAAATAATAACAACCAAGGGAAAAAAAACTGAGAAAGTAACCTGGATCAAGATATGTGGCTAAATATATCCAGAGATTTTTCAAGAATCACAAATTATCTAAGCATCAATTTCTTCAGTTAAGAAATATTTTACCTCTGCCCTACCTAAACAAGCAATGCCTGGCATGGTATCAAGATCTCTTGAAAATTGCACAATGTTATAAGTGATATGGAAACACAGAAGAGCAGAATGTAACCCAGCCTAGATCTCAGGATAACTCTTAAGAATAGTTTAGCCAAGGTTTGAAATAAATGGAGAAAGAAACAGAATGAAACAAGAACCTTCTTCCCTCAGTAACCAAACATCTCATAACGCTTAATAAGAAGTGAAGAGGGCTTCCCTAGTGGCTCAGTGATTGAGAGTCCGCCTGCCAGTGCAGGGGACACGGGTTCGTGCCCCAGTCCGGGAAGATCCCACATGCCGCAGAGCGGCTGGTCCCGTGAGCCATGGCCGCTGAGCCTGCGCGTCCGGAGCCTGCGCTCCACAACGGGAGAGGTCACAACAGTGAGAGGCCCGCGTACCGCAAAAAAAATAAATAAATAATAAAAAAAAAAGAAGTGAAGAAAAGTACCTTAAATTGGAATTCTAGACTATTGATTCATCACTGATTTTTGCTTTAAATTAAAATATAAAATCTAAATAAATTAAATACAAATAATATAAATTGAATTGGTAGTCAAAAATCTACTCCTCCCCCAAATCCAATAACCTTTAAGAATGACAATCCCTATAAGTTTCAGAGAACAGAGTGTCATCTAATTCATAACTTTATATCAACTTTATATAGGTACAATTTGCATAGAATAAAATGCAGTTTGATGAGTTTTGACAAATGTATACAACTTACAAACAAAATCAAAATATATAGAATTTTTTCATTCCCCCCCAAATCTCCCTTGTGCCCCTCTGTATTCAAGCAAAAACAAAAACCCCCCAAACCCAAAATACCTCACCCCAGGCAACCACTGATGTGCTGTCAATATAGGTTAACTTTCCCTATTCTAGAATTTCATATATCCATACATAGAGTATGTATGTTCACTTCTGGCCTCTTACCTTCAGCCTACGTAATGGTTCTAAGATTCATCCAGGGTGCTGTAAGTCATAGTACTCTGTCCCTTTTACTATGAGTAGTATTCCATTGTTTGAATAAACCATAATTTGTCGATTCATCTGTGGATGGAATTTGTTTTTTTTTTTTCAAACTCCAGGCTATTATGAATTCAACTGCTATGAACATTCAGGTACAAATCTTTATATGGACGTGGTTTCATTCCTCTAGGGCAAATACTTAGAAGTGGATTTGCTCAATCATACAGTAAATGCATATTTAAGAAACACAGTTTTCCAAAATGCTTGTACCAATTTATACTCCCACTAACAGTGTGTGAGAATTCCAATTTTTCTACATCTTTGTCAACACGTGGTAATGTCAAACTTTCCAATTTTAGCTATTTTAATAGGTGTGTAGTGATATCTTGTGGCTTAATTTACTTTTACCTGATGGCTAATGACATTAAGCTTGTTTTCATGTATTTATTGGCCATTTATATCTTTTCTTTTGTATAATGTCTGTGTTATGTCTTTTGCTCACTTCTTAACCTGGGTTGTCTTTTTATTAATTTCTAAGAGTTATTTATCTGTTCTGGATAACAAGACTTTTATCAGATATATTATTACAAAATATTTTCTCCATCTGTGGCAAGCCTTTTCATTTTATAAAGTGTCTTTGGAAGCGCAGAGTTCTAAATGAAGTCCAATTTTTCAATATCTTTTTTTCGTAAGTGCTTTCTGTGTCCTATCTATAAAACCTTTGCCTACCCAAGGACACAAAGATTTTTCCCCAGTGTTTTCTTCTAGAAGTTTTAGAGTTTTAACTTTTACATTTAGATCTATAATACATTTTGAGTTGTTTCTTATGCTTGAGGTAATATTGGGGTTTTTTTTCCATATGATATTGAGTTGTTCCAGAATCATTTATCTAAAAACCTATCTATTCTCCCCTTTGAATTATCTAGGGTTTTATTGGTTTTCTCTATCTTGTCTCTGTTTTCTATGTCATTTTGGGTTTACTTTCTCTATTGTTTGTCCATTTCCGATTTTATTGATTTTCATTCTTTGTTATTTCCTTCATAGTACTTATTGGGGGTTAATTGCTCATCTTTTTCTGGATTCTAGAGATGGAAGCTGAGATAGTTGATTGTAAACTTTTTTCCTTTTCTAATATAAGCATGTACAGCTATAATTTTCCGACTAGGCACTGCTTAAATTAAATCACATGAGCTTGGATATATTTTCATTATTCCTAAATTCAAAACATTTTCTAATATCCTTTGTGATTTCTTCCTTGACCATGGGTTGTTTTGAAGTGTTTTGTTTAATTTCCAAATGTTAGGGGGTTATCCATGACCTAAATTTACTCGGAAACTATTTGTTGAGCACCTGCCATATGCTCAACAAGTTAGTAAGTTTCTGGAGATACGGGACAGGAAAATAGCAGATCTTCATCCTGACTACTTAACCTTGCACAGTCCCTGGCAAATTAAAGGTGTTTACTGAATGAATGAATATAAGCACTTTGGGGGAATGTACAAATGAAATGTGATTAGAACTTAACTCTCAAGAGTATTAATCTAGTGATGAAGAATATGATTGATACCAAGGGACAAAGACTACATGGGTATTCAAGAACTTGCCAAAATAATGCTTCTTGTGCTAATGAGAAATTCAGCACTTCTAAATTCTCCAAGGGAACAGATAATGGATGCCTAATCTGATACTGCTTTTAGCTGGAAAAAACTTTTAACATCACATAGTCAAATGACTGCCAATAAATGATACAGTAGATCTACCCCGTATGAATAATGTGTTAAATTCTTGTTTACACAATTATAGCCTTATATGCAGGAACACATCATAGACTGTTAACTAACTTCCCAGTCTATTTAAAAAATCAGGGACTTCCCTGGTGGCACAGTGGTTAAGAATCCACCTGCCAATGCAGGGGACAGGGATTCGATCCCCGGTCTGGGAAGATCCCACATGCCACAGAGCAAGTAAGCCCGTGCACCACAGCTACTGAGCCTGTACTCTAGAGCCCCTGAGCCACAACTACTGAAGCCTGCGTGCCCTAGAGCTTGCGCACCGAAACTACTGAAGCCCGCACACCTAGAGCCCGTGCTCCGCAACAAGAGAAGCCACCGCAATGAGAAGCCCGCTCACCGCAACGAAGAGTAGCCCCTGCTCTCCACAACTAGAGAAAGCCCACACGCAGCAATTAAGACCCAATGCAGCCAAATAAATACATAAATAAGTAAATAAATAGTCAACTATCATAATAAACAACTAGCTAGTTGGAGAAAGATCTTTCCTATTTAAAAGCCTAGAAATTTTTAAAAATTCAATTGACTTAATTTAATTAATTAGCTTTGTCTTTTCATTTTGAAACTCCATGTATGGTCAATAATGAGACTCTCTTTTTTTTTTCTCATGCACTTTCTTCTTGTCTTTCAGTTTCCCTGTTTGTGATACAAATTCTCAATGATATCCTTAAGAACATATCTTGCTTATTCCAATAGAAAAAAGTAAAGAGAACTGGGAATTCAAACTAAATATTTACAATAAAAAGCTAAAAACAGCAATATCCTTACTGTTTTATTTTTAATGCTCTCTGGTTTTATAGGAGTGAAACATTACACTGATGAAAGTACATTGTATTAAACTCGGTAAGCCAACATTTCTGATTAAAATCCCATAAAATTAGTCATTTTTCTGGTCTAAGCTATATTACAGTCTTTTATACATTATTTTTAAAATAACTTTTGTTTAGTTTTAAAACCTAGGCAATGAAAAACAATAAGGAGCTAATCCCCCAGAAACAACTTTGTGCCTATAAATGGTATTTCTTTTGAATGTATGATTAAACCAAAATGAAATAATTACATGTTCAACATTAACAAAATACACATGTTATGTGGGCACAGAGAGATTTAAGTATGCTCTTCCCTCCCCAGTTTCAACTAAATAATCACTGAAAGTTCACATATTAAATATTTGGGTGTGAAATGCACAAACATACTGAATGATACCTAACACACCAAACTTGGGACATTGATCTAATACTCAGTATAAATTAACAATCCATCACCTAAGATATTAGGTAATATTTGTAATTTGGTAAAGTTTTCAAAATACTTAGTAAATACAAAGGGTATGATTGTTTTTTAAGGTATAGCCTTTTACTCTCTCTCACTAATGGAGGAAGTTAGGACTCAGGAGGGAGAAACATTGTTTTTCAAATTAGAATCAATATTTTTTCCTCCAATACGATCTCATCAAGTAGGCAGGTGAGGATAAAATGAATACTTTATATCTTTAGTGTTTAAATAGAATGCGAGCAAATCAAATAAGCTATGTTTTAGAACTTTATAAATATTAATAATTATGATGTATCTAGCATTCTAGCAATAGATATAATCAATTGGCACTAAAATTCTTCATTCTAATTATAACTGATTTTCATAAAAATAACCTGAAGCATTATAATATCCTAGAATACCTTCTGCTTCATTCTGAGTAATTAAGTTATGCCTGATGCTATTTCACTATTAATTACATCCTACTGCATTTTAATGATTTGAAAACTGAAAATCCATGTAACAAGCAATACTGTAATTTACCATAATAACAAAAGTTAGTGTAACATTTCTGGACAAAATTTCAAATTGGAATTTAGTATGATAAGTATGGCATTTCTCATCAGCGAATTCATAAAATTCTGTTGGACCAACTGGCTAGCCATTTGTATGAATAGGTAAATAAATGAACATACAAATAATAAAGCCAAATCCTTAACTCTCTCAATTCTTGCCTCAAGATAACTTCCAGTTAGACCAAAATAAGCATACAAATCAAGCCATAATAAAAAAGAATATATGACAATACATTTAAAAAAGTTTAACTTACTTCTGGAAAAAATGAAGTCAAAAGCAAATGGCAAGCTGAGGACAAAGATCCACAATACCTATGAAAACAATGGGTTAATTTATGCATGATACAAAGATCACATGTAAATCAATAAGGAAAAGAAACAATCTAATTGACAATGAGCAAAATTAGACATTACAAATAACTAATAAAGATATGAAAATATGTTTAATCTCACTTATACAGAAATACAAAATGAAAGAGTAATGAAATACTACTTTTCAGTTAGATTGGCAAATATTTAAATGTTTCATGGTGAAACACAGTTTTGTGTGATGTGAACTGATATAATTTAGCTATATGACCGTGAACAAATTTCTTAATCTCTCTGTGCCCCCTTAGTTTTCTCATCTCTAAAATGGGGATAATATTACATCATAGGGTTATTGAGAAGAACACATTATTTAATATCTGTAAAGAGCTTAGAATAATGACTCACATCTGCAACTACTATAAGTCTTTACTAAATAAATACACTTTTAAAAATTAAGACTTTGTTTTTTAGAGCAATTTTAGGTTCACAGCAAAATTAAAGGGAAAGTACAGAGATTTCCCATATATTCCCTGCCCCCAAGTATGCAGAGCTTCTCCACCATTATCAGCATCCCTCACCAGAGTGGTACAACTGTTACCACTGATGAACCTACAATGACACATCATAGTCACTCAAAGTCCACTGTTTGCAGTTCATTCTTGGTATTATACATTCTTTGGGTTTGAACAAATGTAAATACACATTTTTAGAAGGATAATTTGACAACGTATACTCTTAAAATTTATCAAAAGCAAGAAACATATATGCTTTCACAAAAAATTTCCATTAAAAAATTTACCCTTCAGAAATATTTACATATTTTAAGATATATGTTCAAGAATGTTTACTACAATATAACATATGTACACTGTAAACCACCTAAATCTCTTATTAATAAGGGTGATAAACTACTTATGGTACACCTTCATATAATGAAACATGTAACCACTGAACACGTGTCCACAATATTCTACCCTATAGCCCATAAACTGTCAGAAAAGATAAGTATTTTAAAAGAATATATCTATAGCAACAGTGGAAAACAAACAAACAAACAAAAAGGGCTACCAGAGAGGCAGAAATTCTGAAGAAATTGTGCTTTAAAATATAATGCAGGGGCTTCCCTGGTGGCGCAGTGGTTGAGAGTCCGCCTGCCGATGCAGGGGACATGGGTTCCTGCCCCGGTCCAGGAAGATCCCACATGCCGCGGAGCGGCTGGGCCCGTGAGCCATGGCCGCTGAGCCTGCGCGTCCGGAGCCTGTGCTCCGCAATGGGAGAGGCCCCAACAGTATGAGGCCCGCTTGCCGCAAAATAATAATAATAATAATAATAATGCAGATGGCATAAGATTTACACAGAAATAAGTTTGGAGGAAACCAAAGCTCCAAGTAGAAGCAGAAGGTTATCACAAAAAATGGCAACAGTCCAAGGAAACTCCGCTGGTAGGTACCACCGTATTATACAAATTGCAGGAAGGGATTTTAGGTATTCAAGTGATTAATTAGGAAAATTAATTCAGAGCACCTTGGCTAATGGGGCGCTCCTCCATCTCCAGCTTTGGCTAAGAAAGAGGTGCTCAACAGCAATATAGTATTTGCTCTCAGAATGATGTAGTGAACATAGATCTGAGATTAGAGAGACAGTGAAGCACACAAGTAACAACTAATCCCAAGAATGAGGAACAACACACTCACAAACTGCCACCAAACTCTATTTAGAAGCACATCATGGAAAATGAGAAGAACCAGACAAGGTAATATAACTAGCACCCACAAAGAAATGTGTAGCAATTCTCAAAAACAAAGAAAGACGAGCAGACAATGAAGAATTGGCAAACATATAAAGAAAACCAATTCCATGAGAGAAAAACACCCAAATTCAACTGAAAACTGCATCCCAGAACAAAGCTCAAGAATATTCATAGGGGGTTTCCCTGCTGGCGCAGTGGTTGAGAGTCTGCCTGCCGATGCAGGGGACACGGGTTCCTGCCCCGGTCCAGGAAGATCCCACATGCCGCGGAGTGGCTGGGCCCGTGAGCCATGGCCGCTGAGCCTGCGCGTCCGGAGCCTGTGCTCCGCAACGGGAGAGGCCACAACAGTGAGAGGCCCGTGTACCGCCAAAAAAAAAAAAAAAAAAAAAAGAATATTCATAGGAATACAAAAATATGCAGACCCCCAAAAGACAAAATTAACAATATCTGACATCAAAAGTTACCAAGTATGGGGCTTCCCTGGTGGCGCAGTGGTTGAGAGTCTGCCTGCCGATGCAGGGGACACGGGTTCGTGCCCTGGTCCGGGAAAATCCCACATGCCGCGAAGCGGCTGCGCCCGTGAGCCATGGCCGCTGAGCCTGAGCGTCCAGTGCGTGTGCTCTGCAATGGGAGAGGCCACAACAGTGAGAGGCCCGCGTACCAAAAAAAAAAAAAAAAAAAGTTACCAGGTATGCAAAGAAGCAGGAAAATACAACTTGTAACAAGGGGGAAAAAAATCAGTTTATATGCAACACAATATAAAACTTTCAAGAAGTACTCAAAAGAAAATCTAAATGAATGGAGATATTTACCATGTTTTAAGAGCAGAAACTCAATATTTTTAAACTGTCAATTCCCATCTAATTAATCTACAAGAAAAGGATCTTCCATTTTTATTTAACATTAACGTAGAGGTGCTAGTTACCACAATGTGACAAGTAAAAGAAACGAAAGTTTAAAAGAAACAAACCTGCCATTATCTAGGCATTATATTATTTTATCTATAGGAAACCCAAAAGGATCCTTAGAAAGATCATTAGAATAAAAACATTCAAAAGATTACTGGGTAGATTTCATACAAAAGTCATGAACATTTTTTATATCAACAACTTAAATTTTTAATTGTTATTTATAATGGCTAAAAATAGAGTGAAAAAATAGAAACAAAATCAACCAAAGATGTTCAAAACCTCTATGGAGAAAAACCTTACTGAAGGACATTAAAGAGATATGTGGAAGCATGACACATTCATGAATATAAAGACTCAATTTTGTAAACGTAGTGATTCTTCCCAAAATGATCCAGAGATTCAATGTAAACACAATCAAAATTCTTCTTGTTTTTGATGGAATTTTAAAAGTTGATCCTAAAACTGACATTGAAGGGCAAAGGTCCAACTTCAATTTATGAAGATAAAGAATAAAATGGGGGATTTGCATTATCACATATCAAAATTTGATATAAACTATAGTAATTAAGAGAACTTGATTTTGATGCAAAGTAGGATAGCCATACATGGAATAGACCAATATAATAGAGTCATCATAAATTATCTCCAAAAAACTCTGTATAGAACACAGAAGCCAGGTAGACAGAGTTTAGTTTTTTGTAGAACAATTCTTCAAGCTAACCAGTTCTTGAAGAACTTGACTTTTTTTCTTTTCCTTAAGTTTTATATAGGAGTGCTATGCAGTTGAAAATTATACCTTTCTCAACATATCTGCTGTCAGTTTCCCATTGTCTTTCTCCACAAATTTCAACAAAAAGTAAACTGAATGTGCTTAGGAATTTCATAAAGTGTTCTTTGTGGTATTACCTTTAACATCTCATTTAAGGTCTCCACTCAGTTGGTAAAGTAGGCAAGAACTTACAAGGGGAACACTAAAATAAATACATGGAAATATTTTAACATCATACAATGGGTATAGTTTCCAGTTACCCGCTCTATGACACTGAGACCTACCATAACCATACTGGTTCACAAGACTGTGTGCACTGGACTGATTAAAATACAGAAAGTAAACTAGCCACAAGGCTTTAGGAGTCACTTCCCATGGAAAAAAAAGTAAGGCCTTATTTTGGAGTCCCATGAATGAAAGGACTGTAAGACTGAAGCCTGACTTATACATAAGGATTGGGAAGGATGTCCTGTATAAACTAGGCACAAATATCTCAAATCATGAAGGAAAAGATTGATCATCACTGACTATATAAAAATTGAGAACTTCTGTACATTAGAATACACCATAAAGGGAGTGAAAAGACAAACAACAAGCTAGGAGATATTTGTAACCCTTATAACCAAGTAGGCGTTAATATCTATAATACAAATAGGACTCCCATAAATCATAAGAATAGGCAAACAACCCAGCAGAAAAATAGGCAAAGCCACTAGGAAGAGTCATTTCAAAAAAAAAAAAAAAAAATGGAAGAAGAAAATGGCCAATAAATATAAATATGTACTCAGTTCATTGGTAATCTGGAAAATACTAACTAAAGCCCAAATGGAAAAAAAAATGTCCAATAATTCCAAATATCTGCAAAGTGGTAGGTAAGTGTAAGTGTGTAAACTGGCACAAACATTTAGGAAAGCAATTTGGAATTACCTAGTGAAAGACACATACCTGACAACCCAGCAATTACACTCCTAAGTATATACCCTGGAAAAATTCTTACACATTTATATCAGAACATACGTACAGAACTGTTCATAAGCAGCATTTTTTTAACAGCAAAATTCCGTACACAGCCAAAGTGCCCACTGACAACAGAACAGAGAAATAAAGTGTTGTATTTGCATATAAAAGAATACTATGTAATTAACCACTGCTAGGTGCAACAAAATGAATGAAAATTTTAAACGTAATATTGTGTGAAAGAAGAAAAACACAGCAGAATGCATATAGTATGATTCCATTTATAGAAATATCAAAAGTAAAAAATTAAATCACGGGAATGATTAACACAAAATTCAGGATAGCGGGAACCTCCAGTGGTAGAGCAAGGAGTTGGGATTAGATGAAAATAGTGTCAAATAGAGGTTTTAAGATACCAGTAATGTTCTATTTTTTAACCTAGGTGTGGATATAATCTACATAACAACAAAATATTTTTAAGAACATGTTTATATATTACATCTTCAAAAGCAGACTTACATGAACTTTTGGGCAACATACATTATAAAGTAAATAAAGCATATAAAAAAGAATGGGAGTACAGACCGCCCTGACTTGGTAACTGTTGAAGTGAGGTAGTGGTTCATACATACATAGGAGTTCTTTTTATTTTCTCTTCTTTTTGTATGTTTGAAATTTTCCATAATAAAAATGCTTTAAATAGTCAGCACTTAAAATTCTTAATGAGCATTTCTTGCCTCAAGAGTAAAAAACAGATGGCGGAGTAGAAGGAGGTGTGCTCACTCCCTCTTGTGAGAGCACTGGAATCACAACTAACTGCTGAACAATCATCGACAGGAAGACACTGAAACTCACCAAAAAAATACCCCACATCCAAAGACAAAGGAGAAGCCGCAATAAGATGGTAGGAGAGGCGCAATCACAATAAAATCAAATCCCATAACCACTAGGTGGGTGACTCACAAACTGGAGAACACTTATACCACAGAAGTCCACCCACTGGAATAAAGGTTCTGAGCCCCATGTCAGGCTTCCCAACCTGGGGGTCTGGCGATAGGAGGAGGAATTCCAAGAGAATCAGATTTTGAAGGCTAGCAGGATTTGATTGCAGGACTTTGACAAGTCTGGGGGAAACAGAGACTCCACTCTTGGAGGGCACACATAAGGTAAGTGTGTGCAACAGGACCCAGGGGGAAGGAGCAATGACCCCATAGGAGACTGAACCAGACCTACCTGCTAGGGTTGGAGGGTCTCCTGCAGAGGCGGGGGATGGCTGTGCTCACCATGGGGACAAGGATACTGGCAGCAGAAATTCTGGGAAGTACTCCTTGGTATAAGCGCTCCCAGAGTCAGCCATTAGCCCCACCAAAAGGCCTGTAGGTTCCAGTGCTGGGTAGCCTCAGGCCAAACAACCAACAGGGAGGGAACTCAGCTCCACCTCTCATCAGACAAGCTGATTAAAGTTTTACTGAGCTCTGCCCACCAGAGCAACACCCAGCTCTACCCACCACCAGTCCCTCCCAACAGGAAGCTTGCAGAGCATCTTAGATAGCCTCATCCCCCAGACGGCAGACAGCAGAAGTAAGAAGAACTACAATCCTGCAGCCTGTGGAACAAAAACCACATTCACAGAAAGACAAAATGAAAAGGCAAAGGACTATGTACCAGACGTAGGAACAAGATAAAACCCCAGAAAAACAGCTAAATGAAGTGGAGATAGGCAACCTTCCAGAAAAACAATTCAGAATAATGATAGTGAGATGATCCAAGACCTTGGTAAAAATAATGGAGGCAAAGATCGAGAAGATGCAAGAATTGTTAACAAAGCCCTAGAAGAATTAAAGAACAAACACCTAGAATAATTAAAGAACAAACACCTAGAATAATTAAAGAACAAACAAACAGAAATGAACAATACAATAACTGAAATGAAAAATACACTAGAAAGAACCAATAGCAGAAGAACGGATAAGTGACCTGAAAGAATGGTGGAATTCACTGCCACAGAACAGAATAAAGAAAAAAGAATGAAAATAAATGAAGACAGCCTATGAGACCTCCGGGATAACGTTAAAAGCACCAACATTTACACTATAAGGGTCCCAGAAGGAGAAGAGAGAGAAAGGACCTGAGAAAATATATGAACAGATTATAGTCGAAAACTTCCCTAACTGGGGGAAGGAAATAGCCACCAAGTCCAGGAATTACAGAGTCCCAGGCAGGATAAACCCAAGGAGAAAGATGCTGAGACACACAGTAATCAAACTGACAAAAATTAAAGACAAAGAAAAATTATTAAAAACAATAAGGGAAAACAACAAGTAACATACAAGGAAACTCCCATAAGGTTAACAGCTGATTTCTCAGCAGAAACTCTACAAGCCAGAAGGGAGTGGCACAATATATTTAAAGTGATGAAAGGGAAGAACCGAAAACCAAGATTACTCTACCCAGCAAGGATCTCATTCAGATGTGACAGAGAAATCAAAAGCTTTACAGACAAGCAAAAGCTAAGAGAATTCACCACCACCAAACCAGCTCTACAACAAATGCTAAAGGAACTTCTCTAAGTGGGAAACACAAGAGAAGAAAAGGATCTACAAAAATGAACACAAAACAATTAAGAAAATGGTAACGGGAATATACATATCGATAAGTACCTTATATGTGAATGGATTAAATGCTCCAACCAAAAGACACAGGCTCACTGAATGGATACAAAAACAAGACCCAGGGCTTCCCTGGTGGTGCAGTGGTTGACAGTCTGCCTGCTGATGCAGGGGACACGTGTTCGTGCCCCAGTCCAGGAAGATCCCACATGCCGCGGAGCAGCTAGGCCTGTGAGCCACGGCTGCTGAGCCTGCACGTCCGGAGCCTGTACTCTGCAACGGGAGAGGCCACAACAGTGAGAGGCCTGCATACTGCAAAAAAGAAAAAAGAAACAAAAACAAGACCCATATATATGCTGTTTACAAGAGACCCACTTCAGACCTAGAGACAGATACAGACTGAAACTGTAGGGGATGGAGAAAGATATTCAATGCAAATGGAAATCAAAAGAAAGCTGGAGTAGCAATACTCTTAAGAGATAAAATAGACTTTAAAATAATGTTACAAGAGACAAGGAAGGACACTACATAATGATCAAGGGATCAATCCAAGAAGAAGATATAACAATTATATATACATATGCACCCAACATAGGAGTACCTCAATCCATAAGGCAAATGCTAACAGCTCTAAAAGAGGAAATCGCCAGTAACACAATAATAGTGGGGGACTTTAACACCTCACTTACACCAACAGACAGATCATCCAGACAGAAAATTAATAAGGAAACACACGTTTTAAATGTCACAATAGACCAAATAGATTTAATTGATATTTACAGGACACTGCATCTGAAAACAGCAGATTACACTTTCTTCTCAAGGGCACATGGAACATTCTCCAGGATAGATCACATCTTGGATCACAAATCAAGCCTCAGTAAATTTAAAAAAATTGAACGAATCAAGCATCTTTTCCTACCACAATGCTATGAGATTAGAAATCAATTACAGGGAAAAAAACGTAAAAAACACAAACACATGGAGGCTAAACTATATGTTACTAAATAACCAAGAGATCACTGAAGAAATCAAAGAGGAAATAAAAAAATACCTAGAGACAAATGACAATGAAACATGACAATCCAAAACCTATGGGATGCAGCAAAAGCATTTCTATGAGGAAAGTTTATAGCAATACAATCCTACCTCAAGAAACAAGAAAAATCTCAAATAAACAATCTAACCTTACACCTAAAGGAACTAGAGAAAGAAGAACAAACAAAACCCAAAGTTAGTAGAAGGAAAGAAATCATAAAGATCAGAGTAGAAATAAATGAAATAAAAACAAAACAATAGCAAAGATCAATAAAACTAAAAGCTGGTTCTTTGAGAAGATAAACAAAATTGATAAACCTTTAGCCAGACACATCAAGAAAAAGAGGGAGAGGACTCAAATGAATAAAATTAGAAAAGAAAAAGGAGGAGTAACAATGGACACCGCAGAAATACAAAGCATCCTAAGAGACTACTACAAGCAACTCTATGCCAATAAAATGGACAACCTGGAAGAAATGGACAAATTCTTAGAAAGGTTTAACCTTCCAAGACTGAACCAGGAAGAAACAGAAAATATGAACAGACTAATCACACATAATGAAACTGTGATTTAAAATCTTCCGACAAACAAAAGTCTAGGACCAGATGGCTTCACAGGTGAATTCTATCAAACATTTAGAGAAGAGCTAACACCCATCCTTCTTAAACTCTTCCAAAAAATTGCAGAGGAAGGAACACTACCAAACTCATTCTACAAGGCCACCATCACCCTGATACCAAAACCAGACAGAGATACTACAAAAAAAATTACAGACCAATAACACTGATGAATACAGATGCAAAAATCCTCAACAGAATACTAGCAAACAGAATCCAACAACACATTAAAAGGATCGTTGACCATGATCAAGTGGGATTTATCCCAGGGATGCAAGGATTCTTCAATATATGCAAATCAATCAATGTGATACACCATATTAACTAATTGAAGAATAAAAACCATATGATCATCTCAATAGATGCAGAAAAAGCTTTTGACAAAATTCAACACCCATTTATGATAAAAACTCTCCAGAAAGTGGGCAGAGAGGGAAGCTACCTCAACATAATAAAGGCCATATATGACAAACCCACAGAAAACATCATTCTCAATGGTTAAAACTGAAATCATTTCCTCTAAGATCAGGAACAAGATAAGGTTGTCCACTCTCACCACTATTATTCAACATAGTTTTGGAAGTCCTAGCCATGGCAATCAGAGAAGAAACAGAAATAAAAGGAATACAAACTGGAAAAGAAGAAGTAAAACTGTCACTTGTGCAGATGACATGATACTATACATAGATAATCCTAAAGATGCCACCAGAAAACTACTAGAGCTAATCAATGAATTTGGTAAAGTTGCAGGATACAAAATTAATGCACAGAAATATCTTGCATTCCTATACACTAACAACGAAAGATCGAAAAGAGAAATTAAGGAAACAATCCCATTCACCATTGCAACAAAAAGAATAAAATACCTAGGAATAGACCTACCTAAGGAGGTAAAAGACCTATACTCAGAAAACTATAAGACACTGATGAAAGAAATCAAAGATGACATGAACAGATGGAGAGATATACCATGTTCATGGATTGGAAGAATCAATATTCTGAAAATGACTATACTACCCAAAGCAATCTACAGATTCAATGCAATCCCTATCAAATTACCAATGGCATTTTTTACAGAACTAGAACAAAAAATCTTAAAATTTGTATGGAGACACAAAAGACCCTGAATATCCAAAGCAATCTTGAGGGGAAAAAAACAGAGCTGGAGGAATCAGGCTTCGGGACTTCAGACTGTACTACAAAGCTACAGTAATCAAGATAATATGGTACTGGCACAAAAACACAAATAAAGACCAATGGAACAGGATAGAAAGCCCAGAGATAAACCCACATACGTACAGTCAACTAATGTATGACAAAGGAGGCAAGGATATACAATGAAGACAGCCCCTTCAATAACTGGGAAAACTGGAGAGCTACATAAGAAAGAATAAAATTAGAACACTCCCTAACACCATAACACAAAAATAAACTCAAAATGGATTATAAAGACCTAAATGTAAGACCGGACACCATAAAACTCTTAGTGGAAAACACAGGAAGAACACTCTTCGACATAAATCACAGCAAGATCTTTTTTGACCCACCTCCTAGAGTAATGGAAATAAAAACAAAAATAAACAAATGGGACCTAATGAAACTTAAAAGCTTTTGCACAGCAAAGGAAACTATAACCAAGACGAAAAGACAACCCTCAGAATGGGAGAAAATATTCACAAACAAATCAATGGACAAAGGATTAATCTCCAAAATATATAAATGGCTGACACAGCTCAATATTAAAAAAAAACCAAACAACCCAATCAAAAAATGAGCAGAAGACCTAAATAGACATCTATCCAAAGAAGAGATACAGATGGTCAAGAGGCACATGAAAAGCTGCTCAACATCACTAATTATTAGAGAAATGCAAATCAAAACTACAATGAGGTATCACCTCACACTGGTTAGAATGGGCATCATCCAAAAATCTACAAACAACAAATGCTGGAGAGGGTGTGGAGAAAAGGGAACCCTCTTGCACTGTTGGTGGGAATGTAAATTGATACAGCCACTATGGAGAACAGGATGGAGGTTCCTTAAAAAACTAAAAATAAAATTACCATATGACCCAGCAATCCCACTACTGGGCATATACCCAGAGAAAACCATAATTCAAAAAGACACATGCACCCCAATATTCATTGCAGCACTATTTACAACAGCCAGGACATGGAAGCAACCTAAATACCCATCAACAGACAAATGGATAAAGAAGATGTGGCACATATATAAAATGAAATATTACTCAGCCATAAATAAGAACAAAACTGGGTCATTTGTAGAGACATGGATGGACCTAGAGACTCATAGAGAGTGAAGTCAGAAAGAGAAATACAAATATCATATATTAACGCATATATGTGGAATCTAGAAAATGGTACAGATGAACCCATTTGCAAAGCAGAAATAGAGACACAGACGTAGAGAACAAACGTATGGACAGGAAGGGGGAAAGCGGGGGGAGGGGTGGTGGGATGAATTGGGAGATTGGGATTGACATATATACACTAATATGTATAAAATAGATAATAAGAATCTGCTATATAAAAAATAAATAAAATTCAAAAAATAAAAAGCAACTCAGATTTCCCATTTTAGAATGTAGAAGGCTAAAAAGAGCATTGCTCCCCCCCTTACAGTAATGATGAACACCATACAATCTGCAAATTCACCCTGGTTCTTGTACCCAGCAGCAGAGAGCTGAGGTTGCAGGGCCAACTAACCCAAAATCTAAGGAGAAAAGGGACATAAGCACTTGCTTACCTGAGACAGACACTACTGGACAACAGCAAGAACTTAGCTAATATTTTAAACTAATGGTTAAAGGCTGAGTGTGAGCTAACAAAAGCCTAGCAAAACCCTGGAGGCCACAAACGAAAAGAGGAATTCACATTTACTCACAGGGTCTTCTCGAAGGAACTCACAGGAAGTTCACCAAAAAAAAAAAAAAAAAAAAACCCCAAACGGGAGACATGGTGGGAATCTGAGAAAGTGTCCCGTGTGATTCCCTGGAGAGGAGAATAGCAGCAATTACAGGAAAGGCACAAAACCCCCACCTAGATCCTTCTTCCCTATTTCTCACATGAAACAAATATATCAACAAATCAGTTGTATATCCACATGCAAAAAACCTCCAGAAAACACTTAAGACTCTTACCTCACCTCATTAAAATTAACTCAATATGGATCATAGACTTAAATGATATAAGAGCTAAAACAATATAACTTCTAAAAGAAAACATGGAAGAAAATCTTTAGGACTTTGGATTAGGCAAAGATTTCTTAGATATAACAACAAACGCATAATCCAGAAAGACTTGATAAACCGACTTCATCAAAATTAAAAATTTCTGTTCTCCCAAAGACACCACTGAGAAAACGAAAAGACAAGCCACAGACTGGGAGTAAAGCAGTATATACTATTTGAACACAGGCTCTGATTAAAGATATATATATTGTAAACCATGGGTAATCACTACAAAAAAAAAAATTAAGGTATAAATAATAAGCCAATAGTGGGGATAAAATGGCCTCATTTTAAAAAACACCTCAATCAATCCAAAAGAAAGAAGAAATCATTAAAAGAAACATAGAATAAAAGCAAATAGAAAATATCTGGCACGACGATATATTTTAACCCATTTTCATCAATAATTACATTAAATGTTAACACCTTAAACAATTAAAAGAGAAATTGTCAGGTAATCCAAGATCCAATTCTAAGCTGTTTATAAAAAAAAAATTTTTTTAAGTATGTAAGAAGGCTAAAAGAAAAATGATAAGATATATATAGACCTTGCAAACTTTAAAGAAAAACTGAGTAGCTATATCAAATAACTAAATTAACTGAAATAACTAAATTAATATCAGACAAATAACTTCAGAGCAAGAAATATTACCAGCAATAAAGAAGGACAGTATATATCAATGAAGGGATCAATTTTTCAAGAAGAAATAATAATCCCAAATATATATATACCTAACAAAAGATCTTCAAAATGCATGAAGCAAACTGATAGAAATAAAAGGAGGGGAAAAAAAGCCATAATTCAACACTCCTCTCTCAGCAATGTAGAACAAGTAGGCAGAAAATTAATAAGGATATAAAAGACCTGAGCAACACTACCAATTAGATGAGCTTAACATATATAGAATTCTCCATACTATAACAGAAAAATGCACACTCTTTTCAATTACACATGGAACATTCACCAAGATAAACCATACACTGGACCATAATGCAAATATTAACAAATTTAAACAAACTGAAATACAAAATATGTTCTAGAAATACAACAGAATTAAACTAGAAATCAATAATAGATACCTGGGAAATCCTCAAGTATTTTCAAATTAAAGAATACACTTACAAATAGCCCATGGGTCAAAGAAGAAATCACAAGGGAATTAGAAAATATTTTGAACCAAATGAAAATAAAACCATGGCATTTCAAAATTCCCTCCAAGCAGTGCTTTGAGGGAAATTTTTAGCATTGATGCTTACATTAGAAAGGAAAGCTTTCAATCAGTCTATGCTTCTATATTTAAAAACTATAAAATGTAGAGCAAGTTAAACTCAAAGCAAGAAGGAAGGAGATAATAATAAGGGTAGACAAGAAAATGAGAATAACAAAACTACAGAGAAAAATCAATGAAACCGAAAGCTGGATTGGGGAGGGGGCTGATCAATAAAAATTGATAAACCTAGCACAGACTGATCAAGAAAAAGAGAAGATAAAAATTACAAATATGAAGAATAAAAGAAAGGACATCACTACAGGTACCACAGAAAGGATAAAAATGGAATACCAAGAACAACTCTATGCCCATAAATTCAACAACTTAGAGAAAATAAATTCTTTGAAAGGCACATGCCAAAGCTCACTCAAGAAGAAACAGATGATCTGAATAGTCCTAAATTTATTAAGTAAATAAAAATGTTAAGCTTAAAATCTTCCAACGAAGAAACCTTCAGGCCTAGTTAGCTGCATTGGTAAATTCTACCAAACATTCAAGGAAAAAGTAGTACCGAATCTAAACTCCAGAGTATAGAAGAGGAAGGAATACTTCCTAACTCATTTAATGAGACCAGCAATAACCTGATACCAAACCCAGAAAAAAGCATTACAAGACAGCCAGAGACCAACATGCCACATGAATATGGAAACAAAAATCGTTAACAAAATACTAGGAAATCAAATCCAACAATATATAAAAAGAGTAATACATCTTGACCATATGGGGTTTATCCCAGGAAACTAATGTTGATTCAACATTTGAAAATCAATTACATAACTCACCATTTCTATAGTCTAAAGGAAAAAATATATATAATCACCTCAACAGATATGGAAAAAGCTTCTGATAAAATACACCATTCATTCATGATTGAAACACACACACACACACAAACTCTGAGCAAACTAGAAACAGAAATTTTCTCAACCTGATAAAGGGCAGCTAACTACAAAAACCTACAATTATACTTAATGGTGAAAGACTGAATACTTTCCTCCTAAGATCATAAATAAGGCAAAGACGTCCATTCTCACTACTCCTGTTGAACACTGTACTGGAAGTCCTACTGCAATATGGCAAAACAAGCAAAAGGCATACCGATTATAAAGTATTAAATAAAATTATTTCTATTCACAGAAAACAAGACTAAGTAGAAATACTCAGACTGGGAATTCCCTGGCGGTCAGTGGTTAGGACTCTGTGCTTTCACTGCTGAGGGCCCAGGTTCAATCTCTGGTCAGGGAACTAAGATCTCACAAGCCAGCATGGCCAAAAAAACGGAGAAATACCCAGAGATTCTACTACAGTCTTATGACAAATTCAATTACCATAATTTGATAAAAATGTAAAAAAAAATGAAAAATAGAAATCCGATCCCAATTCTTAGGAACTTAAAAATAGATTAGGAAAATATTTCTATCGATCTAGATATAATCAAACTTTTCAATATTTCCTTTTGACTCAATGAAATTTACAAATTATCTCATAAGAAGCAACTGGTTGTAATACTTTAAAAAAAGAAAGTAAAATAAGTGCAAAAATTTGTATCTTAAATTTTACTTTAGAATGTAGTATCTTGAAATATCTCAATGTACAACTGCTTTTTACCCATTCTCACTAAACGACAATCATAAACAACAGTAAGAAAACTACTTGTTATCTATTCATCAAAAAAGTATCCAAATATATTAGTCTCTTAGATTGACATATTTTATAATTTCTCCTTTTCCTGGATTTAGGGTTCCAAATGAATTAATACAATATCTACTCATCCAACATTCAAATCAATTAAAAAAGTAACAAGTTGGGCTTCTAAAGGGTTTGATAGAAGATACAGTTGGCCCTCCATATCTGCAATTTCCACATCAGCAGATTCAACCAACTGCGTACCTAAAATATTAAAAAAAAAAAAAAACCAGGAAGTTCCAAAAAAGCAAAACTTGAATTTGCCTTGCACCAGCAACTATTTACATTGTGTTTACAACAATTTACATGGCATTTACAAGTCATCTAGAGATGATTTAAAGTATATGGGAGAATGTGTGTAGGTTATTGCAAATACTGTACCATTTTATGTGAGGGACTTAAGCATCCAAAGATCTTGATATTTGTGGGAGGTCCTGGATGACTGTAGTTATTTTAAACCCAACAATGTACATCATTCAGAAGTCATCAAATGACAGGGTAGACTATACCCATCTTGATTTAAAGTTTCTCACTACTTATGACTTAAATTTTAATTTAAATAAGGAATCATGCTACTTACTTTAAAATTCAGTACACACCTAAGTGTTTTGGCAGCAAAACCTTTAACTCTTTGGTCAGCAAACTAGCTTTTCAGTGGTAACTTTTAGCTACTGTGACTTGGTTTGATGGACCCAAATTTAAAAGATAAAAGCAGGTATTAAATAACCATAACTGAATGTCAAGTTTTCTACTTTTTAAGACATTCTGTTTTGAGGGTGATTCACTCAACACTAGAGAAAAACAAGACCTCTATCAAAGTGATCCATAGTCAGTAAGTCTTAAATAAGAGTAAATATCTCAACTTGGAATAAACAACCATTGTCTGCCAAAGTTTCTCATATTAAGATAATACAGCCAGCCAGTTGTAATGATTAAGATTAAAATATCAGAGCCCATGTTGTTGTAATATCTTTATATCCAAAAAGCTCGAAGAAAAAAGTCTAGATTTTATATACTGAGTACAGAAGGTACTTGTTCTATGAAATGAACGTTATGGCATTATTATTTTTTTTTTTCTTTTGCGGTACGCGGGCCTCTCACTGTCGTGACCTCTCCCATTGAGGAGCACAGGCTCCAGACGCGCAGGCTCAGCGGCCATGGCTCACGGGCCCAGCCACTCCGCGGCATGTGGGATCTTCCCGGACCGGGACACGAACCCGCGTCCCCTGAACCGGCAGGTGGACTCTCAACCACTGTGCCACCAGGGAAGCCCTATGGCATTATTAAAAGAGCATCATTCAGTATAAAACAAGCATACAAAAATACATACCAAAAAAAACTGTCATAAAAATTGTACAAAAGCACAGATAACTTGGAAATTTTTATTTTAATAATAAAACAAATTACAAAATTAGTTCAGGAAAATAATAAATAGCACCATAGTCAAAAGGGAGCACCCAAAGTTTATGTGGGACTTGGGCTAAGGAGAACCTAATACATCCCTTATAAGGTATAAATCTATAATCTTAAAAAAAAAAATGTAGTTTTCTTTAAAAGCCAAACAGATGCCAGACGCCTAGGTTTGAATTCCAACTCTACCACTTACTAACTCTATGACCTTGGGCAAGGTATTACCCATTTTGTGTCTCCATTTCCTCTTCTGTGAACTGGGAATAATAACCTTCATAGTTTTTGTAAGGATTAAATGAGTTAAAATGTCTGGTACATAAAAAGGAATATAGAAGTACTACTATTCTAGACATTTTCAAGAAATTATTTGTACATCTGACTCTTTTATAGCATCTCTGGCTTTACATAAAATACTAGAAAAACTGAAAGAAATACAGCATATAATCTTTTATGCTTACGTATAAATTGATACTTCTGTGAAATCTATCCTCCCTTCTCCACAAAAGGAATAAAACAGCATTATTAAAATATTATTTTCTCCAAAAAGAAGTTTCAAAAAAATAAGGTCCTTGAAACTTATCCCTTTATCAAATGTAAATAATAGCTGCTCTGATAAAATGTTTTTAAGTTCAATAAAGTTTAGATAAGAAAAATGCTCTTAAATGGTAATCTGTTCCAGGATTTAATCACTTTGTAATCATGCGCATTTTCTAAGTGCTCACCGTTAAGAACATTCTTCCCGTGACCAGGTTTACCATGCATTACATCTACAAAGTAATCTTGGAAGTATGGAATACAAATTATTGCCTTAGAAAAGACACTGTTTATTCCATGTATAAAGCTCAGAGAGTAGCTTTCAGAAAGATGGAAAGAAAGTAAATACACCGGCCACACAGTTGTTTGAGCTTTATTTTTATATGCATACATGTGTCAAAGAAACCAAAAATTTCAAGATATAGAGTACAACATATCAAATGAAATCATTCAAAATTATTTTAATGTATACACAAATAGCAGTATAAGGTACACGTATACGATACATTACGTAATTTGTTTTGAGGTTGTGAAAAGCAGTATTTTTGGTTGTAAAATTCTGATACTATTATCTATTACATCATTCAAGTAACATATATTTCAAAAGTCAAACTTTTTAAAAATAATAACTAAATTAACACATAACTCTAAGACAATCTGATGGATGAGCTGACTTTACCAAAATAGTGTTGTTCGATTCTTCTACAGAAAGCAAGGAGGTTGCTATAGTTTTTCACCTTCTCAGAAAGTTCATCATTGGTCAACTGTGTGGTAAGAATGGTGTACAGATGGCCAAATACCAGTGCATCTAGTTCAGTAGGCCTAAGACAAAAGCAGAAATGAGAGTAACATGAACAGTGTTTAACTTGTATGGTAGACTATATACTATTTTTTTAAACACTTTATTCATCTATTTAGAAGAAAAAAAGTCATGTAAGCAATAAATCCTACCCCAACTTGATAGAATTTATTCTATTTTATTGGAGTTTCTGTTATAAGATATGAAAGAAAAAAGATCTTTTAAACTACGATTTGCTAGTTGTGTGACTTGCTTTTTTAAATAGCATCATTTAAATGTGTTAAAATAATATTGGTGTAAAAGAAAAAAGAATGTCACACAAATGGAATTATATAGTGTGTAACCTTAAAATAATAATAATATTGGTGTAAATGATCATATTCATTTTATTCATTAATTTATTCACTAAATATATACAACAGGTCTCCAGTGTGCCAGGAACTATGCCAGATGCTAAAGATATAAAAGCAAGAAAGATATTCTAAGACATGGACACAAAACATAAATTACCACAACACAATTTAGTAAGTGCTTTTGTAGATGCATAACCAAAATGCTGTCAAAGCAGAGAATTTCACTGTGGTGCTAGGAAAACAGAATGATACCTGATTACCTGATCATCATATTACAACATGATTTAATTTTAATTTTACCATTTTAAAAGTAAACTTAGATTTCTGAAGGAGATGTAAGAATGGCTTCAACAAAATTTTTTCTATGTTTTCTTTCCCTTTAATTATATATTACTAACAAAAAGATGAAATTTATCTACCTTGCTACTAACGGTCTATAAATGGGACATCACCAATCTATATTACATTAAAATATTTACAGTAGACCCTTGAACAACACTGGTTTGAGGGCTTCCCTGGTGGCGCAGCGGTTAAGAATCCACCTGCCAATGCAGGGGACAAGGGTTCGAGCCCTTGTCTGGGAGGATCTCACATGCCGCGGAGCAACTAAGCCCGTGTGCCACAACTAAGCCCATGCACCACACCTCTCTGAGCCTGTGCTCTAGAGCCCTGAGCCACAACTACTGAGCCCGTGCTCCGCAGCAAGAGAAGCCACTGCAATGAGAAGCCCACGCACTGCAACAAAGAGTAGCCCCCACTCGCTGCAACTAGAGAAAGCCCGTGCGTAGCGACAAAGACCCAACGCAGCCAATAATTAATTAATTAATTAATTTTTAAAAAATACTGGTTTGAACTGTGAAGGTCCACTTACACGCAGGTTTTTTTTCAATAAATACGTACTACAATACTACACAATCCAGGGTTGACTGAATCTGCAGATGTAGAACCACAGATGCAGAGGTCTGACTGTAAAGTTATACATGGATTTTCAGCTGCAGCAAAGGGTCAGCACCCTGAGCCCCCTCATTGTACTGTACTAGTACAATATTACAAAAGGAGAAAATACCATCATTATTATGAACTAATTATTGCTGTCAGCCCTACAGTGAAAAAGTTACTGAGAAAACATATTAGTCGACCTAAACTGTAAAAATATGTTGCAGTAATCTGGTTTGGCAAAACAGATTTGGGGGTCCGTCAAATCCTAATTCTGTCACTTACTAGCTATGTGGCCTTGATCGCCACTGATGACTGACTTCTTTTAATAGTTGCATGGCTTTGTATCTCTTCATGCCACTAATTCCTAAAATATTTATCTCCAATCTGAATCTCTCCCCTGAAGTCCAGAATCATACTTTCAAAGGCCTATATAACAATTCCACTTGAATGCTGAATAAGCATCCCAAACCTGCTTGTCCCCTCATCTTCCCAAAATAAAAGTCACCACTACCCACCACCTGTTCAAGCTAAAAATCTGAGTTACTCTTCAGTCCTCTCTTTCTCTTACCCTCCCATATCCATTAGCAAGCCTGGTGAGACACAACCACCAAAATATGTCCTGAATGCCACCACTTATCTATATCTCCTCCAAGCATAAAACATTGGAATGAATTTCCACTCCACTTACACTAACATGCCAAACTCCTTATCCAAAACATACAAATCTTAGAAGATCTGGCTCCTGTTTACCTCTTCAGCCTCATCTCCTACCATTCTCTACACACAACCATAAATGGTTTTGCTTCTTCCATTTGAACATAAACTCTAGCCAATCTTAGGGCCTTGACCCAACTATTCCTGCTGCCTGGAACACCCTGCCCTTGACTTCATACTGCTGGCTCCTCCTTGTTTTTCAGAATACAACTTAAATATCACATCTTAGTTTGAGTGGTCAGCGTCCCCTGACCACTCAAACTAAAGTGGACATATAGCCGCTTATTGTGATGTGATTCTATTTTAATTCTCTATATGGCACTTAAAACTATCTAATATTTGTTTTTAATTAACTGTCTATCTCTTTCTACCAGGACATAGTCTACTTGTTTCCTGCTGTGTCCCCAACACCTGCAACAATGCCTGGCCCAAAGTAGGTTCTCAATAAATTTGTTTAATGAATCGATAAAAAGGTGAAGTACTTCTCATACCATACTATAACTGTTTACTTAATGTTTCCCCCATTATACTCTAAGTTCTCTAAAGATAACACTGCATATATCTTTATAACCCCAGTTCTTAGCAAAGTATCTAAGGAACTGAATGGTTATTTGCTGAATGAATACACGAAAGAGAAAGAAAGCATCCTGCCTAAGTTGTATAGGATATTTAATTTTTCAATAGTAGTTATTCACATTCTTCCAAAGCCTTCCCTCTTTTGACACATTCATGAAGTATTAATCAAAGTCAAATGTGCAATTTATGGCCATGTTTAAGAGGGTAGTCAATAGGATAGTTTTAAAAACTCACAAGTGTCCTGGGACTTAATAGCACCATGATCCTAGCATTACAGATGAAGAATCAATAACAAATGGATACCTGAGAAAAACCAAGGATGTAGAAGGTGGATAAATATTGAGCTGAGGCACTTTGTGAGAAGTAATATAAACACCAACTCTTCCAGATCCCTAAACATATTTCTTAAAACGTGTATCTTACCAATTTAGGATTTATTTTCCTAATCCTTATTTAGGATTAACTACCCTCTGCTTCTTGTACAAGAGCCTAAGAAAAGGTGAATATATTCTCTGATGCAACTTCCAGTAGGGTAGATGGGCATCTTTTATCAATAAGGGAAGGCTCTGAATGAGCTCAGGAATGAAGGTATGTTCAAACCAGAGTAGTCTAGAAGTACCCCTGAAGTGGTCAAAATATTATTTGCTTCAAATATACATCCACATAACTCAAAAGGTGCTGAATTATGTAGGGTAATGAGCATACAAAAACTGATCTGATGTTACCTAAAGATAGCAACTTCGTGACAAATTACTTTTAGAACATCTAACAGGAAGCAGAATACACTATACTAAATCAAACAAAACACACACATAACTTAATGCATATTTTTTGTAATCCTTACAAATTTCAGCAACTACTTATATTAGTTGACTCTGACATATATGTTATCAATTCCCACAATTCTTTCTTTTTAAAAAGTACACTGTGGGCTTCCCTGGTGGCGCAGTGGTTAAGAATCCGCCTGCCAATGCAGGGGACACGGGTTCGAGCCCTGGTCCGGGAGGATCCCACATGCCGCGGAGCAACTAAGCCCATGAGCCAGAACTACTGAGCCTGCGCTCTAGAGCCCATGAGGCACAACTACTGAGCCCGCGTGCCACAACTACTGAAGCCCACGCGCCTAGAGCCCGTGCTCCACAACGAGAAACCACTGCAATGAGAAGCCCACGCACCGCAACAAAGAGTAGCCCCCTGATCGCCCCAACTAGAGAAAGCCTGTGCGCAGCAACAAAGACCCAACACAGCCAAAAATATATTTAAAAAAAAAAAAAAAGTACACTGTGGTAATGGGGACACAACTGTATACCACTGCTAAAACTCACAGAACTATACACATAAAAGCGTCAATTTTACTTTTTGTAAATTATGCCACGATAAACCTGACTTTTAAAAAAAGCAATAAGCTCAGAAAAATATTTGCAACTCCTATGAGAGACGAGGACAAAGAATTACACTTTAGCCAATACTTCCACTGAATTGTTTAATCAAGCCAAGATTTCATGTACCTCCAGTTTTAATTACCTTTTCTATACAATATGGAGAGAAAACATAACATTTCCACCCTTCTGCTTACTAAGTAGTTTGTAGATTGTAATTTGGATATAGATAGCAACTCTCCTCCTAAGACCTTCAACAACTTTCACATTGTTGCCTTCTCATCTTGCATTATCATTCTTTCCACATTTCTGTTGGTTACCTACTATTCTTTTTTTTCCAGTTTTATTGGCAAATAATTAACATACATCACTGTATAAGTTTAAGGTGTACAACATGATGGTTTGATTTACATAAATATATTGTAAAATCGTTGCCACAACAGGTTCAGCTAACATCCACCGATTATCTACTATTCTTTCATTTGAATATCAAAATAAAAACAGTACCATAAAATGCGAATGTTTTCCTAACCTTTCCCACTAAAAATTTTTTTGTACTTATCTTTTTCTTCAATTATTGTGGTTCCATATTTCTCTCTTTCTGATACGTTTCACAGTCTAGTTTCAAAAACATTAATTTTGTCTGAATGTTCCCCAATTTTTCTTTCCCATTATACTATTAACTTGTCATTTCTTCATACTAACAGAAATAATCTACATATCCTTTCTTTATGTATCAATCACTGATCTTTAGGACTATCATTCAAATTTGTAAATCAAGCCCCTTGCCATCAACTTTGCTATATTTTGCTTTTGGATATTTTTAAGCAATTTCCCCTTAATTTTCTTAACTAGTGATTTCTCAATTGAATAAACTTCAATGAAATCCCATTACCCCCTGAAATTTTTCTTAAGGTTCCCAAGTATAATTTTTGCATCATTTCTTCAAAATACTTTCCTATCAGTATATGGAGGTATATTTTCAAATTTTACCATTTACTTAATGGTTAATAGCAGTATTTTTTCTTTTTCAAACCTTTTTCAAATAGGTATATTTCCTATCAGTATATGAAGGTATATTTTCAAATTTTACCATTTACTTAATGGTTAATAGCAGTATTTTTTCTTTTTCAAACCTAACTCCTTTTCCAATTTCTCATTCAATTTAATCTAGTCTTAACCAACATTTACTGAGCTTCCTCTAATAGGTTTTGTTTGGAAAACACAAACCCTCAAGGAGCTTATAAATGCTTTGGAGTAGTATTAACTCTTTCTATTCTGATTACATTTAGAAAAATTATTTTTTTCTTCTTCTTCCCCTTTATTAAAAAGGTAACATGAAAATATCACTTCAAGAACAGTTCTGGTTTTTTATTCCAAATCCACTCACCAGGTGAAAGGGAATAAATTACCCAGTCTTTGTGCAGGTGTGTTAACAGATATCACATCAGCAAGATCACAGATACAACAGATAACACAGATTTTGTTTGAGCTGCATTTTAGAAATATGATTTAAATATTTAAAAGCTACCAACTATATATTATGAAAGATAAAAAGGACAATTGTTAGTATCTACTTTGTATTATTTCTAATTTTTTTCAAATTCGCTTTCCTTTTTCCTTTCCACCATTTAGCTTCTTCGTCCTCTTTTCCCAATTACTATTTTTGCTGCAAGATCTCCCTCAACTATCTTTCCCTTTCTCACATCAAGTAAAGCTACTGAGTTTCTTTCATGAGGCCTCTCAACATGTCTAGTAGGTAAGCTAGAAAAAAAGCTGATTCTAATTTTAGAGGGTAAGGAGAGGATACACAGGGAAATAAATTTTAATATTAAACAATTAAAACTAAAAATTAAAACTAAAAATTAAAACTATTCTATACTTCAATCATAAAAATGTTTATCTAAGTCTCATATAAGGTAAAATTATTTCAAAAACCTACATCTTAATACCAGTTAAACAGTTTCTCAATTGTTTTTGTACCTATTCTAAATTTTGAATTTTTCATTACAAGTTTAAAAATAATTATACCTGAGCTGATCTCCCTGGGCTATGCAGCTGCTTCCTACTAGCTATCTATTTTACATTTGGTAGTGTAAAATAGCTCGGTGCTTTGTGACCACCTAGAGGGGTGGGATAGGGAAGATGCGAGGGAGATGCAATAGCGAGGAGATATGGGGATATATGTATAGCTGATTCACTTTGTTATAAAGCAGAAACTAACACACCATTGTAAAACAATTATACTCCAATAAGGTTGTTAAAAATAATAATAATTATACCCTTATGAAGAAAAATATTTCTTGATATTTCCACTGAATCACATGCCAAATGATACCTGGTTACTAACTCTTTGACACTGAGTTTCAATGAGGAGAAAAATAAGTTAGATCTATTATCCTGGCTTCCCATGGAGACAGGGTGCATAACAAAACTAACTCCTAAAACAGAGTGATGCACTTCAAACAATAAAATGCACCCCTTCTGAGCTTTTCAGCTCCTAAGAATTCCTATATCAGAAAGAAAGGGGACTACATAATACTAACATTTTGATATCTTTCTTTTGTATTAGAGACGAAACAACTAGAATCAGCATAGCAAACATCACTAGAAATAAGAACATAGCTGTAGAAACTTTACCTACCAGGATTTCATGGTTTGAACTCTATGACCTTTCTGCTTCAAAGATCAACAGAGCCCAATTTTATTTTAATATCAGTTGTATAGCACATACATTAATATAACTTTAATATTTCCAAGCTATCACCATAGCCATTTTTGCTACAAATATTAACATCTCTACCAAAAGATGTTTGATATAGCTATAGATGAATGCCTATGAAGATGTAAATAATAACAAATAAACCTTTTTAAAAATTATCAATCTAGGGCTTCCCTGGTGGCGCAGTGGTTGAGAGTCCACCTGCCGATGCAGGGGACACGGGTTTGTGCCCCGGTCCGGGAAGATCCCACATGCCGCGGAGCGGCTGGGCCCGTGAGCCATGGCCGCTGAGTCCGCGCGTCCAGAGCCTGTGCTCCGCAACGGGAGAGGCCACAGCAGTGAGAGGCCCGTGTACCCCAAAAAATAAAAAATTAAAAAAATTAAAAAAAAATTATCAATCTAAAAGTCAAGAGATTTTTATTAAAAAGCCAAGAAAAGATTAGAATTCTAAGCAAACCAATGAGGTTAAAATGCTAATTTAAACCCATCTTAAACTGGATCACAGGATAGCTGATTCTGATATACTAAAATTGTAACTTTAAAAAAAAAAAGGAAAATTCATTCTTTGCCTATGTTAGATATTATTTTCCAAATTACAGAAAAATTCTGTCTTAATAAAACATGAATTACTCAATTTACATATATACACATACATATATTTAATCTATATCCTTCACAATTATTTCTATGCTTTACAAATATTTTCATTAAATTTTAAAAGAAAAGTTCATCATAATGCTTGTCCATCCAACAATATTGTTTACAGTTTAGTTTTATTCACTTTTCTAGTCCTCAGGGTATCATCCTTTACAGACAAGTATGGCTACACTTCACATTTTAATAGTAGTTTGCAAGCTCAGATTTTGTTAACATGTCATAGTTCCATACAAAACACCTTGAACTACCTCTAGTAGAACCTCTATCATATCATACAATAATGACTGGTTTACATTGTCTACCCTCAGGAGAAAATTCTTAATAGCTAGCACTGCATTTTAGAAATCTTGGTCTCCCAGAAGCTAGTGCTATGCCTGACACCCAAGAAATTAAATGGTTAATGAATGCAAAAATGAACTTTAATATAACTAAATCTTTTCGTAAATATTTCTTGATAAAACAATTCCTCTATGATAAAATGTTTGATACGACATGTATGATAAAATAATAATACAGAAAAGAAACTAACTAAAAAGAATAAATTCTTACTGCTTATTGAAGAAATACGGTTGTGTTCCCAGTCTTTGAGAAAGAGCTTGACAGCACTGGTCTACATCTTCTAAGACCTAACACAAGCAACAGACCCCAGAGAAAAATATTTAAATTAGCAAAGCAATAAAATGTGTCTAAAACTTAATATGTATCATAGTTTATAATAAAAATATAAATTTAGGTAACCATTTTTAGTATATTTAAATCAGACTATAGACCACATAGAGAACATACGTAATAATTTCTATACAAGAAACCGGAAGAAAATTTGAAAGCAAATTTCCTTTAAATACAAGTACATTTAAGTTACTTATAAGGATTATGATCAAGAAAGTTTTTATCTCAAAATTCTACTCCCTACAAAAATGTTTTCCTGAATCCATATAATCAAATGACTTCACATATATTAAAAAATCTGCTTCATAAAGATGACACTGCTGACCTACCATGAGTAAAAATCATTTGAATTGTTTTCCCACTAGTGGAAATAGATTTTATTTACTCCATTCCTCTTCATTTACCCAATCCCCCTTGTGGCCAACGGCACACATCAATGAGTTGGCTGACTAGGACTAGGGGTATCCTTGAAAATGAGACATTAATTAGCTTAATGATGCTCAAACTCATGACCTTGACAAGATATATATTTTTATAATTTTGCTACTTCAGTAAATTTAAGACCAAAGAAAAGCAGGTATATTAAGCACTGCATCTAACAGGGTTGGGTTTTTCTTTTTAAGCCCTGATGCTGCAGATCTATATTTATTGGCATAAAAAAATGTCCACAATGTATTGCTGAATGGATAAAAAAAATTAGGCTATAGAGTGGCAGTTATACTATGACCCCATTTAAAGAAAATGTTATTAAGAGACACCTAGAAGAATGTTCTCCATATAGTTAACAGTGGCAATTTCTAGATGGTAGGATTCCAGCCAACTTTTATTCCGTTTTTGAAGTTTTCGGTATTACATAATTTGTTTTACAATAAGCATGTGTGATTTTTATAAAACAAAAAAGTACTTCATGTCAGAGAAAATAAGAGCAAATGTTTTGTTAATTTTTTTTATTATGTTGAGAGTTTGTGGGTTTTTTTGGCTGCGCCGCGCAGCATGTGGGATCTTAGCTCCCCGACCTGGGATGGAACTGGCACCCCCTGCATTGGAAGCGCAGAGTCTTAACCACTAGACCGCCAGGAAGTCCCCTGGGATTTTTTTTAAAGGACCAACAATTAAAAATCTTTTTTCTTTATGTATTAAAGTTGAGGGTTTTACCAACTTCAATCTGAACTGACCTGGTCCAGAGTCTTGTTACCCCATCCAATAGCTTTCATCTTACGTTTGACTTCCCACTGTTTCTGATAGGCCAAAATATGATTCAGAGGCCAAGGGTAAGGAGATCCATACCTAGCATGAGTGATCTAAAGCAAAAAGATTATGTTAAAAATATGATTCTAAAGACATAGCCTGTTTTCACAAATAAAATTCTAAGGGAAATATATTTCCAGAGACCACAAACAGAGCAATCTGAAAAAATAAAACAAAACATAGCTTGCAATCTAAAAATTAAAATTTTAAACCATTCTCTTTAAAAATATATAAACTTTCACATACTCTGCAACCAGTTATATCAAACAATGACACACAGCTTCCTTAAAATGTATGTGCAAGCAAAATTAAAGTGAAAAACTATATCACTAATGGTATAAACCACAATGTTTCATTTATGAGCAGGGACCTATGATTCTGAGCAAAAGTGTTTTTTCATTAAATTTTAATTAAGATAAATGTTGCAGAACCACTCACCTCCCCTACAGTAGCTTCATCACACCACTGAAGATACAACTAGGAAAAAAAAAACAGTCACCAAAACTTTAAAGTATCAAAGAGAAAATGGATAAAGAAAGTTACTTCTTGCCAGGGTAATTTTTTATAAGCCAACGTCATAAAAGTCACATATGTGAGGGTTGTTTTTGTTTTTTCTTGGCTAATGTTGCTATACAGAATTATTAAACTTAATGGTGGTACCTATAAAAATATTTCTTATTCATAGAATACATCTCTAAATGCCATTAAAGTATTTTACAGATACCATTTAAGTGAATTTCACAAGACCAAAATAAAATAATGAGTGGGCAAGAGTCACTCCTGTTTACAAACAGAAAAACTAGAAATGATAATATCAGGCAACTTGTTCAATGATAATGATCAAATAATTTGGGTAACGACACTAGCCCAAGAAGTGGCTTGAATGTTTTCCTATTTTTCAGTAACTTTAACATAACCCATAAAAAAGATGATCTTTTATGAGAGAAAAAGCTTATTTTCAAGGCCTATTATCTTCTATTATACCTCTGCAGTCAACAGCATATTGTTGACTAATTCCATGTAGGCTTTCATTTCTGCTTTTTGGACTTCATCCAGCCCATCACTAAGAGAATGGCCCTAAAGGGAATTTAAAAAACTTTAAAAGAGCATCATATTAAATATACAAAAACTTTCAGTTATCTTACTACCAAGTAATACACCATCAATGTTTTACTGTAAATGTCCAATGGATTCATTTCCAAAATGCCCCCTAAAACATAATTATTTTATGTGAAAAAATAATACTTTGCTATCACTACAAAATATTAATATCACTACAAAATATTAATAAGAAGTATTTACTTGTCATTATAAAAATGTATCTTTCAAGAGACAAAATTAATTATTTCACAAAAGAAGAAAAGAGCGATGGTCAGTAAACCTTGTTTTTTTTCAGAGACTAACCTTTTTAGTAATAAAACAAATTCCAAAGATTGACATGTGTTACTTACAAAGTGGTCAAAGATTTTCTTAAATGTTATTAGTAAAGGATAGGGAAATAGACACTAATTTTTAAATTCTAATACAGTATAGTAATGAGTAGATGCATAAAATAGTATAAGCTTTAGTTGTAAGATTTTTAAAATGCATACCCTATAACACTGTATTATCACTCTTAGGAATTTATCCTAAGGAAATAACTTAACGAGTGTACAAAGGTGTACGTACAAGAATATTTGTATTAGCACTCAATAACAGCAGAAAATTGGCAACAATTTCAGTGTCCATCAATAAAGACTTAAATAAATCATAATACATCCATATGATAGAATATTATACAACAATTTAAAAGGATGACATATATCTATAGTCATTAAATGGAAGAATTTCAAAACACACTTATGATTTTAAAAGGCAGGTTGCGAAATAATACATAATAGTATGACCTGTATTTTTCTACATATGCAAAAAAAAATTCTGGAAGCATGTTCCCCAAAATGTTAATGGAGGTTGTTCTTTGATAACTATTAAAATCTAAACTGAATAATAATTCAAATGGGTAAATTAGCATTGATACATTCAACTTTTAAACATATTCTATAACTCCCTTCTCAAAGGTTAACTTGATATTTTACAACAATGAAGAGTTTTCATTTGTGACCAAAATTCTCTTAAGCGTGAGTTAGAAAATTATCTATCACTTTGTAAAGGTCAAATGGCCTCTTCTGCCACTGACTTACATTATGGGGGGAAAAAAACTTACTCTTTAGAAATATTTCTCTGGTAGTTTATATCAGCATTTTGTAAAACTAGGTTAAAATCAACGTAAATGTTACAACACCCTAAAGAATGATGAATGACTTATTTAAAAGTAACTGTGATCAAATGCATTTAATATCTTTTTTATTACCTTGGCTTTAACGAATTGGACTATTGGACCAAGTTCCGATACTACTTGATTTCCTACGTGAATAAAAGGTACTTTACCTGTTGAGGGGGAAAAAAAATGTGAAAACACTCTTCATAAATTAAAGTTTGTGCTAAAAAGGAAATCAACACAAAACTGGGATATGTTTTATTAATACACACAGTTTCCTAACACTGACTTTTGAAAATCATAGTTAAATGTGTATGTTAAATTCTAAAACTTTTTAAACATTACTAATTTTAAAACAAAAGAAAAAAAAAGGAGATTCATTTCTAGAGTTCTTATATGTAATAACAGATCAAAATATTCCCTTTTCAGAGCTAACACTAATAAATCACTATATAGCAGTAAATACTAATTATTCAAATTATATGAACCAAGCCTAGTCATTGGTTCATGACCACTGATAGATCCGAAAAAATTAAACTGGGCCTTCTCTTCAGAGTACAATGAATCAATCTATATTTAAGCTACATTTATGAAGCTTATTTTTTTTTTTTTTACATCTACTACTTTCAAATCTCAGGTACCCATTCAGATCAACTGTTTAAGCACATAATGGTACATTAATAAATGTTATCTGACTCAAAAATTTCAGGAATTAAGACAATAACAATCTTTGAAGGTATGCTAGCTTATGAATTATAATACAAAGTATGCTCCCAACACATGTGGGGAAAAAAGAATTAGTATGCTTACAAAAACTGGTTTCCCTAAATAAATGCCACATTAAAAAAGTAATATTTCATTTTTTTAAATACTAATAATAGATGAAATTATCAGAGATGACGATCTCCAAATAGCAATAAAGTCTACCTCAAATGCTAGAGGATGAAACTTTGTCAGACCTAGTTCAAATAGAGTTCACACTAACAGCTGGCTTCTTCGTGGTCCTTTTCAAGAGATTCACTCCTCTCTGGCTTAGACAGCCTGAGGGTAATGGATGAGGTGCACAGCACCAACAAAAGCTTCATCTGCGTCCACAGGACATTACAAAGGAAAGGCAGGCCTTTTGGAATACAACTCAACAGAGGTATTTAGAAGACATTTCCATTTACCAATATAAAAACACTGAATTCTGCATTCCTTTATTCTACCGCTTTATAAATCTTTCAAAAGAGAAAAAAATTTCTTATCTGCATTAAGAATTAGATCATACTCTTTTTAAACTTGGGATAATATCTTTGTAACTACTATACTGATAGAAATAGTGCAGGTCCTCTGAGATAATATGACCAGAGAATGAAAACGATTTGTGAATGAATGTCTAGACTGAAGAGTATTTTGTGGTGGTACATTTTGAGATCAAAGTATATTTCTCATTTTCATTATCCAGTTTGGAGTTCTTGGAAGACAGAGTTTATAATGGCATACCTTGTCTTATTGTACTTTGCTTTATTGTGCTTTGCAGATATTGCGTGTTTTTACAAACTGAAGGTATGTGGCAACCCCGAATTGCGTAAGTGTATTGGTGCCATTTTTCCAACAGCATTTGCTTACTTTATGTCTCTATATCACATTTTGGTAATTTTCACAATACTTCAAACATTTTCATGATTATTATATTTGTTATAAATATAAAACTTTAAAGGATGAGGAGTTGCTTCTTATGGATGAGCAAAGAAAGTGGTTTCTTGAAATAAAATCTACTCTTAGTGAAGATGCTGTGAAGACTGTTGAAATGACAACAAAGGATTTAGAATATTACATAAACTTAGTTTATAAAACAGCACCAGGGTTTGAGAGGATTGACTCCAATTCTGAAAGACGTTCTACTGTGGGTAAAACGCCATCAAACAGCATTCCATGCTACAGAGAAATCGTTTGTGAAAGGAAGAGTCAATCGAAAAGGCAAACTTCAATGCTGTCTTATTTTAAGAAATGGCCAGGGACTTCCCTGGTGGCACAGTGGTTGAGAATCCGCCTGCCAATGCACGGGACACGGGTTCGAGACCTGGTCCGGGAAGATCCCACGTACTGCGGAGCAGCTGAGCCCGTGCGCCACAGCTACTGAGCCTACACTCTACAGCCCGTGAGCCACAACTACTGATGCCATGTGCCACAACTACTGAAGCCCACGCACCTAGAGCCCGTGCTCCGCAACAAGGGAAGCCACTGCAATGAAAAGCCCCCACACCACAACGAAGAGTGGCCCCCACTGACCGCAACTGGAGGGGGCCCGCGCACACCAACGAAGACCCAACACAGCAATCAATCAATCAATCAATGAGTGAATGAATGAATGAATGAAAGAAACAATAAGAAATGGCCAGAGCCACCCCAACCTTCAGCAACCACCACCCTGATCAGCCAGCAGCCATCAATATGGAGGTAAGACCCTCCGCCAGCAAAAAGGTTTTGACTCACTGAAGGCTCAGATGATGGTTAGCATTTTTTAGCAATAAAATATTCCTAATGGAGATATGTATAGTGTTTTTTTAGCCACAATGTTATTTCACACTTAACAGACTACAGTACAGTGTAAACATAACTTTTATATGCATCGGGAAACCAAAAATATCCATGTGACTCACTTTATTGCGATATTCGCTTTACTGTGGTGGTCTGGAACCAAACCCCACAGTATCTCAAGGTATGCCTGTATTTTATTTCTTTTCTTAAAAATACTTCGAGCATTGTAGATTCTGAAGCAGGGAAGCAGTGTGGGGAGCCAATTGAATACTCATATATCTCTAAATACAAAGAAATAAATAAAAATCAAGGCAACAAGGAACTTACCTGGTTGGCGCAGTGGATAACAATCCACCTGCCAATGCAGGGGACACGGGTTTGAGCCCTGGTCCAGGAAGATCTCACATGCCATGGAGCAACTGAGCCCACATTCCACAACTACTGAGCTTGCGCTCTAGAGCCCGCGAACCACAAATACTGAGCCCACGTGCCACAACTACTGAAGCTCAGGCACCTAAAGCCCATGCTCCGCAACAAGAGAAGCCACCACAATGAGAAGCCCGCGCACCACAATGAAGAGTAGCCCCTGCTCGCCACAACTAGAGAAAGCCCGTTCACAGCAACGAAGACCCAACGCAGCCAAAAAATTAATTTTTTTAAAAAATCAAGGCAACAAATTAGAAGTAAATAATGTTTTCTGTCACTAGCCTGACTTAAGGTGGAGCCAGTGTTATATCCTTATTATTGGAGGTGATCAGGCAAATGCAGAGTGAGACAGTTATTCTCTGGTACCAATCAAAGGTCATAAAAAAAAACCCCAAAGGCCCTGCTTCTCATTTTAGGCAGAATAATCATTTTTGGAACTTTTATATTTAAAGAAAGCAAGATGTTGCCAAGCAAGTTTATTTATTCAGAGAATATTAGAAATAGAAAGGACCTTGGATGTCATCTAATGAAACCACCTCATATTACAGATGAAGCCACTGAGGCTCAAAGAAAAGAAGTGAATTTCCCAAGAAAACTGTTAACATGTGACAAAGTCACAGAAGGGTTAGACTAAAAATTTCCTAACTCTTAGCCAAGTGGTCTTCTGACTATTCCATGATGTTCTCTGCTTTAAAAATCTACCAACAACCAGATCAAACAAGCAAATAAAGTATAACACATTCCCATGGTCACCCAAATCATATGATGAAAGAAACACTAGAGATGATGAAATTTAAATACCTTAATAGAAAGTGTCATTTTCATCTACCTATAGGAGACTTCTCCTATGCATATATGTATATATGCATGTATTGTAGTCTCTATACTATTTATGTTTGTCTTTCCTAGAATCTATAAAGATGGATAACTACCTAGGTAATACTACATATAGTACAGTCATTTTAGGAAATAGGTGGATAAGCTATATGGCTTCTCCTTGATTTGTCAAAGATATTAACTTTAGTATTAGATTACTAACCTTTTTATATGTATATCTACACTCTTTGTATGACTACACAGAGGAAAAAGATGGACAGAACCCAATATAATTCATTTCACCAGAATTCAATACAGTTTATAAAACCTATGTATAAACTTAAAACAAAATGATTCAATTAATAGCCTTCAAGAATCTAAAAGATGTATATGTTTATAAGTCTAAAAATTCTTTTATTGAAACGTTTTTAAAATGTATATTCATAAACCTATAAATGTAGAGATATTCATATAGAATTTTCAGTGTGTATAGAGAGGGTGTCTTCACAACTGTTGACAATTATTACCACCCTTAAGAGTTTATGATGAAAAAAATGTCATTCCTAACAATCCAAGTCATTCCTAAATTATCACCACAATAAAGAGATCGATAAATGTCTCCCTAAAAAGCAACGTAATACACTTGTACCAATCAGTTATATTCAACGAATTTATTCATAAAGCAGTGGTTCTATGTGTTATTATTGCTCCAGCAAAACCATAATTATAATAACCCATACCAATTCTATTTATTTATCAGATTTGGTGGCACTATATTTTTATATTAAAAATTACCTGAATCATATTTATTTAAAACTGTACCTTAATCTACTAATACATGATACACAGAAAAGGCAATACTGATTATAAAAAATAACAGAAAGGCTAAAACCTTAGTAAGAAAAAGTAACTTAAAAACTTAAAATGAAACAAAAAGAATCAGAAACCAAAGACCAAAGACATTCAAAGACAGATCTATGACATGTTAATTTAATTATTCCACAATCTCTCTTCTTCCATTGGCATAATGGCAGAATACAATTTAGAGAAGTGTATTTAATAATAAATGGATTCATATATTAAAATTTGTTTTCTGAAGAAGGAACAGTCTTATGTAAATAAGACTGGGGGAAATCTGAGATTATGCATTTTCTTAACATTTACTATTTGAAACAATTCCCCTAACTTTCCAGTAATCATCTCTGACCACAGAGTTGAAATGAGTAGACATGTCACCCCAAGACTGTCAAGTTTGCAACTGTTACTTTATAGAATGGGAAAATTCTTCAAAGGGTAAACAAAAAATATAGGCATTTAAAAAATCTAGGTACAAACTGGACTATCACTGCAATTTTATCAATGCAGAATATTAACAGAGAAGAAAAACAAAACTAAAAAACACTTACCAGATGGAGACATATATTCTGCATTTGCCCTGCAAACCACTTTGACGGGCAGATTACACATCTGCAAAAAGGCCTGTCAACCAAGAGAAGTCTACAGTAAGTCTAGTGAAAGTATATGCATATTCGAACACAACTTTTTATTTATTTCTTTTCCAAACTTAATAGCTCAGGAAAAGAAAAAGAATGAATCAACTTAAAGTGAAAGATTTGTACTCTAAAACAAAAATAAAATGTCATTTCAATACTAAAAATCAATATGACTTAGACACCAGTAAATGTATAAAACTTAAAGCATTTATACACAAAAATGTAAATTATCCACTTATTTTACTGCATTAGTTTATGTAAGTCAGCAATACTGTGTATTTATTTAATTTTCTTTAACAGATGACTGAAGTCCAAACTTTATAAGCTATTACTAACTTCCACCACTCTTTACAGAATCCTTATCTTTCCCGTCTTAGGGGAAAACTCTCAAAATGTTAATTTTACTACTTCAAAGTTCTCTCCAATAATACTCAGCATCCTAATGTGTAGCTTTCATGCTTATTAACTCACTTTTTAAAGATATAGAATTGTTTATTTTTACTTTGTTTATAGCAACAAAAATTTTATAAGTGACTTAATTGTCTAACAATAGGGAACTGTTAAATTATTTATGGTAAATGCAAACCATATAATTTTATACAACAATTTTTTAAAATCATTAATTATATCTTCACACATGACTGCCTGAAATAAGAACTTTATTTCCAAAGCTTCCTTCCAACTGGGTGTGACCAATGTCTAAATTCTGGCCAACAGGACTCAAAGTTCTGGGCAACTGCTCGGGAAGTTTCTTTAAAAAGAAGAGATATGACCTCTCCTGTTTTTCCTTCTTGCTGACTAGAATGTGAAAAAGATGACTTACAGCCACCGTAGCCAAACTGAATCACAGTAAAAGCTGAGTGTTGAAGATGGTAGAGCAACAAGAAGAGGCAGGAAGTCTAAGTTTTTGATAATCATTCAGTCCCAAACCTGGATTACTTGTATTAAAAAAAGAAAGAAAGAAAAGAAAGAAACTTCTATCTTTTTAAGCCACTGCTATTTTGGGTTTTCCATGACTCACAGCCAAACCTAATCCTGACTAATTTACCAACAATTACTGTTTCTAAGTTGAAACAGCACCTCACCCAAACAAAAGTTGACTCCTCTATGTCTATGTAAGTATAACTAACAGTCCTCTAAATACTATAACCTATGCTCCCAATTTATAACAATAATAGTGAGCTTCTTGGTTGGCCCACAAGTATGGACTCCAGGTAGTGGTTCTCAAGCTTCAGTGTACCATCAAAGTCATGTGGAAGGCTTGTTAAAACACGGATTGCTAAGAAGGGAAGAATTAGAATAAGTATAAAGAGACCTTTCAAGAAGACTGAGAAGGAGGAAGGGAATTAAGAAGGGTCAGCTCCCTTCTATTATATATGTATCTGTACCCAATGATGGAAAAAGGTTGAGCTCATTAAAACATATATAGGAAATAGGCTGAAATGACAAGAACCAGGCAGAATAACTGACATACAAGATCCATGAGAAGATAAAAAGGAATGAAATAAGAGCACAGGTGGAAGCATCTGTTTTTTTCAGGAAACAGGACACTTTTTCCACTGTACTTGCAAGGGGTGGTCAGCATCAGTGATGATGACTGCAAGCTGATAAGTGAGAAGGACAAGAAAATGAGGGAGTGCTCATATTCTGTGAAATGGGAGAAAAAACCATCTGCCGAGAATGTAGGACCAAGAGGGGGTTTAGGCCTTCAGAAGAACAAAAAGAATTTGAAAGAACTGCTTAATGCGTCTTCGCAAAGGTCAGAATAATACTCAGTTGTTAGTTAACAATCACAGTACTATATAAAATAGTAAATATGGTATATTTTGCTAACCTCCATGTATATTGGTAACTGTACTAATCATTGTTCCAAAAAGCTGTGTTTCACTAAAAGAGATTAAGCAAAATTGAAACATTCTACAATTGAAGCCGTGTTTCCAGTCCTGTGAATTTTTTACTTCTTTACTAAAAAATAACTGGCTTAATTTTAACCAATTTAACAACATTCAACTTACCACAGACCTCAATTGATGGCACAATTCTACTTAGCCAAAGATTAATTTTATGGCATTTACTGCAATTATTCTTCATCCCTGATTCAAAAGAAATTTTCTGAATTAATCTGAATTAATCACAAAGAAGTCTGATGTCACAAACACAGTATTTTCATCCAAACATTAAAAATGCAAACCAAAACATTACCATTACTGTCTTCAAGAATATAAAAATTCCAAATCCAAAACAGACTTTGATTCAACAGTATTTCTCCTTTCTCTTGTAGCACAGGAGAAAAATCTCTGAGGCTCCAGAATAGGACTTTCACCTTTCACTTGCATTTTCAATCTCTTATCAGCACCTCAAATACTCTAATTAAAACAGGTGTGATACACCAACCTAAAACACATTTTATTTTCAATTCTGAATAGCAATCTGCATACTTTTATTCTTATGTAAATACAAAGAAAAATGTAGTTCTAATCATAATAAGGAAAGTTAGGAAAATTCAGCCAACTCCTATTCCTCTGTTGGATACATTATTCCAAACTAATTCAAGTGATTGACAACATAAAATAATTTAAATAAAAAATTTAGCACATCCTATGAGAACAATGATTTATAACTGTGCTGTCTAGTATGGTAGCCACTAGCCACCTGTGGCTATTTAACTTAAATTTAAATTGATTAAATTTGAATAAAATTTTTAATTCAGTTCCCCAGTCACACTAGCCATTTCACATGCTCAATAGCCATTTCACATGCTCAATAGCCATATGTGGCTAGTGGCTACCATATTTATTGGCCAGTACAAATAACAGAACATTTCCATCATCACAGAAAGTTCTACTGGACACTGTGGGTCTATTGCAATAGCAATGGTAATAGCAATAGCAATGGTAATCAGTGCATAAAAGATACCTTAGCAAAACAGGCTGACATCATCTGAAAGAGATTAGGCTAAATATTATAAAAACAACCTGCATAGTATTACAGTGATGACTGTGAGACATTAAACACCATAATATTTTCAATTTTCAGAAAGAACTAATATAGGGTTTACTCATTTGCTGAGCAACCCCAATTGACAAAATGGGTCAGGTAAGTTTATTAAAATGTGAAAACTAAGAACTTTAGAATGAATAAATTAAAGCACAGCCAATCAATATATTCTTTGAATATAAATTTACTGAGTACCTAAACATATGACATGGTAGGACTTTTTTAAACACACACACACACACATGCACACAGAACATAATACCCAGTACCTAAAGTCTAAGACCCTGAAATTTAATCAGCTTCATGCAGTTTCAACATATTGAGTGAATTAATTGAGTTCATAGCGTCAAAAAAATTCATTGAAGGGTATGTCTGTATATTTTTTTATTTCCACAAAAAAATTCAGAGGAAAAAAGTAATACTAGATCATCGAGAACCAGTTAAACATGAAGGATTGAACTTACACATTTATCTCTGCAACCTTTCAAAAAATCCAATGAAGGAACTGTGAAGAAGCAGAAAATGTGTAAACCCAGAAAAACACAAAGAATGGAAGAGGAGACCAAAGCAGACCAGAGATGTCAACCCATTTTTAAAGATAAAAAGCAGACTTAGCAGGGCAGAGCAAGCTGAAACCTAAGGGCATGCAGAGGAGAAAATCAATACATTTGCAACACAGAAACTGGGAAGATTCCGAAACTGGAGGCACCAAGTACCACAGAAGGCAGAGGTGAGGTAAAGGACTACAAATAGAATTGGATGAAAGTCTATAAAAGCATCAGACAACTAGCCCGCCCCCAATCTGGCAGGAGACAGGGGTTCATTCTCTGGAGAAACCCAACCAGAGAGGCTCCTGACGCAGGACCCAAGCACAGCAGAGGGCCCTGGGTAGAGGGTCACACTGGAAGGAAGGTTAAGGGAAAGTATGTACACTGTAGAGAGCCACAGCACCCTCTCCCTCTCAGCTCCCAAACACTGGCAGCCACAGTAAGTCCTCCAGAGTACCCCTCCATAGAAAACACCTACCAATACTGATGATTTTAGTGAGGGGTAGGGACAGTGGCCAAAAAATGGCCACCGTGCAATCAGTCTATAGTGAAGCCTGCATGTCAAAAAGTTCCTCAATGCCCCATCAGCTTTTTAGTGCCTCAATCTTAAATATAAATTGTTAGCAGAGATCAACAGATATTTGAGGAAAGCCTCAAACATACAGAGCCAAAACAAACTACAAAAAAAAGTAGTTGAGAGGAAACAGAAAATGCAGACAGCAACTTCAAAGAAAAATTATAATGGCTAATATTCATTGAGCACTTACTATGTGCCAGGTACTTGCATAAGAGCTTAACTCTATGAGGTAGGTACAAAAAAAAAATCCCTATTTTAAGATGAGAAAACAGAAGTACAGGGAGGTCAAGGAATCTTTTCAAGGCATATAGGAAGAAAGGAAAGGAGGGAGGGAAGAAAGGAGAGAAAAAGGGAAAGAAAGGAAAAAAAGAAAGAAAGAAAAAGGGAAAAAAGGAAAATGAAAAGAAGCAAAGCATACAAAGGACTGAGATGACACTGAATGTCTCAAAAGAAGCTCCAAAAGCTAAAGGATGACAAAAGGCTTTCAAAATTCTAACAAAAAATCTTGCCAACCTAAAATTCTACATGTGGCCAAGGAATCAATCAGGTGTGACGATAGAATTTTAAAAAAACATAACACAAGCAAGGTCTTTTTTAAAAGCCTAAAATAAAAATAATAAACCAAGAAAAAAAGAACATAGGATGCAGAAAATTAGGGAATCCAACACAAAAGGAAGGCAAGAAGAATTCCCTGAATGATGATGAACAGCAGTCTTAACAACGAGCTATGACGCCAACCAAGTAAGAAACTGTCCCAATTACAGTAGAAGGAACAGGGCTTTCAAAGGTAATAGTTCCAAGAAATAAATAAATAAATAAATAAATAAAGGACCTGACGCGTTTGACCATTGTGAGGGGGAGTTTTACAGTTCAAAGAGTTTAGGAGAGAAAACTACCCAAATGAATTAAATAAAGCAATTATTTACTCAATGGAAAAAAAATCATATAGAAAGAATATGTTCATTGTACACTAAGCCACTCAGTTGGGGTCAATATTTACATTCTAATTATAATATAAACACTGAATATTAATTTAACAAAAGTTAAAGAACTATTGGGAAAATGGAGAAGGAGAAGCGGAAGAGAGCTGCAAATGGTAAATTTCATAGTGGAATTCAATAGATATATTTAAATTAAAAAATGAAATGGCAACACAAGCATCTTACTTAGAAATATAGAGGTAAATACCAAGGGGAAAAAAATACAGCTGAAAGAACAGAAAGTGGTTGTTTCTGGGTATCAGGATTTGGGGTGAGGTAAGGGTGGGACAGTCGACTGTTTTCTGTGTGTGATAAGACTCCCATATATTGATGGTGGGAGTGGTAAACGAGCCAACCACTTTGAACTGTTTGGTAATATTGACTATTAAGCAGATGCCTACTCTGTCAGGCAACAATTCCCCTCCCAGAAATACACCAAAAAGAAACGAGGCATATAGCCACTAACATACAAGAATGCTCCTAGCAACTTCGTCCATATAATCAAATAAAGGAACTCAAATGTCCGTTAACATGAGCAGCAACTCTAAAATTCCTGATTCCAAGCTAAAAAGGATATATAATGTTACCAATTGCTATTATAAAAAAGCAAAAAATATAAAAAGATTACACATTTTTCTTAACTCTAAATTCTTTAGAAATAGCATACTTGGACAACTTTTAAATCAGAGAAATTCTAGAAACAATCCCAGAAGGTAACACCTATGATAATCCATGAAGATTCTAAATTCTATTTCTTCAGTAATTACTTCTGAATCATATCTTCTGGGAACTACAGCTCAAATATTTTGTAAAAACTAGTTTTGAGAAACAATATATTTCATTTACATATAATTGAAACTAAGGCCAGGAGTCTAAAGAAATAAGAACAATCTGTTACCAATCAATTTGACCCTTACAAATACTTTAAATCCTATATTCTAAAGTTATTTTAGATAACAGTGCCACTCCTTTTATTAGATCATAAAACTAGCATCTTAAATGTTGGGGGAAAACCTAACACATGTTGCAGATAAAGGAATGTCTTGTGATTGCTGGGGTCAGGTGGGGTGGGGGTGGCAGCAGTGGGAGGGATGAATGAACTGGGAGTGTGGGGTTAGCAGAAACAAACTACTATATATAGGATGGATAAACAACAAGGTCCTACTGTAGAGCACAGGGAACTACATTCAGTATCCTGTGATAGACCAGAATGGGAAAGAATATGAAAAAGAATGTATATATATGTATAACTGAATCACTTTCCTGTATAGTAGAAATTAACACAACATTGTCAATCAACTATACGTCAATAAAATAAATTTTTAAAAAAAGAATGTCAGAAATATAGACAGGGATCCTGTAACAGCAATCCTTCAGTAACACGGTGGCAAGGCTTCTGATTCCTCTTCCTTCTCATTTCAGAACACTCTGTCTTCTAAAACTAGCTTTTACTGCTGTAATTCCCAGTTATGTGCCTGGTACATAACAGATAATAATTATCAGCTCAATGAATAAATGAACAAACACACAAAAATCTGAACAATACGTAAACCACAAAATAAACAAAGAGTAGAGAATCCAAAACTCAGTACACCTAGTTCTAGTCATACATGAACTTTTCTAAATGAAACAATAGAAACTTCTGATAATAAAAACACAGGGGGAAAAAAAAGGCTGCTTTTGTCAGAATTCAAAACAAAATTTATACTCAACCACTGGTCGGGGTATAAATCAATGTAATCTTTTTAAAGGGCACATTGGTAACATCTACCAAAATTCTAAATACACATAGCCTTTGACCCAGTAATTGTATTGCTAGAAATATATCATATGGGCATATTTACATAAGATTATATAAGATATATATAAGGATATTCACACCTAAGCCCTATTTATAGTAGCAAAGTAATAATTATAACAATAGCCTAATATCCATCAATAAGAGACTGGTTCAATAAACTGTGGTGAATCTATTAATGGAATATTTGTAGCCTTCAAAAGAGAATGGGGTTGCCCCTCAACTGAACTTCTCACACTAAACTCCAAAGACATTTCTCATCTGGGCTACTGAATGACATAAGACAGTATACACCAAATGCAGAATTCTTTTTTGTATTATTTTTCTTCTAAAGGCCTGGAGCAAATCACTTAAACCATAGCTTAATAAGGCCTGCAAAAAGCTAATTTATTTGGTCCATTGCATAGCTTCCTGTGAACTAACTTGGTAGGAGGATATAATTTTGAATATCTAGAAGAATGAATGGAAAGCAATTATTCACTCACTCACTCAGTATTATTGAGCACGTGCTATAATATCAGAAACTGTTCTTGACACTGGGAATAGAGTGGTCCCAGACCTCATGGAGTTTACATTCTAATGGAGACAGATGATAAACAAATAAGCAAGAATAGATCCACTGTGATTCCTGCTACTTAGAAATACAAAGCAGTGTGAGGGTATTGCCACTATATGTAGGATGGTCAGATAAGGGTTCACCGGTAACATAACATTTGAGCATAAACCTGAAGAAAGTCAGGGAGCAAGCCATGTAGGTTTCTAGGAGAAGAGCAGTCCAAGTTCAAAGCAGTTCTGTGCTTCAACTGGAGTGTTTGAGGAACAGCAACGAGACCTGTGTGACAATGCAGACTAAGGAAGTGAGTGGTAAGAGACAAGCTCAGAGAGACAACCAGGAGATCATGTAGGACATATAGATAATTGTAAGGATTGTGGCTTTTAATCCGAGTGAGACGAACAATCATTACAGGGGCTTGAGCTGAGGATTGCTGGAATCTGACTGACATTTTAAAGGATTACAAACCACTATACAGAGATTAGATTGTAAAGAGTAGAAGGGTGGAAACACAAGAACTAGTTAAGAAAATTTTGCACTAATCCAGGCAAGAAATGATGGCAGCCCAGGCCAGGATAGGAGAGCTGGAGGTGGTAAGAAGTCAGATTCTGGCTATGTTTTCAAGGTAGGGCCAAAAAGATTTGCTGGTAACTGGATGTGGACATAGCAAAAAAAGAGAGGACTCCAAAGATGACTCAAAGTTTCTCACATAAACAATAAGAAAGACAGAATTGCCATTTACCAAAATAGGAAAAACTGTGGGATGAGCAGGTTTTGGTGCGAGGAGGAGGATTCAGGGGTCTTTAGATGGTCTTCTCTAATTACCGCTTCTCCATTAGACTTCTGACAGGCAATGAACAGCAGAAAACTCTGCTCTCTTTTCAAAGGTCTGGAGTTGCAAATGGCACAGTTATATGCTTTGAAACCAAATAAACAGATTCTAATGAAACATCAAGAAGCCCAATCTCAAAGGCCACCCCATCTCTTTTATGAACAAAGGTGACAGAAATACCCACAAATCAGTATCATCTTTGTCAACACTTTCCTGCAAGTATGGTAATATCAAGGTGTTAAGAAATGGGTAGAGCTACAGATATTATGCAGAATAAAAACACAATCAAGGACAGTTTTAATCTTTGATCTTTTCTGCATCTATAGCCCACCACGCTTAAAAACTGAAAAGTCAATTTAACACCTGGTTAAACAAGAAGCTTTAAGAAGCTAAGAAACCATCTGATAAGAACAGTATTATCTTCTGAAAATTTACTGAGAAGTAACACATGAAGGAGCCACTGTCAGCCGGAGTCCTTTAAAATCTCAGCAACTATGTCCCAGTTGTCAGAAAATTTAAAATAAGCATGCAAGTCTCACAATTAATATAAGCAGGTAAGCAGAATAACATTAATGAGCAAATCAAACAAAACGAAACATCTCAAATAGTGTTCCAGAAAAAATCTAGAGGGAAATCAGTGGAATTAAATTTAAGCCAAAAAGTCATCAATTTCTTTTACAGAAAACAATAATTATGATGGTCCCTGACAAAAGTAAGGAAATAGAATCTACAACCTTAAAAACCTTAAAATATCAAATATCCTTTGTTTTAATTGCATTATGTTAACAACAACCAAAAAGGTAATTAAAAATATTCAGTTCATGAAATGGTGTAAAGGGCTCAACCCTGGTTGAATGGAAACACAGCCAGCCAACAACAGGCCCACCCTGGTCACTGCATTTGCACATGGAAGATGCTGCCTCATTGAGATGCTGTCCTTACCATCATTTAGAGTAATTTGACTTTCTGTTGCTGACTCATAAGCCATACCACTCTTATGACTGGGCTACTATTAGCACACTCTCACTCCTTGTTTGTCACTGGTTAAGTGCCCTAGCAGAACCTAATGGATCCTAACAGAGTAGAGATTTAAGAAGCAAACTGTTTAAGTGGGAGACTATAGTGTCTTTTGAAAAATGGGAATCCCCTGCATCAGTCTTAAAAGTCAATATAGAACAAAAAAAAGTTAATAGAGCAGTAAGACAGCTCTGGGTGGAATCTTGGTGATGACTGTTAATCTGAGAAAGTTTCTTTACCTTGTAAGCTTTCCCATTTCTAAAATGAAGACACCTTATTCTGCAAATTAACTGAAGTATTGTATGTAAAACACTTTACATACTGTCTGGCAAATAGTATTTCAATAAATATAAGGTATTATTATTAAAATTAGTAGTAATAATATTAGTAATAATAAATACTCATAAAGCTATCTGCAAAAGAAGAAAGACTATTTAATCTTGGTGATTTCACAAGAAAACTTCACTTATTTTATTACCTATTAAACACCTCCTTAAGAGAAAAGGGCAAATAATAATTATATACTGTAACTTAGTTATATTTATTTATAATCAAAATGGAAAAATTGTGCACTAAGACAGAAATCTCTAAGTAGATATTAAAAGAATAAATAAGGGAACATAACCAAAAGCTTATACAATATAAAATCTTCTCAACAAGGCAAAAACAACTGAAGACATTTTGGTATTGACATAAACTTTTACTTTACAAATAATTTTTCAAAGTCATACACACTGATGAAACTGATAAAAGGCCTCCCCCTACAGAACATAAGTTCCATTAGTACATGATGACCACGCCTATCTTGTTCACTACTTTATCCTCAGCACACCACAGGTTCTCAATAAACGATTGCTTAATGAATAAGACACAGATATTCACAATAATAAATACAAACATACCTAAGTTCATAGAAAACGAGTAAGCTACAACAAAGATTAGCATTTTATGTTACCAAAGCTCACTGCATTAAAAAGATCAATGTAACTCCTGTTAAATTCAGAGGTATTTAAGTAGGTATGTTTTAGAAAAACAATAACAGGAATTCAACTTCTTAAAAAATTAGCTATGCAGAAATCATCAGAAACCACAATTCAATATGCACAAAAAGCTCTAAATACAGCAAGTTTGTTACCAAAAACATGAAATGCTATTGGGAGCACATATGAAACACTACATCAGAAAATAGGACCTTCCTAATTAACACAACTCTCACCTGAAAACCACTCTTGGAATATATGACTCAAGTTTAAATATATCAATATCTGACAGCTGTAGAAAAAAAATCAAGTGCAGAAAGAAAGCAACAAAAAAGATAACCAGAATAGGAAAAGATACAAGCTTTCCCTGTTAGAATTAAATATAAATAAAAGTAAATCATAGGGTCAAAATTAAGTAAAAGAGTTATAAAATAGTCAAAGACACAGAAAGAATAATTCTCGTAACCCAAGAACCTAATATAGTACCAGTCACAGAGCTGGCACTCAATGAACAATTTGGGAATAATGACAGGAAACTACTTTTTTTCTGAGTTCCTATAATGTATGTTGTAAAGTTTTGTGATTTACAGATTAAATATTCCCAACTGAGAAAAATAACAATAACAACAACAACAAAACCCACTAAATTTAAAATTCTCAGTATAAGTTAAATAGTAGATGGCAGCAATATAAAATGTATTCATTTCATTTTAATAACCTAACGGTAACTCGATACTGAATCATTTACCAGTGAACAACACCAATTAACTTCTTTTCTTTATTCCAAAAATAAAATGAACATTTATCTTATAAGTTAAATACATAACAATACTCTTTAATTGCACTTAAGCAATAAAATCAACATTGCTTGCCAATAAAAATATTAAAAGAACTCAACATTTTAAAGAATTGTCCTCAATAACCTTTTAAAAGATTGAGTGCTTTAAATTGATTAACACTGTAGAATTTAAGGGATTATAAACATAGTTTCTAAATGTATGTAAACTTAACATTAACAAAATTATCCAAATTCTAAATAGAAAAAAATCCATTTTCAGTCCAACCATTACCAGTTATCCTTAGACAGCAGGCCTCAGGTTTTCTTCTTTAGGACAAAGCTTCTATTCATTTCATAATTAAATTTGAAATATTTTAGGTAAGAACTCACTAAGAACTATTCTAAAGCACGCAATACCATTTTCAGGGCACAAAATAAAAATGGTTCTGAATTTTAATTCATATCTTGTTTTACCCAAACACAAAGGAGAATCTGTGACAACAACTGAAGGATTATTTTCCACCTTACTGAAGAGACATGTTTTAAAATTAAAAACCATGAACAAATCTATCTACAAAATAATTCACTTTTTATATCAAACAGCTGCAGACCCTGTAATTGAAATAATGTATCTAAGGTTACAAATGAAGAGTGTTAGGTATCGTTCTTGAAGTGACAGATTAAGTTCCTAATCCAGTTAAAATAATAGCCATATTTGTAGTTTAACATAAATTAAGACCTTAATTATATTTGTGACTATTTTAAACAAAATAACAAATTCCTTTGTACCTGGCAATGTAATTTATATCAAAGCCAGGTTCATTTTCCAAACCAATCTATTTCACACTGCAGAAATACTCTGGTATAATGGTATAATGTAATTCTTGTTGTAGAATGTTGAAAGAGTAGATTCACTAAAAGCACAGAAGAGGTTTGAAGATAAATGAAGATGCTATTCATTCAAGGGTAATTTCATCTTAGAACTATATGAAAGATGTTTCGCTCACACGGGGTAGTGTATGGTCTCAAATTTAAGTGCATTTTCAGCTCAAATATAATGCTGCTAGATCGATTACGTTGATACTGTATATCTAATCATGAAGAATTCTAGCCTTTTTCTGTTTAAAAAATAGACTGTCATTTTTTTCATCTTACTGCTATGTCTTTATTGTTCTGTTTAACAGTAACAAATTTTAAAATCCTGCTTGCTATTTACTTTTTAAACAGAAAAGTATACGGTTGATACTCTAACTTGCAAACTCTCAGAACTACAGAAATGTAAATTTCTGCTAAGTTAAATAGATATTTATATTAGCAAACCATTATCCTGTATAACCATTTTACATTATTTCACTAATTACTAAAAATGACAACTCTAATAGCCATCTAATTCTATTTTGAATATACTTCATTTTCACAAATCTGTAAGATTAATTTAAATGTTTTATATACACCATACCATTTATGTGTTGAGGGATTAATATTAACACTGAGAATTTTTTAATCTGCTAAATTCTATTTGCACTTTAAGTTCACAATCATCCCTCCTAAAGGTCACATTTTATACATTTAAATCATTCCAGGTGTTATATGCATATATCACCAAAATGCTTTATAATACTTCTGATATAAAAAAGGTAATGTAATGTAACACATTCAATCTGAAGAATTTAAATTCAGTGATATCAAGGAAACATCTGCAGCCTTTATTTTGCTCATTTTAGAACACTGAAAAGGATCCACTAAATTCTCTCTATCCCTTAGCTTTCCTTCTCCAAATCCTGAAAGTGAACACAGAAGCCTCATCTTGCAGAAAATGATCAAGTGGAAGGGATAAACATACTTTAAAAAACTAAAATTTTATACTTTATAAAACTTTAAGAAAGATATCAATTTAAAAATGTTTTACATAAAATAGTATTCTATTAATTCTCTATTAAAATGAATGTATCACTGCATTCCCACCTATTGTATTTATATCAGGTTTAAACTGACACTTAGAAACTACATACAACCATAAACAAGCTGTTTAAAGTAGAAAATGTATTAAACCAAACTGAAAATTCAAAATCATTTCCTCTAAAGTTCTATAGGTAAGTTGTCCACTGTGACCATCTGAATGACACAACAAGTTTACAACAGCTGTAATTTCATAATCACAGTTCTTTCTCCAATGCAACAATTGACCTGCAGTCCTGAAGGAAAGAGAGATACTCCTCTTTCCTGTTCCTCCCCAATCACTACATTAGGATGTTATCATTTAACTTCAAATTATTATGTCCACCTAAAAAGCATCAATTGTGAAAAGGAAAAAGCAAGGGTCAGCTAACTGCTTATCAGCAGATCTGACATGTTAGTGTTCATGGCCCAGTATTAATGGGGCCTATAAAAATGCTGACATTTTTAATGATTAAACTTGGGGGAGCATACAGAGAGGCAGGCTCTCAATGGAATAGCTTAAACTATATTTTCCTACTGTTAAAATAGGACTTCGGTCTCCGAGTTTATTTCCTTTTGTACCAATAGTAAATAATTCTTTCTAGTCTATCTATATGACTAGATATAATTTTAAAAAGCAAAACAAATTTTTTTTTGTAACAGCCTGTGTTAATAAAAACCACAAAACCTGAAGGAAAAAAAACAACATATTCAACAGAAAGAATATAGTTTTTTTCTGTGTGTTCCCTTTCATTTTTAGAGATTAAGTATTTATTCACAAAGGATAGGAAAAAATAAGAATATTATTTCCCTTAACCTGAGCTTAAATGTTATTCTTACTTGAAGTAACTAAAAAATGAAGAAGTAAAAAGTAAGACTACTTTTTCATTCAGCATTCTAATAATCATCAGTTTGAGACACTCTCTAAAAAATAAATTCAATAACTAAACTTTTACAATATTTAGATTAAGCCATACAAAAAAGGAAAACAGGTTTCTTTTTAAATTGGCTTCATATATAATAAACAAAAATCCTTTCTAAAACTTACTAGAAGTAACATTTTATTATATAAAGACATTCACAAAATATGTATATAAAATCTTTGAAGCAAAAATAGGCACTAACTCAGCATTCAACATCATCTTGTAGTTCTATTGCTTTCACTTTTTTCAAAAGAATTTCCCATTTATTACCTAACTTGAACTTCCTAATAACCCATAACATAGGTAATACTACCTTTATCACATCTCAGAGATCCAAAAGCTGCAACATATCTCTCTCTCACATCTTAATGTAATCCGTAAACTGTAAGATATAATTTGCTAGGAAATGTCAGAAATGATTTTTGAATTAAGTGTCTACTTATTTTTGGATAAAACTCCAAAGGTCTGTATCACTGGACTGGACTGGTATGCAGCAAGGTGTTACAAGGGTGGACTCTAGACCCAGACTCCCTGGATTTGCATTCCAACTCTGTCAACTACTAATTATATAAGTTTGGGCCAATTGCTTAACCTCTCTGCCTCAACTTCCTAATCTGCAAAATGGAAATAACAATGCTACCTACCTCATATGGTGCCTGTGTGTAAACATTATCTATGATACCTAAAGTACACAGAACAAGACCTGGCGCATGGAGTAAGTGCTGTGTAAATTTTAGCTTCAGTTATTACTGTTGTTCTTATTAATATTATCTGCAGAATGGGGATTATAACAGCACTGACCTCATAGAGTTATTATAAGGATTAAATGAGCTCATAAGAATTAAGTGCTCAGCACAGTGATGAGTACATAGTAGGCACTCCACCAATGCTGTTGGTGTCTGTTTACCTCCTCAATTTGTGGGCTCTATGACCTTGGCCAGAGCTTTCCTGAGCTTCAGTTTCCACATCTTTAAAATGAGCTTAATAATAGTGCCCTACACTAGGGTTACGGTAAAGATTGAATGAGATAATGCACATAAAAGCTCTCAATAAGGTGCCTTAGACAATAAAAGCATTCAATAAATACTCAACTTTAAAACAAACCTTATTTAGTATTATTAAAATAATGGTTTGTTTGAATTCAAGCACTCTATATTAACAACTTTTAGTTACGGAATGAAACAATGAATATAAAAATTATTAATGTTCATACAGCTTTAAATATGTCCAAAAATAATTCTTACACCTAACATTTATTTTAATTACTTTAGGCATTACAAAGCCTGCAAGCTTCCATTCCTGATGCTGACACTGATTATGTATATTTCTGTCAAAGAATCAGGAAAGAAGGAAATAATAACCAATATTCATTGCATGTTTACAATATGCCAGGTGCTTTTCTAAATGCTTTAATTTTTATATATATTTTACATATTTTTTAACACATTCAGTCTTCATGACACCCAGTAGGATAGCTTCTATTATATCTCCATTTTACAGATGAGGAAACTTGAAACAAAGAGTAATGTTTAAGGTATTTGCAACAGAGACCAACCACCCATTTTCATTTGTGGAATCTGCTATAAAAAACAACATATACTGAATCAGTAAAGACATAAACTTCTTGAAGAAAAATCAAATGAAACATTTTCTGCAGAAAACTTTGAAGTCCATATGCATTTGCTCATACAGTATTTCTGGACACGTACTGCCCAATACAAGAGCCACCAGCTACATACAGAGTACCTGAAATGTGGTTGGCAGAAATTGAGATGTGCTGTAAGTGTGAAATACACAACAGATTTTGAACTTAATATAAAAAAACCAAAAACATCACGTTAATAAATTATGTACTGATTACATGTTAAAATGATAATATTTGATAATATTAAATAAAATATATTATTAAAATTAATTTCACCTGTTTCTTTTTACTTCTTTTAGTGGGGCTACTTCAAAATTTTAAATTACATATATGGGCAACATTATATACATTATATATTTACTGGACAGTTGATTTAGGTTTAGGGGATGAGAGGACAGCAACAGAGAATTGTTATCAAAATTCTTTTACCAACCATTACAAGCTTCAAAGTGGAAGTAATATTATGAAATAGAAGATTTCTCTCCCCCATGTTTGTGTATGTAATACTGTGTATGTGCACCTTGCCATATATATGTGTGTGTGTATATATATTTATACACACACACACTGCTCATGAGAACCAGAGGAACACGCTACTCTAATACTTCAAAATATTCAACATACAAGATTATTTTATGACTAGGCAAACACTTCAGGTAATACCAATACTTTGTGGATGAAAGAAGGAAAGCAAATCTAAGAGGAAATAACAGCCATGGGGGAAAAAAAATTTATTTTCTTTTAAACTGAAATCATAAAAGTTCCTTTAACAACAACAAAAAAAAATCTAACCACTCAGTTCCAGGAATATAATAAATGCCAATTCTATGTGGTAAGTAAAATTTAAATTTCCTGATGGCTTAACTGGCAGACTACTAAAATATCCGATGCTTGATATCTGATATCTTCTAGAAAATAACCAGTTTATGGATACCCATCACATTGTTTTGATCAATTTTATACATTTAACTGATTCTTCTAAACGGATACTGGTCCACTATATAGAAGAAAATTACTCCATAAAGTTTACATCAGATATCTGGAAAAGTCACATTTATAGTCATGGCTACTATCAGCTGTCAAGTCAAAGAATATTGAAGAAAACCAAGAATTTTTAATATATGCTGGTTAATTTATCATCTAAGTGACATACGTAGGATAACAAAAAAAATTAAAACAGTTATGCAAAATTCTGCATTTTAAAAGGTTCTTATTTTCTGGTTTTAATTGCAACTGTGATTTGAGATGCCATGGTGAGAAAGGAAATTAATAAGAACCATAAAAACAGAATTACTAGATAAGGTACACACTAAGATTTCTTTATTCTTTCCTTCCCCAGATTATTTAAAATGTTAATTTTTTTTAACAGTAATATAACGATATCTTGGTTTGGGCTGAAAACTATTTAAACCACCTATTCTAGGGTTTCTCAACATTGACACCATTTACATTTGGGGCTGGATAATTCTTTCCGTGGAGGGACTATCTCATGCACTGTTTCACAGCATCCCTGGTGTCTACCCAATAGATGCCAAAAGCAGCCTCCCTAGCAGTTGTGACAATCAAAAATGTCTAAACACTGTCAAGTGTCCTCTTTGGGGTAGTAATCCTCCCTCAGTTAAGAACTACTGGTCTATTCCTACCCAAAATACAAATGGGACCTAATGAAACTTAAAAACTTTTGCACAGCAAAGGAAACCATAAACAAGACGGAAAAACAACCCTCAGAATGGGAGAAAATATATGCAAATGAAGCAACAGACAAAGGATTAATCTCCAAAATACGCAAACAGCTCATGCAGCTCCAGATCAAAAAAACAAACAACCCAAACCAATGATGGGCGGAAGATCTAAATAGACATTTCTCCAGAGAAGGCATACAGATTGCCAACAAATACATGAAAAGATGCTCAGCATCGCTAATCATTAGAGAAATGCAAATCAAAACTACAATGAGGAAAAAAAAAAAAAAACTACAATGAAGTATCACCTCACACCAGTCAGAATGGCCATCATCAAAAAATCTACAAACCATAAATGCTAGAGAGGGTGTGGAGAAAAGGGAACCCTCTTGCACTGTTGGTGGGAATGTAAATTGATACAGAACTACCATATGACCCAGCGATCCCACTACTGGGCATATACCCTGAGAAAACCATAATCAAAAAAGAGTCATGTACCACAATGTTCATTGCAGCTCTATTTACAATAGCCAGGACACGGAAGTAACCTAAGTGTCCACTGACAGATGAATGGATAAAGAAGATGTGGCACGTATATACAATGGAATATTACTTGGCCATAAAAGGAAACGAAATTGAGTTATTTGTAGTGAGGTGGATGGACCTAGAATCTGTCATACAGGGTGAAGTAAGTCAGAAAGAGAAAAACAAATACTGTATGCTAACACATATATATGGAATCTAAAAAAAGAAAAAAAAAGCATGGTTCTCATGAAACTAGGGGCAGGACAGGAATAAAGATGCAGATGTAGAGAATGGACTTGAGGACACGGGGACGGGGAAGGGTAAACTGGGATGAAGTGAGAGAGTAACATTGACATATACAGCACCAAATGTAAAATAGATGGCTAGTGGGAAGCAGCTGCATAGCACAGGGAGATCAGCTTGGTGCTTTGTGACCACCTAGAGGGGTGGGATAGGGAGGGTGGGAGGGAGATGCAAGAGGGAGGGGATATGGGGATATATGTATGCATATAGCTGATTCACTTTGTTATACAGCAGAAACTAACACAAGTTTGTAAAGCAATTATACTCCAATAAAGATGTTAAAAAAAAAATAAATGTCTAAACACTGTCAAATGTCCTCTGTGGGGTAGTAATCCTCCCTCAGTTAAGAACTACTGGTCTATTCCTACCCAAAATAACCTTCCTATTGGTGAAAATTACTTCAGTACTTCCTAAACTACTATTCTTTAGTTTTAGAGGCTCTTAACAAGGGACCCCCAGATACCTTCAGCAGGGATATCAGTAAGCCTCCTGAAACCACATGCAGAATTGCCTGGGTATGTTTATACTTCTATACGCACTGGAATGTTTCCTAGAGAAACATTCCATAGTAGCTTTCATGAGATCCTGAAAGAGTTATCCCAAAAATGGCAACTAAAAAAGGGTTAAGAGGGGGCTTCCCTTGTGGCGCAGTGGTTGAGAATCTGCCTGCTAATGCAGGGGACACGGGTTCGAGCCCTGGTCTGGGAAGATCCCACATGCCGCGGAGCAACTTGGCCCGTGAGCCACAACTACTGAGCCTGCACGTCTGGAGCCTGTGCTCTGCAACAAGAGAGGCCGCAATAGTGAGAGGCCTACGCACCGTGATGAAGAGTGGCCCCCGCTTGCCACAACTAGAGAAAGCCCTCACACAGAAACGAAGACTCAACACAGCCAAAAATAAATAAATAAATATTTTTTTAAAAAAAGGGTTAAGAATTAGTGCTTGAGCTAAAATATTCACTGTGCCCTCATATGGTCACCTGATTTTTGATAAAGGAGGCAAGAATATACAATGGAGAAAAGACAGCCTCTTCAATAAGTGGTGCTGAGAAAACTGGACAGCTACATGTAAAAGAATGAAATTAGAACACTCCCTAACACCATACACAAAAATAAACTCAAAATGGATTAAAGACCTAAATGTAAGGCCAGACACTATAAAACTTAGAGGAAAACATAGGCAGAACACTCTATGACATAAATCACAGCAAGATCCTTTTTGACCCACTTCCTAAAGAAATGGAAATAAAAACAAAAATAAACAAATGGGACCTAATGAAACTCAAAAGCTTTTGTGCAGCAAAGGAAACCATAAACAAGACGAAAAGACAACCCTCAGAATGGGAGAAAATATTTGCAAATGAAGCAACTGACAAAGGATTACTCTCCAAAATTTACAAGCAGCTCATGCAGCTCAATATCAAAAAAACAAACAACCCAATCCAAAAATGGGCAGAAGACCTAAACAGACATTTCTCCAAAGAAGGTATACAGATTGCCAACAAACACATGAAAGGATGCTCAACATCACTAATCATTAGAAAAATGCAAATCAATACTACAATGAGGTATCACCTGACACCAGTCAGAATGGCCATCATCAAAAAATCTACAAACCATAAATGCTGGAGAGGGTGTGGAGAAAAGGGAACCCTCCTGCACTGTTGGTGGGAATGTAAATTGATACAGCCACTATGGAGAACAGGATGGAGGTTCCTTAAAAAACTAAAAATGGAATTACCATACGACCCAGCAATCCCACTACTGGGCATATACTCTGAGAAAACCATAATTCAAAAAGAGTCATGTACCACAATGTTCATTGCAGCTCTATTTACAACAGCCAGGACATGGAAGCAACCTAAGTGTCCATCAACAGATGAATGGATAAAGAAGATGTGGCACATATATACAATGGAATATTACTCAGCCATAAAAAGAAACGAAATTGAGTTATTTGTAATGAGGTAGATGGACCTAGAGTCTGTCATACAGAGTGAAGTAAGTCAGAAAGAGAAAAACAAATACAGTATGCTAACACATATATATGGAATCTAAAAAAAAAAAAAAATGGTCATGAAGAACCTAGAAGCAGGACGGGAATAAAGATGCAGACCTACTAGAGAATGGACTTGAGGACACAGGGAGGGGGAAAGGTAAGCTGGGACAAAGTGAGAGAGTGGCATGGACATATATACACTACCAAATGTAAAATCGATAGCTGGTGGGAAGCAGCCGCATAGCACAGGGAGATCAGTTCGGTGCTTTGTGACCACCTAGAGGGGTGGGATAGGGAGGGTGGGAGAGAGGGAGACACAAGAGGGAAGAGATATGGGGATATATGTATATGTATAGCTGATTCACTTTGTTATAAAGCAGAAACTAACACACCACTGTAAAGCAATTATACTCCAATAAAGATGTTAAAAAAAAAATAAATGTCTAAACACTGTCAAATGTCCTCTGTGGGGTAGTAATCCTCCCTCAGTTAAGAACTACTGGTCTATTCCTACCCAAAATAACCTTCCTATTGGTGAAAATTACTTCAGTACTTCCTAAACTACTATTCTTTAGTTTTAGAGGCTCTTAACAAGGGACCCCCAGATACCTTCAGCAGGGATATCAGTAAGCCTCCTGAAACCACATGCAGAATTGCCTGGGTATGTTTATACTTCTATACGCACTGGAATGTTTCCTAGAGAAACATTCCATAGTAGCTTTCATGAGATCCTGAAAGAGTTATCCCAAAAATGGCAACTAAAAGAGGGTTAAGAGGGGGCTTCCCTTGTGGCGCAGTGGTTGAGAATCTGCCTGCTAATGCAGGGGACACGGGTTCGAGCCCTGGTCTGGGAAGATCCCACATGCCGCGGAGCAACTTGGCCCGTGAGCCACAACTACTGAGCCTGCACGTCTGGAGCCTGTGCTCTGCAACAAGAGAGGCCGCAATAGTGAGAGGCCTACGCACCGTGATGAAGAGTGGCCCCCGCTTGCCACAACTAGAGAAAGCCCTCACACAGAAACGAAGACTCAACACAGCCAAAAATAAATAAATAAATATTTTTTTAAAAAAAGGGTTAAGAATTAGTGCTTGAGCTAAAATATTCACTGTGCCCTCATATGGTCACCTGATTTTTGATAAAGGAGGCAAGAATATACAATGGAGAAAAGACAGCCTCTTCAATAAGTGGTGCTGAGAAAACTGGACAGCTACATGTAAAAGAATGAAATTAGAACACTCCCTAACACCATACACAAAAATAAACTCAAAATGGATTAAAGACCTAAATGTAAGGCCAGACACTATAAAACTTAGAGGAAAACATAGGCAGAACACTCTATGACATAAATCACAGCAAGATCCTTTTTGACCCACTTCCTAAAGAAATGGAAATAAAAACAAAAATAAACAAATGGGACCTAATGAAACTCAAAAGCTTTTGTGCAGCAAAGGAAACCATAAACAAGACGAAAAGACAACCCTCAGAATGGGAGAAAATATTTGCAAATGAAGCAACTGACAAAGGATTACTCTCCAAAATTTACAAGCAGCTCATGCAGCTCAATATCAAAAAAACAAACAACCCAATCCAAAAATGGGCAGAAGACCTAAACAGACATTTCTCCAAAGAAGGTATACAGATTGCCAACAAACACATGAAAGGATGCTCAACATCACTAATCATTAGAAAAATGCAAATCAATACTACAATGAGGTATCACCTGACACCAGTCAGAATGGCCATCATCAAAAAATCTACAAACCATAAATGCTGGAGAGGGTGTGGAGAAAAGGGAACCCTCCTGCACTGTTGGTGGGAATGTAAATTGATACAGCCACTATGGAGAACAGGATGGAGGTTCCTTAAAAAACTAAAAATGGAATTACCATACGACCCAGCAATCCCACTACTGGGCATATACTCTGAGAAAACCATAATTCAAAAAGAGTCATGTACCACAATGTTCATTGCAGCTCTATTTACAACAGCCAGGACATGGAAGCAACCTAAGTGTCCATCAACAGATGAATGGATAAAGAAGATGTGGCACATATATACAATGGAATATTACTCAGCCATAAAAAGAAACGAAATTGAGTTATTTGTAATGAGGTAGATGGACCTAGAGTCTGTCATACAGAGTGAAGTAAGTCAGAAAGAGAAAAACAAATACAGTATGCTAACACATATATATGGAATCTAAAAAAAAAAAAAAATGGTCATGAAGAACCTAGAAGCAGGACGGGAATAAAGATGCAGACCTACTAGAGAATGGACTTGAGGACACAGGGAGGGGGAAAGGTAAGCTGGGACAAAGTGAGAGAGTGGCATGGACATATATACACTACCAAATGTAAAATCGATAGCTGGTGGGAAGCAGCCGCATAGCACAGGGAGATCAGTTCGGTGCTTTGTGACCACCTAGAGGGGTGGGATAGGGAGGGTGGGAGAGAGGGAGACACAAGAGGGAAGAGATATGGGGATATATGTATATGTATAGCTGATTCACTTTGTTATAAAGCAGAAACTAACACACCACTGTAAAGCAATTATACTCCAATAAAGATGTTAAAAAAAAAAAAATTCACTGTGCCCTGAAGCTATCTTTTCAAAAGTATAAAGATTGAAGACACTATTTCACACACAGCAGATAATTTACTTGTGCTATCAGTTATCAAGCAAGATTGCTTCTACCACACTTATAAACCCTTCATTCAACAAATATTTATTGAGTACATTTTATAAGCTAGACACTGTGTCATTAGTATTTGAAAACTAAACTTAAATTTCAACTTCCTTATCCCCCCTGCCAAAAAGGCAGTATAAAGTCCATATTTATTAAGTATAACCAACTAAGAAGTTCTGCCTCTCAAAGATTACCGTAAGAAAGAAAATACACTAGTTATAGTACTAGTGCCTAAAGATAAAATAAAGGTAAGTAAATAAAATAAACAAAATTTATATTCTTGGTAAAAATATATAAATCTTCTAAAAGAAAGAAACTTAAAAAAGCTCATACTCATACAAATAAATTATTGTCCAAACACATTTCTTTCTGTCTTTTCTTTCTTTCCCTGCCTTAAACAAAACTAAAATGTACTGAATGACAAACTATGTATCAGACATAGTTATTAAGCCCAGATGATTATCAAGTTGAATTTAAAAAAAACAAGATGACCAAGTGCCTAGCATCATGCCTAGAACGCAGCAAAAGCACTCCCTCTTCTTCCTTTTCTTTCTGTCCTCAAGAAGCTCACAGTCTCATCTCCAACAAATGTCACGTCTTAGATTTCTCTTTTAAGTGCTACACAATAAAATCCTCTGTGATTCAAACTATGTAAGCTAACCAAACAGCAACTAAATATGTAAAATGTTTCAATAATTATAATTCCATAATCTACATAAACATTTCTCTTTTTTTTTTTAAGGCAAACAATTCCCAAGTATCCTATTCTTCCTATAGTGCAGTTTAAAGTTTACAGGGCCACTAATCTTTTGGATTACACAACTGTGATATACAACTTGAAGAGTTATTATATTCAGTAAGTGGTCTGGGGATAACAGACACTAATGTAATCGATAAATATATAAGGAATGGCTGGAGAAGAATATGTTTGCTTCATGATTACCAAATGGATTAAGGCTAGAATGAGAGAATGATGCTTAAAAATATGTAGTGAATAAAACTTTACAAATAAGTTAGAAAATAGTTTTGTGCCTATAAATGAACATATCACCCCAACTAATCAATACCATCATATCTAGCCAAAAGCAAAACAGCAAATAAAGAAAATGCACCCACAACATAAGTGATGTTTATAAAAAGAATGAATAATGAAGATTTTTATGTTCACTTTACATACTGGCAACAATTACCTGAATAATATTACATAATAAAATTATACTTCACAAAGAGATGTTATATTGATAATGTACTGGCAACAATTACCTGAATAATATTACATAATAAAATTATACTTCACAAAGAGATGTTATATTGATAATGTACTGGCAACAATTACCTGAATAATATTACATAATAAAATTATACTTCACAAAGAGATGTTATATTGATAATGATAAATCATAAAAAATTCTAAACATACAGTATCAGACTGGAGAGGAAAAAAATTTGCAACTCAAAATTTAAAAAATTACATTATTTACATACTTACCTGCACAGCAAGAGAAGCTGCATTGTCAGAAAGCAAAATTTGCTCCCCTGTGGAAATACAATGAAAGGTCTGAGTCAAAAGCATAACTGCTAAACAAGTAAAATACATTTATAAGTGTTTTTATTTTTTAAAAGTATTCCTATTTCTAAAAAGAAAATGTAATCATGAAGTTCTATATCAATGCTGTTGTGTCTATATGTCTATATCAATGTGTGATTATAATTTTGATTAAATTATCATAGTATGTAAATAACAATGAAACAAAACTATTTACTCTGAAACTATTTGATCACTTATTGTATATTATCAACAATTTCCTCTAAAACTAATTGATCACTTACTGTATTTTATCAACAATATATAATGAAAATCGCTCACTTAAAAACAAATTCGTTTTCCAAGTTTTCAAGAAACTCCTCTTCTTTTCATTAAAATTAAGTAAAATAGTATCTCTACTCAAACCTCTCTAGTTAAAAGTAAAAGCATTCAAAATCATATAAAACCAGCTTACAGTTAATATTACACAGTGTGTCTAGGTCTGTCACACAAAAGAAAGATGACAAGTTCGCTGCAATAAAAATTCCATGCTTAGAAGACTAGGGCTGCTGCCTATTAGTCTTCATTACTTTGCAGTCTTCTGACAACTGTAGCAGGCTGCTGAGCCCCAAATGGGGTCCATAATGTGACCTGATGATATATGAAGAGCTGCTAAAGGGAGCCTGAACCATCCTAGCCTATACATTTTAACAGTTCCTTTTTACTGAGAGCCCACTTTACCACAGGACTTCAAAAATCTGCTGTGTCAGCTATTGGCACAGTAAATCTGCCAACTGCTCCTGCAACCACATCATTTTACACTGCCTACAGCAGCCAATATAATGAGTCAATAATAAACTAAGGACCTTATATGCCATGAATAGTTGGTTTACACTGGCAGATATAAATTTAGGTAAAATCTCCTAGACAAATTATACAAGGGAATCCCTTCTTTATATTTTATGTTCTCTTTGCAAAGGATTCTATTATTGAAGGGTGTTTTTGGTAATAAATATATTTTGATACAAAGCCATTTTTAACTGAGAACAAGTACCTACCTTTCAGCTGCTGATATAATGTAGCATTTTCAGGCCAAGGTTCTGCAGCTGTGGAAACACAGCAGTGATAATTAGGCACATAGGGTAAAAACATATCAATGACCAACCAAATTAATAATCACATACATTTGCCTAGAGCATTTAAAGTCAATTGCCAAGGACACCTTAAATATGGCAACTAGTCACACTACTTCAGATTCTATGGGAACCTATATAAGCAGGTTAGATAATTTCTTTTAAGTGAATGTTTGGTGGCAGTTTCATTTTTTATGGGGAGGAGGTGGAAGACATCTTGCCCAATCAAAAGGGAAAATTAAAAAAATAAAACAGCCTAAATGCTACTATTCCTTTAGCCTCCTTCAAACACAGACATATCCAAAATGTTACTCATGCATATAAAAAGATACTGAATTTCAGTTCACTATCAAAAAGAAAAGTAGTGAAGCAATATTTATAATATTTTACTGTAAACTTTTAACAAAGCAAATTTTCAAAAGACAACACTGTATGAAAGAATCAAATACATCTGTATCAGGCTGTGCATCTTTCCTCATAAGCTGGTAGTATTTAAACAGACAGAGGAATCCTGTTGTTGTCTACATTTCATTGCCTTGACCTCACCAATACCATCTCACAAAAACAAAGGGAAGTAACATGATGAAGCAGTTAAGTACCTACAATGTGAAATAGAGCTACTAAAGCTAATTTTAGGCCTGAAGCCAGGCTTGACCTTGACTCAATCTCTCATCCAGAGAAGACTCCAACTACAAAGAGAATATTAGCAACCTACCAGTGCTTGGAAAAAGCACTAGGATTGAATTTGTCTAATCAACTGCACTTAAGAAGCAATGCCTCCACTGACAGAATATACAGTATATCATTTGTTGAATTCCTCTTTGTAAAAGCCATAAAACATCAGAATCACCAATTCTAACATTCTAACTATATTTGCTGTCAGCAAGAAAGTCAAATATGAAATTTGATAATAATTGGTATTTTTCTTACTGTGTTTAAATTAATACAGTCTCTGTGACACAGTAACAAATTATTTTTTTAATATATACTTCCAGCTGGTTTTTTAAAAAAGAAATTTATACACATGAAGCATTTTTTTCTTAAGACTGATCATTTAAGATGCACTAAAACAGTCTTAGGAGTGGGAGGGAGGGGTGGACACCTTAATTTCCTTTTACTTCCACTTTAGAATGAAAAGAAAAACATTGTATTATTGTAAATTATAAATTTTGGTTTGGTCTGGGCTACACAAAATTAAACTCATACTTAGGGATAATACATGAAGTCACCAAGCAAATAATGGACCATACACAGTTTTGCACACTGTTATCCACAGTATTACAGACCTCCCTTGACCTACCATGGGTTTACATCCCGATAAACCCACTGTAAGTTGAAAATGCATTTAATATACCTCACCTACCAAACATCATAGCCTAGCCTAGCCCACATTAAACGTGCTCAAAACACTTACATTAGCTTACAGTTGGGCAAAATCATCTAACACAAAGCCTGTTTTATAATAAAGTGTTGAATACCTCATGTAATTTATGGAATACTGTACTGAAAGTGAAAAACAGGATGGTTTTATGGGTACAGAATGGTGGTAAGCGTATCAGTTGTTCACCCTTTTGATTTTGTGATTTCGTGGCTGACTGGGAGCTGTGACTCCCTGCTGCTGCCCAGCATCAAGAGTATCTAGTTACATATCGCTAGCCCAAGCAAAGATCAAGATTCACAACTTGAAATACAGTTTCTACTGAATGCGTATTGCTTTTGCTCTATCATAAAGTCGAAAAATCGTAAGTCAAACCGTTGTAAGTTAGGGACTGTCTGTATACATATATGTAAAGGCTACTGAATTTCAACTCACATAACAAAAAGGCAGTGCAACTAAATATTACTACATGTTACTGTAAACTTTTTAACAAAGTAAAATTTCAATAAGAACCCAATTAACCTGTGTAACAGTTTTAAAAATAAAAGTCAGGGAAACAAAAACAAGCTGACATCAGCAATTTACTAAAAAATAACCTTTTAGGATAAACTGTATGATCAGCACACCTACACTGTTTACATCTATATAAGAAACAATACAATGAGGTTCATTCATTATAAGAGTCTACATCATCAAAGACTTAATTATATGCATTATATTAATCTTATTAAAGAAAGCAATAAGGCAGAGGAATAAAATTTACAGAAGTTCCAAAGACATTGAAATTAAGTTCCTTGAGGACACAAATATGTCATATGCATCTGTGTATGCCACACTGTGCCATGTTTTGCGTACAGTTGGTGATCATTAATTGTGCATGGAAAGAAACCTACCAGTCAATCTCCTAAACATTCTGGCTAATCAAAGTTTTACTGAACTTAATTATCAACTATGTTAAAGTAATAGGGTGCTCTAATTAAATATTCCGGTAATTTTAACTTTCGGTTAGCTATTTTGTGTACATATTAGACATGAATTACAAATTTTCAAAACAATGGAAAAACATACATTTAGCATTAAATATATGCTGAATATAAGTGTTCTTTGATAAATCAGAAGCTACATCACTACTCTGCAGTATCAGAGTTCTCATATGAATAGGAACTTCTGTGTTCAGTAATTCCAGTTAAAAGTTCATTTATCATCACCCCCTTTCTCCTGATATAATACAACCTACATATGTAAAAGTAAGAGAAATCTTGCAACATATTACCCGACTGCAAGTAAGAACAAAGGAGTTATCTACAAATACTAAAAGCTCTGTTATTAAGAACCTAAAGCTGGAAATGGGGATGACGGAGTATATTTTCCTTGCTCCAATATACAGACTATGTTCCAACTCAGGAATTATTATTGAAAGTAAATTCTCAGAAAGTAACTCTGCCAAAACATTTGATGTTATCTTCACAAACAGAACCTATCATTTAAAAAGAGAAGGCAAGTAGGCGGATATAAACCTATATAACCATGCTATTTTAGCAGCTTGGAATTCCAGTATATCCATAGTCCAGGAGGCAAGAAATAGCAGAGTATGCAGGGAATGATCAGGGAATGAATGACATGGGAGAAGAAATGGCTGGTGTGTTATTCAACAGAGAGACAATAGTGAAAATACTAAGTTGTGTGACATGGCAATGGATCTACAAATCAACCATGTAGGTTTCTTTCTAGGAAATGAGCTTTCATAAGTAAGTCCATGAATCATGAACATTATCTACACATAACAAAGTACAAAGCCTATTTCTTGGTTTGGGTAATATTAATTAAAGCCTTTTCACTGAGAATGCCTGTTATGTGAAAGACAAAGTCCAAAAATACAATTTCTTCCCCACTCCTCTTTCCCAAGGTTAGGGAAGTTAATATCCACCCTTGTCCCTGATCATGTGTAAAAGAGAGGGAGATTAAGAATTCAAAATAATAGACCTTAAAAATCTGCCTCATTTAAAAAGAAAAATCTTTAAAAATAAATAATAAAACATTTTCATCTCTTACTAGTTTTACTTTAGCCAACCTAAAATGTTTTAGACCACAGACTAATTCAATAGTGAATAAAATTTCATGACTCACCTATCCTATTTTCAATTTCTACCACCAAAATCTCTCCCTGATGTGAAGAGCCTTTTTAAACCTGCCTTAGGGAAGGGCCAGGCTTAGAATAAATATAGAAGGTGAGGATAAATGTTTCTGAAAAGGAGACTGATAGAAAATGAGGACTGAGAGACAACGTTGTCCAACACTGTCAAGGTGCCAATTACTGGTATTATTTGCATATCAAAAGTAATTTTTATGCTTCATACACATCAGTAGTTTGTGTGGCTCTTGGAATAAAGATCGGCTTGGCCTTACACATCACCCTCTCTCCCTCTCTGGCCTCATCATTCCTCTCCACCCACTCTATACACCAGCCACAATGGCCTTCACCCAGTTTCTGAATGCATCACGTTCCTTCCTGCCCCAGAGATTCATTTAAGCTGTTTCCTCTACCCTGGAGCTATCTTCCCCTCCTTTAGTGTCCTTACATCTTAGCAAAAACATCACTTCCTCAGGTTGGGCCAGCTTCATGGACTTACAACCTAAACAGCTGCACAGAGCCCGTACTTAGAAGGGCTCCACGGGTGCTTTTATGTTCTGCTGTGCCAGTCTTGAGGCCCCTGTTCTTTTAAACAGGGGCCTCATATTTTCATTTTGCACTGGGCCCTACAAATTATATAGCTGGTCCTGTCCTCAGGGAAGACTTCAGTGACCTCCGGAATAGTTCAAACCCTCTCTGTTTCAAGCTTGAATAAGATGCACACTTCTTTGAACCACTTATCACAGTCAACATTTTTACAGGGATTTGAGGACTACTTGTTTACCTCCTCCACTAGAAAATAAGCACATGAATCCAGTGTTCATGTCTGATTTTTGCTTACCACCTAATTCCTAGAACCTAGCACCAAACAGGCAATCAGTAAATGCTGGTTGAATAAATGTTTGTGTTTACTATTACTACTATCATTATTATGATTCTGTACTGTTTAGGCTAAGAATGAATCAGGGAAGATAAGAAAACTACACAACCTGGCCAAAAAAAGGGAAACTTTTACCCAGAGAACTCCAATACTACAACCAATCGCACAACTATGAAAATATTAAACAGCTGCCTGAAATAGTTGGCAGAATCTAATCCTGTAAACTTACCTATGCACTGACCCTAAAACTGGAAATCTGTTTCTATGTTTTATACCAAATATACAATTTTCACTGGATGTTACTGTTGAAATGCTCCTAAGACCAACACACGGCCCTCAACCATCTGACAAGTCATCTCACTATTCCCCTTTCCATATTCTTTAACTCTAACATATCACTTTTTAAAATCTCATGTCCCCATCAATAAAATACTTGAGGGGGCTTCTCCGGTGGCACAGTGTTTGGGAATCTGCCTGCCGATGCAGGGGACACGGGTTCAAGCCCTGGTCGGGGCGGATCCCACATGCTGCGGAGCAGCTGGGCCCGTGTGCCACAGCTGCTGAGCCTGCACTCTGGAGCCCGCAAGCCACAACTACTGAGCCTGCGTGCTGCGGCTGCTGGAGCCTGTGCTTGACAACGGGAGAGGCCACCCAATGAGAAGCCCGCCCACCACCACGACGGGTAGCGCCGGCTCGCTGCGCTAGAGAGGGCCCGTGCGCAGCAAGGAAGACCCAACGCAGCCAAAAAAAAAAGAAATACTCGAGTATGCAGACCCAAATAGATTTGGAAATCATATGGCTGGTATTCCTAAGCTAATAAATCATGCACATTATTAAACATACACTAAAAAAAAAAAACAGTTAAAAATAAACTGAAACCTAAGTTCCAATATTTTCTTCCTGTACTTCAAAGGATTGTCCTGCATAAAACAGGGTGTATATATACCTCACCCCACCTTGGAAAACATTGTTCTAATTAAATAACTACTTATTTGAAGTTTCAACAGGGAACCCAGCCATTCACGTACCCTTGAACAAAGAAGAGTCCTCCTCTATTCTAGTGAAATCACCTTTTTTGACCACGAAAAAAGCTTGGAAAAAACACACACAAATTAATGGCAGGGGGGGGAATACCTGCCTACCCATCTACCTAATAATAGTACCCTTGTATCCTACCAGAGTACTTAAAATTTCCCCCATATACTTCATACTTCCTCACCTTAGTGACTTTGCTCAAATTGTTCCCCTCTGTCCAGAATATTCCTTCCCTACCACATATCCAAATCCTACACCTTTTTCAAGACCAAGCTTAAAATGCTACCTCTATCAAGAAGGCTTTTGTAACTAAACAAATCTAATTTCTCCTTTATCTATACTGCTCATAGCAGTTTGTACTTGTCTTATATCATATATTGCTTTCTTCTCTATTCTATTATTATGTCAATATCTTATCTCCGTTTCTAGGCAGTTAAGTTCCTAGAATGTGAAAATTCCTATGGTCCTGAGATTATTTATTAAAGACTAGGCTTCTCAATTGCTCCAAACTTGAATATAGCATTTATAATAATATGTACAATACATGCCAAAATATGAAATTCAAATTAAGCAATATTTAAATTTTTTTGGTCTAAGTATCATTTAAAACTAATCTTTACCACAAGAGTTCCAAAGTAAAACTACCCACCTTTCAGAAATTAATTCTTTCACAATCAGAAACTACTATATCATTTTCATACCAAAGCAATAACTTACTCCAAGATACTCTTAGTGACCTACATTCATTCTTGAAAATTAGAATGACTTCTTATTCCCTAGCAAAAGGTCCATGAAAGTGTTTATCATTTTTATAAAGAAGAAATATATTCCTATTTTACAGGTATAAATAAAAAACATCTAGAAATAAAGCAAATATCAGAACACCGCATAACTTTCTATCCAAATAACATTATTAAAGGTCTTTTAACCCCTTTATCCTTTACTTTCTTTCCAATTTTGCCCAGGTAAAACTGCCCCGAGTATTTTACACTAGTGTCTCTTTTACCAGGAGCAAAGGTGATTCCTCTTAAAGTCTCAGCCTTTAGTGATAGCTTTTTTTATGCAAAGGAATGTTTTTAAATTTTTCAAAGATATTTTCTACCTCCCACAAGTATTTATGTTGGAGGAGGAAAAAGCTTAGAAAGAGAGAGAACACATACTTTTGGACTTTTGAAAGCCCTAATATAAAACAAACAATACAGGGCTTCCCTGGTGGCGCAGTGGTTGAGAGTCCGCCTGCCGATGCAGGGGACACGGGTTCGTGCCCCGGTCCGGGAGGGTCCCACATGCCGCGGAGCGGCTGGGCCCATGGGCCATGGCCGCTGAGCCTGCGCGTCCGGAGCCTGTTGCTCCACAGCGGGAGAGGCCACAGCGGTGAGAGGCCCGCGTACCGCAAAAAAATAAATAAATAAAATAAAATAAACAATACATAAATAAATGAATTTGTGCTAGAAATACACACATGATAAAGCAAAACCCATAGCCCCCAGAAATACATACTTGATTCTCATTTAATTATCTTTAAGGTACCTATTACTTTTTTTTTTTTTTTTTTTTGTGGTACGCGGGCCTCTCACTGTTGCGGCCTCTCCTGTTGTGGAGCACAGGCTCCGGACGCACAGGCTCAGCGGCCATGGCCCACGGGCCCAGCCGCTCCGTGGCATGTGGTATCTTCCTGGACCGGGGCACGAACCCGTGTCCCCTGCATCGACAGGCGGACTCTCAACCACTGCTCCACCAGGGAAGCCCCAGGTACCTATTATTTTTAAGCTTTATCAACCAATATAACAAAAACATCAATATTCTTTACTACAAATCCATTACAATTTTTAGAGAAATGACTACTGGCCAACAAATTCACATATGTATATACCTAGGTTTCTTAAAGACTCCATTTTACCTGCAGTATTCTCTATAGTATCAAGTCATTCTGGTGGCAAATGATCTATCTATTCCATTCAATTCAGGGTATTTCACAGTATGAAAGTGCTATGACCTAATAAACAAGTCTAATTCTAAAGTCCATCTCTTGATGATCTAATCTAAAAGGACAAGAGAAGGGCCATAAAAAGAGATGCCCTCTGTTGTTGGGGTTTTTTTTTTTTTTAATTCTTCATTCTTAATGTACAACATGACTCCTCTGGCATATGAATGTAGGTGAAGACATAATTTGTAGGATAATAGGCACTAATATTACATGCTGCTTCAGTACTGTCATATTTCCAATCCATCAAGTAGATTAATGCTATAATAACTGTACACAAAACTATCATTTGTGCACTAATGAAGTCAAACCCAGTTTATCCTTAGGCAACTAGATTCCAAAAGCTCATTGATGTCATCTCTTCTGCTTCCAAAGACTATTTAGACAGTCTAAAGGAATAAGAAACGCATGCAACCTATCTCCAAATTTGGATGTCGTTCTGCCAAAGGTGTAAATGCAAATACGACTAATATAACAAAATGCTCAAAGAACATTTGACAGTTCTTAAACATGGACAAGTTACTGCAAGACACACAGAGAAAGGAAGGAAATAAATTTACTGTTTGACATAAATACTATACTGATGATCTCAGCGATATCAACATAGACACTAAGTTCAACACCTGTCAAGTTTTAGGCAGTTATGATCTGAAGCCTTCATTTAAAGTAGATTTTTAAGATGTTCAGAGTTAAAATATGATGACATGTGACTTTATCAAAGCTAGAATTTTAAGAGCTATATATTAGATTCAACAATTCAGCCTGCAAACTATAGTACAATTCAAAGATGTGTAAGCAGGACATGACGCTTCGCACAATAAGAGTTTAAAATCATTCTCAGACTTCCCTGGTGGCGCAGTGATTAAGAATCCACCTGCCAATGCAGGGAACATGGGTTCGGGCCCCGGTCCGGGAAGATCCCACATGCCGCGGAGCAACTAAGCCCGTGCTCCACAACTACTGAGCCTGCGCTCTAGAGCCCGTGAGCCACAACAACTGAGCCCACGTGACACAACTACTGAAGCCCACACACCTAAAGTCCGTGCTCTGCAACAAAGAGAAGCCAACGCAGTGAGAAGCCCGAGCAACGCATCAAAGAGTAGCCCCCGCTGGCTGCAACTAGAGAAAGATTGCGCACAGCAAGGAAGACCCAACTCAGCCAAAAATAAATAAATAAATTTATTAAAAAAAAAAAAAAAAAACATTCTCCCATCACCTCAACAGTTGGAGATCAATGTTCACGTCAGAAAGTGGCTCATGTATCGTACAACCCAGGGAATATACCCAATATTTCATAATAACTATAAATGGAATATAACCTTTAAAAATTGTGAATCACTATATTGTACACTCATAACTTATACAATATTGTACATCAACTATACTTCAATTTTTAAAAATTTTAAAGAAAGTGGCTCATGTTAGAGAATGGAGAGGTGTAGTGCCATGCTGTCATTTCCATAAACTTAAAATAGTTCCAATAGTTAAAATACTGACAGGTAGTATTTTGTAACACAGTGGTAAGGCTACTCTCTGTCTTAGTCCACTTGGGCTACTATAACGAAATACCACAGATTGGGTGGCTTATAAACAACAGAAATTTGTTTCTCACAGTTCTGGAAGCTCAAAGTCCAACATCAGGGTGCCAGCATGGTTGGGTTCTGGTAGGAGACCTCTTCCAGGTCACTGACTGCAACTTCTTGCTGGGTCCTCACATGGTGGAAGGGGCTAGGGAGCTCTCTGGGATCTCTTGGCACTAATTCCAATCATGAGGGTTCTGCCCTCATTACCCAATCACCTCCCAACGGTCCCCACCTTCTAATACCATCACCTTGGGATTAGGGTTTCAATGCATAAATTTGGAGGGGACACAAACATTCAGATCACAGGAGGCACTTAAAATATATACTGCAAGGAAGTGCAGATAGAAAGATTAAAGAATACCTTAGGGCTTCCCTGGTGGCGCAGTGGTTAAGAATCTGCCTGCCAATGCAGGGGACATGGGTTCGTGCTCTTGTCCAGAAAGATCCCACATGCCCCGGAGCAGCTGGGCCCGTGAGCCATGGCCGCTGAGCCTGCGCGTCCGGAGCCTGTGCTCCGCAATGGGAGAGGCCGCAACAGTGAGAGGCCCGCGTACCACCAAAAAAAAAAAAAAAAAAAAACCTTAGATTGAAATAAGGGTCCTGAAGCAAGGAGCAGACATTCTAAGACAGACTAGAGAAGTGTAAGACAAAAATACAAAGGGATTGCCAAACTTTGGAAGAAGATTCACACTAGAACCATTCCCTTGGCTACAAGTTATCATCAGTCCTTAAAAACTTGTTGATTGACATCAGAATCCACTGCATATTCTATATTGCTTGCTGCATATAAGTATGTGTAGTAAACTGTACATAGCTCTCATTTTAGAAAGTAAATTAAGCCACATTCTACAAATCCATTTTATCAGTCGTTCAATAAATATTCACAGAACACACACACACACACACACACACACACACAAACACACACACACACACACACACCCTGAATATAATGTGCCAGGTACCATTCTAAGCACCAGGGATAAAATTATAAAGAAAATCAAGTCACTGCCTTTAAGGCACTTAGACTTTAGTGGTACCATATGGCCCATCTCCCTATCTGTTATCTTTATAATGTTTCAAGTTTAAAACTCTGACGAATACTGGAACCTATCTGAAAATAACAATAAAGATCATCTGATACACCCATAACAAGGCTTAATTCTGTCTACATGTTACACAGAGCTAAGAAAAAAAATTACATAAAACAGCACACAATCTCCAGAATGCCAAATGAATGCCAATTTACTGAGCCCATGGCAGACAAATCATCAACCCCACAAATCCCTCATCAATATCTCCAACCACCTATTCATTTGTAACAACGTGGTAAACAAAGGACTAAAATGATTCAAAGTGAGGGCACATGAATGAATGATACATTAGAATTAATATCCAAGGCAAATGGGTTCTAATATCCTGCCATTCAGGAGGCAGAAGAAGGAAAGCAAAACAGATTGAAAATTTAGGAAAACTTGTAAAGGGCAGAACTTCTCTCTTACAACCAAAGCCGGTGCCCAAATGAAACTAGAGAATAATGAGAATCTACCTCTTTCTGGTCAAAAACTACCTAGACTGCTACTGAGGCAGATGATAATGGTGGGGGGCGGGGGGGATGGTGACAGCAGTTAAGAGTCCCTTAAGACCCTTATAGCTAGTATCTAGAATATATAAAAAACTTACAACTCAATAACAAAGATGACAAATAACTCAATCCTTTCAATGGGCATAGGATATGAATAGATATTTCTCCAAAGGAGATACATGAATGGCCAAACAAGCACATGAAAAGATACTCAGTATCATGAGTTGTTAGAGAAATGCAAATCAAAACCACAATGAGATGCCACCACCTCACACCCACTAGAATGGCTTTAATCAACAAGACAGACAATAACAAATGTTTAGAGGATGTACAGCATTTGGAACTCTCACACACTGCTGGTGGGAGTATAAAATGTTTGGAGGTTTCTTAAAATGTTAAACACAGAATTGCCATTATGACTCAGCAATTCCACTCCTAGGTATTCACCCAGGAGAAATGGAAAAACATATCCACACAAAGATTTGTACAAGAATGTTCACAGCAGTGTTATTCACAGTAAACAAAAGGTGGAAACAACCTAAATGACTATCAACTGATGAGTCGATAAACTAAATGCGGTATATCCATACCATAGAATACTATTTGGCAATAAAAAAAGAGTCAAGCATTAATACCTGTTACGACACAGATTAACTTCAAAAGCATTATTCCCAGTGAAAAAAGCCAGTCACTAAAGAAAACACATTGTATGATTCCATTTATATGAAATGTTCAGAATAGGCAAATCTACAGAAACAGAAAGTAGGTTAGTGGTTGATTCAGGCTGGGATGGGAATGGGAATGACTGTAAACAGGCAAGAAATTTCTTTTGGGGGTGATGAAAATGTTTCTTCTACAACTGGATTGTGGTAATAATCACAACTCTGCAAATATATTTTAAAAATTAATTGTACACTTTAAAAGGGTATATAAATTATACCTCAGTAAAACTGAAATAGATTTTAAAAGACTTATTGCATTTATTGTGCACTTAAGTGCCTGACATAGTAACTACCTCACAACAACTTTATGAGGTAGACACTACTATTATTATCCCTATTTTACAATAAGAAAATTAAGGAACAACCATAAGTAATTTGCCAAAGTCACAGTGACTAGTAAGTGACAAGAGCCAGGGTTTGAACCCAGGTAGTCTGGCTCCGGATTCAATGAACACAGAACTGTATTAGCTAACTTCTTACAAAGCCCACAAATAAACGTTCTTAGGTAATAATTATAATAATTAATTAATTATAATTAAAGAAATTACAATCATCCTACAACAATGGTTCTCAACCATTAATGTACATGAATCCGCTAAGGAACTCTGTAAAATTGCATATTTCCACCAAACCCTAAACTCAGATATTCTGATACTGTAGAAACGAGGGCCAAGAATCCAAACTTGCCACACACACTTCCAGTAAATCTGATGCAGATGGTCTGCGACCACCATCACAAAAAAAAAAAAGTACTGTCCACAGGACATGGAGTACACTTCAAATAAGATTAAGTTCTTTTCACCCCTTTTATTCATTTGCCTCATAGAATGTGGCAGTAAGGATCTATGTAGATTAATTTTATTCAAGAAGATTCTTACCCATCTTATTCTACTTAAGTATTTGTGGATATGGCTTAAAGCCATGTTTTAAAACATGCTTTAGTAACATGCTGCAATTTAATAGTGTTCCAGAATAAGCTTTTAAGACTAATGAACTGAGGCTGCACTTGCTTTGGAACCAAAAAGTGGTTAAATGATAGTTTTTCCATTAGATGTAATCAATAAGGAAAGTAAAATTAAGTTAGTAGTTATGAGACTTGAACGTGAGCCATCTGAACCTATCTATGTGACACTAGAGATCAATTTCAAAATAGTATTCAAGGATCAATTTCATAAAACTGACAAACTTCTGGAGGTTAACAAGGGTGAAGAAAACAAATTCACAGCATCAGCAAGCCAATAACTCAGGCTAAAATGAATACAAGTTAAACTGAAAACCTTCCATTCTTAGTAAGGATTCATGTGTCATCCTCTCAAATGGTTATATTTAGACTTCACCCCATTATAAAAAAGATCCACCATTTTTCATTAATTTCCAATAAACAGCAGGCCAACTCCAGGTGACTATGAACAGATATGAACCTTGTAGCTAGGGCTCAAAATTTGAATTCTCTTTTTAAAAATGGTAATCTGTAATTCATAAAAGAGGAAACACTGACACTGTGTCTGAACTTTTCTCAGAAATAGAGATGAATATGAGATCGATAGCAGAACTATGCAAAAACAGCTGGTTAAGATTAAAAGTGCAGTATCTGGCCAAAAAACAGAGAGAAGACAAACAGTCCCACACAAGTATCAGACCTCAACATTGTTAACAGTGTTAACCTTCAAGATTTAATGGTTCTCTAAATCTAATCCGAGAAAATGGAAAATAAATGTCCCTCCAACTAAGAAACAATCCTCTCCACTACTCTAAACCAATTACAATCACTGTAACAATAGTACCTATTATTTTAAGTATCTGCCCTTTTCTAGTACGTGACATATACTCACTCTCTCATATCAAGCTAGGTAACCAAAGAACTCTCTATTCCTCCTCCCTCACTCCTCTCAGCTAGCCGTGAAACAGATGACTCCCTACAGAGGATTTGATCTGTTGTTATACCTGCAGAAGTCTTGGCAGAATTGCCAGATTCCCCAAGAACAACAACAGCAAAAAAAGGAAAAAACAAACAAGAAATAAGATAACATAGACCAACCATCACAGAATCCCTTCATGAACAGAAGCACAGGGATAGAAAATCCTCAGAGAGGCTAGAAAAAATATATTAAAGCACTTAACTAAACAACCATAGGTTATTAAACTTGGAAAATGTACCAGGGACTATGATGAATATAAAACTGCCATTGCTCTCTAAGATCTAATTTTGTTGAGCGGGTGGGGGGCACAGAGCAGAGGAAGTGAGAAGAGGTGACTGAGATGCACATAACCATTTACAATACAATAAATGAATACAGGTGGTGTAGGGAAAAAACATAAGTCTTGAAGTGAGACATGCCCGGGTTCCCCTCCCAACTCTACAACTTATTGCCTAAGTGACCTTAGCCAAGTTGCATAGCCTCTTCTTGCCTCATTTACTTCATCTGTAAAAACGGGAAATATCATCTACCTTGTAAGGTTCTTGGAAGAATAAAATTAGATAAACTACGTAAATGCCATATACAGTCTCTAAGCTCACAGAATGTACTCAGTAGCAGTTATTAATATAAGCATCAGACCAGAGGGATGTATAAAGCACTACAGGAATCCTCTTGAAGAAATAACAATCAGCTTGAGGAAAACAGGAAAGAATTCACGAGAGGAGACGAAATATGAACCGGGTAAAAAAAATAATCACAAGTGTGCTAGACAGAAGGTGACGGGCAGGGAGAGGAGTTGAGATGTTCACTAAATATCTAACACCCCTAATTCAGTTTGAGAGAAGTGAGGTAAAAGGCTCAGTAAATTAGCATTTCTATTACAGGATACACCACTTTGTATTTGTTTCAATGGATCTGACCAACACAAGAATATAAGTTCACCAAAGGCAACAACTGTTACTCATTTTTGTACCCCAGCACTTAGCAGAGCACCTAATGCAAATTAGATACGCAACCTAAAGACATATTCTGTGGAAAATACAAGCAGGTCTTTTGCTATCTAAAGCCTAAAAGATATCTGACAGCAAAAAATTGCTGTAAGTCTAGCAATAAAACCATCTAACCAAATTAGGAATGATAACATCTCAGGTTAAGCCATGAAGAAACTTCTCTGGTTTATAAAAGTTCTTAGAGATAAAAATATATAATCAATGTATATGTATAACTGATTCACTTTGTTATAAAGCAGAAACTAACACACCATTGTAAAGCAATTATACCCCAATAAAGATGTTTAAATATATATATATATATATATATATAATCAGTACAAAAACATAGCTAAGTGTACAAGCATAATGAAATGCTTTTTATGGTTTCTATTTTGCTAATGCAGTTACAGTTAATGGGAATTGCCATGACAAAATGATTGTTTTTATGAAAAGAACCTTCTTTATTACTAACCAATCAAATTTCATTTTTATTACTGATGTAGGAAAGTTCAAAACCATGATTCATTTATAGAGCGTACAAAAATAAGAAGTGTTCAAGAATAGAGTACAGGATCATTTACAAAGCAATAAAAAATTAAAATGTGCATTTCTCTTACTGGCAAGGCAGAAACTGCTACACATAAATGTCTGTGGCTGGATTTGCTGAATATTATAACTTCTGTCTTTGAACAAAAAATGAGAAGCCTGAATTTAATATCTCATCTTCATGTGACATCTTCAGCCCATCTGAAAACTACTTATCAAGAAATATCAAAAATGTTTGAAAAATGTTAAGAAGTTTGATGTTTTCTTTCAATTTTCACTCATATATGAAAGGCTTGAGCTAACATTAATAACTCAGAAGTCTTCACAGAAGGGGCTTCCCTGGTGGCGCAGTGGTTGAGAGTCCGCCTGCCGATGCAGGGGACACGGGTTCGTGCCCCGGTCGGGGAAGATCCCACATGCTGCGTAGCGGCTGGGCCCGTGAGCCATGGCCGCTGAACCTGCGCGTCCTGAGCCTGTGCTCTGCAACGGGAGAGGCCACAACAGTGAGAGGCCTGCGTACCGCAAAAAAAAAAAAAGTCTTCACAGAAGAAAGACTGACAAATTTTATGGGGCATACATCACCAAAATCTTTTAAGTTAAAAATGAAAAATCATGTAATTTCATAGTACAGAATGTTAATGAAGCACACAAGAAAATCAAAACTCACATTATGCTTAATATGGACTATTATACGAGATCAAAAACAAGCGTTCCAAGTGATCTTAACAGCATACCAAAGTTTTCTAAAAGGAAATAAACATTGTCTTTAAGAATTTGGTTTTCAACCTGTTCATATGATAAAAGAAAATAGGTCACACTGCTGTCAATCAACTGTATTTTGCCTCTAATCTAAAGTATAACCTATTTTGTCTTTGTTTTGCTTCTCCATCTGCCCCTTCAATATCAACTTTACATGTGCCAAGGTGATAAGCACTACGGTCTGAGTCTATTCATACAACTAATACAAATGAAAAAAGATTCTCTGAAATGTAATGGCCACTTCAATAACCTCTCAATAATTCCTCCGTGCCTCCCTCAATACTGGAGAATCCTCAGAATGTGGACTACAAATAACTAACAAAATATCTTTATTTTCAAGAGCAAAAGAATTGAACGTATTGTATTTTTTCAAATATCTGTTGCAATTATTAGATATTAGATATACAGATGTAAGAGCCTTGACTATCATTTTCTTCACTCTTAATGTATCTTGTGAGCAATAGCATCACTTCTATCTTACAAAGGACCTTTAACCCATAGTTTCCACTTTGGGCCTCTAAGACGCTTCTGAGATGCTTTCAAAGTCCAAATTTCCCAGTATTCATGTGGAAGAAAGATGGAATAAAAAGCACTTTATTACTGATATAAAAACAAAATTTTTTAAACATGCCTATATTGATTATACTTACTTTCAAAATGCTTATATATCGGTGCCATGGAACCTATAAAACTACTTTCCTAGATCATACCATAAATTAATGCAACTGCGAGAATGAAATTAATAATGAATTTAAATAATTAAGCACCTGCATGCCCACAATGAGATAAATGAAATATTCCAAGTCTTCTTTTTCATCCTTTACATAGTTTACAGAGCTTCTAAATAAAGAACAGAACAGATATTGTCCTGATTTCAAAAGATTAATAATCATAGTATGATGAAATTAACTAATATGCTTAAACTATATCAACACATTAGTGAAGTAATAAGATCATTCAGAAACGATGGTATAGAAATTAATAAAAATAAAGACACTTTGGATATTTTGCTGACCAAAATGGTAAAGGGATAACAGTACAAAGGTAACATCCTCAGAGGCACCTAGGGAACAAAAGCAGTAACAAACTACCACATACTGAACATACCATGTACTACCCTCGGTGATTAGAATACATTATAAAATATACTATCCCCTTTTCACAAATAAGGAAACTGTGGCCTAGAAAGCTCTGCCCAAGATCATAAAACAGAAAGCAGAACTGAGCTTAGAATTCAGTTGTCTCACTCCAATGGCCTTGTTCCTAACCTTTATACTCTATTACCTAACAGAGTTTCAATTTCCTCATCCATAAAACAAGAAAAATGCCTAACATGATCAAATTGTTAATACTAGCAACTATGTATCAATATATCATCTAGCACAGTCGGTCAAAAATGGACGCTTAGGGGCTTCCCTGGTGGCGGCGCAGTGGTTGAGAGTCCGCCTGCCAATGCAGGGGACACGGGTTCGTGCCCCGGTCTAGGAGGATCCCACATGCCGCAGAGCGGCTGGGCCCGTGAGCCATGGCCTCTGGGCCAGCGCGTCCGGAGCCTGTGCTCCGCAACTGGACAGGCCACAGCAGTGAGAGGCCTGCGTACCGCAGAAAAGGGAAAAAAAAAAAGGACGCTTACTCTTATCATCAACCAGATACTTAGCAGCTAAGTTTTTAAGGCTAAAACCTTTTGGCAATGCTAACAAACAAATCACCACTGAAAAAGTCTCAGAGTATTTATACCTATGACCTATACTGAAGATCCAATTATATAATGAAGATAAATATGGTTGGAACTTATCAAAGGTATAATCTTGAAACAAATATCTTATAATAATTTATTACAGGAGTAATTTTAATAAAAGTAACTGTTTACAGATGTTTTATATTATTGAAATAAATTATGTATTCTATTTATAGGTAATTTTTTTTTTTTCCGGTACGCAGGCCCTTCACTGTTGTGGCCTCTCCCGCTGCGGAGCGCAGGCTCCGGACGCGCAGGCCCCGGACGCGCAGGCCCAGCGGCCATGGCTCACGGGCCCAGCCGCTCCGCGGCATGTGGGATCCTCCCGGACCGGGGCACGAACCCGTGTCGCCTGCATTAGCAGGCGGACTCTCAACCACTGCGCCACCACGGAAGCCCTATTTATAGGTAATTTTAAAACCTTTACCAAACTTATATCTTCACACAGGAAGACAGAAGCAAAGTCCAGTAAAAGAGAAAAACTGATAGGTAAATGAGCTAAAAATAATATTAATGAACACTTATTGAGTGCTTACTATGTCCCAGACACAATGCCAAGCATTTTCTATCCTTTGTCATCTATTCCTTAAATAATCTATAATTATCTTTACCACTTTGCAAATAAGAAACCTGAGGCTTAAAAAGGCAAGTAATTTGCCCAAGGTCACACATTTAGCAAGTAGCTGAATAAGAACCCAGGTCTGACTCTCACTTCCAAGTCCACAGGAAGAAAGCAAGGTGAAGGAAGTGATCAACACTGTAAGAGATTCCTGCAGTTTAGCGCTCAGCACCTCTCTAAGCTTTTTGCGTGTATCTGGTGGCACTGTGGAGCCCTAAAAACTGGAGTCGCTCCTGGTAAAGAGATGGGCAAGTGAGTCAGGCCTGTCCATCACAGTACTCTGTCCTTTCGGCTACAGTAACTACTCCAAATATGGTCATACAACCCAAATGGGAATACTCAATCCTTCCCCGGGATATGTGCCTACCCAACTATCTGAAAAAAATAATTTTTTTTAACCTGAAACTCGACTAATGTATTGGAAAATTTTGCCAGTTAAAAAAACAAGTTAAAATTTAAAATACATACGCTATTACAAAAGATTTTGAAAACCACTCAATATCCAGGACTATTTTCATCCTCTTTTTAAAGTTCTTAATCTAGCATATCATTATCTAGAGATCCAAGCTATTAATTCAAAATCATAAGTTACCATTTATTTCCATGTCACTGAGTTAAAAGAAAAATTCAAAATTCTCTCCCACTTTAAGAAATTTATCCAAAGAAACTACTCAGATACACAAATATGTATTTGTAAGCACTGTTTACAAAGTCATATACACCTGTGATGGTTTTGAGGTACGTGAAACTGGCTAGACTGAACTACATCTGCCAGAATACCCTTTCTACTGTTTATTAGGGTGAGCTACAAGGGGTATCCTCCAGCAGGTGTTGGGAAGACAGAAGGGAGGCAACAGCCATTTTGTAGCAAACACCTCCCAGTTATTCAAATACTAATCTAGGCGTTGCTGTGAAGGGATTTTGCTGATATAATTAAAGTCCAGGATCAGCTGACCTTGTGTTAATCAAAAGGGAGATTATCCTGGGTGGGCCCAACTTACCAACAGAGGACCTAAGTCCTCCCTGAGCTCGGGCCCTGCAAGCAGCACCTGTGGCACGTGCTCCCTCCTCTTCCTGGACCCCCTTCAGGGCTGTCTGCCTTTGGACTTAGCATTTGCTTGGCCAACCCCACAACAACAGCATAAGCCAGTTCCACGTGCGTGCGTGCATGAGGGGTGGGTGTGTGTGTGTGTGTGTGTGTGAGAGTGTATACAGAGCTAGAAGTAGCGCTAGAGCTCCTACCACTTCTGCTTCTCAGGCCGAATTAATACAACACCCAAATACCCATCATAATAAGACTAGATAAGCTAATTATGATTTCTTCATTACCGTGAAATACTAATGCAACCATTTAACAATGATGATATATATGTCAGTCCATTCATAGACATGGAAGGAGATCTCGATATGCTACATGACTAAACAGATTACAAAAAAGTAATCATATTATATATTATCTATGTTCATTTTTTTTATTTGTAGGGAGAGTAAATGAGGTAGCTTTGTTCACCAAAGTTTTAATGATGAGGATGAGATTTTAAATTTATGATTTTAGGTGATTTTTACTTTGTATTCTTTTGGATTGTTTTCATTTTCTACAGTAGTAATGTATCATTTTTATTATGAGAAAAAAAGAAAAAAAACAATAAACCTTTCTTATTACACAGGAAAAAAATGTCAGGTAGACTTACAGGCTAAAATGTGCTCAGAGTCTTAAAGGACAAACAGGAGTTATCCAAGCAAAGTGGACAGTTCAGGGAAAAGGCAACATTTGCCAAAAATGGACACTACTAATAGTTTATTTATTTACTAATAGTTTAGAAAGGCAAGAGTTCAAGGAAAGGGGTGATGAGAGATGAGGCTGGAGAGACAGACTTGGAATAACTCACGGAGGCTCTTGTATGCCTCACTCCAGTCTACTGACAGTGGGGAACCAATGAGGTGTTAAAACAAGAGGAGTTAAATCTGCATTTTAGGAAAATAAAAATAAAACAACACAAACAGACAAAAACCCACAGAGGCTTTGCAGTGTAGAGGCTGTACTAGAAAGAGAACAGACTGAAAGCAGGAAAACCTATTCAGACACTACTACAGTAATCCAAGCAAGAAATAACAAAGCTGTAAACTAAGGTAATAATATAGCAGTGGAGACGGAGAGAATAGCTACTGAGTCATAATAAGGAGTAAGAACTGAGAGGACTTGGTGAGGGATACACTAGTGGTAAAGCGACAGAAGGTTCATTTAAATGGGGGAGTTCAGAGAAGGCTTTCAAAAAGATGTCCTTAAGAATGAGGTTCTCAAGGAAGGCACTTCATGAATAGCACAGATAGATGTAAGATGTCGTTAAATGTTTCCAAAGAAATACCAGTTTGTTGGCCCACTGAAAGAAAGAATAATAAGCAAAGTGTTAAACACATTAAAAAACAGAGCTCTCAACTACAAAAACAGATTCACATTTACTTATTAAGTTATAACGGGACTATGTAGATATATATCTCTAATCTCTTGAGGTTGATCTCTTCCAAGAACAACGTTATTACTGCCAGAAGCAGACTGCTGTGATTAGTTGTTAGATTTGAGTCACACTTACAAGTCAAATACAAGGTTTCATATAAATTATTGGTATAGCCACCCTTTTTTCGCTGTTGCCAAAATATAATCTTTCAAATTTTTAAAATTAGAACCATTTAAATTCAAAAGTAAAATATTCTCACTCCACTAACATCCTAACCTTATTACCCTGACATTACTAGTTAAAATTAGTTGAATATTATTCTACATTTTTCTTTGCTTACATATACATGTTTATACAGGGTTCGTTTATTTAACGACAGTGGGTTCATACTATATACATATACACACATACACTATTCTATAACTTGTTTTTACTTAAGATAATCAGAGTTTTCAAGCCAATACATTTAACAGATATACCTCTTCATTTTTAGTATCTGTAATAATGTGGGCATGCCATAACTTAGGACATTTCTGGGTTTTTGCTATTACAAATAATACCACAATTATTACTGTTGTATATTTCTTTAAATACTGGTCCTTCTATTTCTATCAGATAAATCTCATTAAGAAGAATTTCTGGGTCAAGTAACAGCATTTAAATAAATATTGCTATGTTAAGTTCCCAAAAGGCAGTGATTTCTTACAGACTCACCAATACTTTGAGGGTCCAACTGAGTGGAAATTAGTGGAGAGCATCTTTTCATACCTTCACTGCTGATTTGCATTTCCCCTTTTGTGAACTGCCTGTTCCTGTCCTTTATCTTTGATTCTGTTGGACTGTCTTTTTCTTAATTTGTAGAAACTTATGTCTCTCATTGTACAAAGCTTTTTAAATTTATGTGCAATAAAATCCATAATTTTTTTCTTCCATGAACTCTGAATTCTGTGTCTTGCTTGGGCCTCCTACGCTATATCTCCTATATTTTTTCCTAATTATTTTATTACAGTTTGGTTTTTGTTCTTATTTTACACTTAAATCTTTAATTCATCTGGAATTTATTCTAGCAATGTTATGACTTACGAGTTGTCCCAACACCATTTATTGAATTATCCATCTATAAACGCCTCCTCCTAGAGTGACCACTCCAAAAAGCTAAGATGAAAGACTGATAAAATTCCTAGAAATTCTTAAATTTCACTAATGGAAGCAAAGTTCCAAACTTATTAAAAGCTTACTAAAAGATATTCATCATTTTTTCTTTAAAAGAAATCACACATTAGGGAATACAGTATACTAATATCAGCATACACTGAAATATTTTAACATAGCAGCAATCTAAATTAAATTAATGATCTAATTTGTTTTAAACATAAATGGTATAAATAGAAATAATCGTTGTTTGAAATCTCAAGAATATTCATTGATTCAGGTCACGAATATTTACTGAGCACCAACTGACAGGTCCTCAAGATACTAGAGACAGGGACTTTCCTGGTGGTGCAGTGGTTAAGAATCCACCTGCCAACGCAGGGGACAGGGGTTCTAGCCCTGGTCCAGGAAGATGTCACATGCTGCGGAGCAACGAAGCCCGTGCGCCACAACTACTGAGCCTGCGCTCTAGAGCCCACGAGCCACAACTACTGAGCCCACGTACCACAACTACTGATGCTCACATGCCTAGAGCCCGTGCTCTACAACAAGAGAAGCCACTGCAATGAGAAGCCTGCGCACCGCTACAAAGAGTAGGCCCTGCTCACCGCAACTAGAGAGAAGCCCTCACGCAGCAATGAAGACGCAAGGCAGCCAAAAATAAATAAATAAATTTTAAAAAGAAAAAAGGATACTAGAGACAAAGTAAGTATTATCCCAGCTTTTATGAAGCTTGCAATCTAGTGGGAGCCTCCCTCTCTTTTAGAAAACAGTCTTTAAGTGAAAAAAGGAAAAAAAGAAGTGTATGTTCACACAAATGCAATGAAAAACATTTTGGCAAATTCTGTAACACATTCAGTACTTTCCATTTCAAAAATACTACCTTATTGTAAATGTACCTATTTATCCTCGTGACTGAATATTTACCGTACTCACCGTGAGAATACTGCTAGGCTGTTTAAGGTTAACTCCATTTAAAGATTAACGATGACCCATCAACCTACACTTACAATAGTCTCCTCACTTTCTCAACAATATGTAATTTCTTTCACTACAGTAAATAAGAACCTCGATAACAGAAATACATTATAAATCTATTTACATCAGTCATGTTCAGTCCGTCAAGTCAAAGGTGTTTCAAAAAATTCATGTAGACTTAAAAATGTGTCAATGAATCCTAGAGACGTAGCAAATGATAATACTGTGCTGCTCGGAGAGGAAACTTCGGTGGCCACTCAAATGACAATGGCGACTCACTAGTGACAATCACCTTAAACTTCAGGTCCCACACCGAGGTTGCCCCCATAGTTAATCACTGAAGCCTTCGGAAGCCCTGCCCCTGTGGCCACGCCCCTACCTTAATTCCAACCCACGGCGTTCTCCACGCACCCCAACACGTCCAGACCCAGTGGGCAGCTGGACAAAGCAGTGCCCAGGAAAGACAGATGGAACTCCCAGTCCTACCGGGTGACCTTGGCCAAATTTCTCCCCCTCCGTCTTCTCATCTATGAGATGCGGCTGGTAGTCAGTGCCCACCTCCATCCCCAGGCCTGAGTTCAGCGTCTAATGCTGCAAGGCTGGAGGAAACCTGCAGTCCTAAAGCCCACAGTGCTCCCCACGACTGCCCCACGCCGGTCCCCGCCTCCGTCCGGGTCCGCGGCCATGCACGCTACCTGCAATCTGCGAGACGAAGGCTTCTGCCACTAGAGACATGTCGGCTGGGCGGCCCTGCGCCCGCGGTTCCTACTCCCCGGGAACCTCAGCGAACTCCTGCGCACCCCGGCGATTCCTGGCACCTAACAGACCTGGCACCGGCTGAGGCTCGGACTAGAAAAGCCCACCCCCGCGGCGGCCGTGCCTGCTCCTGCGGCGAAGACCCTAAGGTTACCTCCAGGCCAGGCCAGGAACTTCCGGCGCAGCTGACAGCGGCGAGCAAGCACTTCCGCCGGCCCCGCCTCTGACTCCTCCCGGCGGTGCTGTTCCGGGCTCACGGCCGCTGGGGGCCGCCGGTGGGCGGGGGGAGGGGAGGGAGAGGGGAGAAGGGTGTTTGATTCCCGACTCCAGCCTACCCGGAAGGCGGGGGTACCCCAGACGTTTTCAGTTTCCTTTCTAAGCGAGGATTTTGTAAGCAAGTAACTTTTTTTTAAAGTCGTTTCAAACAACAAGCATTTGTTTGCTCTTAATTGTATAGGTTGGTGATTTTTTTAATTCTATTTTTTATATAAGTTTTAAAGGTTAAACTCTATTTACAGTTATTACGAAATATTGGCTATATTCCCCGTGTTGTATTGATACAGTACATCCCTGTAGCTAATCTTACACCCCGTAGTTTGTACCTCCCACTCCGCCACCCCTGTATTGCCTCTACGCCCTGCCACTGATAACCATTAATTTGTTCTCTATATCCGTGAGTCTGTTTCCTTTTTGTTATATTCACAAATACAATATTTGTTGTATTTTTTAGATTCCACAAATAAGGGATATCATCAAGGCAAGTAACAGTTTTAAGTGTCCACTGGATACTAGGCACTTAAAAAATATGTACAGTATTCTATTTCATGTCATCCTCTAGATGACCAATAAGATGATGTTTTTGCCATTTTACAGATAAAGAAACAGGCTTAGGGATTTTAAACTGCCTGCGCAGGGAGTCCACTCAAGCCCAGATTCAAACCCACATTAATTTCCTCTGTTCAACTATACTGTTAGGTTGATTAGTCCATGGACAGACGTTAGTGTTTACTTCTTTATTCAAACATGCTTGCCAGAGAGAAGGCGGCTTGAGCAGCACCTAAGCTAAAAGTTTGCCCTTCATCTCTGTACACCTGAAATGAAGCTCATCTTGGAGAATAAAATACTCTAGTCACACACTTCAGTTCATCCCTTTCAGGGGTAAGAGGGGCAGGAAGTGGAGACACCTAAATCCCATAGGTGACTTTTTACCCCTTAACCTAATAACTTTTTAAATTATACATAAACAATTCAAGAAAACTCAGACTATATTACAGATTTAGAGGAATGAAATATTACAAGTGAAACAGACTTCAGAGATCATCTGGAGGGCCAAAGCCCCTCTTTCACTGATGATAAACAGGTTCAGAGTGATGAGGTGACTCATTTTAAATCACACAGTAATTGGAAATCCAAGCCATAGCAATTAGGCAAGAAAAGGAAATAATAGAAATTCAGTTTGGAAATGAAGAAGAAAAACTGTCACTATTTGCAGATGCTATGATATTAAATGTAGAAAACCCTAAAGACCACCAAAAACACTTTAAACTAATAAATGAATTCAGTGAAGTTTCAGGATACAAAATAAATACATAGAAATCTGTTGTTTCCATACAGTAACAACAAAATGTCATAAAGAAAAATTAAGAAAACAATCCCATTTACAATTCCATCAAAAATAATAAAATAGGGACTTCCCTGGTGGCGCAGTGGTTAAGAATCGGCCTGCCAATGCAAGAGACACAGGTTAGAGCCCTGGACCAGGAAGATCCCACATGCTGCGGAGCAACTAAGCCCGCATGCCACAGCTACTGAAGCCCACTCATCTAGAGCCCATGCTCCGCAACAAGAGAAGCCACCGCAATGAGAAGCACACGCACCACAACGAAGAGTAGCCCCCACTCGCCGCAGCTAGAGAAAGCCCGTGCGCAGCAACGAAGACCCAACGCAGCCAAAAATAAATAAATAAATAAACATAAAAAATAATAATAATTGATTTTAAAAAATTGAAGAAGACACAAATAAATGGAAAATATTCTGTGCTATGGATTGGAAGAATTAATATTTTTTAAATGTCCATAATGCCCAAAGCAATATACAGATTCAATGCAATCCCTATAAAAATTCCAATGGCATTTTTCACAGAAATAGAACAAACAATTCTAAAATTTGTATGGAACCACAAAAAACTCCAAATAGCGAAAGTAATCTTGAGAAAGAAAAACAAAGCTGGAGGCATCATGCTTCCTGGTTTCAAACTATTTATATTACAAAGCAGTAGTAATCTAAAGAGAATGGTATTAGCATAAAAACAGGCACATGGATTAATAAAACAGAATAGAAAGCTCAGAAATAAACCAATGTATATGTCAGTTAATTTATGACAAAGGAGCCAAGGATATACAGTGGAGAAAGGACAATCTCTTCAATAAATGATACTGGGAAAATTGGACAGCTGCATGCAAAGGATAAAACTGGACCGCTACCTTACACCATACACCAAAGTTAACTCAAAATGGATTAAAGACTTGAATATAAGACCTAAAACCATAAATCTCCTAGAAGAAAACATGGGCAGTAAGCAACTTGACATCGATCTTGGTGATGATTTTTTTAGATTTGATACCAAAAGCAAAGGCAACAAAAGTGAAAATAGGGCTTCCCTGGTGGTGCAGTGGTTGAGAGTCCGCCTGCTGATGCAGAGGACGCAGGTTTGTGCCCCGGTTGGGGAAGATCCCACATGCCGCAAAGCGGCTGGGCCCGTGAGCCATGGCTGCTGAGCCTGCGCGTCCGGAGCCTGTGCTCCGCAACGGGAGAGGCCACAACAGGGAGAGGCCTCCATACCGCAAAAAAAAAAAAAAAAAAGTGAAAATAAACAAGTGAGACTACATCAAACTAAGAAGCTCTGCACAGCAAAGGAAACAATCAACAAAATGAAAAGGCAACCTACTGAATGGGATAAAATATTTGCAAATCATATAGCTGTTAAGGGGTTAATATCTATAATACATAAAGAACTCATACAACTCAATATTTTTTAAAATATGGTTTTAAAATGGGCAGAGGGAATTCCCTGGCATTCCAGTGTTTAGGACTCTGTGCTTTCACTGCTCAGGGCCCGGGCTCAATCCCTGGTCAGGGAACTAAGATCCCACAAGCTGTGCAGTGCAGCCAAAATAAAATAAAATAAAGTAAAATAGAAATGGTCAGACAACTTGAACAGGCTTTTTTCCAAAGAAGACATACAGATGGCCAACATGAAAAGATGTTCAACATCACAAATCATCAGGGCAATGCAATTCGAAATCACAATGAGATACACCTCACACCTGTTGGAACAGCTATCATCAAAAAGTCAAGAAATAACATTGTTGGTGAGGATATGGAGAAAAGGGAAACTTATGCACTGTAGATGAGAATGTAAGTTGGTGTAGCCACTATGGAAAACAGTATAAAGTTTCCTCAAAATAATTAAAAATCGAACTACCATACAAACCAGCAATTCCAATCCTGGGTGTTCATTTGAAGAAAGGAAAATGCTAACTCGAAAAGATATATGCACCCCCATGTTCACAGCATTATTTACAATAGCCAAGATTTGGAAGCAACCTGTGTCCATCAACAGATGAATGGATAAAGAAGATGTGGTACTCGTTTATACATGCAATGGGGTATTATTCAGCCATACAAAATAATGAAATCTTGCCATTTGCAACAACATGGATGGACCTTGAGGGCATTATGCTAACTGAAATAAGTCAGAGAAAGACAACATATGATCTCATTTATAAGTGAAATCTCAAAAAAAGAAAGAAAGAAAAGAAAAGAAAAAAAGCTTATAGATACAGAGAACAGATTGGTGGTTGCCAGAGGCGGGGTGTAAGTATTGGGTGAAATGGCTGAAGGGAGTCAAAAGGTACAAACTTCCAGTTATAAAATACGTCAAGGGGATATAATGTACATCGTGGTGACCATAGTTAACAATAATGTATTGCATATTTAAAAATTGCTAAATCTTAAAAGTTCTCATCACAAGAAAAAACTTCTGTAACTATGTATAGTGACAGACTGTTAACTAGACTTATTGTGGTGATCATTTTGCAACTGTACATACAAACATGGAATCATTTAGCTGTACATCTGAAACTCATACAATGTTGTATGTCAATCATACCTCAATAAAAAAAGAATCACACAGTACATTTAGAAGTCAGATAGCTTACTAAGTTTCTGCAAAGAAACCTGATGTTCCAAAAATTATTGCCCATGACATTTAGAAAGCAATGTCTCCTTTCTTTACGCTTCCATAGGTCTCTAAAACTGTGTGACAGTTTATTGTTCACATTTCTGCCTCCTTAACTAGTGCAGTAGTTTCATAACAGATAACCACAAACTGAGTGGCTAAAAACAGTAGAAATTTATTCTCTCAAAAATGTGGAAGCTAGAAGTTTGAAATCAAGGTGTCAACAGAGCCATGCTTTCTCTCCAAGCTGCAGGGAAGAATTTTTAGGGAATTCCTCTTTGTAGCTTTCGGGGGTTGCCAGCAATCGGTCCTTGGCCTTCTTTGGCTTATAGACACATCACTCAAATCTCTGCCTCCGTCATCACACGGTGTTCTCCCTCTGTGTCTATGTGGGCACATTTCCCTCTTCTTATAAGGCACCAGTCATTGGCTTAGGGCCCACCCTAATTCAGTATGACCTCATCTTAAACTGGTTTCATCTGCAATGACCCTATTTCCAACTAAGGTCACATTCACAGGTACCAGCGTTTAGAAATGTGTACATATCTTATTGGGGGTGGGGGGTAGGGAACACAGTTCTACCCACTGTACTAGATAATAAATTTTTAAGGATAAGTCATCAATATTTGTATCACCTTCTACAGCTAGGAAACTTGTTAAACTAAATTTAAATTTACCAAAATCTCACGGAGACATAAACATAGTAGTGTTTAAGAAGCAGCATCGGGCTTCCCTGGTGGCGCAGTGGTTGAGAGTCCGCCTACCGAGGCAGGGGAAACGGGTTCGTGCCCCGGTCCGGGAAGATCCCACATGCCGCGGAGCGGCTGGGCCCGTGAGCCATGGCCGCTGAGCCTGCGCGTCCGGAGCCTGTGCTCCGCAATGGGAGAGGCCACAACAGTGAGAGGCCCGCGCACCGGAAAAAAAAAAAAAAGCAGCATCTTCTCTCTGGCTGAGATTAAGAGTTGCCAAGAGGCAGAGATAATAGGTTTCTTCTTGTGCTGAAGGACTTAACACTGATAGTAAAGTGTATGCATGCTATGCCCAGTTTCCTCCTCATCCCATGGATGACATTGACCAAGGGAAATGAACTGTTCCGGGTACTTTGGTGTCAACTGAAAGAAAAACTTTCAGTTCCTGTCTGTTCTCTCACAACAGGGAATTATATATAACTTTTAAAAGTGAAGAATAGCCATCATCTGTTCAAGTTCTATTACCAAGTATAGTTTGTCACCTTTAAAAAGCTGAAGATAGAATGTTTTGACTGCTTTTTGACACAAGCACGTTTTTTTTAAAAGATTTCTCCATATCATAGACCCTGTGTGGGAACCTGAACCAAAGCCCTGAGAAAGTGCTGAGGATTTGGACTGGCAAAACCAAAACAAGTACAAAGGGCAGAGGTGAGCCCCAAAATGGAAGAGAATGGCAAGAGCCAGGGACTGGGCACACATGTAAGAGAAACAGAACAAGATTAGAAGAAAAGGAGAATTCACCCTCGATATTTCAGTTGAGCGTCTATGACTTGATGCGTGGTACATGGATGAGCTGGGCTGGCTGAAAGGTACTGCGTTGGGACTGACACCAATCCTGTTCTAGCAAGCTTTTGAGAAAAAAACAAAGATCTGCTAGGGGAAACCGTCTATGCTCAACTCTTTCTTCATTGTAGCCAGGGAAACAGAATCATTGGCACCATATGGATTCACTTTTTCTCCCTGACTGATAGTTCTTTGCTTCCCACACAGGCTAATTTGTGCTGGAAAGAATCTATAAATGTGGGAGGTCTTTATTACTAAAAATTAAATCCAATAAAATGCAGATGTCCTGACGGTGCCCACAAACAAGCTGTCTTTGTAATAAATAGCCAACTGGAGAAAATATATTTATGCATCTGTATTAGAACAACTGGCAGATTTAAAACTGAAGATCTGTTTAAGATCACCACAATTAGGGAACATACAAGAAAACAAGCCACTGGAATTTCTAAGAATGAGGTCATAAAACAAAAGTGCTAGGGAATTCATATGTTACTAAAAGGATAATCACACAATTATTTAAAATAAAATATTAATGCATGACGCTAACAGCCTTACTGTTTGCCCTAACAAAATCACTTTTCTTGCAAAACTGTTCTGTCAATGTCATTTTCAAGTCTTAATCTGGATTTTATATTACCATGTTAAATTAAAAATATATAGTGATCATGATGAATATATGCTTTATTAAGCTTAAAGTACTAAGGCATTTTATCTTCGTTTCGTTTTTCTGTAGCAGAATGTTAATATTTTAAATGTAAATATTTTCTTTTTTCAAAAATGCCTGCAAGAGAAAATTTGAGACTGAGATTTCTTCAAAATTATACTATTTACTTAACAATGATATAATAAATTCAGGTCTTTTTTGTCAAATTAGTTCCCCCCCCAACTCCCATCAACAGAATTAACTATGATGAATTCAATCAATCCAAATAGAGTGTTAATATAGTTTAAAACACTAAGGTAACCATGTTATGCACCAGAGCTTTTCTGTTCATCTGTTAACAGTTTTTACTTCTTTAAAAACAATGGAACTGTAGGCAACTATAAGCAATCTAATATATTACAGAGATTTTTTTTTTAAAGGGTACAGAAATGTGACAGCCATTGGTTCTTATCTCTCTCAACCCCTCTTTCCCGCATTTTGTTTAATTCCTAAGAAATCATGGTCAATCCAGGACTATTAGGTTCTTACCCCTTTCTCACTTTCTGATCCCACCCTCCTGCATTTTACGTTAGCACACCCTCATATGAACTGCAAGTCTATTGGCCTACACTTTGGGAACTATCTACATTATCGATTCTAGTGGGCCTAGATTCTTCAAACATTAACTGGTTATCAAAAGAAGTGAAAATGCTTAATTTCCAAAATATTCTGCAGGATATGTATGTTACCTCATTTTCACAGCTTTTCATTATTATTGGGAGCTGAGTCTCTTAACCGTATCTACTGAGGGTGCTCTTCACTGGTGGTGGATAAATGTCTTATCTACAGTTACAGGAACTGAATGAGTTAGGACTTCTCTGGTTGCAAGTTATAAAAACACAATTAAACCTAACATAAGAAAGTTTAAGTTTTTTGCCTCATAGTGGCAGAAAAGACACGAGAGTAATTCCCAGAACTGAATGAAGAGCTCTAGGAACCAGGACCTTAGTGCTTCAGCTCTCTGTCTCACCACCTCTCATCTCTGTTCAGCTTTTTTTTTTTTTTTAAATTGAAGACACACCTTCTCCCAGATGGCAGGAAAGATAGCTGCCAGCAGCACCGACTTAACACCTTCCTAGTCAGGCAACCCCAACTTCCTTAAATCAATCCCAGGGAAGAATGATAATTGCTTGGATGTTCTCACCTCTGGATTAATATTTTGTCCAAGTGAATGGGTTCAGTGATCAACCAGGCCAGGGAGAAATGGGACGTGTTATAAGAAGTAAAAATGGAAGAAAAGATGCTAGGAGCCAAAACCATAGTACCACAGTCTACAGTAAGACTCAAGAGTGCTACACTGTGGCTGCCACTTGTTTTAAAACTAGAAAAGCCATTTAACCTCTTTGGTATTTTTTATTTCTACAAAGGGGATAATAAAATGCAATGACGTCTTAACTACAGTCTCTGAGGTGGGGGAAAGAGAGAGAAATTCTGATGATTGTGTTAACTAAAAGGAAGAGCTGAGGATACCTTCAACAAGTTATATTTATTATTTATATATATTTATTATGACATTATTATACTTACGGAAAAGTAATTACTTTTACATAAATGTAATAAGCTAACTCAGTCCTAAATCACTAGAGCAGTAAACTTACAGGTTTGCAAAACAAAACGAAAAACCCACACACAATTGTCTCATCCCTTGGTGTATATATTATCCTTCCAGAGCGGGCTAACAAGGATATACGCTTTCTGAAGCTATAAATAATATGTGTGAATATAACAACATGGAAACATGGAAAATATGAATGATGCAATGTTAAGTAATAAGAGCAGAAAGTGAAATGTATTTTATTGTGAATACCACGATGTAAAAATATGCACAAAAATAACTGGGTGGGATTTCTCATATGTGGTAAAACTGTCGCAACATAGGGATGGGATTTTGATCTTTTTTCTTTTGGCTGTCTTCTAAACTTTCTGCCGTATTTTCTACCACTTTTACAACTTAGGAAAAAAGTGTTTTTATCACACTGAGTAGAACTTTTTAGAAGGTGACTAGGAGGACAAGCACGCTGGCCTGTCTACATGCAGGCCTCACAGTACAGGTCTCCACGGCCTTAATTATACTCTTGAGAACCTGCCTTAACAAGTTGCATGTTCCATAGCAGAGATTCACTGCTACAGTAGCGAGAGAAGAACACGTGCAGACAGAACAACATCCAAAATACATTACTGCTTGATTGCATGTCCTTAGTCAATGCTGCACACACCTGGACGAGATATATCTCAAAGCGTGACTCCTATCGTCAAATACTGATTGGTGCATTGAATAGGGAGAAACTAGCAAACTTTGTAGACTAGTTATAGAGACTCTTGCTTTTGATGATGGTTTGGCATTGACTTTAAACTTTGTCTGAGTTTTCATGTTTTACCTTATAACCCTTAAACAAAGCTGAAGAGGAAAGTGGTTAAGGAACCTGAAGCAAGAGTGTCTACAACATGTGTGTCACCAACAACTGGTAAAGAATGGGCCTAAGACAGCAGAAATTTGAAAGGACGCCTGAACACTTGGAGACACTTGGAGGAAAAGGTTCTCATTATGGAAAAATAGGTCACCTCTGATATAAAGTTGGCATCTATAAGATTATGTCCATCAACATGGCCACCACTGTTTTCCTTTGCCCTTTTTTCAAATCAGAATCTGTATTAGAGCATGAGATTTATTCACTCATTCATTCATTCATCAGGTAATTATTGGCCCCCCTTTTGTAATGCTAGGCCCTTAACATGATCATGGAGATACTATGGTGAACAAAATTCAGTGTCTGCTCTGAATTACCATCTAATTGAGATGGACCCAGTTGAGAAGATGCACAAGCAAACAAGCCATTTCAACAGTGTAACAAGCGTTATGAGTGTCCAAACCCATTCAAAGTCACAGGCAATGTGACGTAAGAAATATTTTAAGTTGCTGTGTTGCCATAGCTACCACAACTCTTCAGGGTAAGTGAAATGCCCTTGCCAGGACACCAAATGCCTTTCTGAAATTAGATGTCTGAAAATTAACTCCTTAGGCTGGTACGTAGTGCACCTTCAGTAACCTGAAAACTCATCAAATATCTTAGCCTTCACAGGGGTAACGAGCAACCTTATTTTGGCACATGTGTGAACCTCACAGTCTCTCAGGGGCACAACGTGCTTCTGTTCATGGCAATTCATTATTTTTTTCCTTTCTAGATAAAATGAAAACATCTCACCATATACTCCTCAAAATTAAAAGCAACGATTTTAAGCTGTTGGTCAGCTCAAATTTCAGCATGAAACATTTGGTATCTTACCAGCTTCCCTTTTTTTAAAACAGTATCCCAGAAATAAAACACAGGAACTCAAAAGGAATAGAAGCAACTAATATTGGAAAGCAGCACTTCTCACCAATCACAGCAATGTTTCCCATTTTCTTCCTGGAAAGTTTTTAATAAGTGACTGAATATTCCTCTCTTTGCTGTTGAACCCGGTCATTCGCATGAGCCCACATGAACTTTACTGAGATCTTCTATTTAGTTTTGTCTGTATATTACTGTCAGTAAAGAACCTAATTCCAACTATAAAATCACAAAGAATAACTGCCTTTGCTTTGTTTAAAGTCGTATTTATAACACCAGCAGTGTTAGGCTACTACTCCAAAATCATGAGAAAAAGTACTGTATGAGGAGCACTCAAAGCACATTAGTTGCATCTCAACTGTAATCTAAAGCTGAAGTATTAAAAACTCAAATAGGAAGGCCTTTCACTAGCTAAGGAGGGATAAGAGAATTTTGTTTCTTTGCACAGGACTCCCTCATCCAGTTTTCTCCAGAGGATTTGTAGCTAAACTCCCCCATATCTGAGAAAGAGAACCTGCATATATAATGTATCTAGAAAGATGTAGTTTCACACATACATAAACACAAGTGTGAAAAACAACGAATCTCAGTATCTTAAGATGCGATGAAGACAGAATGAAAAAAGATGATACCTAAGAGAACTTTTTTTAATAATAATAAATTTACTTTGGTATCTAACAACTTAAAGGTCATATAAGTAGCCAATATATTCCTATGATAAGCTAAAAATATATCTTTCAACTTTTCTTTAATGTCCATCATGTTGAAGTGTATGTTAACAGCAAGATATAAGGCTTTTAGAAAAAGAATGGCACACTGGAAAACACTTTAAGCTTACCAGCACTGCCTGATCATTTTGTGGTAAGAAAGCATATTAAGGAAAGTGTAAGTTGGATTAAAACACACAATAACAAGCCTAAAATTAAAATTAGTATCATAGCCTTCCCAGTATTTTTAAAATTTCCATTCCTGAGTATTGAAGTATATCTTCCTAGTAGCTGTAGTTAAGTCCTTTTATCTAATTGTTTTTAACTATTGTCTTGAATAATTTTAGACTTACAGAAAAGTGACAAAAATTGTACAGAGTTCCCATATAAACTTTATTCAGCTCTATCTAATGTTAATATCTTAGAGAAAAATATAATTTTATATTTTATGTAAATACAAAATTGTATTTGTAAATGTAATGTATTTGTAAAATGTATGTGCATTTGTAAATGTAAAATAAAACATGATAAAATTACTGAAACCAGGAAATTAACAGTGATATAATACCATTAGCGAATCTACAGACCTATACTAATTTCTCCAGTTTTCCTACTAACTTACTTTTTCTGGTCCAGGCTCTCACATGCATTTAGTTGTCATGTCTCTAGTCTCCTCCAATATGTGACAGTTTCTCCGGTTTTCTTTTTCTTTGTTTTCCATGACATTGACACTTTTGAAAAATACTGCTCAGTTATCTTGTACAATGTCTCTCAATTTGAATTTCTCTGATATTTCCATGATAAATTGAGGTTATGAGTTTTTGGCAAGAGTCCCCCAGAAGTGATGTTGTGTCTTTTTCAATACATCATATGAGGGGTAGACATCAATACATCTTATTACTGGTCATGTTCAATCTGATCATTGGTTAAGATACTGAGTTTTCTCCACTGCACAGTTACATTTTATTTTGTAATTGATAAGTACATTGTGGAAGATACTTTGAGACTATACAAAATCCTGTCTCTGATCATACTTCTGTCCACTAATTTTGATACCCATTGATGGTTCTTGCCTGCAACAATTACTACTTTGATGTTTGCCTAATGGTGACTTTCTACTTTTGTCTTTCCTCTCACATTTATAAATAGAATCCTACTTCGAGAAAGGGCTGTGCTTTCTCCTCTTTTTTAAATTTATTTATTTATTCATTTGATTTTTCATTTATATCAGTATGGATTCATGAATATTAATTTTATTCTATTGGTTATAAACCAAAGCTATCATAGTTTATTTTGTTGCTCAAATTTCCCCAGATTTGGGGAAGATCTATTGGTAGATCTTTCAAGTTGATTCCTGTGTCTTTTCAAAATGGCTCTATCATTTTTTGAGCATTTCCTTATTTTCTAGCACTAGAAGATGTTCCAGGCTCATTTTGTATTTTCCCTGCTCCAGCCATGGAATCAATCATTTTCTAAGGAAGCCTGATTTCTTTTAGTGGAGTGGTAGTTAGAAATCAAGATCTGGTTGCTAGGTATGCCCAATGCCACTGGGTTTTTATTGCTTTCAGACCCACTCAGTGAACAAAGGTAGGAAATAAATGTGTGTATGGTAACGCATGCACACACACACCTATATTTATTTCTAAAACTATTCATCCGTGTGTGTGAATATATCAACACATATATCTGTATGTATGTATATATATATATATATCAACATATATAAACAAAATGGTAAGTGGTTTAGCTAGCAAAATTAAGTTTATTCAGGAATAGCAGAGGAATTGCAGTTCGGGACATGCAAACCATGGTGAACCATACATAGACAAATCTAGAGAACAGAGGAGAAGCCATCTTCTTTTACAGAGAAAAGGAGGAGGTTAGGAGGGGCTGTCTGCCACAAAAGTTTATTGGAGGGGAGCAGGAGTTCAGGGTGGTGGTAGCTTCTGGTTGGCTGAGTGTAGTGGTTTCTCATTGGCTAGGGAAGGAGAAAAATCTTTCCACCTTCTGCAGAGGTGTAAAGCAAGCTTCTTCCTGCTGGAGTCTGCAAGGAGTGGCAAGTGGTAGTATATGAGAGCTCCTCCTTCAGGACTTCCCCACTCCAGTTCAGATGAGGTTTCCTTTATTTTCACAATACATATATGTATACATTATATAAAATATACATTATAAATATATAAAACCATGAGTTCATACTGATACCTTCAATTTTAATCCAACACCACAAAATTCATTTTAGCCTTCCCCCCTTTCCTTATTTGTAACTTCTTTCTCTGACAGTGAGAAGCCTGGCTCGCATTATCCACAATATATTTTCTTATTTGTTCAATCATAGTGTACACATAAAGTAGTTTCAGAATTGCAAAGCCATATCTCCATGGGAAACAAATTTACTAAATAGAGTACAATATTTCTGTGCAGGATTTTTGGCTTTAGCCTTATAGTTTATAGCTAAAAAACTATTTTTCCAAGGTTAGTTAAGTTAGTTCTTTTCTTCCCCACACATTTCAGTGTGACTATGTTATTCATTTAATACATTTAGGTTCATTTATGGCTCTTCATGTTCTAGTTGAGGTTACCCCCAAGTCCTGGCTTATTTCAATTATTTGTTTTGGGGAGGGGGGAGCAAGTGAAACACTACCATGGTTCTAAGAGTCAAAGCAATATAAAAAGACGGTCACAGAGAAATGTCAGTCTCCCTCATTCATCGTACACATTCTTTCTACCCATTCTCATCCACTCCCTATAAGTAACCAATCTCATTATTTCTGGTTTATTGTTCCTGCATTTCTTTTGTAGAAGTTAGCAGATAAATGTTTCTTTTCTTAAAACCTCCTTCCTTTTTACATGAAGTAACTTATCTTCTTCAGTGTCTTTCTCTTCTCATAAATTTTGAATGTTATCCTGTATATTCTTGCATGTTTATTTTTACACATGAACTTCAGTATCAACTTATATTGCTCCATAAAAAAAAGCTTGTTGGTATTTTTATTGGAATTGCATTAAATCTATACACTGATTTAAGGAGAACTGACATCTTTATAATGTTGACTCATCCTATCCAGGAATAGAGAATGTCTTTCCATTTGTTCAAGTCTACATTTTTGGCTTTCAGGAGTGTTTTAAACTTTTCACATCTAGGTTTTTCACATTTCTTATTATGTTTATTCCTGAGTATTTAATCTTCTTTATTGCTATTAAAATGGGGTTTTCTCCAAATTTATAAACTGTAACTGGTTATTGTTTGTGTATATACACAGAAAGGGGCACATATTGTGGGAAGAGAAGTGTAGACATGTCGAATTTGAGGTGGCAGTGAAAATGTTTTGGAGGCATTTTGAGATGCAGGACTCAAGCTAGGAGAAGTATTAGGGACTGAATTTTTTTCTTTTAATCTAGGTATGGATGATAATTGAAACCAGGAGAGGGAATGTAATACCAAAGGAAGAGAGTTTTTAAAAAGAAGATGAAAACTGGAAGCTGAGGCCTGAACTTTGAAGAACACCCAGGCCTAGGACACACAGTGGTAGGAGGAACATCAGACTAAGGGAAGTCACAGAGGCCAAGAAAGAAGAAAGATCCAGAGAGTAAAAGTGAGCCTCTATGCAGAAGCTGCAAAGTCAGTGAGGCCTGAGCAAACGCCATTGAATGCAGGTAATTCTGGTGTTTCCCAAAGCTCAGTTCCCAGCATTCTAGTTCCTTCAGGCTGATAACAGGTATTATTCGAAAAATGTTAATGGAGAGCAAAAAGTTTTGAAAAACATTGGATTAATCAAAATTAAACAGGATTTCTCAGAGCTATTAACATACTTCCATGGATTATGAATTCCCATAAGAGAGAACAGTATGCAGATCTCTACACTTTTTTTTTAACCAACTAAAAGTTAAAGAAATTAGAGTAACAGTGGAAGCCAGATAACAAAGAGTTGGATGGATTTCTCAAAAATCTGTTCATTGAGTTGTAGCATTCATTTTAATAGAGGTCATACTATGTGCAAAAAGAAATATTTTGCATACGTTTTGTAGTAAATTAACCTAATGATGCCTTTTTTTTTTTTTTTTTGACTGCGCCGGGTCTTAGTTGCAGCAAGTGGGATCTTCACTGCAGCATGTTTAGTTGTGGCATGCAGTATATTTAGTTCTTAGTTGTGGCCTGCAGACTTCTTAGTTGAGGCATGCATGTGGGATCTAGTTCCCCGACTAGGGATGGAACCCGGGCGCCTGCACTGGGAGAACGGAGTCTTACCCACTGGACCACCAGGGAAGTCCCACCTAATGATGCCCTAACCAATCTTTTTTTCCAAAGGGATCCTCAGGACAAGATGTATCTTGGAATACACTTTGGAAATTTTAGAGCACACTGTAAACCAATTTTCTTCAGCCTCCTCTCTGCCTTCAAAGTCAAACACAGAATCTAGGAATTTTATTTTTATTTTACAGGAAACAGAACTTTCCTACCCTGGAAGATTGCCAGAGTACTCCTAGTGTTGACACACCGCAGCCCCAGCTGAACAGCATGCTGAGAATTACTCTAAAGCCGGCACCTGTGAGCTTGGGGGGAGCAGGAGGGTGCTTTGAAGACGAGAGGGACGCTGTTGAGGGTTAGGGAGAACACCAAACCAATGGAGTCAAAAGGCCCAGGAGGGGCTTCCCTGGTGGCGCAGTGGTTGAGAGTCTGCCTGCCGATGCAGGGGACACGGGTTCATGCCCTGGTCTGGGAAGACCCCACATGCTGCGGAGCAACTAAGCCTGTGAGCCACAACTACTGAGCCCTTGTGCCACAACTACTGAAGCCCGCACACCTAGAGCCCGTGCTCTGCAACAAGAGAAGCCACGAGAATGGGAAGCCTGGGCACTGCAACGAAGACCCAACACAGCCAAAAAAAACAAACAAATAAATAATTTTTTTTAAAAAGTACCTTCAAGAAAAATAATACAAGATCTTACAGTGATGTATTTCAGAGAATGTCTCACTATAGTTTATATATTAGTTATAAATCAGAAGGCTTAGGATACAATTTCTGCTCTGTGAAATAATAAAATATCATTCATTTCCTATTATCTTTTTTCATATTCCTTGTACATCTACTATCACCCTGGTTCAGGCCAGTACCTCATGCCGGAATTTATAAAATAGACTCAACCAATTTTACCATTTCCAGTCTCTCTCAATTCCAAATCATGCCACAGGTAACCACCAGATTAATCTTCCTAAAAAGCTGCTCTTTGAGTGACATGCTTTCTACATTTCTCTCATACTTCCCTATACAACTTAGACATTTACTCACTATCCGCCTGTACTCCTTGTTAATTCTTGATTTTGTTCATAATTTTACTCTCATCTAGAATGCCCGTCTTCCTTCTCTATTCCTTTTCAATCCCTGCCCATTTTTTAAAGTTTCTATTCAAATCTTTCATCTTGAAAAGCTCTCTCACCTACACCCTGGAAGGAATCTTGCCCCTCTGAGTACACCATTAGGTTCTAGCATCTCAAATATTCACCCATCATTGTCACATAGAGTACAAAGAATCCCCAATTTACAAACAAGTTGTATTCCAAAGATATCTTTATAAATTGGCTGCTTGAAATGCTGAATATGATCTCCCTCAGAAGTCAGATTATAAATGCTGGTTGGATTTTTTTTAACTTTTTATTTTATATTGGCGTATAGTTGATGAGCAATGTTGTGTTAGTTTCAGGTGTACAGTAAAGTGATTCATTTACACATATACATGTATCTATTCGTTTTCAAATTCTTTTCCCATTTAGGTTGTTACATAATATTGAGCAGAGTTCCCTGTGCTATACAGTAGGTCCTTGTTGTTTATCCATTTTAGACAGAGCAGTGTGTGCACGTCAATCCCAAACTCCCTAACTATCCCTCCCCACTACCCTTCCCCGCTGGTAACCATAAATTCGTTCTCTAAAGTCTGTAAGTCTATTTCTGTTTTGTAAATAAGTTCATTTTTATCTGTGTAGATTTTGAAGCTAGCTCACAGAAGTCTACTTAGCCTTTAAGGAAACTGAACCCAAGAGCTCAGGACCAGTTTAAGAATCTGTGGGTCAAAATTTTATGCTGTCCAAAAAAAGCAAAAAGATGAATAACAATTTACTCCTCCCTTTTGATAAAGCAATAATTTCTGCTCTTGGGCAACTTTCTACTTAATTTAACAAACATTTATTGGACAATTACTAAGTGACAGATTCTGTAGAAATACAGTGATTAAGACAGGCACATCCCTTGGCCTCATAGTGGTTCCTTATCCCTACCCCCTTCGTGTATGCCATACTCCCTCATCTCATCATGCCCTTCTTACAGGGTCCAAAATTTCTGACCTAGTGACTGGGTTATTGGAAGTAGTGCCATTCACCAAGGTGGGAATTGCCAGAGAAAGGATGGGTTTGGATTTGTTTGGTTTGGAGTTTTTTAGCGGCTGCTTTTTTATGATGGTAGTGGTTTCTGCTTTTGTTATATTTTGTTTGGGAGAGAGATGTTGTGTTGGGGAGAGAAGATTATGTCAAAATCTATTGGAGCTTAAAGTTTGGCATGCTTGTGAGATACCAGGTAGAGATCCGCAGAAAAAAATAAAGGAAATGCTGTTTCAGAGCTTATGAGGGTAAGAAGTGACTTGGGGGAATTCCCTGGCAGTCCAGTGGTTAGGACTCCTCACTTTCACTGCCGAGGTCCTGGGTTCAACCCCTGGTCATGGAACTAAGATTCCGCAAGCCATGTAGCACAGCCAAAAAAAAAAAAAAAAAAAAGTGACTTGGACCAGAGCTAGAGGTTTAGACTGATCAGCATACCAAGATAATCATTCGCATCGTGGGTATGAGTAAGATCATTTTTGTAAGTATAGGTGGCTTGAAGGTTTATTTTTTAAGGTGCTAAACTGGCTATATTGTCTTGTATTTTATTTTGCTTTTCCTCGAGGGCATTTTATAACAGCAGCTAGTGTTCTCCCTTAGGGCCAGAAACTTTCCAATCCAGCTTTAGGCCCCATAAAGACTTGCACGCTATATGGATTCAATAAATATTTGTCGATTGTTCCATTGTGTCAATGTTAGATTTTGAGACACATCAATAATTTCCCTAGGGTTAATAAAAGTAATTGTAAACAGTTGGATAGTCTGATGCACCACAGGCTGGCTAAACATAGCAATAATAACTACCACATTTGCTAAAATAACAGCTAAGCTGCTGTACACAATTTGGGATTAAAGACTCATTAAATAATAACACAATTCTTTCCAGCTGAACTGGCCTACGCATTATTCCAAGACAGACATTAAATATTCCTGCTCCTATGTTCCCAGTGACTCTGTTTATCCCACCTAGAAAGGCTTTATCACTCCTTCGCACAGGTCCACCCTCTTCTACCTTGTTAACTCTTTCCAGTCCAATCTGTGAAGGCCTTCCTCAACACTCTGGTCCTAGAGCGTCATTCCCAACCAGTACACACTATTCTGTTCCCTTAATTTTATCTATCTAACCTATCTTCCCAATTAGACTGAAGACGAATCTTTTAAACTTTTTAGTATCCTCCTTGCCTAGTCCAATAACACCCATAACACATTGTTGTTGAAGATGATTGAAAGATAGCCACCAAATAAGTCATAGGATCATAGATGGTTAGAGATGGAAGGAAACTTTGAAAACCCCCTCATCCTAGCCTAACATCAAACAGACATTGTGCATTTGTCCTCAGATTGACTACATAAGCTAATTAGAAGTTCCAAACTAGGACACCTCTGACAACTGCTGAAATGAGGTACTCTGATGATAATGCTAACTTCATCAGTCTAACCTAACTTTCTTATTTTGAAGATAAAGAAACATAGTTCCAAAGAGCTAAAATTACTTTTCCAATGTTGCACAACTGCCCACTGTTAGAGTTTAGAAATCTTGTTTACTGATCTATACCTTGAAGGTTTTTGCATAATGCCAGAATATTTGGAGACTGGTACATTAGCTATATTACTTTTATGAAGGACAACTTGATAACTTTCCCTTTCTGCTTTCTATAATGATATTTTGAGTTCAAAATCTATCGAATAATTGAATGAGACAGTGACTGGATAAAAATTTTTCTTTGGGTTAACCAAAATAACTTTGCACTTAAAAATGTTCTTTGTGGTTATTATCACTGAATCTCAACTCTGAATGGAGTTAAGTAGGAGAAAGTTTCGAGAATGAAACTGCTTTTACTATTCTATCGTCGCTACCAACTCCCACAAGGGGAAGGATGTTATGGATTCTCCAAAATACTTCTGTAACATAGGTGTGGCTTTTTGATGTTGTGAAATCACCATGCTTTGTTTTGTTTTGAACATCTTAGATAGAATTCAACCAATTGTCTTAAAATATAGGAAGCTTTAAAAATGGAGTATACTATAACACGGTCAATACCACAACAAGAGAGTTTATTAAGTAAATTAGCATATTTACTTTCCATTATTTCCTCCTGAAGATCTGTAATAGGAATATTCAGTGCCAAAATTAAAAACTATTCATTTCACATCTATGCTTATTAAGAATTTACTTATAATTTTGATAAGAAAAATATATTGTTTAATAGCGGAATTAGCTCTCTTGCTCTTTCCCTCCCCCATCTTTCAAACTAACAATAAAAAAGAAATATGAATTTTACTTTTCAGACAATTTATTCAGTCTTGCTATTGTTATATCTCCAGGGACTAGATTTACATTTTGAAAAAATACCACAGTGTACATGTGGTACAGGGTATTCAAATACCCTACTCAGCCAGCATATCACAGATACTGTATAATAACATCTGGGAATATTAAACTTTGCCCTTACTGGCAACCCAATTGGCATCTTTAACTTAGAGTGCAGATGTTTTATACTGATGTGTTTTGAAAATATTTGAAGTATTCTCAAGACAGTATTCTGAGGTTTCTGCAGTGGTCCACTTTAGTCTTTTGAAGTTTTCTATACAATAGGATACATGCATAGATTTTCCAAAACATGCTTTGGCGGGAAAAAGAAAAAAAAAAATCAAGGTGGCATTATACAAAGCTTCCCTGAGTGGTCTGTACCTAATTCCTTTCGGGCACCGTTGTTTTGGCAGTTCATGAACTTTATGACACGCATCTGATAAAACCGTTCCTGTTCCCACACTGCTTTGTGAAATCTAAATCATTTTCATGCCTTGTATTTATGAAATGCTTATATTTATAAAGTACAGATATAAACTTTTAATTTTCCCTCTGAGCACATCGTGTTTTGGCTGTGCGTTATCCAGAGGTGATGCCCCATGACAGCAATTACCGCCTGTGTGTGCAGAGATGGCTGAGGAATCTGATGTATGTTGGTGAGTCCTTCGGCAGTGTTCCCACTGAGCAGTGTTCTTTCATTAAAGGCCTCGGTCACTTCTCCTGGAACTTGCTCTGGTTCACAGCACTGGCTTCTCAACTTGAGCACAGTCTGGCTTTTGTCTACAAGAAGCTGCCTTAACTGTCTGTTGCTAGTGTTTGCCAGCGGTCCGCTACTGTGCCACATGCTTAAATGTGGACCTCAGAACATTTTAAAAACAGAACTGACATCTCCCCTATTGCAGTGTGATGGGATTAGCATGTAGAAAGCACATACACTTTGGAGACACGTTTGCTTTGATATAATTCCCAGCTCCATTGCTTACCAGCTATATGACTGGATAAGAATACTCTCTGGCTAACAACAAGGACCTACTGTATAGCACAGGGAACTATATTCAATATCTTGTAATAATCTATATTATATATACATACTTTTTCAGATTCTTTTATATATATATTTTATATGTGTGTGTGTGTGTGTATATATATATATATATATATATATATACATATGACTGATCACTTTGCTGAAACTAACACATTATAAATCAACTAAAACAGAAAACAAACAAAAAAAAGGAACACTCTCTGGTTCTCTGTTTTCCCTTATGAAGATAGTTATACTTCCCTGATGAGGCTGAGTGAGGATTAAACAAAAGGAACTGAGTAGAACACTTTCCACAGCATTAGACCCCTATTAGTGTGTGCAATTGACATTCTGTGAACTCACTTGGATTAAAATGCACACTGCTTCAATTTTTTTATTGTGGTAAAAAATAAATGACATAAACTGTACCATTTTAACCATTTTTAAGTGTGCAGTTCAGTGGCGTGAAGTACATGCACATCGTTGTGCAACCATCACCACCACCACCATCTATCTCCGGAATTTTCTCATCTTCTCAAGCTGAGACTCTCTACCCATTAAACACTAACTCCCCTCCTTCCTCCCGTGGCCCTTGGCAGCCACCATTCTTTCTGTCTCTATGAATCTGACTACTCTAGGTATCTTAGGTAAGTGGAATCATGCAATATTTGTCCTTTTTCTTCAATTCTTATAAATTAGCTACAATTTGGGACTTCATTATTGATTACTTGGCCTTGGCATTAAATTATTAAGTTAACATTGCCACATGTATGTCACATTTAAGATGTTAGGGTCCAACCCAATGCATCTATATGTATACGTATCCCTACTACTCTTCTAATAGGCTGTTAGACTACACGGAGATGACGACAATGATGGTGATGATGATGGCGATGACATAACCTCCCAGTGTTATCTCCTGAGTCTTCTCCTTTGTGCCCTCTGAACAGTAATTCTAACGTTAGCAAATTCCTCTCATCCTCAGTCTGTTTACAAAATCTGACTCCTCTCTTGCCTGTGGAGAATCTGAGAACATTCTGTGCCCCAGCAACCCTCTGCAGCCCTCTGGAATGGAGGCTGCTCATTTTCCATCCCCATATGCAATGGGCACAGAGGCTATATTGGCATTCTCCTAGTATTTCTGTTTTAAAAAGTATTACTCTTCAATCTTTATGCAAAAACTCTTCATCATTTGGATAAACTGAGATACCTAACAAGAATCGCTGAGGGATTAGATGTGGTGTGTGAGAAAGAGAAATGCCAATGATGATGCCAAAGTTTTAGGGCTTTGGAAGGATGGAGTTGCTATTAACTAAAATACAGAGGACTGAGAAAGCATTTGGGGGCAGAAGGAAGTATCTGGAGCCATGCTTGAACATGTTAAGTTTGAAATGCTCAGTTGCTCACTAGACACCCAATGAGAGATATAAGCAGGTGATCTGGGGTTCAGGGGAGAGGTTCCAAGAACCTCAGATTCATCAGCCTATAGATGATATTTAAAGTCATGAATTTGACTAAGATCATATAGAGAATAAATGGAGACAGGAAAAAGGAGAAATCCAAGGATTGGGTACTCAAACATTTCCAAAGGAAAGGCCAGAAAAGTCGGAGGAAAGGCAAACTAGAGTGATGTCCTGGAAGACGGTAGAAAGTGTTCTAAGAAACAGGATCAACTGTCAAATGTTGCCAATTGGTCAAGGAAGATGAGGACTAAGAGATGACTACTGGTTTGGAAATGCGAATGCCTTTGGTGACATTAAAAAAAGCAGTTTCAATGCAGTGCTGGGGGTGAAGATCTGTCTAAAGTGGGTCGAAGAGAGAATTAGGAGAGAAATTGGAGAGGGCTGGTATAAACAACTCATTCAGAGAGTTTTGCAGGAAAGGGACAGAGAGGTAAGTGTGTAGCTGGACAGGAAGGGAGGGCCAAGGGAGGTTTTCTAAGATGGGAGCAATAACAACATGATTGTATGCTGATGGGAATAATATATAGAGACAGGTAGGGGGAACAACGATGCAGAAGAGAGGGAGAGAATTGCCGTTGCAACACCCTTGAGTTCAGAGTGTGACGCCGTAAATGGATGAAAGGATTGGCCTTTTCAAGGAATGTGGCACTTCATCCACAGTAACATGAGAAAGGACAGTGCATGTGGATGCGGATACAGGTAGATGGTGAGAGCTGTGAAAATTCTCTTCTGATTCATTCAAGTGTCTTGGTGAAGGGAAGTCATCAACTGAGAGTAAAAAAAGGCAAGGAGGTGGTGGCGGTTTGAGGAGAGAAGGTACAAAATAGTCTAGACACTTACAGTAGTGCTACTCAAAGGGTAGCACGCAGACCAGTGCTTTCTTGCAAATTCTGTTACCTGTCCATGAAAGGATAAATACAGAAATTAAGAGTAAGCATTTAGAATCTTTTATAGCAATTTGACAGAGTAATTTTTAGACAAATTTAGAATTTGCATTTTGCATGTCTTTATTTCATTTTTCTTGTAACCCATTTCAGTTGTATTTTATAAAAGTATTATTCTAGGGCTTCCCTGGTGACGCAGTGGTTGAGAGTCCGCCTGCCGATGCAAGGGACACGGGTTCGTGCCCCGGTCAGGAGGATCCCCCATGCCGCGGAGCGGCTGGGCCCGTGAGCCATGGCCACTGAGCCTGTGCGTCCGGAGCCTGTGCTCCGCAACAGGAGAGGCCGCAGCAGTGAGAGGCCCGCGTACCGAAAAAAAAAAAAAAAAAAAGTATTATTCTAAAATGAATTTTAAATTATAAGAAACTGGCCCTTCACCACAGATAGTTTGAAAAACACTTGTTTAAAATGTGGGAGAAACTGACTAAGCAAACAGTATAACTGCTAGGAAGCATGATGCCCCCACTTGATGCTAGTAATCATGAATTTAAAACACACAGTCAACATAGTTGTTTCTGTCTCATCTCATTAAGCATCACAGATAAGTTTTTATTGGTTGGAGAGCTGGATTTAAGCAGAGTTTTGTTTCTCCAGCTGAGTACAATAAACAGAGAAGGAACAGAAGAGTTGGGGTGTAGCAAGTGATCAATTATAGAGTGACTAGTTTGTCAAAACTCAACAAACATAAACTTAAGATTTGTGCATTCCCTTATATGTAAATTTCACACCAAAAGAAGAAAACTGCAAACAAATGTTGAACTCAACTTAATGATATGTGTACTGAAGAACTTAGAAAGTAGGGATGTCTAATTTACTTTGAAATGCACTTTTTAAAATTTATTTAATTTTATTTATTTTTGGCTGTATTGGGTCTTTGTTGCTGTGCGCAGGCTTTCTCTAGCTGCGGCGAGCGGGGGCTACTCTTTGTTGCGGTGTGCGGACTTCTCATTGCGGTGGCTTCTCTTGTTACAGAGCACGGGCTCTAGGTGCATGGGCTTCAGTAGTTGCGGCTTGAGGGCTCAGTAGTTGTGGCTCACGGGCTTAGTTTCTCCGTGGCATGTGGGATCTTCCCAGACCAGGGCTCGAACCCTTGTCCCATGCATTGGCAGGTGGATTCTTAACCACTGTGCCACCAGGGAAGCCCTGAAATGCATTTTTAAAGAGATGAATTGATAGATGAATAGAGGAATTACTAAGTGCATAAATATGTGATAAAACTTAATGGTAGAATTCAAGTGAAGGAGATATGGGTGGTCACTATAAAATTCTCCCCTTTTCACTGTTTGTCTAGTCTTCCCTGGTGGTCTAGTGGTTAGGATTCGGCGCTCTCTCTCACTGTTTGTCTAACAGTTTTCATAATAAATGTTGGGAAAATTTTGCCTTGAATTTTTGTGAGCGTTCATTTTAACTTTCCAGCCAGATTACTGTCCAAAAGACAGAGGACGTTATGTAAAGAAGGTTATTGAGTCCATTATTCTTTTTTCCACAGATGGAGAAACTGAGTCCTGAAGATGATGAATGACTTCACCAAGATCAAATGGCAAGTTAGGGGAATATCTGACTCCTACTTAGTTTCTTCCCAGTGCACTAGGGGCAACTGAAGTCCATAACTCACCCCAAGAGGATCCATGAAAGGGCTTCTGGAAAGCCCACTAAACTCCCCAAAACCAAATGTAAAATTTGGAGTGTATGTTCAGATGTGCATTTTCCTGAGGAGACAATTCATAGCTTTCAAATGATCCTTAAGTAGTCTGTGACTCAAAAGAGGTTACTGTCTCTTTAAAAAGTTATGAGGGCCAATTTCTTTTCATCTGCCTTCCCTGGAAGTACCAAACACAGTGTTAAGACATTCAAGAAATATTTTTAAACTGAGAGTGTTTTATTGATCAGTGTTAAACTGATAATATTTTTAACTGATTCGTCATAATGGTATTCCAGAAGGCTTTTTGAAGTTCCCAGATTGTAAGGTTGTTTATAACGTAAGACACTCAAGCTCTTTCTCACTTTTAATTATTGTTGAGCTTGTCCCTTAGGGTCCACATAAGGCTGGCTAAGCTCTGAAAAAAGAGTTGCTTCTCTTTTCCACTTCTTTAGCATTCACAGATCACTGTGTTGTTTAGCAAAATCCATCCAAGGCTTTCAATTCTTAATTTCCAGCAAAATACTTTCTTATGCAACATCCTTCAAGTTCAGGCTGTAAGTTACCTGCTTTTGCATATGGGGTGAGTAAGGGGTTGCCTGTAAGCACAGAGTTAGGCTTGTGTGCTCTCGTCTCTGCCATGAGCTAGAGGAAAGCCATCTTCCTGAGCTTTAGGGTCTTTTTTTTTTTTGCCTCTGAATTAATACTTCCTGAAGTGTGTATGACACAAGGTTTTGTCACTATGAAGTGAATTATTACTTTTAAAATTGTTTGAAGAGTATGAAGCAACAAATAAGATATATTTGGTCAAGCCAAGGGGGCAAAAATAGATATAGATATAATTTTTATACTCTAAGAGGCCCAAGAAGTTGTAAATTATTGAAGAAATGAATGATTTGGCAGAGCTGCTTCCAACATTGGGGGGGAAAATATCCCTCATCTCATATAAGCATCATACCAGAGTGACTGTCCCCTCTACCTGTGCCTGAGTTTGCCATCCCACTATTTTTCTTATTTGTCAACTCAGTCAATGCCTACCTTGATCTCCTAAAGGCCACATTTGTTAAGTAAATATCACAGAAGCTTATAAGCTAACTGCAACAGGTTTCACCTGAATCTCCTAAGGATAAATTGAATAAACAGGCCAGCACAGCTAAAACAGGAATGTCTGTAAATCTGCTTGGGCTTCCAAAAGAAAAAGAATTGTTCAGGAAGTAAAAGAGTCAATGAGACAAATTAAAGGAAATAAAGAATTCTGGTGCGGACTGAACTGACAAGCTCAAGAATAAAATGATAAAGACCTTTAATCACGTCAGAAAGTCTATAAAACTATGTAAGTACAAGAACAAGAAAACGTTAATGATAAACCTTATCCTGTTACATAAGAAACAAAATGAACTGCCGAAACTTCAGAAAGGTCAGCTCTATCCGATAGTATATCTGTATTGAATGCTCATATTGAAAACTAACTGGAAGCCCAATGAAGAATTTTCTAAGAAAGATTGCTCTTTTTAATGACTCAGATTATATCAAATATGGAAAGCTCTTGGACCTTTGTAATTACCCATGAGAACATGCTTGGGCTCATCCCATCCCACTGGAGGCCACCTTAGATCAGACTGCTAGTTGACCAACTAGTGTGTGAGCCCTAGATGAGCCCAGAAAAATCACCCAGCCAAGCCCAGCCGACCCACAGAGATCAGTAGAATCACCGAGCCAACCTACAGCTCAGTCTCCCCAGAAAATACCCCTTATGGAGTGGGAGCAAGGGCAAAGTGGGGAGACCAGTGAGAAGGATACTACAGTGCGCTCTACTGACAGCCCCTAAACTGCCGGTCAATGCTAGCCTCACACAGAGAGAGACATCCAGGCATGATGCAGCTTCCGAGGTAATGTAGCAGGGAGTACACAGTACCACTTATGAAGTAGTCTTCCCCAATAATAGGAGATGCTCTGACCAAACATCCAGATCTAACTACTAATTTACAAGAAATACAGGGGACAGAAAACATGTTGATAACGGGGATGCAATCAGCAAAATTGAAGCTACGGAAAATTCTGTAGGACAAAGTACCTGGTTTCTTCAACAAATAAAGGGTAAGGAAAAAAACAGAGACACAAGTCAACCATAAAAAACATTTATGAGACAATCAGGGAAATTTTAAGAGTAACTGTATACTTAACAATAGTAAGGAATTCCTGAGAATTTTCTTAGATGTGATAATGTATTGTGGTTTTTTTTTTATAGTCCTCGTAGGAATACATACTGAAATATTTATGGATGAAAAGATAGGATATTTGGATTTGCTCCAAAATAATTCAGTTGGGAGGAGGGGATGGGTGGGAGTATAAACAAAACAAGATTGTGCGTAAGTTGACCATGGCTGAAGTTGGGTGATGGATACGTGGGGCCTCGTTTCTCTCTACCTTTGTATATATCTGAATTTTTCCATTTAAAAAATGTTTTAAAAGTATGAGAGAATATCATTTACATACAACATATGACAGGAAAAGGTTCATGGATACTGCTCTTCCTCATGATTGACAATTAAGCCTTTCTATTGCAAGAAGTGCCTCTCCTTTGCAGACGCTTGTTTCTCTGGGGACCCCCAATGACATTATTCATGCAGAGATGCCCCCCTGGCTAGAGGCTGGCTGCAACCAACTTAAGAAAGAAATGAAGGCAAGGTAGAAACATGTGTCTTCCTTGTGTGCCTGTAGACTGTGTTTTAGTGTATACACACTGAATGACTACCTTTGTTAATTAACCAGTTTTTAAATTATTAAAACAAAATCAAGTTCCTGACAAACAATCCAAATAGCATAGAAGATAGGGAAATGGTGAAAAGTAAAAGTCTTTCTCTCAACACCCAATCTCACTCCCAGAGGTGTGGAACCACCTAACTACACATTCTTGAACGTTCTTTTAGAAATATTCAATGCATAGTCAAGTGTGTGTGGGTGTGGGTGTGGGTGTGTGTACGTGCACGCATGCGTATGTGTTTGGAAGAGTTATTTTTAAGGAATATTTGATTAAGCACAAGAACAATCTGGCTTTTGGTTAATTTTATTATAAAATATTATTAGTGAGTGTATAATACATCTTTATTTGGCAGCAACACTTTAATACTCACAGAGCTGTATATTCATACAACTTAATCATGGCCCTCTTGTCACAAATGATTTTCTGTATCATTCTAATATAGCTATTTCTATTTTTATTGATCATTTGAATATATAGCTGAATTTTTCACCCTAATATAAAACAAGATACATTAAAATGAAAACAAATTAATGGCTTCTTTATCATTGTTTCTTTAAATTCTTCAAGTTGAAAATGTTTAGATGGATTTTCCTTTGGGGCTGTTATGGCGCTGACTCTCATCGACAAAGTTATACAAAATTTGAGTGCATGAAAAGAACAAGACTGTTTATTCTTAAGTCATCTCCCTGATTTAGGAGTAAACATGGTTATGTTAGAGATATATGCAACAAATTTTTCAAAATATATTAAAATTGTGAGTAGTTTTTTAATACGACCGCTCTGTAATTTTTAAACTTTAGTTCTTAAAAGTTGTAAGGTTTGCAGCAATAAACAAAAATGTTTAATTCTTTAAAAATTTTTAATCCACTAATTTTCCACACAACTATTATTGCACTTCAGATGTCTCTCAATTGAAATTTGCCTTCAGATTCTTTGTTTCCTATTAACTCTTTTAAATATTTCAAGATTCACCTCATGCTTGAGTTACCCATCACAGTACTATTTTTTTATATTGCCCCTATTGCCATGTGCTCATTTTGTTTGTGCTCCTCCTATGATTACACATTTTTCAACTTATTGAAAAAGAAAGAGTAACTCTTACTTTGGTTACTTGCAGGGCTGGCTTCATGGATGTGTGACCTGGGCAGTCACATAGCCCCACATTCAGAAGGGCCCCATACTTGGTTTAATGTGCTACTGTCACTGTGTTGAAATTCATAATAATTTTATCTTTGAACTTGTGTTTTGTAAGTGAAGTCCAAAGGCACAGCATAGTGCAGCATAAGCAGATATGCACAATATATGTGTGTCCATAGTTCCTTGCCAGCCCATTTGCATGTAGCGGTCCTGGTGCTGCATGAGCACAGAATTCTAGTGGACTCAGCATGGGAGTTCAGCAGGACTCAAAGCAAGTACAAGGTAAGCATTTTATGGAAGACATTGGCTTCTGTGGAGTGTTGGTAGAATGTGCATGTATCGAGAAGTGAAATAAAAAACAGTTGAGGGCTTCCCCGATGGCGCAATGGTTGAGAGTCTGCCTGCTGATGCAGGGGACGCGTGTTCGTGCCCCGGTCCGGGAAGATTCCACATGCCGCGGAGCGGCTAGGCCCGTGAGCCATGGCCGCTAAGCCTCTGCGTCCGGAGCCTGTGCTCCGCAACGGGAGAGGCCACAACGGTGAGAGGCCCTAGTACCGGAAAAAAAAAAAAAAAAAAAAAACTGGAATTCCACGATAAAAAGATGAATGGTAAAAATCATACCAGTAATTTAAACTGTCTAATTCTTCTTTACTTAAAGCAAAACTAAGTAATAATAAAAAAGCAATGTGACAAGTCAAGAGAGAGGCGGTGGAAGAAAGGAAAAAGCTTTATATTTTAGTAACTTTAATGGCACTTTTTTCCTGACTTTTGAACAAAGGGCCCCAACATCTTCATTTTGCCCTGAGCCTCACAAACTCTATAACTGGTCTTAGTTACATGATTTTTGTCTTCCCCAGGAATCCTCCTGCAGGAAGCATGTTTTCCATTCTTAAGTCATTAGTTCACTCTCACAGCTGAGGTTTGGCTGGAGAAAGAACGTCTTTATTTTGGCAAATGGGCAGAACTGGCAAACAGAAGTAGCAAAAGGAATAATCGTGTATCCTGACATGTAGTATGGAAAAATGCTTAAGCTCTTATAGATTAGGTTTTCTTTGCTTCGTTGTGGTTTACAGCTGTGGATTTTTCACACTGAAGAGCAGTTGTCAAATAAATATTTTTCCTTCATCACTTCTTTACAAAAGCTCAAGACTTCCCAGGGCCGTCTTGCTGTGAATTTTCTTTTCTCTTAGAAGTACTAAAAACAACCCAAGACTAACTAAGAGCTGTGTTGTTAATTTTGATTCTGTGCTTTTCTGTCAATGTCTCTGATGAACCATCTTCAGACTATTTCAACAAATGTTTATGGAGAGCTAGCTCTGTGAAAGCCACTGTGCTAGGCACTTGGGATACCAAGTGAAATAGAAAGATTCCCTAGCCTCAAGAGATTTTGATCTGAAAGTCCTCCAGAGGGAACAAATGAGGCCAAATGTGATGGTAAGTGATCTGGTGGTTCATAGGGAACATTCTTTTGGATTTTTTCCCCACACTCAAACTAGTGAATTCTATTTTTCAGGGTACATGAATCATTCCCTCATGACAAATTAAGCACATTAAGTTAACTTGGAGTACACTGGATAAATATATTATTGCTTCAGGAAATGGCAAGAAGGGACTGAAATTGACTCATTTGGAAGGAAAATGCTACTTTGAAAATAATTGGTATCCTCTGGAGTTGAGATTTCAGTTTCTCTGATTTGAAAATCTAAGTACAGAAATGCTTCCCATGAGAACCTGACCCAAATAAAACTCTGCAAGTCCCAAATCTGCGATTCAGAGGTACTCCTCTGACAATGATCAAAACCATTCCTCACGTTGTGACAGGCTGCTGTTACACTTCTGGTGTCCCTTCATCCGAAAGTCTCTGAGGTCTTTGTTTTCAACAGTCACTCACTCTTCTTCATTCTCAGCACCTACATTAAGAGTTATAACTTGTCATGTGCTTTTACTACCGGGCTCTTGAGAGTTGTGCTGTAGTTCTATTATAAAAATGTTCCAGAAAATGATTTCACATCTATTTTAAATTATTTGCTTAATGTTAGAAGGCAGAAATTCTTTGGCAGTTGTTTTCATAGAATGCTCATGGATCCTTTTACCCCCAACAGTCCCCAGTTACATCATATTTATCTATTCCCCAACATCTTTCCTTCTTCCTTGCAATAGTACTGATTTTTAGCTGGGCATGTGGCCACTTGGTAAAAGACATTTCCCAGCTTTCCTAGCAGCTAGGTATGGCCATATGACTAAGTTACATCTAATGTGATAAAGTAATATATATATATGTAATAGCCTTCTTTCCTGTTGGCTGGAATGCAAACGTGACAGCCGGAGCTTTAGCAGCCACTTTGGGCCAGGAAATGGAACACTAGAGACAGTAAAGCCAAAAGACGGGGGAGCCTGAATCCCTGATGACTTCAAGGACTGTCTACAGAAGTAGAAATCGAGAAATCGAGAAATATTTTTACATGGAGAGAAATAAAGCTCCACTTAAGTAAAGCCACTATTATTTTGGGTTCCTGTTACTTGCTACAAGGTCTAAACCTAACTGATGTATTTTCTTATAGATTCCTGGTTTATTCCATCTTAGGTGAATTCATTCTTAATACTTATACTTTTTTCTCTACCTTGAAAATCATTACTCCTTCTCCTAGAGATTCCTTGAGAAAAATTATGCTTTTCACAGCTCTGGTTAATCCATCCTAGTTATAAAAAAGATTTAAACAGCAGAATAGCTGCAAACATTAAAGTAATAGCTGAAAATACCAGTTATTGGCTTTCTGCCATATTCTAATTCTGCTAAAGCGTGCTATATTCTAATTCTATCTAAAGCATTCAGCCCTAAGCCCACCTCTAGGTTGGTTTCTGATCCAATCCATCCCACCAGTTTCCACAATTCAACATTTAATTAGCAAAAAAAAAAAATTTGTTTTTAAGGAACAGGGCATCTGGGTTCCATCTCAAGCCTGGGACAAGTCTGATGGAAGCATCATTTCCCTTCCAATGTGGAGGTTGGGAGAACATTTCCTGTGGTAGCCATTGAAGTTGTTGCTGGAATGGGGAAGTTAGGAGATGCTGAAGTTGTAAGCCAGAAGACAATTGGAGCACTTCCAGACAGAAGGACAAGGTAAGAACTAGATGGATAAATGAGTTATAGTCACCTGTGGAGAAAGTCTCAGTGGGATCGGCGAGCACCAGATTGGGTCTAGAAGAGTAGTTTAGGATTTAGTCTAGCAGCAGAGTAAACAGCAGAGGAGCCTTTTACCTCGTTCCCTGCAGACAGTGTTAGAAGAAGTTCCAGTGGCCTCAAAATTATAAATAAGTCTAACCCGGAAGACCAGAATGGGCATTCTTCCAAAGAAGACATACAGATGGCCAGCAGGCACATGAAAAAATGCTCAATATCACTATTCATCAGAGAAATGCAAATCAAAACTACGACACATCACCTCACACCTGTCAGAATAGCTATCATCTAAAAGACCACAAATAACAAATGTTGACCAGAATGTGGAGAAAAGGGAATCCTCGTACACTGTTGATGGGAATGTAAATTAGTGTAGCAACTGTGAAGAACAGTATGAAGTCTCCTCAAAAAACTAAAAATAGAACTGTTATTTGATCCAGCAATTCCACTCCTGGGTATATATCCAAAGAAAACAAAAACACTAATTCAAAAAGATACATGCACCCCAATGTTCATAACAGCATTATTTACAATAGCCAAGATATGTAAGAAACCTAAATGTCCATCAGCAGATAAATGGATAAAGAAGATACAGCATATGTGTGTGTGTGTGTATATAATAGAATACTATTCAGTTGTAAAAAAGAATGAAATTTTGCCATTTGCAACAGCACAGATGGGCCTTGAAGGCATTTTGCTAAGTGAAATAAGTCAAACAGAGAAAGACAAATACTATGTGATCTCATACATGGGAAATCTGAAAAAAAGAAAAAACCAAGCTCATAGAAAAGAGATCAGACTTGTGAGGGGAAATTGAAGGAAAGTTTTCAAAAGGTACAAACTTCCAGTTATAAGATAAATAAGTACTAGGGACGTAATGTACATGATGACTATAGCAAACACTGCTGTGTGATAGGCAGGAAAGTTAAGACAGTAAATGCTAAGCGTTCTCATCATAAGGAGAAAATTTTTTTTCCGTTATTCTTTTCTTCTTTCTTTTCTTTTTATTGTGTCTATATGAGAAGATGGATGTTAGCTGAACCTATTCACAATATATGTAAATCAAACCGTTATGCTATACGCCTTAAACTTATACAGTGTTATATGTCAATCATTTCTCAATAAAACTGTAAATAAATACATACATAATAAAGCCTAAGATCATGAACAAATTACTACAAATATAAGATGGACATGCTGGCAGGTTAAGGTAACAATCAAATAAAAATCATAACTGGTTAAGATGAATGAAAATTAAGTTACCTAAGTGGGTAACTTCATAAAAATAAAATTTTGAAGAAATTTATGAATGTAATTATAACTATAATTGATTTAACTCTTGAATTTGCATTTGATTTAAGTCTTTAATTTGATCTAGATGGAAAGGCTAGTATTAATACTAAATGATAGTGACCAGTATAAGGGTTACTGTCCATTTAAAACCACTCAGTTTAAAAAGAACCTCGCAAAGAACCATTTCCATCATGCAAATCCTGATGCATTTAACAAATTCATCTTAATTAAAAGTCTTAAAATGTCAAGAATGTTGGAAATTAAATTAATAATTGAAACTAACCATTCCCAAACAATATTAGAATATATTAGTTGGAATAACTGGGCTTTAGTTCCTAAAAGAGCAATAGTAAAATACATCAAGCAGTGGAAATACATATCCAGAATGTAGCAAGAAAACCAAAGTAAGAGATAGTGGCTGAACTCCAGTGAGCCTCAGATAGATTCCTTTCCCATTCCCTACAATGAAGTCATTTGGAGAACAGCTTTTTATCCCTGAGAGATGAAACTGGTTTAGCTACAGAGCTTTCTGTTCTTTCCTCTTTTTTTCTTTTCCTTACTGTAAAATAGTTCTTCCCAGTGCGGTGGGCAGGCTCATCAGTGAGGGAGCATGGGTACCTCCAGGAAGAAGGCTTAGAATGGGGGAGCTGGCCAGGTCTAGCAGACACCCGAAGCGAGCTAGTCTGCTTTGACCGCTGTCCCGGAGTGTAGAGAGAGGGCTGAGCAAGCATCAGTTTGCAATCTGATTTCCTTCCTTGCCTAGAGGCCAGATCTGATGCCTTTGACACCAAAGAATACACAGAGTAACAAACTTTGAACTATTAACAGGAAATGTATAAAACAAAGTATTTACTGAATGTTACTATGTACTTAGTACTTGATGGATACAAAACAGTAGGTATGAATTCTGCCTCTTGCTTACAATAAAGTTGGCAAAACAAGGAACAAGCATGTGTAATTATCTTTCCATGTATCTGTATCTTCCACTGGACTATAAATTCTAGGACAGCAGAGATTATATTCATCATATTCACAGTTGCCTATTATAGCCCAGTCCCTGCCCACTCAATAAATAATTGAATAAATAAATGAACATACACCTTTGAAGTAACAACAAAAGGCAGCCTCTACACAGTCAGCTACCAAAGTGAGGGGTAGAAAATTAAAGCCTGAAGCAGTTAGAGAAGCGAAGATAGCTAAATGATAGTCAAGGGGTTTGGAGGTAAGGTTAGAATTGGGCTTTCCCATTTCGTACAGAATAGAAGAAGCTCTCCCTATTGGCTAGAGCCTGGCAGCCTATCAAATGTGTAAAGCATTCCCAAGAGAGGGCATAAAGCAGCAACTCCAACGTCAAAGCTGCTGTCCCCATATGGGACAACACTGGTCTTGTGGTAGGGCTTCCCAGGATAATCTCTTCTCAGGAGTCTAGAGACCTCCAAACAAATGACTTTATTTGGTCACTAAACTGTTCCTTAAAGTATCCAAAGCCTGAAAGCCTTAGATATAAAGCTTGATTATAATACTGGGATATTATATTGATTATATATACTAGGGATTCCCTGACAGTCCAGTGGTTAGGACTCCACGCTTCCACTGCAGGGGGCATGGGTTCAATCCCTGGTGAGGAAAATAAGATCCTGCATGCTACACAGTATGGCCAAAAAAATCACTGTAATTTAGGTGCCAATGATAGGTCTGAAATGTAAGGATTCGGCTGCCTTTTAGCTCTATGACTTTTAAGAATCAGTAAATGCCTGGGCTGCCCAGCTCCAGATTGCCTGGCCACTCTAGACAAAAGGCTATACCCAGGGGAGGGGCCTCATGGCCAACTCTCCAGGACAGCCCAGGGCAACAGGACACCACCCAGTCCAGGTCTCTCTTCTTGTCCTGGTGAGACCCCATCAATGCAAATGTCACATCCCCTTTGACTGGAAGAGGAAGGATCCCGTTTTCTGGAGGACTCATATCTATTGGAATAACTCCACTCACATTCTTTTCCCATCAGCATGGGCCAAACCCAGTCTGGAGTGGTAAGCATCTAGATCCCTCTTAGGCTAGGTCACCTTCTCTTTCTTCCCCAAAAGTTCTGGTTAGCAGCAATAAAGCTTGTGTATCAGTTGGAGTCTCAGCAGAAAGCTGATAATATGGGGACTGTTTGAGGAGATTTTGGTAAAAGGACTATTTACAAGGTTATGATCAAGGTATAAGGAATGAACAAGGAACAATACGATAGTGCACTGGGGTTATTTTTACCCTGCACTAACAAGAGTGAAGAGAAGTTACCGGAACCTGAAGCCTGAGGGGTTGTGCCCAGAGGGCTGCCAGACAGAAACCAGGACACAGCCAGCCTGACCCAAGCCCGCAGGGAGGAGACAAGAAGGATAAAACTCTCCTCCCTCCAGTCTCCTTGGCCAAAACCAGCAGAAAGTTGGAGGGCAAGAGAGCCCTTTAGAACCTAGGGGCAGGACAGGAATAAAGACACAGACATAGAGAATGGACTTGAGGACACGGGGAGGGGTAAGGGTAAGCTGGGATGAAGTGAGAGAGTGGCATGGACTTATATACACTACCAAATGTAAAATAGATAGCTAGTGGGAAGCAGCCGCATAGCACAGGGAGATCAGCTCGGTGCTTTGTGTCCACCTAGAGGGATGGGACAGGGAGAGTGAGAGGGAGACGTAAGAGGGAGGGGATATGGGGATATATGTATGCATATAGCTGATTCACTTTGTTATACAGCAGAAACTAACACACCATTGTAAAGCAATTATACACCAATAAATATATTTTAAAAAAGAGAGAGAGAGCCCTTTAGTGCAACTTCTGCCTGCCAATTCTGATGCAGGGAGCAAGGTAGAGAAGGGTAGGCAGGGATCTCATAGGACAAATGTCAGCTCTGCCACTCAGCTGTGCTCTGTCTATTCTCCATGAGTCTGTGTCTGTGTAAAGACCCACTTGTTCCAAGTAAAAAAGACCTCCTTCTAAAATCAGTCCTTAATCAGTGAGCCACGGGCAAATGGAATCATGGGATTGGGAACCTAAATTCTAATCAGCCAATGAATGGCTGTGTGAGGCTGGGAATAGTAAGCTTTCCTGTATTTAGGCTTAGACACTCTTCACTGTCTCATGAGTGTATTGTGAGGATATTTGCAGGACTTGATTATACGTTGATCCCCTTTTTTTCTACAATTGCTTTCCTTAATGGATTAATAACTAGAAGCTTCCCTAGTTATTGACTTTTTCAAAATCAATCTATTTCCCTCTCTCTCTGTCTCTCTCTTTCATTGTTTTATATTCTTTCCCACCGCACTTCATCTGATATTGAAATCTGCCTTGTGGTGTGCTGTGAATACTTCTGTGGTTTAATTCCATGTTCTGTAAAAAGGTGATCCTTCAGGTCTAACAAGAATCACCCCAATGGCACCTTACATAATCCTGATACTATCACAACTTGTTCAAAATGAAAATATTGTTTAAAATATCCTTAAAATATGGAGGTAAAATGCCAGAAGCCACAGTATTCAAAGAATAATTGATTCTATATGATTGTGAATATGATAATAATAATGATAATGATAAATAATAGGTTTACATACTACATATGTTTACATATTATTAAATAAATAATGGGTTTTTCCTATGTGCCAGGCACCATACTATGTACTTTATATATATCATTTCAGACAGATTATTATTAGGTATTATTAGGTCCCATTATTACCGCCACTTTGGAGAAGAAGAAAGTGAGATTTAGTGAGGTTAGATAACTTCCCCAATGTTGTAAAATATTACTCAGATTCAAGACTCAAATCTAGGTTTGTCTAACGCTATAATCCATGCGCTTGACACTACAATATTATTGAATTTCAAAGCAGGCAGGTGATTCAAACCCTCTAACCACGTAATCACACCTATAATAAATTCCTAATCCAGAAGGAAGATAACACCAATCGGAGATAGATAGTAGTGATGGTTGCACAACAATGTAAATGTACTAATGCCACTGAACTGTACACTTAAAAACTGTTAAAATGGTAAATTTTATGTTATGTATATTCTACCACAACAAAAATATTAAAGAATTCAACAAGAAAAAAGAAAGCAGTATTTCAAACAAGAACAAGTAATTTTTTAATGTTGTTTTAAATGCTTGTGTTATGAAATTAAAGATTAAGTTAAATATTATAAATATACATTACCTATTTTGTTTGCATGTATAAAATCATATATTCAATTTTAGCAGAAAACTTTTAAATTATCTTCTTATTGAGGAGATGGAATTTCTCGTTTGCTATTGCCATATCTTTGCGTGTGGCAATTTGCAACCCAAATCAACAGCCATCTAAATCAACAGCCATCTAAATTAATATTTAATGAAGAGAAAAACAAAGATAACTTTGGACATGAAGTGACTCAGAAATTTTGCCATCCACTGACCACTGAGGATTATCTGAGGACTTACTACAACAAACGGAGAACTGTACCAAGGAAAAACCGAAGTGGTGAAAGAAAAAAAGAAGACAGCACCAGATACACAAGACGATAATTGCTGTTATTTTCAACTGCAAATTGAAATAACAAAATAGAAAGTAACCAACATGCCCAAAGAGAACGAGGAAATCAGGTAAGTTATTGTACTTCCACTTACGAGAATATTATGCCGCCAATAAAAGTTGTAAGTACAAGGCTTCCCTGGTGGCGCAGTGGTTGAGAATCTGCCTGCCAATGCAGGGGTACGTGGGTTCGAGCCCTGGTCTGGGAAGATCCCATATGCCGCGGAGCAATGAAGCCCGTGTGCCACAACTACTGAGCCTGCGCGTCTGGAGCCTGTGCTCCACAGCAAGAGAGGCCGCGATAGTGAGAGGCCCGCGCACCGCGATGAAGAGTGGCCCCCGCTCGCCGCAACTAGAGAAAGCACTCGCACAGAAACAAAGAGCCACCACACCCAAAAATAAGTAAATAAATAAAAAGTTGTAAGTACAAAGATTTTTTATAGCAATATGGAAATACTTTGAATCTTTTGACTTGGGAAAGATCCTTTATATCACATTTTTTAAACGGTCAGAGGAAGAATGAGAAGGCAGTAGAGAAAAACCAAGCCCAGTCTGGTGATTTGCCTCAGTTACATAGGATTCTGCTGTTAAAACTTCACACATTTCACAGAATGATAACTTACACCCTTCCATTTGCGAGGCACTGGGTAAAGACACAATCAGGCAGAAATGAGGGGTGGGAGGAAGAAGAGGAAATAAAGATGACTCCCTATCCCCAGATTATCAGAAAAAGACAGAGAAGGATGTATCAATTATGGAATGATAGTAAGTATCTAATTATGCGCCAGCTGCCAATCAAAGCCATTCTCTACAAAATTGCCCACCCTGGATTGCCAGTACGGTAGTCAGGGTCTTCACACCTAGTACAGGAACTTGTAATGTAAGCTTTTAGGAAAGGGGAGACAGCTAGCTCTCTCAGCCCAGTTCAGATTAGAATGATACATATTTAAACTGTTTCCTCCAGACACCCATAAGAAAGTAATTGTTTACTCCAGTTTACTGTTTGAAACAGGAGGTGAACCCCCAGAGGACTCAGAACTTTATTTTAGCTCCGACTGTCACTAGTTTGGGAACTCCTCCAGCTCGACAAGGCTCACTCGGGGTTTGTGATTCAAACATAGTTGCTCCCAAGGCTCCAACCAAATGACAAATGTCTTCATCTGAAAAAGGTTTTTATTCTACTCTTCTGAAAAAGGGAAATGTATTGCCTTTTTTGTTGTTGCTTGTTTTTATTTGTTTTGAGAGGAGGTTTTATTCAGCCCGTGGCAGACAAAGATGTCTGTGTCCTAATCCCCGGAAACTGTGGATATATGTTCCAGAGCAAAGAAGAATTCAGGTTACAGATGGAGTTCAGGTTGCTAGTCAGCTGAGCTTAAAATAAAAAGATTATCCTGGGTTATCCAGTATTCACAAGGGTCTTTAAAAGTGGAAGCAGGAAGCAGAAGAAGAATCAGTGTCGAGTGATGTGATATGACAAAGACTCACCCTACTATTGCTTGCTTTGAGGATTCTGAACCAAGGAATACAGAGCCTCTGGAACCTGGATGTGCCAGGAAACAGGTTCTCCCCTAAGGCCCCTAGAAAGGAATATAGCATTGCCAACACCTTGACTTTAGGCCAGTGAGACCCACATCAGATTTCTGACCTCCAGAATTGTAAGGTAATCAGTTTGGATTGTTTTAAACCACTAAGTTTGTGCTACTCTGCTAAGGCAGTTACAGAAAACTAATACCAGCCACAAGCCAAACAACAAATTGCTAAAGGATACCTTTTTCAGTCTCATTTAGATTAAAATGGTTGTTTTACTAGGAAGGATTGCACAGAGATATAAGGATTCTTTGGGGCCTGGCTTATAGGACTACTGTGTAGGCAGTCTAAGCCTGCTGTCGTAATCATTACAAGTGGTGGCAGAAACAGCAGTCTTAAATTTCTCATTGATTTTTCACACTCAGTTGTGATAGTAACTTTCATCCACCGCAGAAATTGATTCCAGTTAGTGAAGAAACTGGAAAATATAGGCTTGTTTATTTCAAGGGAAATGAATGGAAAAATAAAGACGTTTAACTTCTCCTGACACTCTGAGAGCATAAAGCCTGTTTTCAGCTTTAAGTCTAAGAGTTCAGAGACATTTTGACCAAGGCCAAAAAAAAAAAAAAAGTGCTTTACAGTCCATCTAAATCAGAGGGGCCTGGCTTTTTAAACCTTGTCCTTCATGTGGGTAAGTGAGATGAAACCCATTAATCTATTCTAGAAAGGTAAAGGGCCAAGTCCATCCTCCAGAGATGAGAACACGTGACTCTAAACGGTTCAGCCATTTTAAAGCTAAGGCTATGTTGTGATGAACTGGTAAGTGCAAAGAGATGGACTCTTACCTGAAAATTCCATGGGATTTTCTTTCCTTTTTCACCCCCCTTCAAGAGTCTGTGAATGGAGCTTGAGCAACGAACATGGATGTTAAGAGGTAGATTCTCTTCTGAGGATGCACTTGCTGAGCTTCCATTTACACTTCGGGGAATTATGTGGGAGAATATATCCCTAATACTCTATGTTTCGTTTTTTTTTTCAATTAACAGTTATGTTTAGTCAATCCCCAGCAGCATTGTTGGTGAGATTGCTGGCTTCCTAATGCAAGTTTCTTTTCAGTTAGCTGAGCTAATGTTGATGACCTGTTTTCACTTGGTGATGCACTGTTAGATATATCCACTGTCTACCTAAATGCATTTGAGAATTAAATTTTGTCTGGGAAGGTTTGCTCATTCAACCTAGGGATTAGAAATTATATTGACCCAAGGAGCAAGATGTGCTATATTTAGTCTGGGACCAGTGCCAAGCATGCACAGCCAGACCAAGAAATTAGGGGTCCCCAACATCATTTTTACTCCAGTAACTTATAAAACATCAAGGTTAGCAGTTAAGCTACATCGTTTGAAAGTTATAATTCCCAGGTTTCAAATTATTTTAATTTTTTTTGTTTGGAGCCTTGTTTTCAGATCAGTGATATTCAGTGCTTGAAGGGAAAGGAAGGCACTAGGAGGGGAAAGAACTGGCTTTTAGCAAGGACCAACCTATATTTCTATTCCCATTCTGCGATGAAGAAAGCAATCTACGAGGAGGCTAGTTAAGTAAATTACAGAAACGCACAATCCAACTGGTAGCAGGGTTAGTATTCCAGCCCATACCTTCCTGACTCCAGAACCCATGCCCTTTTCTTGTTACTATTCATCCTCCCTTTGCATGAGAGAAAAGGAGTGTGTATGTTTCATTTCAGTTGGAGAACTGAGACCATTCTAATAATGGAATGAGTTCAGGCTTCTGACTCAAGCTTCCATTCCTATTTTAGACAATCATTTTCCTCCTCTTCTGCCTTTCCTTCCTAATAAAAGCACAAAAGAAATTAAACATTAAAACTCCAAGAGGAAAAAAATCTCTAGGAGGGCACAGATTGTCATTTATCTTTGTATCTCTAGTGCCTTGTACATTACCTGGCCCAGATTAGGTGCTTGTCACTGGCTTGTCTTAGGAAAGAATGAATTAATAAACCAATGAAGATCATTCTATTTATAATGCCTATTGGAACTGCTGTTTCACTTTCAAATGTCAAAAAGTATCTTCTTATTTTAAGCCAGCTGTTTTGATTATGTTAACTATTCCAAATTTCTGAAGTGTGTTACTAAAGACTGATTCTGGACATGGAACTATTTTTCCTCTCTCACTATACACAGACACACATATGCATATATATTTAGTACTATATTTTTATTGTGCTTCCTAAAATGACTTGAAACAGTTTATATTCAGAGGTGTAAGCACTCTGAGCTCCCAAGTAACATTCTCTGAAAGGGTCTTTTTAAATTTCATTAATTAAAAATTAGCTCTCTGAAAACGAGAGCATTCATAAGTCTCTCTAAAACATAGGTATCTCTTGGGCAGGATTTATAAATCATCCAGCTGTAATGTAAAACAGTTTCAAAAACTTGGGTAGATGTGGATGATGAACCATTAACAAGGAATTAAGAAAAAAACAGTTCATATTTAAAATCTGGCTGCATTTGAAGCAGTGGTTATAGCTATATCTATGCAAACCCAGACAGCACTCAAACTTTCCAAAAGTAATATGTAATGATTCTCTGAGAATTATTCTCAAAATGTACACCTAATGTTTCCCACATTATACTTTTCTTTAGAATAAAATATAGCATCTTAAGTGTCTTTACAGCAAAAAGCAAATACATTTTGGAATTTTTCTTACATAGCATTCCATGAAATGCTTTATTTCCAAGTAAAAAAAAATCCTATTTGTAATTAATTAAACATAAGTTTTGTTTCAGGAAAAAAAACATTTCCAGAACTTGAAATAAAGTAGGACATTTTCTATGAAAGACTTTAGTTCATATCCTTAAGAAGAGAGTTTTTTTTTCATAATACCACCTTTGCAGGATGTTTTGGTATAATGAAATTGTCAATACACGTATAGGTCATACATGAGGTGTGTTTGGATTGATTATGTGTTCTAATAGCCTGAAATTTAAATGAAGAGGTTTTCTAATAAGAAGGTAATAGGACTATAGAGATCCTTGTATGGCATAAAAATACATGGGGAGGAGTGTTAAAATGTGAATGAGACTAATTGATCATCTTACCGGAGAAACGCTTATCTCAAGATGAAAAATGGCCACATTGTTGTTTGACATTTGGATTGTCGATGGCTTGACCAGAAGAAACCTTAGTCAGACACTCCAGAGACATGAGCAGTTCAAGAGAGCAGGTGCCTGGCAAAGGTCACCGATAGAATAATAGGGTTTTTTCTTCACAATCTTAAGAAAGTTATCTGATGCTGCTTATAGCTCAGTGAAAGGGGAATAAAATGATGGCCAAAAGTCATGCTTTTATTAAAAATAATACCACTCATATAACAACCACTATGAAAACTCCAAAATTTCTTCATAATAGAATCCCTAAGTAGCATATCGAGATATGATATTCTATTCTTTGCTCATCTGATGTACATCAAAAGCAAAATATTGAATCTTTTTTTCAGAAAACATAAGCTAAGAAAATATCCAAGTTGCATCACAGTTATCTAGCTTGAAAATCATCCAAGTGAATAGAATTCTCAAGATAAGTTTAGACTGCATATTTGTTATTTCCATAATAAAAAGAGACTTTAGGTAAGCTTAAAAGTACTTTTAAAAAGAAATAAAAACAGGGCTTCCCTGGTAGCACAGTGGTTAAGAATCTGCCTGCCAATGCAGGGGACATGGGTTCGAGCCCTGGTCCGGGAAGATCCCACACACCGCAGAGCAGCTAAGCCTGTGCACCACAACTACTGAGCCCACGTGCCTACAGCCCATGAGCCACAACTACTGAGCCTGAGCTCTAGAGCCTGTGAGCCACAACTACTGAGCCCACGTGCCACAGCTACTGAAGCCCGCACGCCTAGACCTTGTGCTCCACAACAAGAGAAGACACCGCAATGAGAAGCCCACGCACCGCAACAAAGAGTAACCCCTGCTCGCTGCAACTAGAGAAAGCCGGCGTGCAGCAACGAAGACCCAACGCAGCCATAAATAAATAAATAAATAAAATTAAAAAAAAAAAAAGAAAGAAAAACAAAGATCCAAGAGGCCTCTCTACTCTGGCATTAAGATTTTCAGGTAGAAGGGTTGGTGGATCTTCTTAGTCATTCCATGCCCCTCTGCTAATTTCAGCATATTCTGTCCCCTGAAGCTGCTCACACTAAAAGCTTTAATTTTTTTTAATTGTTTGGAATTTTAATACCCACATTAGCAAATACCACACAACCGAGTTATTTAACAACATGTTGGTAACAATGCTAAGGCTACTGGTGGACATGAGGCACTTCTAAACTTTGGACTCCTCACTCTTCAACAGGGAACAGATTTCACAAAACTGCAAATTTTAACCAAAGTAATGCCACCCTGAGGGAGATACAAAAGCTAGCACCATGCTTGGGGAAGTTAAAATTTCCTCACTACCTCCCGCACCCCAGAATTTTTGCACAGTGGATTTCAAGTTAAAATACACAGTATGGGCAGACTTGAAAGCAAACAAAATGTCAAAACAATGCAATATGAATATATATGAATCATACTATATATAAATGCAATATGAATAATATGAAGTCTGAAATGTGTGTGGGGAAAGGGGGAAAGGCAGTTCCATTCCCTTTTACCTTGATAAGAGTTGGCCGTACATGATCTTCAGCCATCCTACCTCAACCCTCCTCCCACACAACAAATGTACACTCCATCCTTGTCTGTCTTGGTCACTCTAGTAACAAAGGGCTGTCTCTAAGCATTATTTCCCCAATTCATGCTAACCCCATGGACTGTTCTGAAAATTATCTGATGGTGCTTATGAGTAACTAAACTAGCCACTGACCTTTTTTCTGCCCATAGCCATGTGAAACAAATTTTGAGTTTTTTAGGTATGAACAGTCTCATCTTTTTAACTAATGGCGTTATCTATCCATAGGCTCTGACAAGTACAGCACAGTTTGGGTAGAATCAAAGGTTGACCTAATAACCGAATCACTGTGAGATTAAAATTCTCGCTAGCACTGCATCCATGGTGCCTAGGCCACCCCCATATAGCTCGAAGAGCATGGAAGAAGCTCAAAAACTACATCTTACCTGTCCTCTTCAATCAGGAATCCACACTGTTAAGTCCCAGAGGAAAATGTATGAATATCTGAAATACCCGTTTCCAGGTGGCTACCAGTTCCATGAATTCAGTAAAATTAGCTTTTTGCCAACATTATTTTTGCAAAATTCTCTGCAGATCAAGGTATCCCTTGCAGCCAAAGATTGCCCAAACCTCACAGCTTCTTATGACCTATACATGGGAGATAACTCCAGGATCCTCTGTGCTCCAGAAACAGCCCTGAGTCTGGAGCTCCAACTACCTTTGGAAAGCTGACAGATTACTTGCAACCAAAGTCTCATGAAGGACCAAGCTGAATTGCCATCTATAGCGAGACAGTAGCATCCAATCTTCTATCTGATTTTGAGGTGGGTTGCATCCTAATCAAACCATTCAAGTGCTTGAAGAATTTTAGCACTGTCACCTCTGAATCATAAACCTTAAGCTAAGAATGGTGAACAAGGACTCCCAGAAGACACCCTGCCCACCACCATGGCCTTTGTCATTAACCTCTGTGATGTTTTCCACTACTCCTTAGGAAGAAGTCCATGTAAGTAATTCCAAAACTCTCTTTCTCTTTCTCTTGTCCCCTACTTTTTAAGGATGATAATAGTCACATTATCTAATATTGAAGTCCTCTGAAATGTTTTGTTTCAGATTATCATGCATCAGAGTCTGGGAAAATTCTGAATCTACCATTTCCTAGCTGTGTGATCCTGGGAGAATTATTTACCCTCTCCTGGCTTGTTTTTTTCAAAATGGAGCTAATAATACCTGTCTCACTGGGTACGTTTTAAGGATTAAATGATTATAAAGTAACTAGAATGTCATATGCACATAAGAGATGTTAGATTCTTTTTAACAAAAATTCAAATTTATTTACATAGAAACTTGTAAATGGATGTGTTTTTCTTTTGTCAGTAACGTCTTTAGTGTTAAATTATCTAAAAAAGAGGAATACCCAAGCTTGTTTAAAATTTGCACATTAAGGACTGACTTTAAATGTTTATATACATACAATATTATGCATTCTGTTTCTATTGTTTAGTTAACTTTATATTTTAAATAAAATTTCATATAATTCCAGTCTTTATAATATTTGTTTTGTGCATGCAAAATTTCCACAGAGGGATGTATGATAATTATTTAATTCTATTATTGGATATATAGTTTGTTTCCAGTTCTTCAATATTATCATCAATAATGTTGTGCGGGAGAGGAAACTTTGTGCCCAAGAGCTTTCTCTCATTGGTTAATTTTTCATTTCTTAGGATACAGTTCTAGAAATGGTATTACTGGATCAAAGAGTATGAACACATTTTTATGGTTTTGATCTGTTTCGTTAATTTTAAGTACCGGATAAGAAGAAAGTACTGTGAGGCGGGGTTATCAGAGGTCTGAATATGGAGAACTGAAAGATGGGGAAAGGAATATTTCAGGAAGAAAAAAATGCCTGAAAAAATAAGCAGAAGCAAGTAAAATCTTAATATGAATAAAAGACAAAAGGAAATTAACCTGAGAGAAGTGAAGCTTTTTTTGGCAGTAGTGGAAAACCAGGCTGGATGAGTTAAGCAAATTCTTACTAGAGGTGGCCCTTGAGAGTGAGATAAACTAGTTAAGCTTGGTGCAGTTTGCCTAGAGGCCAAGGGAGCAGCACAAATGAGAGAGAGAGAGAGAGAGGACACAGGAGTCACGGCAAATAGCTAGAATCAAAGCTTCCCATGCAATGTCAAATGAGGAGAACATGGAAAGTGAATCCAAACACTTGAAGAGAAAAGTGAGTAAAGGGACTTAGACATTAGTGTAAGACAAGGAAGAAAAGTATACTTCCCAAGAGTTCTCATCTGGCTGACTGGAAGTGAAGAGAAGTAGGTGTCACCACAGGGACAGCAGTCAGGTAACTGGGAAAGGGAACCTCCAGTTCTGAGGAGTAAATTGGTCAGGGGTATTGATTCTGAGTTGAGAGTAGGATATTCAGGTGGAAAAGTCAAGTATAGGCAGCCCTTACATTCTTCAGGACTTCAGTGGCTTAAGTAGGGTACACAGAAAACTAGGAGTTCATAGTACAGTAGATGACATCCTACCAGGAGATGGAGAAGGGAATGTGGAGCATCTGAGGTGGTCAGATGAGCCAAGGCCTTGGACCAAGGCAGCAGAAATCCCGACTTACCAGCATGTGGCCTCCCAGGACGGAGACATGAACATCAGAATTTTATCAGAAATCCTATCCCATTCTCTAGTGCCGTGATCAAATGCATGGTAAAACACCATTGTGGTGAAACATCAGGACAAACAATAAAATAAAATGTAGAATTATTTCATTTAAGGTAGGCGCAAAACTGGCAATGCTATTATAGGCTCAATCCATTTTATTTGGGAGCCAATAACACTGTTCGTGAATTATTTTTTACTTTAGAAAGTACCTGTGTACTTTCTAAAGTAAAAATTTAGCCTCCTCTAAAATACATGGTAGAGACCCTGAAACTCAGAAAATCTCTGAAGAGCCATAGGAATAGCTTTCAAGAAACTACACAATAGTGAAAATGTGGCAGGCCTCACACCTGACAAAACCTACAGATGAGCTCCAACACACAGTCAGAATTCCAGATTCCTCTTTTAACTACAGAAAATTCCACACGAAGAATCTAATAATCCCCTGGGTCATCCAGAACCACTGAACACATACCCCATATTCTAAATATAACCCTTGGCGTTTCTCCTTGGAGGAATACTAATCACATGTGTGGGCCATATGTTGCATCTAATATCTCCCCAATCAGCAAGGAATTTCCTTGGATTTTTCACAGGATCCCTGAGGAACAAGAAATAGACAGCAGGCGAATCCAGTTCAAAGTAATCATCTTCGATGGAATTAAATATAATCGTATATGTAATGGTACCAGGATCTGCTGGAAAATTTTGGGTATATTAAGTATACCTGAACTTATGTGTTTTATCTATTGATATTTTTAATTATCAGTTTAAATTTATGGGGAAAATCTTCCCTTAAAATATTTTATAATTGAAGAATCATAAATAAGATTGTTGGTGTAAGGCCATGGTTAGTCACCTCCAAAAAATGCTCAGACTATCTGTGAGGTGAGTGAGGAAAGCGCCGGAATAACTCACGAGTGGGATTGCTTGTGGCTGCTGCACCCACCCTCACCCCACCCCCCCACCAGCCCCTGCCCCCCGCCAGTCCCTGGAAGATCTATCTGCTGAACATTCTCAGGCTGCAGAGGAGGAAGGCTCTGGAAAATTGCTGGTGGGGAGCAATTTTCTAAAGCCCTGTATCAGAATCAAACCAGGAGGGTGTTAGATACATCCATCTCCCAAGAGTTCTGAGCCACGGGTCTCGGGCCTTCTGAGTGTAGAAGATACTCTGGCCCAAGGTCTCCTGCTTTCTCAAGGTCAGTGGAGCTAAGGTGAATGAGCAGAGAAGGGAGCGAGAGGGAGAGTGAGAACATGAGGAAGCGTTCTCTTACCCCTTTCCAGGGGTTGTTTTGATTCCTTTAAATTGATAGAAGTTCATAGAATTATATATTTTTTCTTTTCCGTAACTCCAGTAAATATGTTCATTGCAATTAAATAACATTTTGCAGTCCATTACCCTGTAATGGATGTAGCCTTTGGGCATTTTTGAAAACTAAAATTAAAAGAAAAATGAGCAAGTAAGTGTGTTGATTAATGCATCTATGAGAATCTTTGTACTATCTTTTAAACATACTAATGAATTTTTTAAAGCAAAATGATAACATGAAAATAAGTATAATGTGTATTGGTAATAATAAACCTGTTCTTCAAAACAACCACCAGTGAATTAATATTGTCAAACCCATTCTAGGGATGGAGACAGTAACACATGAAGAGACTGACTTGATGTCACACACATTAGACTGGCAGAAGCGACAGCAGCTATCTCAAACTGCTGTCCAGCCAGGTGACAGTGAGTACCAGGACATTTGTCAAAAGCTTCAAAGTTCTAACTGCTTTGCTTCAAAGAGGAAACATTTTATCGGTACTTATTAGTGAAGAGTGTGCTTCTGACGTCTGTCGCCTCCTTCAGGGGCTACGCCTTCGTGATTCAAGCTGCCTTTCGGACCCTCTATTAGGGCGGAGAAAGGTGGATGAAGCTTGCCTTCCTGTCTTCCTGCCTTCCCCCTCAGGGCCAATTTAAGGCCTCCCTCCAGACGCCACACCACCTCCATGTTTCTCCAATTCCTGGGTTAATTCACGACTGGGATGGGAGCTGAAGATGGGCGTGGTAGCCAGCCTCTGAGATCCTCACCTCCTGGTCTTCATACCTTGCTGTCCCCTCCCACCCCGAGTGGAGTTGACTGTGCGACTGACAGAACATTCTGAAGTGATAGTGTGTCAGTTCAGAGGCTTGTTCAGAAAGACCTTGGCTTCTTGGACTGCTTGTTTTGGAGGGAGCCAGTAGCCATGTCAGGAGGCCACTCAAGCAGCCCCACAGAGAGGCCCACGTGAGAAGATCGAGTTGCCAGCCACGTGAGCGAGCCGGGTTGGGACTGAATCCTCAGACTCAGTCAGGCCCTCAGGCTGATGCAGCCCAGCTGACATCTGGCCATAACCTGGTGAGAGACCCTGAGCCAGAGCCGTCCGGCCACGCCGCTCCAGAATTCCTGACCCCAGAAACTGGGGGGTCTAATGAATGATTATTGTTGTTTTAAGCCACTAAGTCTGGGAGGGACTTGTTACACCACAATGGATAACTAATGCAAGAGGTTAATATATAACCCCTCTTGAGGGGCATTTATACTTTAACCAGAATCTCTCACTTTAAAAAAATGCCGAAATAACAGGTAGGGGTGTGTGTGTGTGTGTCTGTGTGTGTGTGTGTCTGTGTGTGTGTGCGTGCGTGTGCGTGCACACGCGTAAGAGTCTCACTGGCAGTCAGCCTCTGCGTCACCAGGCTCCCCCCGCCCCGTGCCTTCTTTCTATCGTGGGAAAATAAAATGCAGTGCTTTGGGCAGTAGGTCACCTTCTCCCTCAGACTTGGATAAAAACATTCTTGATTATGACCTGCTATTCTTCCTCCTCCTGGCTTTAAGAAACCCAGAGATGTAAAAACACTAAATCACTACGCTGTACACCTGAAACTAATATAACACTGTAAATCAACTATATTTCAATAGGAAAAAAAAAAGAAACCCAGAGAGCTAATGGGCACATAAAGTTTCCTATTACTGTAGCTCCAACCCTGGCTCTACACTGAGCCGTCAGGGCAATACCTCTGGGCCTCAGTCTTTTTCAAGAGTAAAGTGAAGGGTGGCTAACATAGATTTAGTGCTTACTATATACCAGAAAACATTCTTAAATACTCTTTAATAGATTGTCTTTATTTAATCCTTACAACAATCTTATGAGGTAGATACCATTTGTTCATTTCCCCACAAGGCAACTTGTGGGGAAAGCACAGAAGAGGTCAAATGACATGCCCCAAATTAGGCACGAAGCCATGAAGTCAAAATTCAAACTCAGGCCCTCTAATTTCCAAGCCCATATTCTGGAACTGGACTAGGCAATCACCCAAACAGTTAGGATTCTGTGCCGTGAGGGGCTCCTCCTCCACCCTACCTCGTGGCACTTAAAGCACCTCCACCTTTAGGTGTGTGCCAGGACCCTGCAGCCATCCTGGGTGCTCATCTGCACGGGAGGTTTGGGAGAGCCCCACGCCTGCCCTGGCCACATGAGTCTCACCTTCTTCTCCATCAGCTTGCCGCTCTTCTGACATTTCCATTTCCACATTTTCTCCAGGATTCATTAAGGTCCATTAAAAATACTCCTGGTTAAAGTGTAAATATTTAACCTGGGAAATGCACACCAACCTGTTGTTACCCTCCTTGACCTATTAGCAGAGAACAGAGCCCAAAGGGAATAGGAGACTGGCCAGATACCTTTGAATCTGGGGTGAGTCCAAGGAAGATCTGAAAATGTAGCGTTTCCAGGTGTTGGAAGGCCTCCTGAGCAGTGGAGGAGTGCTTACTTAGTAGGTGAGCAGAGAGTACCCCCTACACACACACACACACACACCCCACTCACACCCCAGACACACATAGAGAGAAAAGTTTGGCTTCAATTATCCAGAAGTTTGCAATCAGAAAACCCAGAATTAGGCTTTTTAAATTTAAGCATATACATAATGGATGTCATTTTGAAAAATACAACTTTATCTTTAAGTGACTTGTAATGGAGGTGAGGCACAGCAAACTCATCTGTTTTGAAAACTCTATGCTAATTTAAACAAGCCAGACACAAATGGACAGGTATTATGTTTCACTTATGTGAGGTGCCTAGAATAGGCAAATTCACAGAGACAGAAAGTAGGGTAGGTTACCAAGGGCTGAGGGGAAGAGTAATGGCGAGTTAGTTACTTTTTAATGGGCACAGAGTTTCAGTTTGGGAAGACGAAAAAGTTCTGGTGATGGATGGGGTGATGATTGCACAACAGTATGAATGTACTTCACACCACTGAATTGTACATTTAAAAATGGGTAAAATGGTAACTTTTAATTTATGTATATTACCATGATAAAAAAAATTGTTTTAGTCATTTCTGTTTCTAGAGCTCTAAGGTCTGTATCTGGTCTTATCACTCCTCTTTTGCATCAGTCACTAACGCCTTCCCATTTTTCCTCCCAAGTGCCTGTTTTATGTTTTTGTCTTCTTTGCCTCAAGACTTCAACATCTCTCAGCAATGCTATGGAAATGAACCCTGAAATGGCCTGGCTGACTTCCATCTCTTCCCATCTAATCCATCTTACAACACTGCCTTCCATGTCATCTCAGAGCTTAATACTCTCAGTGTCTCGTTCTTGCCTCTAGAAGAAGCTTAAAATGTAGTAAGACAGTCTTCTCTCTCACACAGAGCGAAACCCAGTATATGTAGTGGTAGATACATGTCCTTTTGTTTTTTTAATTCAAATTTAACTGGGCATCCCATCTTTTTTCTTTTTAATTGTTTATTTATTTATTTACTTATTTATTTTCGGCGGCATTGGGTCTTCGTTGCTGCGCACGGGCTTTCTCTAGTTGCGGCGAGTGGAAGCTTCTCTTCCTTACGGTGCACGGGCTTCTCATGGCGGTGGCTTCTCTTGTCGCAGAGCATGGGCTCTAGGTGCGTGGGCTTCAGTAGTTGTGGCACATGGGCTCCGTATTTGTGGCTCGCGGGCTCTAGAGCGCAGGCTTGGTAGTTGCGGCACATGGCCTTAGGTGCTCCTTGGCATGTGGGATCTTCCCGGACCAGGGATCGAACCCATGTCCCCTACATTGGCAGGCGGATTCTTAACCACCGCACCATCAGGGAAGTCCCAAGATACATGTTCTTAATGTGCATTATTTCACTTATTTTGATTGGAGAAGGGCGCATTGAAATTTTGGGTACAGTTTAAATAACAATAAAAGAGACCACTCATGTAACCAGGTTAAGACAGAACATTGCCAGTGAGTGCTTTAGAGCTGACTTAATCCACGACTGACTGGAAGGTGTGGGTAGACCCACAGGGGAGTTATGACAGAAGGAGCCTCAGAAAAAGGAGATACAGAGACAAACTTGTTTTACTTTTTCATTCTAACCCAAGCATGGAAGGAAGCACCTTCTAAAAGGATCAGAGTGGAGCACATGGACAACTTTCTAAAAGAAAAAATCTCTCCAGTAATTATGGTACGGAAAATCAGCATAACACCAAACATAGCAAAAATGGGTGTGGTGGAGAATCCGGAGTTAGGAAGATGAGCATATTATAGTTCCTGCCCTGGAGGAGAGAGACGTGGACGCAGATCATTGCAATAACCAGCAATCCGAATACAATAAAGATGTGTATGAAGTACAGAGTGGAGCACAGAAGGGTGTGGAAACAGAAGGAATTAAAATTAATCAAACTATGAAACCAAGCAAGAAGCAATTGGTAGTGAGAGCTTTGTTATCATTTAGTCCAAAATTCCCACTTTGAGCTGAGAAAGTTCTTCGGAACCAAAAGAGACGAAGGAAAAAACCCCACTCTTCTTCTCCATTGCCAGAGTCTGTGAAGCAACTCCCAGCAAGCTCCCAGTGGAAGTTGTAGGATCCCCTTCTCCAGAGATCTCATGATCCACCCTGCAGCCTTATGTATTCAATGGGCTGCCAAAATTATTAAAGCAACTGGATGCATGCCCAACTGCCACTTCATTTTGTGCTGTGTAGACACCGTCCGCAGCATGTGAAGCTCCCCTAAAGCACTTAACGTTATTTTTGGACTCGTCTGATCTCCCTTACTCCTGAGTTTATAAGTTCCTTGAGGGCAGTGCATCACACAGGGTTCTGAGAGACAAATATTGCACCCATTCAAGCCAGTTTAAACAGAAAACAAAAAAGATTAATTTTAGTTATATCTCCAGGAGGGCCATGGAACTAGGCTTGCAGGTGGCTCCACAGGCGGCTGAGAACACCCTGAAAGTAAGTCAGGCTCAGGCCCCAGAGCTGGCATCACCACCACGGCCACTAGAATCAACCGTTCCTTTCCCTTAAGGAAAAGTGAAGGGCTGTTACGGGAAGGAAGAGTGGATACTGGGCAGCCCAGAACAACCAAACGACGGCAGCCGTTGTAGAGCAGAGGCTCCGCAGAATGTTCACAATTTCAGGCAAATGGAGATATCCAACACAGTTTGAAAAACATAGGCATCTATTTTAAGTTTTCTCACACATACGTAGAGGTATCAAGTTGCTAATGAAATAAGCCAACTTCGAAATAAAACAGTGAAAGAACTAGCATTTTCTCATCATGGTTATCTAATTCCTAACTACCCTCTTAGAGGCTTAACTAGACTTGTTCTTTTGTGTGTTTATCTCACAGACCACTATGAAATTTTGTCTTTCTGCAACAGAAATGAAAGAAAGAAATTAAAGAATATTTTGGTGTTGCTCTCCAGGAAAATGCAAAGCTCATTAAAACTGTGCATTCATAGGGACTTCCCTGGTGGCGCAGTGGTTAAGAATCCACCTACCAGTGCAGGGGACACGGGTTTGAGCCCTGGTCCGGGAAGATACCACATGCCGCAGAGCAACCAAGCCCGGGTGGAGCAACTAAGCCCATGCTCTAGAGCCCACAAGCCACAACTACTAAGCCTGTGTGCTGCAACTACTGAAGCCTGCGCGCCTAGAGCCCGTGCTCCGCAACAAGAGAAGCTACCGCAATGAGAAGCCTGCGCACCGCAAAGAAGAGTAGCCCCCGCTCTCTGCAACTAAAGAAAGTCCGCACGCAGCAAGGAAGACCCAACGAAGCCAAAAAAAAAAAGAATACGCATTCTTATAAAAAGTTTGTTTGTATCTTTATAAACTTGCTTTTAAAATAAAAGGCAGGGGCTTCCCTGGTGGCACACTGGTTGAGAGTCCGCCTGCCGATTCAGGGGACACGGGTTCGTGCCCCAGTCCGGGAAGATCCCACATGCCGCGGAGCGGCTGGGCCCATGAGCCATGGCCCCGGAGCCTGTGCTCCGCAACGGGAGAGGCCGCAACAGCGAGAGGCCCGCGTACCGCAAAAAAAATAATAATAATAAAATAAAAGCCAATATTTCTTTAGTTTTGCTTTATAAGTACGGAAAAAATGATACTCTGAAGTGTAGTTTTCCATATTTCTTGGTTCTCCATTTTCCTTAGGCTAAAGGTATTCTTATGCTAGTCATGAATTCTGCTTTTATCAGCACAATTCAGAGCTGGTTTCCAACTGGTAGGATGAAAATTGAACATATGTGACACCCAAGTACTGAATTCCCTATTGAAGAAATGAATGATAGACCTTATCTATCATTTATTTGACTCGTGTGTACACCCATGTATATTACAGACATTTTTATTTAATTATTCAGGAATTGGCACATGAGATGCATTATCTAATTCCTCTGGGGTCTTCCACCGGCAAAAATAAATGCAAAGAATGTGGCTACCAAATGCATTTTTCCCTTTTTCATATATTTTAAAGTAACGACTTTATTATCTCTACATTTAATGATTCATTATTTGAAAATTTTAAGCAATATAGAAATGTACTACAGAGAAAACAAATCAACAAAATTCTACTATGTAGAAATAATCATCATTAATATTAACATCTCTATATATACATAGATGTGAGGAATGATAGATGAACACATAGAGAGTTTGGTACACAGAAATAATTTTATAAAACTGGCTACATACCATGCATATTATTTTTTAAATAAAAATATTAAATTTAACAAAAGAGAGAAACAAGTAAAACTAACAGATAACTGTTTCTTCTTCACTAAGAGAGCAGCTTCTAATAGAGCCTTCTGACATTAAGGGAAGAAAATATTTAAAAGTTTGGATTTTTTAGTGACCCAAATGTGTTTTTGAATTTTATTAAAGTGTCCCTAATGCCACATAACCTTAATTGAGAAAGCTTTAAGTTAATTCTATTTGTCCTGAGTTCAAATGATAATTATGTTTTATAACTAAAATTGAAAGAGGACAGAATTGGAAAATATGAAACTGTTACTTATGAATAACCCGGGGCTGGCTTGCCTTTGTCCTTGTGATGCATACTGAGTTAGGGACAGGTATAAAACAATACTTTTATTATCTTTGATCATTCAGAATGAAGATTATTCAGTGCAGTGGTATAACAAAATATGTAACTTACAATAGCCTGTGTTTATGTGGGATGAGTTAAGGAACCTGTAACATTTTCTTATAAAATATATACATTTTCAAAATCGAGGGCCAAGGCAAAAATCACAAACCTTCGATAACAGTGGACTTAGTTCTTGGATAGTGTAAACATGTGACAAATTCCAAAGCGTCTTCAGAGGTACAAACACAGCTGCTTTTGAATTTTGCAAACGAACCATATGCTGCTAGAAAAATAGATTATTCTGATTGCATGTGGGATTTTATTTGCAGTCAAAACAGAAGAATAAATTGGGCTTTTTGTCAGGTAAACTGAAGAAAATGCAAATTGCTTTTAAAGTCAATTGAAGATGTTAGGGACAAATAGTATGCTATCTTCATCTGAATGAGAAATATTATAGTTTAATTTGTCCTTTGGAGCTCAGTTTATTTATTTACATTGAATCTATCTTTTCTACAATTCTTTCATAAGCTGATAATTTCTTTCTTGCCCCCTATAGTGAAGCCAACACAATTCATGAATTTGAAATGTAGCTCAGGTTTCAAATGGAAGAGAAGATATAAACATTTATATATGGTAGAATAATAACTCATGCAAGCAATTGAATACTAACACTATTTTGACAATTAGGTCCTAGGCATTTAGGAAAAATAAAATACTTTCTATTTATATAGGACTTTATATAAGACCTCAAAGTGTCCTTTTCGCAGCAAGTTGTTTTGTTTTGTTTTGTTGTTGTTGTTTTAGGTTAAGAGCAGGCTTTCTTAAACCCACAATGGAAATAGTTATAGGTTTATGCACAGTTGAGAAATTCACAATTCCCCACTGGCAGAGTAGGTAAAGAGAGGAATTCCTCCTTTCTGCAGTAACAAAGGAAAAAACGTGGTTGATCATATTTTAACTTTGAAGTCAACAGAACACAGCAGCCAGAGTCTATTTTTAAGGATGATCCATTCAACACAGGGAGGTGTCCCAATGTAGGAAAGTCATGTAAATCAGCACTTGGTTCTAATTTATGACACCTGACCCTTAAAATACCATGCATGTCAATTCACATGTCCTTTGGATAGAGAAAAATTGAGCAGAAGTGTGATGGATTTAAGTTTTCTGCGTCGCCTGGAATGATCCAGTAAATTGAAAGCAGTGTTTAATGGCCTAATGCCCCCTTTATTTTTATTTATTTATTTATTTTGCGGTATGCCGGCTCCTCACTGTTGTGGCCTCTCCTGTTGCTGAGCACAGGCTCCGGATGCGCAGGCTCAGCGGCCATGGCTCACGGGCCCAGCTGCTCCGCGGCATGTGGGATCTTCCCGGACCGGAGCACGAACCCGCGTCCCCTGCATCGGCAGGCGGACTCTCAACCACTGTGCCACCAGGGAAGCCCTAATGCCCCTTTTGGTTTTTATTTCCCCCAGGCTTCTTCTAAGGTCCTGGGCTCTTACTTAATTCAGAGAGTTCTCAGCCACTGCTCTCATCAGGTATCCATTAAGTGCCGTTTTACCTTAGTCTGTTACCATGTGCCCCCAAATTTTGCTAACTTTATCAATAACCCTAGGACTTTACTTATTCTCTCCAAACTGATTCTCTGCAATTCTTGTTTTCTTCTCATTATCTCTTCAATTCTGATTGTTAATATTCTGTGCCTGGCACCCAGGAGCTCAATAAATATTTGTGGTATATCTAAATTATTTCTCTCCTTTAGCCTGCATCTTTTCGTTCTGGCTGCCTATTACAACTCTCATAATTCATTCTGTGTTAGTAATTAGTGGTTGTTTATTAAGCATCAGACATTGTGCTAAGCAGTCTGCATGTATTATCTCTGTTCATCTCCAAAAGTCAATGAAGTAAGGACGTTATCATTCCCATTCTTTTTTTCTTTTTCATTTTGTTCGTTGTTCCTTTTGCTGTGCAGAAGCTTTTTATTTTATTTTATTTATTCTTATTTTATTTTTATGGTTACTTTGGGGGGTTTTTAGGCCGCGCTGCGTGGCATTCGTGATCTTAGTTCCCCCACCAGGGATCGAACGTATGCCCCCTACAGTGGAAGCCTGGAATTTTAACCACTGGACTGCCAGGGAAGTCCCTTTATTATTGCCATTCTTAAGGGAGGAATGTAGAAGCTAAGTGTTACTGAGTCATCTGTCCCAGCATTTGCTCCCAAGCCTATCTGCCTCCACTCTTGTAACCACTACATTTAATTGTTTCCAGACCTTTCTTAATAAACTCCACACTAGACCTTGTTTGGTTTCAACAATCCTCCTCTAAAGGTTCTGCTCCCATAAGGTCCTCAAGTAACTGTAACTGTAACTGTAGTAATTAACACAATATATTAGAAAGCCTCAAACAACAACCAAAGTACATTATAAATTATAGTCTGAAAGGATAAAATGGATCGTTTTAGACAACATTCACACTCTTTGTTAGTCTACAATGTATTCAATCAAAAGAATGTGCCTCGAGGCACAATGAAAGAAGTGTATAGTTCTCCCTCCTTCACCTGCTGGCCTGCTATTGGTATTTTATCCTGTGGTCAAGAATAGCTTGTCTTCTACAGTAAATAATAAAATATAAAGAGTACTTAGCAAATAAGTGGTTATAGTGTTCTTCACCTGGTAGAAGAGGCACTTAACAAGTAGCACTGTATGCTTCATCTGCTAAAACTGCATTCAACTTTCAGCAAATAGTATAGAGAGAGAACTAATGAGGGAGGGGGAAGAGGGAGACAGTGGCAGGGAGGAAGAGGGAGAAGGAAAGAGAAAGTGAACGAGAAAGAGGTCTCATAAAATGGCAGGAGGTTGTAAGTGCTGAACAAGTAATACAAACAATAAATGCTACAGAAGCTCAGAGGAGCTCACTTGAAACTTGGATGATGCAAAAAGATTTTACAGAGGTGATAGGATTTGAGCTGTGCCATAAAGGATGACGTAGGATAGGCAAAGAGAAGGTGGGAGAAAAATTACAAGAGAGGAATGTAATGAGAAGTGGTTCAGAGGCAGAAAAGCATAAATTGCCTTGGGGAAAGAATGAACAGATCACACTACCTGGGGTTAAGTTTTTATGTCAGGCAATGGTATGAGATTAACATGGATGAATACAGATGTTGGGGGACTTGAGTCTCAGGCTAAAGACATTTGAGTTTCTCCCACTGACAACCAACCAGGAGCTACCAAGGATTTAAAAGTGGAACAACAGGATGGTCCAGCGGGTAAGACTCCATGCTTCCAATGCAGGGGGCCCGAGTTCGATCCCTGGTCAGGGAAGTAGATCCCGCATGGATGCCACAACTAAGAGTCCGCATGCCGCAACTGAGACCCAGTGCAGCCTAAATAAATAAATAAATATTTAAAAAAAAACAACCAACAGTGGAACAACACGGTGAAGAAGTGGATTTAAAATGGATTGGCCGAAGAGACTGAAGGCAAGGAGACAAGGAAGGCATCCATTGCACAGATGAATGATGATGGAGCCCGTGAAGGAAAAATGGGCAGAACTTGGTGACTAATGGAAAGCAGGAGTGAGTTGGTTATTCATATCTCTTGTCTTCAACAGAACGAAGCATTTACTTTGGAGTCCCACATATCTTCAAAGAAGACAAATTCAAAATTACTTCTTTATTCTGAAAGCTTGAAATATGGACTTAAGAACAAGGAGACTGAGAATCTGAATGTAAAGCGCTGACACCCATTTGAAGTTTCTTAGTAGACCCTAATTTATCTGTTCAGAGCAAAGCGGTAACTTCAGGGGAGGGGGCTATCACCATTGTTCATTGTTAACTTTTTTGTGCATCGAGATCCATGAGAAACATTACCCAGTTCGCACACACCACACATACATTCTAAAGCTCCGTAGGTTAACTTACCAAAGACTCAGATATTACTTCAATAAGTGCCTCTTGTGGATGCTAATCTTACAGAGCTACATTATAGTTAAATAAACTTTTCAGTAATAACCAGCAAAGGATTATGGAAGGATACTAAGATGATAAGGAAATGTAATGATCATCCAGACCAGCCCCCTTCGTTTTATAGGAGAAACCGAGACCAGGGAAGTTATTTTCCCATTTAATCCGAAAATACAACTACTGCTAAAATCCAGGTCCCCTTCCTTAAGAACAGTGTTCTTATTTTCCCAGCCCTCTGCCTCAGCCTCAGTGATTCCACCCTTCCAGGAAATGCTTAGAAGTCAGCAGTGCAGCTGTGTCATCTTTAGCTCTACAATTCTCTTCTCTTTGTATCATTGAGAAGGAAACACGCCAGAAAAGAACCTCCAGGATGAGACAGAGCTCCCACTCCAAGGCAGTGAAGTAATTCATCCAGCCGGCAGTCCAGAAGAACAGAGTGGGGTTGAGATGCTCAGAGAGCAGAACAGAGCCCCAGTCAGCCATTGTTCACATTACCTACTATTTGATACACTTGAAGAGGAGCAAACAGTAATTCTGGCTCCAAGATGTCGGAGAAAAGCAATTATTGATATCATCTTACAGGCAATGGCTGGGCAGTGGGAATAGAGCAACCATTTCAGGAAGGGACAGAGATGAAGCCAGAGAAACTTAAACTTCACTAACTTGGGCCCTACCAGGTCTAGGGAGGTGCCCTAGCCATTTTGTATTTATGATTTTGAGGCGTTTTTTTTTTTCTTAAAGAGTTTCCCTCAAATTGTAGTTTAGGCTGCACAAAACCCCTAAGAATGGGATGTGCTAAATAGTCTAGAGCCCTCTAGAAATGCCTCGAAGATGTCAGTGACCTGCTTTATTAGCTGTTACAAGTCCAAATGACCACTCTTTGGCTGTTCTTTATAGTTATTAAATATACCAATAAGGCTATTAGAAATAGACAACATAGTGTTTAACACTTTACAATCTAAATAATAGACCTCACTTTCATACCAATATTTAGGATTTCTTTCCATTTGGCTTGAATTAAAACAGTTTCTATTGAAATTATATCTCTGCGTAACAAGTATAACTTCAGAAGCAGTTACAAGTGAGATGTTAAATAGAACTATTTTGTATATTTGTTGCATGTTCAGGCCCCAGAAATATGCTGTAGAATTCAAAGCCATGAAAATCTTGATTTCTATTTAGATAGAGATTTATCATTAGTTGTGAGATACGTCCAGTATGGTTTCACTTTAAAACCACAAATAAAGTTTTAACAATGAGTATTTTTCTCGTTGAGAGGTCTGTGGTCAAGCTAAACATCTCTTAGAAGCTGATTAGGTCCTGATGTCTTCAAATTCAATATTCAGCAAATACAGAGCATTTGTTTGGCCATAAGAAATAAGAACTTCGGAGTTAATGCAACTCTCCTGAGCCTGTTCCTCTTTTCTGATGACATGATAATCAGACATAACCTCTTCTGGTCTTGGGCCTCACCTTATGTAAGATTGAGGCAGAATAAATCACATACAATTAATCTTTTGAGGATCTAGGTGACATTGCTTTTGGTTTTTACATCAGCAAGTCCTTTGTTTGCCAGTAGTCAGGAACAGTAATGAAAAGTTTTTATGTTATTAAATGCTTTATTTCTTCATCCTCACTCCCAGCTATCCTGAATCCAGAAAAATAGACACATGGTCATTCTGTGAAGACAAAAGAACATTGAATAGTTCATTATATAACAGATAGAGCTGTCCACTGTGTATTCATTCTTGTAGCGAGTTGCTAGAGGGTAAATTAGCATATTTAGTTCGAAATCTTATAAAATAGAAATGGGATGGATTGTTCTGGCAATTTCACAATTTGTGTAGTAACCATCATACTTCATCGAGGATCTGACTCAAAATAACACAAGGCTCTGAATAATGGGAAGGGGAATGTTCTACAAACATCCACGCGGGCCAGGTTATCTCCAATGGTGAGATGTATTTAATAATGTCAAATATGCACTTTTCCTGTATAAATACAGTATCACTGTAATCCTAGGGGCTGCATTCTCAGAACTGAACTCTTTCTTCCAATGATAGGCCTAAAACAAAATCGGCAGAAGTCACCGAGTTGTTCCTGTAACATGTTCATTGCTGGAAGGGACCTCCAGAGGTCACCTAGTTCGTCCCAATCTCCAGCCAGGACTCTCCCTAATACTGAATATAGCTGTAGAGCGATATGCATTAAGAAAGCTTTTAAAGATCCCTGGGGTTGGTCAAAAAATAGCTAATATTGGCCTGATTCATAGAACAGCATTATACGTATGACAAAATAGCCACCTTCATCAGGGAAGACATCCATCAGGGCTAAGTGCTAGTAGTAGCTTCAAAAGGAAAAGCTTTATTTTCTCAGAGAAGAGGGTGGTAGATTAAGGAAATGACCAAGCGTGTTGGTATTTTTTTGTTTAGGTGCACTTTTGAATGCTTATCAAAAAAGAAACATTGTCTTGTCAAAGACCACTGCAGGGTAAGCCCAGAGATAGCTGTGAGCAAGCAGATCACAAGTCTTTAACAAGTCCTTTCAAATGGCTACAGAGCTCAGAGGGGGAGCTGTTGTCTCAAACAAGATCCGATTAGCATCAAGTTAGTGAAGGGCAGATGGTGAAACACAAGAATAATATTGACAGACCTGCTTTTTAAATGATATCTTTCCCCCCTAATCAGCTGAGTTTGTTAGAGCTGATCATTTTATTTCTTCAAATCCATTCAACTGTGGGTTCAATGGACAAGAGTTTAAGTGTAACTTCAATCTTCTAAGACAATCACGACTGTTTTATAGGGAAAGTATTCCTCCACAGTTATTAAACTTCTGAATTATTGGGTTGAAGTACTACACTAGAATCTAGAAATTCAGCTAACAGGAGAGCTGAAGCTCTTAGCTGGATTATTTTGGGCCTTTAAGCCTTTCAGTTGAACTATACAGAGAATTTAAAGATAGAGCTATAGCTATCTATAAAGTGAGGGAAATGACCTGCCCTCTCCCCCAACAATTGTCCCAAGTATCCAGATGATTTTGTGTATTAACACCACAGTTTTTCAAATCATATTTGAAAAACCACAGTTGCCTTCAGGGATGGGAACTGGGGGGCTGGATGGAAATAAGGTTAGAAGTTTTTTATCACATACTTTCTTGCCAACTTTCCAATTTTCTGCCTGTACTTCTTCCAAAGAATTCATTTGAAAATATATCATTTTTTCAAAAACAGAAAGGCACCCCTGTGCTCTTACAAGGCTAGACAGTCCGGGTTACAGGAAGTGGAAAGCTGCGACTACTGGTCTCTCCCATCCTCCTTTGTAATTCTTGACTTTGGAAATGGGAATTCAGCCACTGAGATTTTTTGATGTGCAGCTACCTTTCTCAGAACACTAACCAACTAACAAAGTCTTCAAGTTGTCTTTCCTCTTCCTTTTGTGAGAGCAGGAGAGAAAAAGACAAGGAGATCTCTCTGCAGTGTCCCCTTGGCTATACAACATTCCCACAGTGGACATCTAAACTTAATGTGCAGTTTACATATTCACCATAAAACTAGGGCACTTAAGGTAAGGAAATACTTCCATAATTACTTGGATATTGGGCAGAGTAGAGTTTTTTCTCCCTTAAACGGCTCAGATAATCGTCCCTAACTAGTTCACATACACAGCCTTTAAGAAGTGTTGTTTTTTAAAGTTATCAGCCTAACAAATTCCCATAGCTGAATCAAGAAATTCCAAACAGAAGAAACTGAATCAGCTTTAAAGAAAGATAATCAAAACATAAGAGTGTAAGGAAAAGCAAAAGGTAGCACATTCTGTTATTTTTATTACAAAAAAAAAGTTCAAACCCTTTACATGCTATGACATTAAATGTCATATATGAGTTCACTACAAGCAAACCTCTTAAAATATATACATACTGTATATATTTACATTCAAGTTTGAGTAACTGGTGTCAAGGTATAGTTCAGGATCTTTACCCACCCTGCGGATTTGTTCAGCTACTAACTAAACAGAGATTGTATCGTCACTCAGGCACATGGAGAGGTAGAAACTGCTTTTTTTAAAAAAAAAAAAAACCTGTAGTGCAAACGTGAAGATCATTGCTGAAGCAGCTTATACATCAAGGAGGCCCTACCTATAACTAGCTTTGGTCATCTCTAGAAGCTGAATACATGTAGTCTTGTCTTTTAAATTAAAACCAGATAAAACTTTGGGTAGATGCTCTTCTGAGCACATCAAGGTGTTGGTTGAGCTCAGCAAGGAATGCTCTGCCACTCTGCACCGAGAATTGCACATGACTAAGTTAGGCAACATAGCAGCAGGGCTGGGCGGGCGGCTGGGCTCCTTTTCCCTGATAAGACACAATTAATACACAGATCGGTGGCTTTAGAGACTTCAAATTAACATCTGGACACCCACTGCTCCGAACTCAGAAGCCACCAGGATACTTCCTCTCCCAAGTGAAACCTCTTATTATTTCTGCCCTGCCCACCTCCATCCTAAACTGAGCTAATAAGTCCAGATAGGGGTGGGGTGGCCTGTAAGTTCTACAGGCCACAGTTCCTCAGCCTCGTGACTAAGGCTCATGAAGGTTCTTGGGCCTGAGAAGGGCTCCCCAGGTTCTTGCCAGACTTGGCGGGGCTCGTTCCTGAGAGGGGAAGTTGGAGGGAAGTCACGGTGGTGGCCAAGGGCAGAAGCCCTTCTCGTTCCCTTTTCTTCTGTTTCATCCTGCGGTTCTGGAACCAGATTTTGACTTGTGTGTCATTCAGCTGCAGTGAGTTGGCTATCTCGATTCGTCGGGCCCGAGTTAAGTACTTATTGAAATGAAACTCCTTCTCTAGTTCTGTTAGTTGCTTAGTGCTGAAATTCGTGCGGATCGCGCTGGACGAGTTGGCGGCTCCATACTTGGCAAATTTGCCTGCAACGTAAAGACAGGGAATCAGCGGGGCGAGAACACGCGGAGACGAGGCTCGGGAGAGCTTTGGGGCCACATTAGAATCAAAGTCACTCTTGGGTCTCCGAACACAGTTGTGCCAGGAGAAAAGCTTCACCGAGTGCTCCTTCCCGCAATTTTCTCAACGCCTGGCACTCGGGGCACGCTCAATGGAATTCGCCTGCTTTAATGATGCCTCGGACCGCGTTTCCCCCATAAAACCCAAACCGCCGTCCAGAGGGACAGCTACAGCACGCCCCCGGCGCAATTACGCGAGACAGGCTCCGTCCCCAGCCCCAGTGGCGTCCGTCCGTCCAAGGCCCAAGCACTTACTTTTTTTCGGGGCGTTCCTCTTCACTTTCATCCACTCGAACGTGCTGAAGGCGGCGGGGAGGCCGGAGGAAGGGGACGCAGAATTGGGGTAGACGCCGGGGGCGGCGGACGCGGTCTGGAAGGCCCCGGAGTGGCCGTCGGCCGGCTCTTTGAGACACGCCGGGAAGGGGGCGGGCTCGCCGAAGGCCGCGTAGTCCACCTGGCTGCTGAGGAGGAAGGAGCCGCCGCCCGAGAAGACGGCCGAGGTGGCGTAGTGGACGTGCGCCCCGCCGTCGTCGGCCGGCCGCCCGAGCGCGCACGGGAAGTCGTACGGGGGCCCGGGCCCCGGGAGACCGTAGTCCGCGCCGCCAGTCGCGGCAGGTGCCGTGCCCGGCTCGTAGGTCCCCTCCAGGGGGCACGGGGCGTACGCGGGCGCGGCCGGGGGCGGCGCGGGAGGCTGCGCCGGAGCAGCCGGGGGCGAGGGCGCCGCTCGGGCCGCGGCCAGGGGAAGGCAGCTCACGAAGGCGCCGTCGCCTCTGCCTATGGGGAAGGCGGGCTGCAGGACCACTGGCCGAGCGTCGGCGCGGCACAACTTGGGCGCAAAGCTCAGCACGTCGCCGCCGCCCCTGCCGCTGCCGCACGACACGTAGTCCAGGTAGGAACTCATGGTTCCGGTCCACCCCACCTGAGCGCACCGGCCGCGCCCAGGTGCGGGGCCCGCAGGACCGCCGCGGTCGGCGCCGCTCCGCCTTCCCTCTCTAGCCGAACTACCCTCGCCGAGCCATGGCAAGCCAGCCGGGGGTAAATAGAGGCCTAATATAGGGGCGGGGTGGCCACGTGGCGCCGGCCGGCCAATGGGCGCCGTCTCAGCACGGCCTGGGTCCCGACTGGCGCGCCGCTGCACGCGCCTGCCCGGCCGCCAACTTTGCCAACCGGCGGGTGGCCGCCGACCAGCGCCCTACCCCGGCCCGGCGGAGAGGCGCCCTGGCCTGGGGGGAAGAGCGGGGCGAGAGCGCGGGACGCCTGCTTCCCGGACAGGTATTGGACCAGGTGGGGGCAGAAAGGCAGGACTGGCCGCTCGGGTGAGGACAAGAGGATGGAGAGGGTGTGAGCTCGTTCTTCTGCATCGTGGGTGGCTAGTCTCTCGGGTGTGAAGGGTGGGCGCCGCGGTGTGGAAAGTGTTAAAAGGCCATCGGGGACCGCTCCTAGCCTCCTCCTGGGAAGGTAAAGTTATTCCTCTTCCCTTTTTCTCTGAGCCCTTAAGCGCTTTCAGTGTTCTTGGCACTCCTCCTAATCTCTCTCATAAACCTTGAGTAGACGTTTAATTTTTCCTCTTTTCCCTCTCGCCCCGATTCTGGGGACTAAATTTTATGCTGTAGGTGCTGTGTAGCAGGGGCGGCACAAACTCTTCACTTTTAAGCTAGATTTTTCACGTTATTTCGCAGCTTCTTCGATTGCTTCCATTTGTGGCGGCATGATAAGGGCGAGTATTGGAGTCCAGGGGTTTGATTTGGACAGAAGAAAGTTTCTGCCTTGTGGGACGTTTAGCAGATTCTCCCCCTCTGACTAGGTTGTAAAATAAAGAAACTGCCCTTGGAGTGGAACGCTCGTTGTGCTGCTCTCTGGGCGGTTGGCACACGCACCGTTGCTGCGCACGGTTTCTCCGAGGCGCTTTGGCTTCAGGGAGCAAAGGCTTCCCAGGGACCGGTCAGATCTCAGAGGTTTGGAGAGCCTTGTACCTCGAAGCAATTAAAGCTTCTGTTCCATCAGATAAGTGCTGCGTCGTCTCTTGCGAGTGAAATCTGAGGTCTCACAATGTTAATGGGCTCACGTCTTTCCCTTGATAATATGGTTTTGTTTACTGAGTGTAGAGAGACGGGAAATAAAAGTGCAATTGGCACAGGAAATGAAAAGTAGAATGGTTACAAAGACAAGCTTTACATGGATAAACCTTCCAACTTCCTTGAACATTTTTTTAAATGTTTCCCTCTTTGGGGCTCCAGGACAAATAACAAATTAAATAAATAAATGTTATTTACACACAGCGGTAATGAAAGAGGGTGGTTTCCTAAAACTCTGTGTGAATAGAGAGTCTACTTTTGGCTTATTCAAGTGCCCTTGAGGACTTGATCTATTACAGCCTCTAAGTTATGGTGACCGAGGTTTTATTATTGTTTTACTGATCCACTTGTCATGAAAGAGCGATTGAGCCCTTGCCTAAAATTCCAGTCTGAGGAAGTCTGGAAAATAGGAGCTTTTACAGTCCAGGGAGCCAGTTCCTTACAGGGATGTGAACTTGTGAATAAATAGAGCCACACCAAAAGTGTTACCAGTGTTGAGGCTGAAGTTGAGCCAGGATGGGGGAGGGTTGAGCCTGGAGGGGAGAGGGTAGGTAGAGGGTAGACAGCTAGGAATGAGCACAAAGCTAAAGAGGTCGAGGATTCCTGCACTGCTGAAGTTCTTGGATTTAATTGGGAAATAAAATCCTGGGCTGGAAGATAGCCCTTCAAACTTGACATTGCTACTTCAGTTCTCTTCTGTAGCCAGTCCCACAACAAAGGTCCTAAATAGGTTTGTTTTTTTTAATAGTTTTTAAAAAGAGAAAAAGGCTCTTCTCTAGCACCTTGGTTGGGAAATGATAGAGCTCTTCAGAGCTAGCTCAGGCGTCACATATAGATGCATTTCTTCACTGTCCTCCTTCTGTGCCCTTCTGCAAAAGTATCAGCAGGTCAGATGCTGCTGAGTTCACAATGCCCCCTCATCCCCCCACTGGCTAGACTTTAATTTTTACCAGTTTTTACCAGCACAATGTCTCAGCTCTCACACTCTTGTCTCAAAACTATAAGACCCCGCTCTCAAATGGTACTCATCTGATCACAGCTTCTAGGTCCAGAGGCCCCAAGGGGTCAAGAAGGAAGGGTGGCCTTGTAAACGTCTCTAGAGAAAGACACCAGCTGGCAGAAACCTGGATGTAGGACAGGAAACCCAGCCTGATTGTTTGGCAAATCTGACCGAAACCTAGCAAATTAAGAGCCTTTTCTCTAAGGTTTCAGGAAAAACAGGCAGCCTAGGTGCCTTGGCAACCTTCATTGCAACAAAGACCAGGTTTTTAATGCTAAGCGTTTGGAGCAAAGGTTGGGTCCTTCATGTCACAGTTGAGCATTGACTTTGGTGCACCAGTGAGCTGTGCACACTATTTCCCCAAAGAGAAATTTTGGAGATTGAGCTTTTGCTGAGAGAAGAGAATGTCCTGAAAGGGACATCTAAAATTAATCATCTAAAAATTAGATTTTAAAAATCGTGCTATTTTAACAACTGTGGGTGAGGGTGGGTGGGTGGGGTGTTCAGTATGTGTTCAGACCCAGTAGCAGTTCCCTGATAACTGCAGGCAGAGAGCTACATTCTGTTCCTCCTTCTCTCTACTCCCTTTCGTCTCCCAGCCTTTGGCATATGCTACACCTTGGGGCTCAGAGTGGCCACATCTCCACTCCTGGGCTGGTTCTTGACTTACTCAGGATGAAAGTCAAGACTCTGATCATCTCAGACTCAGATTCAATAAACATTTGCCAAGGACCTACTGTGTAAGAACTTTTTTGTTAGGGGAAGGTTAGGCTGAGAAAAAAGATATTCTCAAACCAAAGGAACGAGGGATTCATTTCTGGCACATGTTAGCTATACTATAAATCTACTCTAGGAAAATCTGAATCTATAATTTTCTAAGGAGATGTTGGAAGATATTATTGGGGCAATTGTGTGTATAAAGATACGAATATAGGATATTTTTGGTAACTTTAAAGTTCGTCTCCTAGAAGTTCACAGAGTATGGACGAAATGTCTTACTGATTTTATTGCTTGTTCGAGTCATGGATTCTTGAGGGTCACTTACCCTGCTGGGTCTTGGTGCTGTGAGTTCTCAGCAGGAGGTGACAGCCTAGGGGCCTGATTGCCAGGTTGTGTTTGATGTAGGAATGCTTTGAAATCTGTCCCATCGTACTCACCACAGCAGTCACCCCCTAACCACCCCCCAGGACTACCCTTCTCTCCCACTCAAACAACAGTCTTCTTTTCTGCAGACAGAAGTGATGGAGGGTGGCAGTCTGGTCTTCTGTGTGTTTACAGTTGTTCCTAAGAAGCCTCTTACAATCCCTCTCCACAAGCCCCACTGTGTTATCCCTTGGAGATGCTTGAGCACATGCAAACTCTTGGCTCCACAGCCCCAAAGGACAGAAGGGCTCTTGCTTGTTGGGATAAAAAGGAGGGTTCTTTTCTCTTAAGCAAGATTTGCAGCTCTCTGCAGCATCCTTCTATCCTAAGGTAGAGGTAGGGATGAACGGGATCCTAAAGACAGGAATTCAAAACCTGTCTGAAGTCTGATAACGTGACCCTCCCTGAAGAAAACAGTTTAGTGTGCTGTGCCTTTCCCTAGAGTTTTGTGAAAGACTTGTGGGTCAAGCCCGTGTCTGGCACACAAGAGGCATTCGAGAAATGTTTGTTGGCATATGGACACCAAGAGGGGAAAGCGGGGGTGGGGGGGAGCGGCGGTGGGGGGGAAGAATTGGGAGACTCGGATTGACGTATATACGCTAATATGTATAAAATAGATAACTAATAAGAACCTGCTGTATAAAATAAATAAATAAAATTCAAAGGGGAAAAAAAGAAACGTTTGTTAGGCAGAAATAAAAATGGACAGAATGGTGTGTCTTCACCATGACCAATATTGGCTAAAGGATATCCTTAGATTATTGGCTCCCGGCACCACTCCAGGTGGGTAGGAATCACCAGAGAAGCTTGTTTAAATGTGCAGGTTCCTCAGCCTCCCCTGCATCCCCACTGAGCTTCTAATCTACTAGGTCTGGCTCAGGAGTCTTTCTTTTTAATAAGCCTGTTGGGTGATTCTAAAGCAGTGTTCTTCGGAACCACACTTTGAAAATTTCTGCTTTAGGAGCGGGGGTGGGGGGGCAGTGTGGGGAGAGAGGGGTGATTCTTGACCAGCAAGTGAGAGTTCATGGCTAAATGGAGCAGGATTATACCTGAAAAGTGTCCAGAAGCCTGTTGGGTAGTAGGGGCAGAGAGGTCAATGTCAAGGTCAAACTTAAGTCTGGCTGGGCTGAAGTTCCAGAAAATATCCTTAAAAGGTAGTCAGTAGGAATGTCTCAAGTTTTGCTGACAAAATAGTGCTTTGAAGAGACCCAGCTTACTTCTTGCCACTTCCCTAACTTGGCTTTGAGAATGCCAGTGGGGTAGGAAGTGAAAGAAAGGATTTGTCTCTCCCAATCCCTTCAGAGAAAGATGAGTGGCTCTGAGGCAATGGGAAGAAGGAAGGAGTAGGAATGGGGGTCTCAAGAGAGAGGAGCCAACTCTCATTTCCTTCCATGTCTCCCAGATTGCCTGGAATGAGCACTCGAGCCCTCAGGATCCAGAGGGGGCCAACCGTCCCTTGGCCTAAGGTGTGACTCTCACTCTGGCTAGAGATTGACCTTTAGCAGCATAAGATGTCAATGCTAGGAGACCCCTTAGAGATAAGCGACATCAAACCCCTCATTTTAGTGGGGAAGTTACTTTATTTACTCAGACTTTAGAAGACAAAGCCATCCTTCAAAAGATGAGGGAACAAGCTTGGGTCTCCTGAATCCCCACAGTGTGCAAAGAGGACGGAGTCAGGCAGCCCGTCCTGTGCACAGTGGTGGCCTCCACGCTGAGCAACAGAGTAGTGTTCAAGGACACCACACGGCCAGTGGGGCTGACTGGGAGGCCTGCATCCCTCCCTTTGCCATTTGTTTGCTAAACCTGTGCCCCAGACTTCTGAGGCGCCACCTTGAGCTGCTCCTGCGAGAAAGGGCAGAACTGAGCCCGGGTCCTCACACCCTCCACCAAGCAAAGGTAAAGGATCCCCTCATTTCCTGTTCAGTTTGATCAGCATCAGGGCCCTGGAGACAAAACAAGAGGCGTCCCTAGGTTAATGTAGCTGGATAGGCAAGTACAAATAAGGACATGTGTGAACACACATAGGTACACCCAGGTCAATTATACTGATCTTTTTTTTTTTTTTGCTCCTTTATCTTTATAAAGGGTATTAAGTTTGAATTTACATGGTTCAAGATTCAAGGGTACAAAATGGTGTGCAGTGAAAGCCCTTCTCCCACCCCTGTCCCCAGCCACCTAGTTCCCCTTCACATGGACAACAATTTTCCGAGTTTCTTCACCACTTTTATGAGTATATCTTTCCAGAAATACTTTATACCTTTACAATTATAGACAAATATATATTTGGTTATAGATACATCTCCCCGCATTTTTCCACAAATGATAACATATTACAAGACCCTTCTGCACCATGCTTTTCCCCCTATTATATCTTGAAGATCATTTCATACAGAACTTTCTACTTTATTTTTACAATTTTATGCTGTTCTATTGTATGCATCTACCACAACTTATTTAGCCAGTCCCTTATTAATGGGCATTTATTTTCATTTTGGTATTAGAAACACATGTTCAAATTTTTGCCTATTGGAAAAATTCCTAGACATGAAATTACTTAGTCTAATGTATGTACACTGGCAATTTTGATATATATTGCTAAATTGATCTCTTTAGAAGTGAATCAATTTATACTTCTACCAGCAGCATATGAAAATTCGTGTTTCCCCACACCTTTGACAAGTCAGTGGGATATTAAACTTTTTTTTTATTTTTGCCAATCTGATCAATGAAAAATAATACCTTTTACTTACCCTTATAGCATCTCCAAAAATGTCATTCTTCCTTATCATATTTTATCCTCTTATAATTTTATTTTACAAACGCTAATACTGACATAGAAAAAAGATAAACAATTTACTGTAGTCACATCCAATGTAAATGGCCAAAGTCAGATGTTCAGCACTCTTTCCTATACTACACTGTGCCACAAGGAAGCCTAAGGAGGTTCAAAGAGCATTCCCTGAAAGACACATGGTATAAAAAAAGCACAGAAGCTTTGACATCTGCTAAGAGCCCTCTCCTTTAGTGGTCTGATACCAAGACCACATTTCTGCATGTTCCCCTGGAGAGTACCCTCTGGAAGCTGAGGGACTCTGATTAGCAATCTGATCTGACCTAGCCCTAAGCATTAGGTTGGATTCAATATCTGGAAAGCAGTAGGGTGTTGTTTTTAATTTCCCTGAGACATTTCTCACTGGCCACCCAGGATCTAAGTATTGATCATCATGGTGTGGGTAAGAGGACGTTTTCCCTAAGTTTTAGCATTATATAGGACACTCACTTGGACCTGGTAAAGATAATACCTAAGTGTGGGAGTACACACACACACATGCACACACGCACACTGCTCTAATGATAAACTTACAAAGTAGATGTCTTTATTGACTGTTTTATTGATGATGAAACTGAAGGCCAGAAAGATTCAGTGAATTTCTTAGGGTCACACAGTGTATCAGTTAGCAAAGCAGAAACAAATGTACAGAGACCTAAACCTGAACTCATTCATTTCCCCTATGGAGTCTTCTCTTCCCCCTCCACTGTTCGTTTTGGTGGATGACCTGACTACCCCCTCAGGCGTCAGAATCGAAACCTAGGGATTAATAACCACAACTCCTCTTTCACTGATCCGATTGATCACCAAGTCCTGTGAATTCTTCCTCCTAAATGCTCTCCTCTTCATCCGTATTCAGTTTCTTCCTCTCTAGGCTTGATGATGGCAGCAGCCTCCTCCTTTGTTCTTCTTGCTTGCTATCTCTCCTTTGTCCCCTCAGACATAGTATCCCCAAGAGTCAGCTTTCCAAATATAGATAATAGGTAACCACATGTCCCAGCTTAAAACCTTCAGTGGCTCTCCCTTGCCTACACATTAAGTCCAGACGCCTTTCCATGGCCCTTACACAACCTCTCTTGTCCAGCCAGATGCCCCACTCCAGCTCCTATCCTTGTTCTAGGTCCACACCTTGCTCTTTCTTCCCTCCCTGCTTTTGTATGTGCTGCTCTCTCCACCTGGTATGTCCCTCCTTCCTGGGCCTAAAAAAACTCCTGTACTTCAGGGACCCAAATTCACCTCTTCTGAGAAGCCTTTTTTCACACGACGATACTGTTAGTGGAGCCTTTATTCCAGGAACATTTTGGCCACACCTATGTTATAGCATCTGTCACACTGTCTTAGGATTAATTCTTTTTCTCCCCCCAGTAGATCGAAGGGCGTACACATCAATTTTGTATCCCAGAGCCCAGCACAGTGCACATAGGAGCTGTTCAGTAGCTATTGGTGAAGGGAGAGAGGACTCTGAACCAAGGACAAGAGTATTTTAATTGTATTTTAATTGCTTGAGAAGTTCAGGACCCTGTGCAAGGCTTAATGCTTCAGTTTTTATCTTTCTGAGGAAAATGGCAGTAGACCATTCCTCCAGAGCAAGTTTTTTCCACCCAAGAGGACGGTGAGAGAGAAGAGGGCTGAGGGGAGGGAGAGAAATCTGGGACTTTCTATCCTTCAGGGGCTCTTTCCTATGGGCTGAGGCAAACACATTAACTTGAGAAACTTCTCATCTGTTGTCACTTAGAACAAAGGTTAAAGAGAGGGTAGCCCAGAACTCTCTTAGAACTTATTACGGAGAGGACAACAGGTACCGCTCAAGAGGGGGTACAAGGCCCGGGCTACCCGCTCATCCAGGCCTTCCTGCTGTGAACAGCTGTAAGACTTGAAGCCTGCCCCCGCCCCGCCCCCACCGCTTGTAGTCTCCTCCTTCACGGTGTTTCAAAAATGAACCCAAAAGAGCCAAAGCAGAAATACTGCAATCCTTCCCTCACACCATAAAAGAGAGAAAAGACATATCATTGTGGTTAGTGTTCTAAGTGTATTTTTATGGTTATTTTAAATGGCATTCAAGTTTAGTTCCAAGTTCAATAGGGGTCTCATCCTGCTTCCTCCCACACAAATAGTCCTGCAGGTGAATGAGAGAACGAAACTAGTTCAGCGTCTCCCCTAATTCTGATCCCTCGGGACATCGTGTATAAAACTCTTAAATAAAAGTGTATGCAAGAACCTTCCGACCCACTGAGATTTTTCTTGTCCTGCCCTCAGAGATGGATTTGTCCCTTTCTGGGGGGACAGCAGCGTTGAAGGGGGTCGGGGGGGGCGGCGGGAGGTGCGTGGGAGGCGGGGCTGGGAGGCGTTGGGGCCGGGCAGTTGGGGGGCCTGCGCGCCCTGCGTGCTCCGCAGGCTGGGCTGGCGGGCGGCTGCGCGGCCGCGGTGCCCTCGGGCCTCGCGCGGCAGAGCGCGTGGCGGCGGGTCGCGCCCTCAGCGCTCAGCCTGCGTGCCTGTGTCTCCTCCGCTTGCGGTTTCTGGTCGGATCCCAGCTGGCCCGGACTTGCTCCGAAGTAGGAGGGACCGCTGTCGAGCGAAAAGTGCACACCGGTGATTGATGAACTCTTAATAGGACTAACCTTTCCCGCCCCCACCCTAGACACACACGCAGAGCAGGCCTTCACCCCCGCCCCTCCCCCGGCCTCCCCGCGGGCCAGGGGGACGCGGTCGCCAGCCGGTTGGGTGATTAACTCACCGTTTGTCTCTCAGAAAGTGTTCCAGGTGGATCAGGAACACCCACCCGCCCGCCGCTCCGCGCCGCGCCGCCTCCGGGAGACGGGATCGAGCGTGCGTCACATGGCGCGGGCCGAGCCGGCCTTTGTGCAGCGCGACCGCCCCGCCGCCCCGGGAAGGCGGCGGCTATTGTTCCCCGCGGGGGTGGGAGGTGCTCGGACTCGGGGTCCACGCCAGCCCCTCCCCAGTGTGTCCCCAGGTTCGAGGATGGGTGGGGGCCTCCTTTGTGTGTTTTCTGCCGGCGGCGGAGATGGCATCGTTGCTGCCCCAAGAGGTTAGGAGACGCGGGTGAGGGAGGTCAGTCGTGGCTCTGCCACTGCCTGGAGCTCAGCCCAAGCGACCCAGTTTCCCGCTCCCTTGGCCCTTGGGCCCTTGTGGAAGTTGGGAGGGATGTGGTATTTGTAAGGCAGCACTCTGAACAATAGAGCCATCAGAAGACCTTCTCCCTGTCTCCTCATAAGTCAGGGACACTCTTTTCCGATCCTTCAAAAAGGCCCTGGTCCAACAGGTCCTCTTGGCCCGGTTTTAGCCCCACTTCCCCAGCAAAAACACTGCATTTGTATCGGGGTTCTCCATGCATCCTCATTTAAATTAAGATCTCCTCCTTGGGCTCTTACTAATGTTAAAATCCTATTCGAATGGTTTTCCAGTTATTATTCTTCCATAACAATGATCCAGACTAGATATAGGAACCAGTCAAGATATTTTGCCACAAGACCTGGGACAAGAAGACTTCCGTCATATCTCCCATCATGCTGATCTCCTGGGGACCCTTCGCCTGCTTCTGCTACTGCAAATGACTGGACATGCATTTATTTACCTTGGTTCTTCCTGCATGTGTGGAAACCTTTTGTTCACTGTGCTTCAGGCTGAACCGGGCCTGAAAGTGGGTCTTTGAATTGTCTTTGTACTTTCCTAACTTGCCAAGGTGAGTATGAGACCTGAGCGAAGTGTTTAGGCATGGGCTTTGGGCCAGGTATAAAAATCCATTGGGAACCAACTTGGAGCCCCCAAAATAAGGGCATTTGTAGCTGGAGTAGAATACAAGGGAGCAATGATAACTAAGATTTCATCCTCTGTGATGATCCTCTCCACTACCAGTATCACCAGTGTAGTAAGTACAGAGGATTCATCTACCCTATCTTTTTTCTCTCCATCCCAGCCTTCTGCAAGAGAGGTCTAAGTGAGCCAGTAGTCAGAGGTGATGAGGGTGTGGCTGGCAACTCAGCCTCAGCTCCCTGTGCCCAAAGTGTCTAGGGATGGGTCTGCTCACCCAGGCCCCTCTAAGGGAAGTTGCAGTGCCCTGAAGTAATCAGGCTGTAGGCCTGTGGGGACTGGAGACTTCTGTCTCTCTTTTTATTTTTATTTAATATAAACTTCTGTTCACCCTATTCTTTTCTTACAGTTTCTGAAAGAAGGAGCAGAGTAAGGCCAAGAGTTGCCAGATGAAGAGGACCTTCCTGCATCTAACTGGGATTAACCCATTCTTGTCTATAGGAGGAAGTTTCAACTAATTCTCAGGATAAAGTCAAAACAGGCCTGTGACTGTTCCTTGAATATTCATGGTGTAAACAAGCTTCTGGCTCCCCCAGGTCAAGCAGAGAAACACTTTTTATTAGAATGTTGGGTTTCTTCTTTGTTATTCAAACATACACCCACACACATATCCTCTTCACCCTCCCTAATGAAAAACCTCAACAGATGGGGAGCCTAGGCTCCCAAGCCTGCTGGCTGAGAAGATCACTTCACTCAAGGGTCAGTTGGCTGGTACAGAATGGGGGAGGGAGAAGGGACGAGTAGCTAGTATAGTTAATCACTATTTTTTAATACTCCTTACAGATAGAAATTCAAAAACTCCTTTTCAGCAAGGTTAGCAGCCTCCCTCCGGGGCCTGGGAAACTAATTTGGCTGATGTGTCTCTGATAGAGACTAGGCTTGGGTTGCTCCAAGGGGAAAGCACTTGCTCTGTATTCTCTCCCTCTCTCATCTGAACGCCTGTACAAAGAAATGGTACAAATGGAGGGTTAACTTAATGATTCCATCAGAGGCGGATTCTTCTCTGTCAGGTCGCTGGATAAGGCTGAGGTCTGAAAGCCAGGAGGTAGAATGTGTAGTCGCCCTTTCTTGCCACCTTTCCAGGGGCCAGGACTACTCTTCAGGCCTTTCCTCGGCAACTTCCCCACCCCCCTGGCTAGCTCAGTTGGGTCTTCTGACTCCACTCAGGCTGGGTCCTGAGTTTCTCCTCGTAGCTAGGGCAGGCTCTCCCTCGGCCGAAATCTTTTCCCACCCCACCTCCCATTTTGCAGCTGGCCATTCCAGCTACCTCACCTCAACGCTGCTTTAATTCACGTTTGACTGCCTCGACGGAGCAACCAGGGGCTCCCGAATGACCGCCACCCCCCATACGTGGGCCTGGGCTTGAGGCCCCGAGCCCTTTCTTCAGGTCCCAGGAGACTCCCCCACAAACTCCCTGATCCCACCTCCCTCAAAGCGTTCTCTGTAGGACAAAGGCAGAGCTGGCCACGGCCACAGCCAGACAGCCATTTCCTCCCCTTGCGCAGACGAGGTAAAAGCCTCCTGGAGCCCAAGGCCCGGAGAGAGGCGGGCCCCTCACCACCTGCCGGTGTCGGCCCCCGCGCCGCCTTTGTGCGGCCTCCCCGCCGCGGGGCCCGTGGGAAGCCGCGCGCACAATGGCGCCGCCGCTCCCGGAAGACCCGCTGCTCCAGGCGCCCTGGACCCAGCGCCCGGTAGCGAGAGGCCAGCAGCCTCGAGGCCGTGGTGAGCGCCCCACGGCCCCCCGCGCGCCGCTCCCGGGAAGAAGCCTCGGTCTGGGATGGCGGTTTCCTTCCGCTGCAAACTTGCCCCTTCCCGCTGCAGTCCGCTCCGGGAGAAGGAGAGGCCTGGACCCGGAGCGCCAGGCCGGGCCCAGGGCTCCCCTCCCCCACTCTTCTTTCTCTGCTTTTCCGAGACCCGGGAGGGAGGAGGCGGGCGCCTTCGCCGATAGAGCAGCTATTGTGACCTTCCCTCGCAGAGCGGGAAGCCAGCCGGGTGTACACCGCCGGTGGTGGCGGGGGAGGAGGCGACTGTGTGCAAACTTCGGGGTGCGGAGGGGGTGGCACTGGGAAATAAAGGTTTGCAACCTCGGGCATTGGAGCCCTTCAGAGGGCGTTTGGTTGTGTTTAGACTCCGGTGCTTCCTAACACTAATTGCAGGCTCAAAAGCAGCAGAATTTATGGCGAAGGCCAAGGCGGCTTGTTTATAATTTATGAAGTTTTAAATGGCCGTGCGCGGGCCCCCGCTCTCGCCCTGGTCGGCGGCCGCGCAGGAAGCGCCCTCCCCAGATTCGCCGCCGCCCGCACTCGAGCCGGGAGCCACCGAGTGTGGCTATCGTATGACGCTCACGCCAGTGGCAGGAACGGATCCATCCGAGCGGCTCTCAGAAGCTTCAGGGAACCTTTCTCCAGAGGTGAGAGAGGACCGCAGGTTTGTCCCAAGAAAACTCCCACCCCACTAGCGAGGGGCGGCTGCGGCTGCCTGAAGAGGGAGCCCCCAACCCCGCGCTTCTTTCAGCCCGAGTGTGAGAGGAGGCTATGTCAGCCGGGCTAGACACCGTTTAAAATCTAATCCATGAAACGCTAAGCCGCAGATGACACTTGGGGCCTTGCAGACACCCGCAGACTCAGCAGATACTCCTGCGGTAACACACCGCGCTGGAAAACGCCTGGAGCCATGATGCATTATGTATTTTTATTATTTATGGTGGGAAGAGGAGATGAGGGAAAACCGGGCGGAATCTAAACAGCCTGACAATTCATCTGTTTAATATTTAGCCAGTTAAGAAGGGTTGTTGTAATCCCTGCAAGGCAGCAAGCTCTTCTTTGATTTCCCTAATAGCTTTAAAAAATAATTTCTTACAAGACAATTAGAAATTCTGCCTATGGATGCAAATTTCACAGAAAAACAATTTTAAGCCTTGAAAGTGGGTAAAATATCCCTTCGGTTGAAGTCATTTATTCTGTTGATACACTTCTACAACATGTATACTTTAAACCTGCTCGGATGAAGTGAAATTTAGCAAAAAGGATAATCCCCTCCCACCCCCCAATCTAACATGCCATTTTAAAAACAGCACAGAGGAACAAGAAAACTAAATATTATTTTCAGCCATCACTATTTAGCGAAACACAAACATCCAAATAGAAACGATTGTTGTTCCACCAGAAGATCAGAAGTTAAATTATTTCCACACAATAGGAATGTCACCTCGTGTCACCGGGGATGTAGTAGGAGTTGCATTATTTGTCAAACCAAATAGAGATGCGTGGGCCCACTTTGCTGAAATACAAAAGAATTGAACCTTATCTGAAGGCGTTCTCCGAGTGCCTCCTTCTAGAGAAGCGGGGTAAGTAGTGCGCCCCAGCTAAAACCACACTAATATTTACAAAATGGTTATAAATCCTCGAAGACATTTTGCCCATTTTGTCCAAAAAGCAGGAGTGAACAAAGTGTTTATACTTGTTATGTTCCATTAATGAAACTTTTATTACTTTACATCACGGGGAACGTTTGTCTTCTTGAGAAATGAACTACTGACTTCTATAAGGAAAAAATCGTGACAGAATTTCCTAGAGAAAAAGCTTAGGTGCATGGCTTCAAATGATTATTTCTTTTTCTGCATCTTAGCTTTTTCATAGCTCAGTTCTTCTTATGACTTCTCTTGTGTCTTTGATTGTCAGTTTTCTTTCAAAGTTTATTTTTTACTACTTAGCGCAGAAAAGTGAGCTCTGGCCTCCCCAATGTAAGTGCAATCTAAAAAAGTGGATTTGTGTCTAGAAAGAGGGCAATAGAAAGAGCAAAACAGGCAGCAGTGAAACACCCTACCCAGGTCATCCCACACACAACATTTCTAGGTTTGCATCCTCAAATATTCCCCCCCCACACACACACAACCTAAAGTCAATAGTTGGAAGGTAATCAAGTATCCCCAGAACCAGTTTGTGTACTGGATTCCAAATAAGTGGAAAAAATATTTCAAAGTGTCAGCCTACTGGGGGGCCTTCCACCGGGATTGTGCGCAAGATAAAGGTAGAGTGATCTACTTGCAAGTGTGCGTGATTAACACAGATACACTTAAGACTGAGAAAATTTTTTATTTTAAATATTTGTTCAAATAGTACCAGACAATTTGAAATCAATAAACTGTGTCGAGTGGCGAGGGCTGTGGCTATTGGGAAGAGAATAACGGGTGTCATGCCACGCCATGGGGCCGCCTGACTCTACCCGTGAAGGACAATTTGCGGTCTTAATCCTTTACATCAACTACACACACCAGCCACGGTTACAACTGTTCAAAACTACTCTCTCAACTAGTTCAGACCAAGGGGACTAAAGAGGTGAAATGTGGCCCCCGCGGCCTGGGAGCGCGTTCCTAAGCTCGGCTGGAGAATTCTACAGATATACACATAAATACATTAAGACGAGGATAAATAATCAGGAAAACGAAATGACTCGCTTCAAATAATAAATACAGATCGTTGAGCCCGATGCAATCCTTACGGGACAGGAAGAAGCATATAAATTAAGGTCTCCGCAACTAAACTAGACGCGGGCCATGCCCGGACTCGCCGGGTTCTGGACCCTCTGCAGGGCGCGTCGCCGACGGATCTCAGACTTACCTTCGGGACACCATTACCAGATTAGAGTCCCTCGGTCCGCAGTTATGTGGCACTGTCAGGCTTACAGAGGAGAATCCTTGCGGCTGATTTATGGCGAGTCACCCAAAGCAGGGCGAGCCTGGAGAGGAGGCCCAGACGCCTGCGCCTCGGCCGCTGTTGGCCCGAGACCGGAAGACAGCGACCGGGCCAGAGCGAGGGCGGGGGTCACCGAGCTGCCCCGCGGGCCCCGCCCGCCACCCCCGCCACCCAAGCAAAAGAGGTAATCGCGCCGCGAGTTCGGGCCGGTGGCCGCCGCTACAGATGCGTCAGTTTGGGGGCCTCAGGCAGGCGTCCCTGAGACGAGTGGTGGGCCGAGAGATCTGTGTAGGTGGGATGAGGGTCACACGGTCCGTGGTGGTGATTGCCGGGAATCTGCGCGGCGCAACTGTAGTCCACGCTGGCTGAAGATGGGTGCGAGAGGTGGCCCAGGTTGAAGACGGGCCCGGATGCGGGCGCCATGGAGTCGACGAAGTTGCCGCCCACGTACACCGGGCTGCCCTGCAGGTTGGCGCTGGCGAAGCCGCCGCCGTTGCTCGCCATGGGGTGGGGCTCGAATTCGGGCGCCGCGTAGCGCTTCTGCTGCGGCAGGCAGCTGCTGAGCGGCGCCGTGTAGGCAGCCAGGCCGTACATGTTGGGCTGAGATTTGGCGAAGGCGGGCGGCGAAGGCGCGTCGTAGGCCAAGCCGGGCACGGGTGGCAGCTGGCCCGAGTAGGCCACGTGGCCCGCGGCGCCGCCGAGCGGCGGGCTGCGCTCCGGGGACTGACCGGCCGGCGAGTGCAGGATACCCTTGGCCTTCTGGTCCTTCTTGTACTTCATGCGCCGGTTCTGGAACCAGATCTTGATCTGCCGCTCGGTGAGGTTCAGCAGGTTGGCCATCTCCACGCGGCGTGGCCGGCACAAGTAGCGGTTGAAGTGGAATTCCTTCTCCAGCTCCACCAGCTGTGCACTTGTGTACGCCGTGCGCACCCGCTTGGACGCTGGGCCCGGTGGGCTCTTGTCCTCGCAGCTCTCTCCTGGGCAAGGAGGGAGAGAGAGGGGACGCTGAGCGGGAGAGGTGGGGACACCCTGGGCCAGAGAGAGGTGCTTCCCAGGCTCCTGCCTCTTCCTCCCTCCCTCCCACCACCTTAATCACGGATGGAGTGGGGGAGGGGCGTTTGAGAGGTGAGATTCCAAGAGATTCCAAGAACTCAAAGGCCCCAGGCCTACCTATCAGTGGCACCTGAAACTCCCATCTGCCTTCTGAAGTCCAACTCATTCTGCCCACCCCCTCCCCTTCAGCCTAGCCCATCATCTCGTCCCAAAGGCTGAGGAGGAGTTTAATGAGAGACTAGTAGCAGCTGGTAAGGCCTTCCCCCCTGTCAAAGCAGGGCCAGACTTTTTTTGAACAGTCCTTCCAGCCTCTACAGCTGGGAAGGGGGTTGGGGGGGTGCGGTTGGAGGCAGCCCCAAACTGCCTTGCTCAGAGTCTGGCTCCTGGGCAAAGCACCCCAAGCACCGAATGAGGGTGGAGATCCTGGCACCTCACTCCAGCTCAGCTGTACCCATGAGCTCAGTACCCAAATGCAGGGAGGTGACAAACCATAAAATTACAGCCCCAGAGTTTTAGAGGATCCAAGACCAGGCTGGGCGTATTTTGAATACTGCAATGCTAGGAGCAGCAGCCTCAGCCCTGGTTTCCACCACCCCTGCCACCTCTCAGCAGCTTGTCCACTCCCTCCCTGGGAAGACAAATGGATTTCTCCTGGGAGGGAGGGCCTGGGTGTGCAGCTGAGAAGGAGGGGCAGAAGGAGAAGGAACTTAAAGACTTGAAGACACGTCCCCCTACGAGCAGCAGCCCCACAGAGCAGCAGGCAAACCAGAGAGCTGACAACAAGCTAACTACATCCCAGGCCTCAAGCTAGCCCTGAGTCTGGGAGCAAGTTCATCTACCTGAAGATAAAGTACATCAGAGAGCACAAGGCCAGAAAAGTTCAGGAACCAAACAGGCTGAGCACAGAGAGGCAGAAGGCCTCAGAGCTCCCGGCCCTACCTGTCTTCTTCCACACCCCCTAAATGGACCTACGGGAAATATTCTCAACTCCAGGGTCTCCTTTTCCAGGGAGAAAAACCCAAGGCTGCTCCTGTTTCAGAGTACATCCTCTTCCCTTAGGATCTGTGCTTCCACATTAGGGATTTAATGGGATGGGGAGAACTGAGCTGGGGTGGGCTAAGTAGAGTCCCATGGTTATTCTTTGCAGACCCTGGTTGGATTCCGGTGTGTAATTTGGGGTTTTTTTGGTTTTGTTTTTTGTTGTTCTTGTTTTTATTGTTTGGGCGGGGGTGGGGGTGGGGGTCGCCAGGCCTCACAGCTTGCGGGATCTTAGTTCCCCAACCAGGGATTGAACCTGTGCCCTCGGCAGTGAAAGTGAGGAGTCCTAACCACTGAACCGCCAGAGAATTCCCCAGGTGTGCCATTTTGTAGTTTTGTTATCTTGGGCAAGTGACTTATCTCTAACAGTTTCCTGATGGGTGTTTTGTCATATACCTACCTCAAAGCGTTCTTTGGAAGATGAAATTAGACAACGTTTGTAAAGCGCTTAACATGGTTCTTAACATAGCATTCCATAGACTTTAGTTCTTATTAATTTAAGCGAGTGGGAATCATGTGATATGAGCTACATAACCACCTGGATTTGGGGATCATAGTATCTGTCTTCAAGTTTTGAAGAGCTGTTGGTGGAAGAAGGAGTTGAGTTATGACCAGCAGCCCAGGAGAGCAGGTATTAGGGCAGTATAAGGAAGAGCTGTCTATGAGTAACTCTGAGACATGTCCAGCAATGATGCCAGCAGCCTGGAATGGACATGAGCACCCTGTCACTGTAAGGATATGACCACAATCAGAGACACTAAAAAGAAAGAACAGGGAGTTCCCTGGTGGTCTAGTGGTTAGGATTCGGCACTTTCACTGCCGTGGCCCGGGTTCAATCTCTGCAATCCCTGGTCAGGAAACTGAGATCCCTCAAACTGCGCAGCACAGCCAAAAAAAAACCTTTTTTTCTGCATGAGGAGTTTACACATATGGCCTCCAAAGTTGCCCTTCCAGCCCTGAGCCTCTTAATTCCTGGGCGAGCTAGTCTCTTGGGGTCAGTCTGGGGGACTTAGCCCAGGCATGAGCCCCCTCAGAGAGCTACCTGCAGTGGCACAGCTGTTCTTCTGCTTGGAGTTCTGTCGGGACTCTTTCATCCAGGGAAAGATCTGCTTGCTGATGGTGGCTGAGGAGCCAGAAGCAGTGGGCCCACCCTTGGCCTTCTTGGCAGGTACTCCACCTCCAGGGTTGGTGGGCGAGGATGGGGGCAGGGCTGGTGGGGGAGGAGGGGGTGGTGGTGGCTGCTGCTCTGAGTTCAGACCAGGAGGCTGGCTGCCACCCCCACCTCCCTGACTGTTCCCAGTGCCAGGCCTCATGCAGCTTCCATTGAGTTCAGCCCCCTTGTGGGCTGGGGCTGGCAGAGGTGCAGAGCTCTGGATGGAGCAGGCAGAGCCCGGGTAATCAGTGTCCAGGGAGTTGGCAGCAGCAGGGGGTGGATAAGGCTGATGGGGGGCACTATAGCCATAAGTGTCAGCAGCTTTGCTGTAGCCATAGCCTCCGAAGAGTCCTGGGCTTTCATAGTAAGCAGCCTTCTGCATCGTGTACTCAGGAAGCTCCGGGGCCTGCTGACCCTGCTCAAATAACATTGACCACCACTGTCTCCTTCACCACCACCTCCAATGTCTGCCAAATCCTGAGAGAGCTGGGGCAGCTCCAGGCTCCAGACAACCTGCAAAGAAGAAAAATGAGAGGCCCCAGAGGGACTGTCATTGGCAAGACCAGTCAGTATAGAAGGACTAGCCCAGGCTCTCTGCTTCCCACCAACTTAATAGTAGGAGGATCTGAGATTTTATAAAGTTCAACTTATTTGAACCCTTGGAAAAGTCAGAAGGAATTTCTCATAAACACAAAAAAAGAGTTTCCTTTATCCAAGGGAAGGGGCTTTTTTTTTTTTCCAGATACAATTTTCTTTCTCCAAGATTGTCAATTTAGCCTTTGAAACTACATAGAAGAGCATTTATGGCCTGATGCATTTTAATGACTGATTCTCCCACTAGACTCTGAGCTTTTTGCAGGAAGGGACTGTGTCTTATTCACCTGCGTATTCCTAACATCCAGCCCAGCGCACCACATGTAGTAAGTGCAGTAAATGCTTGTTGAATGAGTGAATGAGTGAATGGATCAGTCAGTCATTAGGTCATCCCAGGGTTTTGATGGGCAAAAGAAAGTCCTATAACACTCAGAAAAGCCAGAGCTCTCAAAAAAAGTATCTCCCCCACCTGGTTTCAAAATCACAGCATCTTTCACGGAGATGCAGATAGTCCACTCTCCGGTGACTGGGTGAGAATTGGCCGGTTAGCTCATGGGTCAGCACTGTGAAATCTACTAGGAGATAAAAGCCAAGAAGAGGACTTAAAGACTCCCAGACTTATTTTGAGGCTAGAAAAGTTTCTTCTCTTTGGTCTACATTTTTCTAGATGCTTAACTTTTTCCTCCACTACTTTTAAATGGATACCACTGGAAATGAGTGAAGAGATTTAGAATTTGAAATGCATGGAGCATGGGCGAATGAAAAATGCTTTATGTTATAACTCTATCATTTTAATCCTGCATCCAGTGTATAAATAGATACTACTATTGACCTCTGCTCTGGATCATCCATTCCACCCCACCTCCCACCCAATCTACAACCAATGAGAGAACCTCTCTTGGCATGATGAATGAACCCAGAATTAGAAGAAGAAAAAAAAAAAACTAAGAAAAATTCTACCGCTTTTGTGTCCTCTGACTCTTGATGGGGGGCTTACCTTCTCACCCACCCCCCTCTTCTCCTGAAAGCCCCTAATGAGTTAAAGTATAACTAATACCATTCAACCACTTTCATCTGCTTGATAAAGAAAACTCATAGGTCAGCTCCCAGGTCTGAATTCTTGATCTCATCTTTCAGGCAGCTTTCCTTCCCCCAAACTCCCTGGTTTCCATCAGGGACATCATGATGGACCACATTATCTAGACAACTTATGTAGCCTAATGGATTTGACCACTAGTACTAAAACCACTCCTCCGTTTACTCATTTCCCCTACACTTTCACCAAACAGCCTAACTCAATTTTTTAAATTCTTCATATTAGCCTTTATTTGGTAGTAGAGTTGCCCATTTTGTTTTCAAATAAAAGCGAATATGCCATTAATCTTGATAAGAGAAAGACCCTTCTCAATGGAATAACAGAATACTAGGATGTAATGTTTTAGGAATAGTTTCTATTGTTGTTCTTAAACTTATGTAATTAGGATATCTACCAAACAAAGCTGGTCTTAATCTTTCATTCATTTTCTGTATCATGCTCTGACTATTAAAGTTACTGCATATTAAATGGACAGCTACATCCTCATCCTGTGACTAATATTTGTATGTATTTGCCCACAGGCCAAAGGACTACATGTACTCCGAGTTTGGTTAAATCTCTGGACTTTTCTGGGATCCTGCTTCCAGTCTTTAACCTTGGTCCCTCTGGATGTCAAAATGGTCACATTTGACATTCAGACCACCAGAACTCGCTGCTGTTTCTGTCACTCCATTTACAGCAGTGCAAGCAAAACATCCCCCCTCTTGCCTCCCAGGATGACCAAGTTTATCTTGATAGGTAGACCAGTCACATTAAAATAGCTTCTTTAGGAACTGACCAAGTCTTTGAAACAGATAGCTTTACATATATAGTTGTTCCCATGGCATATTCCTAGACAAACCTCTGTGCATGTACCTCAAAAGTGCAACTACTGGGCAGCTCCATGAATAAGCAGAGTCTGTTCTCCCACTTCTGTTTTCATTGTCTTAAGGAATTTCAAGGGTCACTCAGTGATGATCCACCACCCAAATGTCCATCTTCCCAGAGGCGAGGGCAGTAGCTCTCTCCTCACTGAAAAGGGCTTTGCAGCCTCTCCCCCACCCCAAAATGTAGAGCCCCAAAGAAGTCACCTTTCCTAAAACAGAACCTGAGGATATTGTTACAAAACTGGTTTTTTTTTAAAAAAAGCTTATTTCTTTCCAGAAATCGCTACTCCTTGTGAACTCTGCTTGAACCTAAGAAGCAGGAACGGGTCATAAATCACTTGGACAATGGTCAACTGTTCAGTGGCTCATCTTTTCGATCCCCCCCCCCTTTTAAGGCTTTCTTTTCTCGCCCTTTGGTACCTCTGCTCATTTGGGCCCCCGACCCAAATGCCTTGGGGTGAAGACTAACTCGCGTAGGGGGAGGGGCGGTTTTCGAAGTCCTCAGCTGCCCTTTCCTCTCCTCCTGCCCTCTACCTCCCAATCCTGCTCCCACCCTACAACCAGCCCCCCCCGGCGCCCCCCCCCGCCCGGAACACCGGTCGAGGCAGCCTCCCCAGAACCCCGCCGGCGCCATCCCCGGCTCCTCCTGGGGAAGGGGCACCAAACGGGGTTTGGCTGGTTCTTTCTCGTGGTCCCGGGAAGTTGCCCAGCTCAGCTCCGAGGCCCAACCGCAGGCCGGGAATGCAAGGCCAAACGGTTCCCAGCCGGAAGGAAGGCGGCCTCGGAGCGACCACCGCCCGTTCCCCGGGCCGTGGTGGCCCGCCGCACCCGCCGCGCCTCCGAATCAGCCGAACCCTGATGCTTGCTCACTGACTGCACTTAATTCTGCCCGGGATCAATACCTAAATATGATACCGAATAAATAAAAGGCGCTCACAGCGGCCGGGGGACGGAGTTATTAAGCAGCTGGAGCTCTCACGGTGCATATCAATGCACCTGTCATTGTGGTTTGTAGCAAAATTTATGACTGCGAGCACGGCTGCAGTAAACGCTTCAGTAAGGAATGAAAAGAAAAACACTTCCCAAGGCCTGGCACTTTTCAGAAGTGGAAAACAGGCTCCGCGTAGGAGGAAGCGCAGCAAAAGAATTCCCTGCTCCGCACTTTTCCCGGCCCCGCGCCCCGCGAGCCGGGGGATTATATAAAGTGGCCGGTACCGGCCTCTCGGAGCAGCTCTGCTCGGCGGCCGGACGCGGGACGGGACGTGCGTAGCCTGGCCGGGGGCCGAAGACCTGCCGCCCTCCGCGGTCTCGGGAGGCCGGGAGGCTCGCCGGACACGCGGAGGCCGGCCCCGCGCTGTTCGCCCGCCGCCCGCGGTGGCGGCGGAAAGGCCGAGGGGACTGGGGAGAGAGACGGCTGCAGTCGCTGGGCTGTGACTAGCGCCGCGATCGTCGTAAATCCCGGACGGGTAGAGTTAGACCGTGCGCCTTGAAAGAGAAGGGGGAGGCGTTGGAGTAACGGTTGCTTCTGTTCCTCTCAATTTTTCCTAAGGTTCGAGCTGGCCTCGGTTCCTCTCTCTGTTTTGCCTAAATCAGGGCCTTGGAAACCCACAGATCTCTTTCTGGCGGACACCAATATTGCTGGGCATCCCCATTAATTCACTGGAACCCAGCAACGATTCTTCCCTCTCTGTGGGCTTTACTACCTCGGGATTTCATTTCGAAACTACTCCTTTTCGGGTTTGCTCAGAACGGGATGTATTTACCGCAGAGCTGAGGTAGCTTTCTGCCCACATTCTCCCGATCTCTCAGCCAGAGCTCTTCTGCCCTATGGGAAGCCCTGGACGCGCCTTCTAAATCACTCTTATTTAGCCCAGATAACTTAATATGTAATACGCCCTGCATTTGAGGCACTGGGCTCACCCCATTAAAGCGCCATAAATTTGAAGGCCGATGATCGGTTATCATGTAACCGGCGGCAGTTCACACTGAGGTGATCCACTTCAAAGCCGCCCTTTGTTTTATGTCTTGATGTATGAATCCTGAGATGGCTACCTTGAGTTGCAGGACAAATGGAAATGTAGTGGAAATTATTTTTAAAAATCACACCACTCACCACAATGTATGTGTGTGTGTGAGAGAGAGATTGTTCGAATTTTGTTTCTAACTCTTTGAAGGCTCTTCGGGTTCCTTTTGATAGTCTATTCTGTTGAGGTGATCTGGAACAAAATGGAAAACTCTCAGTGGCAGCCAGTTCTTTCTTACAAACACATGCAGAGACTCATTACTCCCTTTAAGGGTGTCATAATCAATGTCACTATTTTACATGGTGTCCGCAGCCACTCCAGGCACCTTCTTACTGGCAGAAAGGAGACTCAGTTGGCTCCTGGGGAGCAGGTGGCTTTTAACACCAAAATCCTTGACTGGATGGGAGAAGGGGGAGGCAGGACAGTAGGGAAGGGCCAGAGCCTCCGCAGGGGGTGAGCCAAGTGGGTCAGAGGCACAGGGAAGCCATTTCCTCTCCTACTCCAAACGAGCCCTAAACGCCCCAGGTTCCCCAATCCCCCAGGCCAAGCCCACCCCTCTTAGGAGCTAAAGGGAGGGACTGTGCAGTACTGGGATGGGAGGGAAGCTATAGCACAGGGCACCAGAAAAGGAGGGTGGACATGTAGATGGGCCTGGGTGGGTCCTAGTCAAGGCTCCCGCAGGCAGCCACAGTGAAGAGGGAGCTGGGTGTTATTTCTTGGTTTGTACGTTATATCTCCGATGATTTCCCTCAGTTTATTTTATTCCAGTAGGTACCCACCACATTCCTGGCCTGGGCTGCCCACAACTGGGTCGAGTTTGGGCTGCAAACCGCCTAAGACGCAAACATCCCTTCCACCTCACCCCAAAACAGACCAAGCTGCCCACCACTGCCTGCGCTCAGTGGGTGCCCGCCCCGGTCAGGTGAAAGGAGAGACGCAATCCCCCCTCTTGCATCTGCCCTGTGCCAATTAGTCGACTCAGTAGTTTGCAAACACCAAACTGCGCCCGGGAAAGCCCCACACAAAGCGTTCAGGGCCCTTCTAAAGACCAGAGCGCGCAGCCATAAGCCTTTGAAGTGACCTTTGGCTCAGGCGGCAATAACTCACCCCTTAATGAACACCCAACGGAAGCGCCTCGGAGAGATCCCGTACCGGTAGGGCTCCTAACATCGCGCCCGGGCTTCAGCTCCCCAGCCAGCCCCAGACCCAGGGGCCCCACTCCACCGAGCCGGCCCGGAGGGCTGCTCGGTGGAAGCACGATGCACCCATGCCCTCGGACCGGATCAGCAGGTCCCGAAGCCACTTTATATGATACATTCACGTGAGCGGACGTCAACTTTCGCCGCTTGGTTATTTATTTATTTGGGAAAAAAGAGTTCTTTAAAATTAGGAGCTTCCCCTCAGAAGAAGGGCTAAATTGGGAGGCCACCCGGTGCCGTGATTCCCCCGTGGCTGTAGCTAGATTTTTTTTTTCCCAGCCGCGGAGGAACAGGGTAAGTTTGCTCCCGGGGGGTTCTGGGGTGCTCGGTGCACTCTGGGCGCAGGAGGCTTGGGAAGGGGAAAGTAAAGAGGACCCCAAGGTGGCCAAAGTTGGGCTACCCAGAGCCCCCACCGTCTTCTCCCGCGCTCTTTCCCCAGCCCACCCAGCACCCAGCACCCAGCACGGTCCCAACCAGCTTCAGCCTTCTGCTTGCCCAGAATCGCAGGCTTTATCCGGCTGGCTCTGAGCCACCAGCCTCAAGTACCCTTTCCACAGCCAGGAACTGGGTGAGCAAACGGGAGGGAGAGCCGTCTGAGAGCTGTCAAGGAAGAGCTGGTTCCTAGCAGACCTGGCCCTAGACCCCATCCCCCACCAGGAAAAGTCTTTTGAATAGGGAGCCTTGGTGCAGATTATTGAAATTTTCGGGGAAGTTATAAGTGAGTGCTCCATGGGGCCAAATGAAATGCTGCTCGCAGTAATTGGATTCAGCTGACTAAGTTGGCAGGCGCGCAGCTCCAAGGCAGCGAGAGAAGAAAAATGTCCAGCGACTTTAAGTTCTGATGGAGCCAAGCGCTGGAGACTGACAAAACAACTTTACTGCTCTCCTTTGATGGCAACACCCCTGGAAGTCGGTCCCTCTCCGGCTGGGGCCCATCCCAACCTAGGCTAAGGGAGTGCGCCTTGCTTTCTGGGTCCCTTCCCCACAGAGGCCCAGTCTGGCCTTGCCCTGCGGCTCCCAGGAGCATGGAGACGCTCACTCCAACTCATGGAGCGGCTTTTTCAAGCTTTAGCCCCGGGGGAAAGACCCAGGATGACCTGTCCTGTCCTCCCACATCCAGGAGCCACAGGACACAATAAACAAAAGGATGTCTGGGATGCAGGAACCAAAATATGATTTAGTTTTCATTTGGGGTTCTTTGAGGCGAAGGACCCAGAAGCCCTAAACCTTTTCTCTGCCACTATCGCAGTCAAAAACCAGATTAGTGAGGGGGAGGAGCCTCCCAAACTCTTTTGGGTAGTTTGGGGGTTCTACTGAATTTGGGGGAGAAGATGGAATAGCACTTTAACCTCGCAAGAAAAAAATATTAAGCCAACAGCAAGAGATAAAGGCATACGTATGTGGAGCTAACTCCCAGAACAATGCAGGGAGCTGGCTGGCCACAGAGTTTCTTTTAAATACGTATAAATCAACCTGCCTGCACCCAGCCAGGCGGCTCAAGACATGGAATTAATATGATGCTCCATCTTACTTTGGCAGTGACAGTGTAAAAAAAAGTTTCTTTTTATTCATTTCATTTTCAACCCGTTCTCATAACTGTACATTTACCCCCAAAATACCTCCTCCAGCCCCCACCCTCCTCACCGGCCCTCTCCTCAAACTGCCACCTCCCCCCACAATGCCACCGGCCACCCTCCCAGCCTGGCAAGGTAGTGTGTCCTTCTAACCTTTGGGTAGGCGGGAAGCATCTCCACAAAGCTCACCTCCTTACGATCAATCACCGTCCTGGATGTATATGTAGAAGTGTATTTAGGTCTACGAGTGCTGCCTCACCAATGGCAATCATCAAAATCACAGATTACACAAAATAAATCATATTTAGTATCCCACTCAGGGCAGCAAGTAGCCCCGTGCCCGAAGATTTCGTTTTGTCATGCAATTGCTTACCTGGATCCCAATTTATCATAAACCTGGTGTCCTCGGCCTCACAGTGGGAGCCAGTGGGGGGCAGAGCTAGCCTTCCCCCTTTGTCTGCAGACAACACTGTCCCAACCCTGGTCTTGCGCGCTCGAAGACTCGGCCATATACCCGAGCATACGGAATTCCCGGTAGAACGGAACCAGACTGAGGTTCAGCTACCAATAAACGCAGGAAGAACGAGTTCGTAGTCCCCGCGCCGGCTTTGCCTGCGCTGCACGACCGTCGGTCCACCCGCCCGCCTGTCCGCTCCCAGGCCCAGAGCGGCTGCCACCCGCGCCCCCACCCACTCCTGGGTTCCTGCCCAGCCCTCCCAGGCCCCCCAGAGCTCGGCGTTTGTTTTCCTTTCGGAATGTGGCCCTTTCTGGATTTGAAGAGAGCCCCGGAAACCCCCTCATAGTCGGCAAATACAGACGCTGCCTTCAAATGCGAGCATATTTGTTCACGTGACCCCGAGGGAAGATTGTACTGATTGAGGCTGAAACTTTCACGCCATCCAGCCCCGGAGCGCAGCCAGGCCTGGGGGCTGGGAGGAGGGGCAGGAGACGTGGGATCTCGCGGTCCCTTCCCTTGGGCAGACAAGGGTGGGTATGGGGCGGAAGGAAAGCCCCCATCCCGCGGCTCGGGAGTGACCTAGCTCCAGCCTGGCCGCCGGCAGTGGGATGCGAGCGCTGAGAGTCTCTTCCCCCACGACCTCTGACCCTGGCCCAGCCTTCCATCAGGCTGGTCCGGGGATCGGAAATTTTAGAGGCTGCCTCTCTTACGGGCGTCTCCGGAGGCAGCCGTGGAGTATCAAAGGCCCAGGGCTCGCCTAGCTCCCCGGCCGCGCCCGGTACTCCGCATCCTCAAGCACCCGGGCAAGGCGCAGCCTAGTCGGAAGCGCCGCTCTTCCCCTCCCCGGGGAGGCAATTACGTTGTGGCACAGCGCAGGCTCCGGCCCTAAGGTGAGAGGCTCCAGCTCACAGACCAGGCTGGTCACCCCGAGGAACACTTCTCTTCACCACCACCAGAGTTTGGGGCCTTGGCTCATTCCGCGGACGCGGCCGATGAGCCTACACTTCCAGAGCCAGAAAAGGCGCAGAAGCACGGGCCGAGACCCGGAGCGTTCTCCCCTCTCTGCGTCTGGCGAACTCCACCCAGGTCCTGCGCGGCCTGGAGCCGCCGAGGCGCGAAGTCGCTGTTTGCCGCGACCTGTGCGCCTCCAGATGCAGGCAGGGCCCACGGATCCCGCAGGCCCAGCAACCGCCAGGCCGCGGCTTCCCGCTTCCTGCGGCGCCTCCAAGAACGCGAGGGGGTCTGCGAATCAGTCCTGGCTGGGCTTATCTGGGAGAAGAGGGAGCTTCTATTTTAGAAATATTAAATCAGGATAGGTTTCCAGCACTCTCCGAGTGGTCGGGTGGAATTTACAGTAACAATTCTGCCTGCGGGAAGAAGAGTTAAAAGCTCCCGGCCAGGGCGAGCAGCCAGCCTCCAGCTCCCGGCTTGCGGTGAGCCCCACGGCACTACCCCAGCTCGGCCCGCACCCCGGAATCCCGCACCATCTGGGGGTGTCCATTCCATCCCCGAAGTCTCGCTTTCATAGCCAGCTCTGCTTCTTAGCGGCATCGGGCACGGAGCAGATGCCCTGTCGCCACTTGCAAGGTCTCGGACAGGCGAAGGCGAATGTGCCCGGCAGCCGCGGAAGAGCCAGGGAGAAGGGGGTAAGATCCTCCGCATTCCCACTCCAGAAGCACGGGCAAGTCCCGGAGAACAGGTCACAGGCTCGAGCCCCCAGACCTGTCAGCGAGCCCCTCCTTTGTTCACCCGGCCGGGCCTGGCTGGAGGCCCACTCGGGGCGCCTCTTGGAGTCAGACCGTGGGTGCCCCCAGTCCACCCTCACCCGGAGGACCCCGCCCCCTAGCCTCCCGCCAGGGGCCGAGCAGCCGGCCCGCAGTAAGTGTTAATCTCCAGCCAAAGAGGGGGGCTGCTTTGCGGGAATTTGTCTCCAGGAAAGGATCTGAGCCTTCTTCAATCGGAGCATATGTTCATAGAGCAATAAACCGGAAAGATTTACAGTCCTCGCCCGGCCCCCAACAGCCTCGCACCCTTTCAGGAATTACTTACGATGATTTATCACACCAACCCAGGCAATTGTCACACTGATAAAATAGCCCGGGCCGGTGCCCGCCAAGCCCGGGCCTTGGGAGGCTGTTGGCTGCCGGGCTGGCGGCGGGGCTGAGGAGGTTTTTTGTGGGTTCCTCTCTGGGCCTACCAGGGGATGTCGGGGTGGGTGGGTGGGGTTGGGGGGTGGGAGGGCAGCCAATTCTCATTGAGAAAAAAACGCAAGCAGCTCAGAGAAAGCGCCCAGAATCTGCGCCAGAGTCACTTGCAAAGCACATAAACATTTGTCATCTTTGAATAATTGAATTAATGTGTTTTTGTTTGAATGTATAATTCACAACGGAGGAAACTTTGTCTCTGTCCTGACGAGGAAATATACACACACCAAAAAAGAAATCAAAACACACACAATCCCAAAACCACCACCACACGCAGACAGCCCCCAGCTCGCCGATGTCATCCTCAAAGCCAACTAGAGGGAAGGAGGCAAAAAAAGAGAGGCCCTCCTCCCCGGCATCAGGGCCGGAGTGGCGAGCTGGAGGAGAATGCCCACTGCTGCCCCCAGCACAGATCTCCGGCAAGCTGGGGGTGGGGTAAGGGGGTGGGAGTGGAGTGGTCCGTGGGACCTCGCAGCTCCTTGGAGTGCACGAGAAAAAAGGCTGAAACTGGAGCCAGCGGGAGAGACAGCTCCTGCCTCTCACCCTAGCCTCTTCCCCCCCAACCCCGTTTCCCTTCCCCCGAGGCTTCTTCCCCTCACCCCAGGGTCTCCCATTCCTCGGGCGGCGGAGACTTCTCCCTGCCTTTATTTTAGATCTTCTCCCCAAATTAAAGATACAAAAATCGAGGGGAAGGGGGGCAAACTCCTTGCTGGGGTGACAGAAGCAGCAGAGCGTGGGTGCGTGGGTGGGTAGTGGGAGAAGCAACTCGGAAATCATTATCTGTTGGTTGAAACCTGCCTGGGGTAAAATTTCAACTCGATTTTATAGCCTTCCATTATGACGCAAAGAAAAATTTACGACCCTCGCTTGAAAAGAGGGCCGAGGCCTTTTCTCACCGGTTTAAGAATAGGCAGCAGATGCCGTGACAGCGACCATTGTTCCCGGTAGACACAGGCGACCGAGCAACCTCGGCCCGCGTGCGCCAGGCGCGTCCCCCAGCCGGGCGGGTTTTTACTACTCCTGTCGCCTCTGAGCAGCCCGCGCGCACCCTCGCCCCTCGCCCCCCGCACACCCTCACACACCCTCTCTCTCTCTCTCTCTTTCACACACACACACACACACACACACACACACTCGGCGGCTCTCAGTAATTTTTCATAAGTGCAAAGCTTTGCTGAACCAAAGGTCACCATCCAAGCCACTAACAACTTCTCGCCGGCGCACGGTTCCAAATCAGGAAGCAAAGGGAACTATTTGTCAGTGGCCTGACAGCTAAGTTCATTAAGGATTTAAATCAGAATAAATAAAAGTCGCGAAAATATTTACCTGCCGGCCGCGCTCCCGCGCCCGCCGCCTGGGGCCGAGGGTGGAGGGCTGGGGGCGCCGCACGGCCCCCCTCGGCGGGTGATATTCTTGGGATCCCTGCACTTTCCAAGTCGGAGAGAGCCCTTTGCGTGGCAGATTAATGACGACTCCGTGTTTCTTAAGGGACGTGCTGAATTAATTATTTCACCAATCACGTGGTCGGGACTTGTAGAAATCTATTCTTATCATCTTCCTCGCACTTTGAAAATTCTCCGGGTTATGAAAGGCCCTCCCCCGGCTGGCGGCGAGCCCCGGCCGCCCAGCCCGGCGCGGGGGGCAGGGAGGGCTCCCCAACATGGCGGGCGCGCGGGAAGCGCAGTCTGCCGAGGGTCCCGATTTACTGTACTGTACTCCGGCGGGCTCGGCTGTGCACTCGCTTCCTCCTCATCCCTGCCCGCGATTCAATACACACAACCGTACTGATGTATTGGTGGGCACAGGAGGAGCCATTAAGCAGAAGACGGGCAGAGAACAATCATAAAATGTGTCTGAATATTTAAACTTCTGTCTGCGCACTTATAAATACACATGTCCACGCGTCTGAGGCGAGCCCTTCCATATATTAAGGACACATGTCTGATTTTATGCATTCTGCTCATTTCCTGTCGCGAGTAAGGCCCCCTCCCATCTATTTTGGGACTCCTGTCTTGGCCCCCTCTTCAAGGCGAAGCCAAGACGAGAAAAGCCCTCGTGAAAAAAACAGCACACGCCACTTTTTATAGTGGGGAGTGTTTATTGTGGTCTGGAGGGCGGAGGGGGCACTCGGGGGAGGAGGGGCAGGTGCTGGAGGCCCCGGTGGGGCTGAACAGCACAGAAGAAGTAGAAGGAGCCCAAGATTGGAGGCCAGAGGGGTGAGATCCGAGCAGCCACCCGCCAGCCCCAGGTTGGCCCAGAACCCAGCACCAGACACGCCCTCAGAGTTGGGGGTCCAGGAGATCTCTCTCACCCACCATGTCACAAAGAGAGACCGAGGGGGCGTGGGGCTGATCCGGGCCATGCTGAGAGCCAAACTGGAGCCTCCTTTTAGCCCGGGAAGGTACTTATTTTCCTTTCAAAAAATAATGTCCACCCCGCTGCAGCCTGAATCCAGCCTTAGGCTTCCCAATTCTCACAACATATGATGGCCAAATTGGGAGTGTTAGGTATGGGGGAGGGAGAAAATGGTAGAACTGCTAAGCCTTACACAGTTTAACCTTCACACATCAGGCACATTACAGAAAATAATAAATTGTTTATATTGGATGTTAGCTTTTAGAAGACCTAATGAAGAATGCTTCTGTGGAGGCACCAAACAGGAGGGAGATTTCGCTACACCTTTTATTATTTCAAATATAGATCAATGAATTACATCAAAACTACAGGCAACAATTAGTATAAATAATACTTTAATCAGTGGCAGCAGAACATTGGTCAATTCCATTAAAAAAGCATCTTGTGTGAACAGACACCATGGGGCTGACTGACAATGTCATCGCCCAACAAAAGGCTGCAATGGACAAAGTGAGATGGGAGTCTGAGGAGCAATGTCCTCGCCAAACACTTCACTCCCCCCAGTCACGACCCCAACATACCATTGAAAAAACTCAAAACAAACACTTCTGGCTCATATTTGGGGGAACAAACTGGAAACAAATAAAAGCAAATGGGCACTGAGGCTTCCTACATCTAGGTTTCTCCAGAGTACGTTCCCAGATGGAAACTCATTTCCTTCCCTGCCCTAGGTGACTGGGGGGCCCTGCTTCTTCCCTGCCCCACTCCTGTGGGCCCAAATGGACGCTGGGGTCCGATTGGGACCTCAGGGTTGAGGGCCGCCCTCTGGGCCATCCAGGCTCCATTAACATTTCAAAAGACAATCCCTAGAAGAGGAGAAGGAGAAGTGAGACTTATAAACAAACAAGTTGTTTCTCTGATTAAGTTACTTTCCAAAGTAGTGGGGCTATTTTTAAGAAGGACCTTGGGTTTTCTTCATCAAAACATGCCTCTTGGCTTTCCTCTGGGGCAGGGGTGAAGGCAGTTAAGTAGTTTGGCATTTGGTCTGAAGCTGGAGTGAGTAACCTGAACTTCTGGGAAGGGGGAAATCTATATAATAATCTTTGCAATACATATGTAGTTGGATGTTGTGAAAATATATACTACCCCCTCCCAAGGAGAAGGTTCAATGTATTCACAGACTCGGGTTTTAGGAAAGAATCTGAGCAACTTTCCAACTTGCCTAAGGATAGCGGCCCTTTTCAAATCCTACATCCAAAGACTGCTCTCCATGTTCGAGGGGGAAAAAAAGAAGAGAAGGGTAGTTAGAGTCCAAAAGGTTAAGGGTTTAGAGGTCAGTCCTCCTGGCTGAAATACAGCTAATCGAATAGAAAATTTGTCCTCTGGATGAACCTGATTCTGTAATTTAGCCGAACTTCAGTAAAATACCTTTTCAGCTTCTCAACGTGAGGGCATCAGAAAAAAGACGTCTTGACTATGTATGAACTCTGTGCTTTTTGTCATAGAAACAATGATGCGAATAATGCAGGAATATCCATCTTTAATATCCCGACGTGGCGATATTCAAGTATTGCCATGTGCAAGTCTGAGAGCCAGGCTCACCCCAAGGAGGAACAAAGAGCTGTCCCTAGGGTCTAATACAAAAGAGCAAGGCTTGGAAGACACTTTAGAGAAGTGGAATTTCAGCCTAGGGACTCCAGTGAATACCTGCCCTCAGCTCTCAGGAGACACAGAACCAAAGAACATGCCTGTAGAGAAAGTCTTTTTCCCCCTACACTTAAATATATTTTAAAAATTACCTCTGAAATCTTCTAAAGTGTTCTCAAGCACTGAAAAAATAGCCCCAATTCTGAATCTCCTTTTCAAGCTCACCCCCTCTCCCTCCCCACTTTTGTGACTTTTCGGTAGCTACAACCAGGGGTTTCTTTTTGGAGCCCGAGGCTTTGCGGTTTAAATTTCTGAAGCCTTGTTTCATTTGAGTCTATGAACTCTGGCCATTACCTTTGACTCTTTCCCTTATCCTTAAGGGTCAACATTTTAGAAAAGTGAGCTTTGAACCCTTCCCAGGCAAGGCATAAGAAAAATGACTAAAGAACATCTCTCCTGTTGTTTGAGAGCGATTGTTTTTAAACCACTATTCTCAAGGCAAGGGAGAGGAGAGGGCCTGAAAACTTTTATACTTTCACAAATTCTGCTAATTAATGGGTTGAGGAAAACTTCCTTAGATTTGTTTTTTAAAAAATTAAAACTTAGGGAAAAAACCCTAAGACCAACTTTTGTGGACTTCTAGATTCAATTAGTTTTTCTTTCATTTTTTACAGCAAGACTTCCTCACCTTCCCACTTTCTCCCCAATGCACATTCCCTCTTTCATATAGTCAGGCCATACACCAATGCTTATAAAATACTGCTACATGGGGTATTTGGGGACATTTGGAATCCAGTTGGAACAGAAAATTCAGTCATTATCTAATGACCCAGAACACAGAGGTTTTGTTTTCTTTCCCCAGAAGGAAAATGTTGGACCATTTGTTTCTTTCTTTTTTCCCTTTCCTTTAATCACCCAGAACTGGTTGTAAGCACAGTGCTGAGAAAAGCACATGTGGAAATATATTTTCAGGAACTCAACTTTGAGTGGATCCTTTGCTTCCCTCTAGAAGGGTTAAGGGCCCCCTACACACATTTCCGGGGAGTGGGGAGGGGGTGGAGTTCAAAATGCCGGTTACAGCCAGAAGTCAGTCCACGCATCTCTTGATTCTGCTCCCTGAAACCCAGCCCCTTTCACCATGGTAAGTTTTTTGGCAATAAGATGTCAGTTATTTCTGCACCCCAATTCCCCAACAAATAAATACTTAAGCAAATATAATCTAAACATACAACAACCCGTTTGCACTTCCTTCTTAGACTCATTTCTTTGGGCATGGGGCCACTGGGAGCAAAACAAATTTTTTTTTCACACTGGAAATTATACAGACAACCCAGAAAGTTCAGAAATCCTGGCCCAGCCCTCCTGCTTCCACTGAAAGCACCTAGCGCAAGGGTGGCCAGCCTTCTGATTCAACACGCCCACATTATGAAACCACAAAGATCCCTGGAGGGGTGGGGGGGGCGGGGAGGATGTTCAAATTCACACTGGGATAAAGCATCCAACCTTCATTTGCAAATTCAAAATCCAACAGCGGAGACTTTCAGGAGTTTAATGACTCGCCAAGGTTTTATGTTCCCAGTAGCTCCTGCCATTTGATAATATACTTAGAGAGAGAATCCCACCCCCCCGACCCCCATCCCCGCTCCAGGGAGGGGGGCTACCCTCGGGCAGGGTGCTAACCTAGTCCGAGGTTAGGCCTGCCTGTCCCAGGTCCACCCTACAGTACCTTAGAGCCCAGGGAGGTGACAGCAGGCCCGGCCTGCCCCCACAGCTTCGGCTCAGCCGGGAGCTCAGGGAGGGATGGGCCCAGGGTCCCCACTTCTATAAGGTCGTCAGGTCCGTGTGGTGGTCCTTGGCCAGCGGCTGCAAATGCTGGCCAGGGGCAGCTGAGGAGGAGCAAGAGGAGGAGGAGGATGAAGACGACGATGACGAGGACCTGCCTTTCGTGTTGGGCAGCTTGTGATCTTTTTTCCACTTCATCCTCCGGTTCTGGAACCAGATCTTGATCTGGCGCTCGGAAAGACACAGGGTGTGAGCGATTTCAATCCGACGGCGCCGCGTCAGATACCTGTTAAAATGAAATTCCTTTTCCAGTTCTAGGACTTGCTGCCGGGTGTAGGCCGTCCGGGACCTCTTGGGCTCCCCGCCGGTGTAGTTGGGGTTCACTGCGAGACAAGCAGACCGCACAGTCAGGTCAGCGCCCGGCCTCGGATTAGGCCACAGCCGCTCACTTCCTGGCGCGCCCCGAGGCCCGGGCCCTCCCGGCGCGCTCCTGGCCCACTCCCTGCCTCTCGCCCGCCCTCCCAGGCGCACACGCTCACTCCCACCCAACCCCTCGGACCCACCTGCTCTCCTGGGCTCTCGGGCGGGGATCCCCAAACGTGCCCCATCTCCCCAGCCCACCTCCCGCTCCAGCATTCCCAGGCATTTTGGAAATCCCCTCTTCCACCGCGTTCCCTCCGCTCTGAAAATGGAGTCCTCCCCCACCCCACCCCCATCTCCACCCCCTTTTGCGCCCAGAGCCAAGCAGCCAGCCACATGGTCCCGGCCTGCTCCCTCGGCTATAAAAATTTATGGAGAGAGTAATTGCGGCGCCCATTGAAGCCCCACACGCCCCCACCCACTCGCACCCCCTCGCGGGGCCCAGGCCGCCGGGCTGGGGTGGAGACTGAGAGGTCCTGGGCCCGTGCCTTACCGGAATTCACGTGCACCTTCTTCATCCACGGGTAGACCACGGCCGGCTGCTTGAGGGCCGTCCCAGGGGGCGGCTGCTTGGGGCCGCCCGGCTGGCTGCAGGCCCGGGAGCCGGGCAGGGGCGGGGGCGCGGGGCACGGCTCTCCCGGGGCACCGTAGTGGCCGCTGGGGCCGCCGGGTTCTTGCCCGTGACCCCGCGTGGGCAGTGCCGAGCCAGGCCCGGGGCCGCCGCCTCCGAAGGTCTGCTCACCGAAGTCGGGCCGTGGGTAGAGCCCCGGGGGCTGGAAGTCGGCCCCCTGCGCGCCGCCGCCGTAGTAGTCAGCGCCCTGCTCGCCTAGGTAGCCACCCTGCAAATATTCCTCGCACGGAGGAAACTTGGGGTCCACATACTTGGAGTTCACCATATACGAACTCATGGCCATTAATTTCAGAAGGTAGAAAATACTAATTTTTCTCGTGTTGTCTTTTTTTCTCCTTCCATAGGGCCCTCCTACTTGCTGTCAACTGAATAAAGTTGGCGGCCATGTGACCAGACCAGCCAATAGCGAGGGAGTGAGTTTATCACCGGGTTGGTGAGCATCTCATAATTTTCACAAATTTAACTAAATAACATACGTGTAATCAAGTGACTTGCCGTGGCACATTTGAGGGCCCCCGCCAGATGTTAAAGTAGTTCTAATCCCAGCATCCTCATTCCCCACAGGTAACCCCAGCTTTTGTCTGCCACTGACTTTGCTAACCTCCAGTGCCCCCGCCACTCACCCCGCCTGTAATCAGCCCCCCAAAATGGGCACAGTTCAAGCGGGAATGAATCCTCATATCTGTCAGGGTGCATGGCATCAAAAAGTGGGCGGAAGAGGTGGCTTCTGAGTTGGGCAGAGAACCCCAGGCAGGCAGGACTCCCGCCCGCCCAGCCTGCGGAGCGGGGACTCTGCCATACAAAGGCCGAATCCCGGCTTTGTCTTCATCAGGGTCACCCAAAAGTTACTACAATCTGGCTGGCCTGAATCAAATTAGGCAATGAGTAACTGCCAAGCTTTCTTCGAGGCCGGGGTGTTTCCAGCCAAATCTTGGCCCTTGCTGGTATGGCAAGAAGCCCCCGTGCTGCTCTAGCCAGGGCAGCTGAAGGGTAGCCCAGGAAGGTGGTGAGGGCACCCCCAGCTCACCCAAATGGACCCCAAAGGACCCTAAACTCCTTCTGCCCAGCTCACCTTCTTCTCACATGGCAGTAACGGCCAATGAGGCCCTTCATTGAGCACCCTCCAACTTTATGCCCCTGGAGGGCAGACCTGGGGCTGGGGTGACCTGGACTCCCACCTTGCTCCCCAGTGCCCCCAAACCTAACCCTCTGGCCCTGCATTCACGCAACCAATTAGGGTTTTACACAGGGGGCCCTGTTTAAAGGTGAGGAGCTTCTCCAGGAAAAGGCTGCTCTATGTCACCAGGCTCAGACGATCCACCTGGAGTCCAAGGTAATAAAACAGAAAGAGGCGACTGACCCGCCGGCTGCCTCTGGCCTCCAGTTCTAATTCTGGCTATTGCGGAGAAATGTGAAGTTTTTGCATCGACCATATATTCCCCTAGAATCGAATCTGTGACTACGTGGATACCACACAAATTCGGTTCTACAGGGTATATATAGACAACGTTACTACCTCCGGGTTCCACCCAGAGCGAGTACCCAGACCGTTGCCAGCCCCCGCCTCTTCCTCGGAGCCGCCACCAGCCCAATGCGGCCACCCTGCCTTTCAGAGATGGTTCAGGTAGCCTGAAGCGCCTGGTGGCAATTTGCAGCAACGAGTTCCCCATCCTTGTACCAGGGCCGGGGTTACCAAGCAGCCAAGGAGTCAGGACAGTCTTCTTAAGAAAGAAAGAAAAGAAGAAAAATAATCCATCCCAGAAATGGCGGCTTTATTACCCCCCTCTCCGGATCCACATAACCCCCACTCCCTTAGCAAGTGGTATTTTCCAGAAAGGAGCAAATGCCCTCAATGGCAGAAGAAAAAGAGGCAAGAGGGAATATCCTCTGCTCATTCTTCTGCCCACTGTCAGGGCAAGCCAGGTTGGCTGACAAAGCTAGTTCTCCAAGAAGTCGCGCATTTACCTTCCAGGGCCCTGAGCCCGGCTGGCCTCTCCGTCCGGCTGCTGCTGCAGACCCCGAGGCAGGCGCCGCTTGCAGGCACCGAGCAGCCCTGGGCTGGGGCCGGCGCACTAATGGTGAAGGGCAGGGCAAGGGGTCACTCGAAATCATTTACAAACATATCACAAAGTTTCATTATTTTTGCTTTGCCGACAGCAGCACACAAGAGTACAAAAGTTCACGAGTTGTGCCCGCCCCAGCGCAGTCCAGGGCTCACCCCTCGCTTCAGGGCACCAAGAGCACTCAGGGCCCGAATGGGTTTCAGAGGCAGAGGGATGCCCGGGCTCGGGTGGGGCTTTTGGATCCCTGACTGTAGGCTAGAGGTGTTTAAATTTTTTTGATTGTTTTGATTTTACCCTCATGATTCAAAAATTATTTTCAAGCCCCAACCTGGGGCTGGTGCGGTGGAGCCCCCCTCTGCCTGGCAAAATTGGCTGGCTTCTCCTACTCTGCACTGTGCACACTCCCTGCTCACTCCCCCACCGCCATCCTCTGGGTCCAGTGCTTTGGCTATTTTGTAGGGATATCCTGGGTGCCAATTCTAACAAGAGCTCTGAGGCTGCCCCACACCCAGCCCCCTTGTCCCAGGGGGGCTCCCCCCAACTTCCTCTAATGCCAAGAGCTCCCACACACCTGCCTTCCTGGGGACCTTGGGCCTAGGCTTTATCCAGACAAATTGGAGGAGGCTGCTGGGACAGGTGGGGAACCGGGTGAGGGTACATACACATTTTCATATTTGTTAGACGCTGTGACCTGCATTTCACCTTATTGCTCAACTTGTTCAGACAGGTCAAAGCCAATGAGTTATTGATGAACAAAAGCGTTAAATATTCACCTCCCGCCCAACTGCCCATACAAATGCTTTTGATGTCTCCGGCTTTTTGTGCTGTGTTCAGCTACAGGGTGCTGATCGTGGGTTTGCAAGCAAGGAGCATCCACAGAGATAAGCACCCAGAGCCAGGGCAGCTTCAGGAAGAAGGCAAGACCAGGAGTTCCTGGGGACACCGGATTTTCCAGCCTGGAGCCCTGAGCCCTGTTTCACTTGAGACAGCCTGATTCATAGAGGTGAACTATGTACTGGGCGGAACCTCCACTCCTGGGGGGTTGGCACAACCCCCAGCGAGTCGATTAGGCTGCCCAGCCTGGAGGGCAGAAACCTGGCCCAGAGCCAAGCCTTAGCTTCCCGGACCCTAGAGAGAGGATGTCTCACCAGGGAGGGAGGGTGCCTGGTTCCTAACATCTTCGCACATTCCATCTCCTATGAAAATAAAATCAGCTCCGTTTTGCATGAGGGAGGGGCCCCTGGTCTTTCCTTGATTCTCTCCCCACTACCATCATCTTAATGAGAGAGCCTTCCTGGAGACTTCACAGGCCTCCTCAGAAATGTACCTGTCTTCTGCGGCATATGCAACTCAGAAAGATCCAAACTTCCAAGCCCAAGACCCCAAGAATCTCTGCCCCCCCGCACCCCCCCCCCCCCCCCCGCCACGTCTGCCTGCAACGCTAGCGGCTCAGGCGCAGAAATTCTCAAATTGCAGTTATAGAGAAGCAGAGGTGAACTAGAAGGGCCGTATCCCTCCCTCCTCGCTCGGCCGCAGTTCCCCAACCCAGGGCCTAAACCGCCGCGGCTGGGGCTGGGGCCTAGGGAGGGGGGAGGAGGGACTTCCACGTAAAGCTCAGAATTCGCAGCCCTTCCCGGAAGCCGGCCAACCCCACACACCCGCAGCCACAGAGGGTTGCGGGTTTTTTGTTTGTTTGTTTGTTTTCTTTTTACAAAAAACTAGAGAAGGTTGGGCCAGGCTGAACCGGGTTGAGCTGGGTTGGGCGGCAAAGGGGGATCGCGCTGCCTGGGTGTTCAGCAGGTTGATTCGAGCAGAAAGCGATGCTCGCCGCGACTTGTTAATAGGGCGGGCTGCTAATTAGCTGCAAGCTCTTCACAGACGCGTTCGCTGCGGCGGAGCTGCACCTGTGCGAGCTGGGGAGGTCTGGGAAGGCCGGGAAAGTCCAGGGAGGTCCAAGGAGACAAGGGCGAGAGGCCGCGGCCCGTTCCCTTACTTTAGGTGACTGTAAACCAGGCCCCAGAAAATTTTTCCAAGAGTCCAACTTAGATCCTCCACCTCCAGCTCGAGCTCCCCTCTCACAGTCAGGCCTGGGGAGGCAGGACTGCTCTTCCACCCGCCCACTCCTCTGGCGCGGCCCTTCGCCCCTACCACCCCAGTTATCAATACCGCCCCTTCTCGATTCGGAAGAAACGGGAAGGTACTTACAGCGGCGGTTTCTCACGGTCCCGAACCTGTTGCAATGAAAACGGGGGTCACTTAAATTCCACAGGATAATAAAGATAGATGATACACAGAAAAATGACAAGGCCCAGACACCCCGCCAATACCCAGACCTCCCTCCTGCTTCGCATGCCCGCCCCCAGGAACTGCGCCAAGTTCTCCGCGCGCGGAGCGGGAGACTGCAGTGCTCAAGGGCAGACCCACAAGGTAGGAGAGTATGGCCCCCATCACCTCCCCCACTCTATGCACCCCTTGAGCAAAACCTTACTTTTTGCTTGGCCCGACTCAGGCTGTCTGTAACAGGGTTTCCCCCGTGGGAAAACGGGAAGCGAGGAGAAAACGGGCCTTTGTGTGTTTTCTTCTGCACAATCGGCGGGGTGGGCGCAGGTCCACTGGGGAGGGGGTTAGCCGCTGCATCTGTCCCCTGCCCCAGCTCCCCGTCTGTCTCGCGCTAGGAGCAACTCAGACCCCTTTTCCAATTTCAGATTGGTTTCAAATTCCCCAGCTCCAACCAGCGCTCCCCTAAAACTGTCTTTTCCTTCCCAAAGAAGTACCAGACAAGGCTAGGACTTGCCTTCCCACTTCTGCTCTAATTCAAAACAAAGAGCAATTTCCAAGGGAAATGAGGACCCAAATGATAATCAAGGAAGAGGAAAACCGATGGGTTTAAAGGTAAATGGCAATGCTTTAGACTCTTATCCAGCTCTATGGATATGACATCATTTCGTCAGCATTTTTTCTGGAGGACCCACAAAGTAATCTTACAAAGCAGTGATCCTCACAGGGGCTGGTGTCCAGCTTTAAGTTTTCAGTCTCCTCTAGTTTTATTCTGGGATGGCAGTCCTCTCTGAGAAATCACAAAGGCAAAGCCATCTCCATCCTTATCCTTTCTCTCTGTCCACCTAGACTACCCGTTTGATTCCACTTCAGAAGCAGATGCCCCATTATGAGGAGGAGAGAGACAGAATGTCCCTCTTGTGAGGTGGGAGCCCTCAATTCCTAACTTTCTATGTCTAGAAGGGAGAGGAGAAAACCAGGATTTCCATCCTATTTCTTGATCTAGGTTTAAGCTAAAATTAAAATTAACTTCCAGGGGACTTCTCCCCACACCAGGTGGAAAAGATGGGGCAGAGAAATCCCCCACCCCTGGAGTTGTCCTGGAAAAAGTAATAAGTGACTTACTGGTTTTCTCTCCTAGTGGGCAGGGGAGCTGGGAGCAGACCTGTCTCCTGCGCCTGGCGCTAGCTGGAGCCTCTCACTTTTCTATTGCTGCTTCAGGAACCAAGCATCTGCACTTGTATGCTCTTAACCTAATTTATGGTGGGAATTATATTTTGGCTTGTCAACTCTCAAGCCATAAAACAAAGTTTATTGGGATCACGTGTTCGTAAATAGCCACTCAGGTTCCATCTCTGGCAGAACCATAAATAACCTTCCGCTTTAAACTTTTATTCACTAAATAAAGGTTCACTGCAACTGTTCCCTCACATTTAAATAGTTCCAAATATCTAGGATGCAAGGGGGGAGTCATATTCATATCAATACCCCAGGCTTTTCAAATAGCATCTTTTCAGGGATGTCTATTGAAACTGCGAGATAGTGCTATTTGGAAAAGGCTGGTTGATGGGCATGTCTTATGATTCTTTGGCTGCATCCGCTGTGAGTACCATCCACTCCTTTATTTCAATCATTTTTTAGCTTTGGATGTGGTAAATAAAGAGGAAAGCCAAAGGCCACTTCTTACTTGCTTATACCAGAAGTTATTTGAGATTTTGTTTTAGCTTCGATAAGAAAAGGGTGGTTGGGGAGATGCTGGGTGGGCTTGGGGGTGGGGGGGCAGCTGGAGTTAACACTTGGCTCTGTATTGTTGCGAATGAGCTCAGCGAAAGTTGAAGGTAGCCACATGCCTAGGGGTTTCTATAATTTGCTTAGATCTGGAAGGGAAGCCTTTGCAAGTGACCAAACTGCTTAAAACAGCAAGACTTGGGGTTTGGTAAAGTGAGAAAGTGGAGAATAGCCCCATCGGCGGCATCTTTGGCGACTGAAACTCTAAAGAAGGTTATAAAACAATAAAAACAGCCCTGGTGTGAAGGGGACAGGGTGTGAGGAAGTAAATGAGGCTCTCAAGGAACCCAAGCCCAGGAAGTCAGATGTCCCCAGTCCCACAGTGTCCCAACCACAGGGCTTAGGGGTCCAAACCTGGGTGGGATTCTCTCTCTCCCCCACCCTTACCCTTCCACCAGCACCAGAGGGAGAGCCTAAGAGAGGGGGAGGCAGCGGGCTCTCCTGCTGTGAAAGCCAAGAGAAGGAGCTTGGGCCCGAGCACTGATCCATGGGGTAGAATGTGCCACGCTATGCCTGAGGTAGGCGCGGGTGGGGAAGACACCCCCCGCTCCCACCAAGGGCTGTGAGTGAAAAGAGAATTGACACCCAACATCCTTCCATAGCCTGGCAGAGTTGCTACCAAACAGTGTGAAAACGTATGATTTTTACTATTCCGATTAAAAGAATGGGTGTTCTGTGTAGCTTTGTAGAGCACATATACGTCTATGATTTCTAAATCAAATTCAGTTGTAAAAGTTCTCATCAGCAAACCCATCAAGCCCTTGAAAGAGACTCCTTTCCACAAAAATCTCTTTGCATCCTAATTTCCACCCATTCTCTGTGCATTTCTAAACCCATTTCTTGATTTCACTTTCACTGGCTAGAAAGCAGGGGGCTATTAGCCCAGACTGTATGGCATCTACTTCTTCCCTCCCCATGCCATTAGCCACTTAGAAGTACCTTTTTCTTTTACAGTTGGTATCATCTGTTTTTAAAATATGAGTAAAGATCAATCCTTTAAAAAAAACGTTTTCTGACTCTATTAGCACTAGGTGAGCAGCTTCAAAACAAGCCCCCCTTAATCCACTGTAAAAAATAACAAAAGTTTGAGGGGCTGGGAAAAGCCTTCTTTATTTTTCCTTAAGTTAATAAAAGAGGATGAATCAAAGGACCTATGACATTCTAGGCAATTGTTATGAGCTTTTTATGGGGGAGGGGCCATGTAAAGAGAAGACCAGGCTGAGAGAATGGTGTTTGAAACAATGTCTGACACCTACTCAGGGCTCAGTAGATATTTTTTGAATGAATGGTGATAAAGGATGGTAACTAGGACTTGCCTGCAGTATTCACAGTGGCTTTCGTAAGAATAAAACTATATAGCCTACTCTGTACATTTAGATACTAACAGCAAAGTAACTAGCTATGCGTAAGGGAAAAGGAGAAAAGAAAGGAAGACACTGAGGCAGACAACTTCAATTACTTTCTAGTCTTAGGACAGCCAGGCGACATGATTAAAGGAGAAAGTGTCTACCTCCCTCCAATCTTCCTTGGCCCCTGCCCTCAATGCTGGGCTTCTGTAGATGAATGACAGAGTGCAGATGGGGAAGAGCAAACTCTGTCTAGTAAGAAGGCTAAGCACCAGGGAGAACAGAAGACTACTTTGGGCCAATTTGTTGGGGTTTTTCCAAGGACTTTCAATGGTGGTGGTAACAGTCCTGAAGAAGAGGTCGGGGAGAAGAGGTGGGGTGGGGGCCTTCTTAAAAACCTGTAAGGAATTTGGTTTCTGGGTAAATTGAGACTCTAGACACTGTCCTTCCTCACTGGGCTGGAAAAACCCAGTCCTGGGAATTTCTGCTCAGAGAGCTTCCATGAGCTAGGGTTCCCTGAAGGAACCCAGATGCCAGAGCCGCTCCCAGGAAGAAGGAGAGACTGAAGGGGCCCCAAGAGGCATCAGCTGCACTCCAAATGTATTGAGGTCCACTCTCTGCCCACCCTAAGGGCCCTTGCTATGTGGCCCAGGAAAGAATATCCTGACCTTGACTTTCAAGAGGCCTCTTGCCCAGAAGTGGTACTGAAGTGGTACTGAACTCTTCCCTTAAACTGTCTGCACAACCAGGATAGGGGATGGAACTTTGGATGAACTCCCTAGGCTGGGGGCAGATAAAGAAAGACTGCCAGGCCTGGCACTTAGGGACACAGGCTGGCAGTAGAGCCAGAAAAGGGCTGAACAGGGAGTCCCAAGCAGGAGAGAAATATAATTCCATATTCCTGGCATTATATCCCATCACTGAAAGAGGACCACTTCTCCTGCTACCCCCGCCCCTCCCCCCCTAAATGGAGTCTGCTCATTGGAGCTCTGCCTTGGTGTCCTCTGGGAAGGAAAGGTGACCCCAGAGGGAACCACTCTAACAGTGAGATGTGCCATCCAAAAGAACAGGCTCTCGGGCAGGATCTCTGATGGCAGGGCCAGAGATTGGATAAGGCTCCAGCAGTCCCAAGAAAAGCAGGATCTGGGGGGTCACCTAAGTCCTTTGAGAACCAAGAATAGAGGGTAGATGGCACAGGAGATGGAGGTGGCTGGGTGGCTACAGCACTGCCCGGTTTCATGGGCCAAACTCTGCCCAACATGGTTGATAGCAGAAGAGACTAGGTGGGTTTGGACAGAAAATCTGACCCAGGTGGACTCCTGGTTAAGCCAAGAGAAGCAGCTTGACCAAGGGCTGCGGAGGCCCTCTTACAAAAAGTCTACAGTCAGAAGTCATGGAGGCCAGGACTAAGGCGTAGAACCTGGTTGCAGGGTGTGTGTGTGTGTGCATGCATATGTGTGGGTTATAGCCTGAAATAGTATACATATAATTATTTTTAAAAGATATAAATAATCTAAAAAATTGGAAGGGCTGATGGAGATTTGGGGGGCATAGGCCTCTTTAAGACACACCTTGACATCACTGTGGCCCAAGTTTGGAGCTGTGGCTCAGCCACGGTCCTGGAGCCCAGATCTTGGAACACAAGCAGATTAAGGGGGAGTTGGGCACTCCTTGCCTCCTTTGCTGTTGCTCACTGGCCTTTTGCTTTCCCACCCTGTCCCAGCTTTCAAGAGACTGAAAAGAGGGTACTTGCCCTGGGGCTGTAAAAGAGGATGCTTGGCCTAGTGGGTGCGACTGATGGGTGGTGGTGGAGAAGGTGACTCCAGAAGGTGGAAAGTAGGGCCTGCTCTGTGGTAAGGCCTGAGCCTTCTGTAGGAGTCACAGATGTGCCTGTGTGGGTGTGAAGCCTCCCTTACCTGACATCTGCCCACTGAGGAGCCAGGGGCACTTTCCTCCTAGGTTTGGCCCTGAAGTCTACCTGTAGGCAGGGGCCAGACACTGAGACCCAAGGGAGTGGGGCCTATGAGGCCCACTACAGCAAAAGGGAAAGTCCCAGATCCATGTTCTCCTGTGACCAAACCTCATCCTGTCTTCTCTGTACAATTCAAGGATTAGGTGAGTGAACCAGTCTCTTTCAGCTCTAAAAGTCTAGACCTGATTACTGAACAGAAAAAGGATAGTGATGATAAGAACTCCTATTGAATGCTTGCTATTCAATATGTGGTCGAAACAGGTACTGAATGTTTGGCTTGTGCAAAAAAAAAAAAACTTTTAAGTGCTTAATCGGTGAGTTAATGTATGTAAAGTAGTTAGAATAGTGCTGGGCATATAGTAGTGCTACGTAAGTAAAAATCCTCATAACAACATTTGACGGTATTCTTATTATCCCTACTTTCTAAATGAGGAAACAAGCCCAGAGAATTTGCCCTACTTGCCTAAAGTCACACAGCAGGTAAGTGATAAAGATTTGAAAGAAGGCAGGTCTGTACCCAGAACCTACTCGCCTCTTTGAAAAAAATCTCCAAGTTAGCAAGGGATCAATGTCTCCTTCCCTATATGGGAGCAACTACTCAGCTTATGGGGTAGTGACATTAGAAAACCTAATTAAGGAGGGAGCCCCCAAACCTAGGGGAATGGCTGTTGCTGAATGGTAGAGAGAACTTGGCCTCTGGAGACCAAAGAACCAGGAGATACCCTTGGCCAGTTCTCAAACATAAGCGTACATCCTAACTGCCATGGTGGAGAGTGTTTACAAACTGCAGGTTCTGGACATTCTGATTCAGTAAGTATGGCATGAAACACAGGAACCTGCATTATAAACAAGAGGTTTGAATGCAGGCCTTCATTAAGAATCACTGACCTAAAGTAGGGAAAAGAGGGAGGCAAAAGACTGTGCTGCCAGGAGGCAACGACGAACAGTGGGCTTGGATCTGAGCCAGTCGTTTAAGTTGGGTGTCACAGCTGATGCAATACCCCACGGAGCCCACCAAAGGCCTGAAATGGGCGCAATGGGGGAAGAAGAGTGTGTGGGTGGTGTGGAAAAGGGGAGAGAGGAGCACCTGCGTTGTTCTCAAGCCGCACAGTCAGTGGGATTCACCCGGGATCTCAGAACCTCGAGAGAGGCCCGAGGGAGTCCCACCCCAGGACGCAGGCCTTGTTCTAGGTGAGCCAGGGCGAGGCCCGTCAGCTTGAGGGAGGAGGGGCTGAACGCTCGGCTTTTCAAGGCTGCCGGTTCTAGGTACCAGGAATTACGGGAAAGGAAAGTGGCAAGAACAGCAGCCCAAATGAGGGGGCTGGTTGGGATTGGGCGCAGCTTGCCCCACCACCGGACCCTAACTCTTTCTGCTCTTAGGAGCCCAGCGCGCGAAAATCGCGCCCCCTCCGGGAAGGCAGAGGAACTGAGGTGGCCCGCCACCCCCGAACCTGCCTTCTGGCTCCCGGGACTCTGGGCTGCCTCTGCTCGGGAAGCCGCCCCTGAGTGTAGGCGCAGCACCGCCAACTCTCCTCGCAGGCGGAAAACACTCTCCTAGCAGGCGGAGGCGGGGGCGGAGGCGGAGGGTCGGGGTCACGTGTCCTCCCCTCCCCCAGCCCGCTGGCGCCCGGGACATCTCCCGCGCCTCCGTAGCCCACAGGACGCTTGTCCTACAGCGCCTCCTCCTGGACAAGGCGCCAGACAACAGAGCAGGGGGACTGCGCCAGCCCCGGAAACCCGAGGCCCGGGCTTCTTCGCGCGGGCGGAGGTCTTCCCGCGCCGGAGGCTGCGAGCTGGTCCTCCCGTCCCCTGGGGCGGTCGGAAGGAGTTGAGAGGGCTCTGAGGCCGCCTCCCCCCGCAGCACTGACAACAATCTCGCGGCCCAGGAGCGTGCATCTTCCATTAATTAGGCGAGTCCGGGCGGAAAAGCCCTCCAGTTTGTCCGTTTATTTATTTATTGTTTGACCGCTCTCTGCTGAGCCAGTGGTCCCCACAGAGCCCTCGAACGTGCTGCGCTGGCGTAACAAGATCTGGGAATGGTCCGGCTGAAGGATTGGCCTGAAGTTTGGCGGTTTGAACAGGCGCCAAGAGGAAAGGGCTTTTCGCAAAGCAGAAACACCAGGCTGAAGAAAATCTATACACTTCCCCAAGGATCAGATATATATATATACACACACACACACAATACACATATATATATACATATATATATATATATATCTTCTTTTAAGGTGTTAAATGTATGTGTGAGTGCTTATTTTAACACCTTGAAAGAAGATTTGGTTTCCTTTTGGCCACTAGCTCGCATTTGCAGACTGTTTCTAAAGTACAGATTTAAATTGGGGTGGGGTGGTGAGTCAAGATGATTGAAAATAACGTAGTCAAGGGCAAGATGTTTGACTATATTTAGAATGAAGGCTGGAATAAAGGAAAGATGAGTGGCGAATCCTGAGGGAGGAGTTGGAGAGATCGGGTTATATCTTCCTGCTCTGAGTCCACTCGCCCCCTCCCCCCTTCCGTGCTTTGCTGGTTGGATCCCCAGGCTGGGCTATTTCATTGCACATGCGCCGGACGCTGGGCAAGCGGGCAAGGCAGGCGCTTCGGGGCACTGAGCTGTACGGTAGCTGTGCGCAGTGCTGGGCGGTGTGAGGCACCACGCACTGCTTCTGCGCCTACCTGCAGAAGCGCTTGGACGCCCCATCTTATAGAGGCAGGAAACATACTTTTTCAGGAAAACCTGTGTTAAAAGCCTCAAACGTCCTTTCTGATCTGCAAGCCCTGTTGCGCCAAACCAGCAAAATCGCCATGTTGCCGGTGAACCCTCTCAAGGTTTTCGTTTGGATCAGCAGTTTCACATCTAGTGCACGCCTTCTCCCAAGTCGTTAATCAAGGCGGGGTGGGGGAGAACCACCTTACGTTCAGAGAGCACAACTTCTCCCTCAGTCTGCACAACTATGAAGTCTAAGGGACCAGTTCCTAGAAAGAGGGTATCTATTCACACCAATTCCGGAAAAGTGGCCCTAAATTGGACTTAAATAGGAATTCCGAGTTCTTGGTGGCTTCTCCCCAGCTTCCGGTGCCCCCGCGTGCCCTGTCCGGCGGCCGCACTGCGGCAAGGCCGTAAATACCTCTAACAGCTGCCTGCCAGTCCAGAGTGAAATACTGTCTTTGTTCCTTCCCCTGCTTCTCGAGCTCGGAAAACAGAATTCTGGCGAAATATATTTATTTGGAGGAGCATCTGACAGGAAAATACGTTTGGTTTTCAGCCCTGGTGCTTGACCACATTTATAACAACGAGCTTTTCTCTGGTCCTCCCGGAGAGCGCAAGCCCAGCTCACTGCCTGACCTTAGACACTAAGGCCCGGACGTGCCACCGGCTCCCTGATGTACAAAGGGATAGAGGTTCGGCCCAAGGACGCTGAGAGTTACACTCTCCCACTTGTGAGGTCCTAGGGTCCAAGTGGTTTTTTTTTAGTTTCGTTTAATTTTTTAAAAATTGGGTTAACTGGGACAGTGGGGGCATTTCTGGCAGTGGCAAAAGCGTTAACTAGTTCCTCTTGGACTAAATGGCCTGCGTTCAAATGTGATTTGCAGATTATTTATTCCCTTAGATGCAATTGACCATTTAAGGTCTTAATGCAATTGACCATTTAAACTCTTAATGCTACCACGGGACTTACAAAGAGCCCCCTAGTCCTCCATATCTGCCCATGACGTCACCCTCTGCTGCGTAATCGGACCTGCAGCCCGCCCAGGTTCTCAGTCACTTGGGCGCGCTCAGCCATCGAACCCAGGGAAAGGCGACTGAAGCTCTGAACACAAGGGCTTGGCCATTATGGCCACAACTCATCCCCACCCCCACCGAGCTTTCAGGCAACCTAGGGGCTCCTTAGGCTCTGGAGTTGCCAGGGGAGGGCCTTGTGAGCCCCTGACCAGGGCCCTGATTTTCAGTAGGTAATGCTGTAAACCAATATGAAAGAATGATCTCAGCAGTACCGTAATAGAGAAGTATTTACAGAATACAGACGTTCCAGATTTAAAAATCACTGAGTTTCTAATTTGTTAGTGATCATAGCGATCCACAACAATTCTGCTAGACGTCAACTGACCACTAATCGTGGCCCTCCATTTTGAAACTCGCATGATTCCGTCGTTAATTAGTAAAAATACCTTTCTACAAAGATGTCATTTATTGTTCTGAAATGCTTTTACGGCCAACACGGTTACACTGGAAGATTTGGGAGAACATTAAAATGTTAGGGTTTTCCTCTGGGTGGTTGAAAAAACGATACTCCGCCGCGCGCAGGTCAACCTCATGCGCAATGCGGCAGATTGTCCCAAAGGTTTTAACATTTCACAACGTGTCCACGAGAGAATAGGCAATAGGATTTGAGAACTGCATCCTCAAGTGCCGTTCAAAATCCGTGGGAGAAAATAGCATTTTTTTCTGCAAATAATTTTCTTTCGACTCATAGATATTTTGGTCCAGTAATTTTGAAGTAGAGTTGGAAATGTTGCTATATAATATTTATTCGTAGGCAACACACACACACACACCACGACAGTACATTTAGAGAGCAAAATATCCACTCTTTTCCCAATCCGGCAAATAAGAAACACACGCGATGTCTGAACTTAGACATGCTTCGAATTTCTGAAATGTCTCTTGGTTTTTCCCCAAGACCTGCACCAGATTTTCTGATACTACTACCTCTCAAAACATGCATCCATTTTGTGGCATAGAATAATACAAATGCACCTGACAGATTATTAGATGTGTGAGGAACCTTTCTTGAATTGTTACAAAAATTATCTAAGAACTAGAGAAGCAGTTAATATTTAAAATTCCATCTCATATACAAGGCCCAATAAACCATCAACCCTAGAAATTAGCATCACTCGTCAAAGCCTAGGTTAACAAACCAAGCACATCCTGGATACACAGAATCCACCCCACCCCCAAGCTCCAACCCTCAAAACACACCTGTTAGCCTCCCAGGTACCTCTGACCACAGACAAACCGCAAAACACTGCTCTATACTACAGAGTGCCTTTAGTGACCCCCAGCAAAGCTGACACATCCAGGAAGCATCTGCACACTCTTCCCAGGGTGGGGATCGAGGGGCTCTCCATCTATGCCGCTATCCACCTCCCATAATCTCCAGAGGAAATAGGGCTTCCCTTCGACTTCTGAGCTCAGCTGGACCCCACCCGGGGCCCCAGGGGACGCCCGCTCAGAGATGGAGTGATCTGGGGCAGGGGGCGCAGGCAGCCACTCCCAGGTCCCGGGGAAGGGGAGGGGGTCGGGCAGGGATCTCCGAGCTGCCCAAACGGGTGGGCGCCTCGAGCTTCTCAGTGGCAGCGCTGGGGGCGCGGGGAGGGGACGGCTCTTACCGGAGGTGCCGAGCTGGAGGCGGCGGTCGGCCGGGGCGGCTGCTGTAATCCACTAGGCGCTGCCGGGCTACGCGCGCTCTGCGCGGCAGGGACCCGCTCATGTTAGAGAAGGAGCCGCGTCGGAACCGCGCGGCTCGGTCACCCAGAGCAGGCCGGCTGCTCCCTGCGGGCGGTGTCGGCGCCGGCCGGGGCCTCGGCGCCCCGGATTCCTTCCGGGCTCTCCCGCCTGCCGGGCTCCCCACCGGCTCCGGGGGCGGCAGCGGCGCGACCGGGGCGAAGGAGCGGCGGGGCCAAGTTGGGCGCCGGGCGGGAGCCGAGACCGCCGCGGACCCCGCAATCCCGCAGCCGGCGACTGGAGCCCACCTCTGCGGAGACAAAGGTTAGAAAAAGAGGGGGTGAGGCTCTAGGAAGGCAGAATGCGGGGGGAAATTCGCCTGGGAAATCAGGAAAAAGGCCGTGAAGGCGAGCGGAGCCTGCACATGACCAGCCGCAGCCAATGACGACCGCAAATAGGTCATAAAAAGGTCTATTACCAAGTTGTAAATTTTCTTCAAACAAAAAGGAATTTACTGCAATTCCTTGCGGATTTTGCACATACAGCTCGCAAGCGCCATGTTTTTCCTCTCTTTCTCTCTCGTCTTCCCTCTTCTGTTTTTCTCCTCTCCTTCCTCCCCCTCCTCCTCCTCCTCCTCTTCCTCCCTCCCTCCCTCCCTCCTCTCCTCTTTCTTCCTCTAAGTCCCTCTCCACTGCTCTCTCTGCCTTTCTTGCCTTCACGGTTCCTTTTTCTAGGAATTCTTTTCTTTTTATTTTTTTTTTTGGTGGTTTGGCTTGAGACCTCTGCTCATTGGGCGCTGTGTTACAGGGAGAATGAGTGCGGTGTGCTGCCCCCCGCGCTCACTTGGGGAGGTGATCCTGGCGGTCACCCCTCCAACTCTCCCCTCACTTGGTTTCCCCTCCCCTTACCTCACCAAAAGGCCGCTCTGAAAGAGGAGACAAGCACTTTCGGTTTTTGCCCCTCTCATCTCCAGGCAAGCCAGCCCGTCTGACCTTGCGCAGAAAACCTGGGCTCTGCAGGCCAAGAAAATGTGCTCTCCCCACACCGACCCTCTCCTACATAAATTGGGGTCCCTCCCATTTCTTCCAGTTTCTGCGGTAGAATTGCCAACCAGCTCAAAGGCTGGACATGGTTTTATGTACTTGTCAACTTCTCCAAAATAATAGTTTGAACCCCCAATGCCTATTCTTTTTCTCAGCAGAAACATCTTCCTGAACAGTCCTGGGTTAGAGGAAAGGCAATATTTTTGGATTCCCTCTGAAACCCCTTGTTTAAGTCTCCCCTAAGTGCAATTCTCATTTATATGGAATTAATTGTAGCCCCTCTTCCCTTGCCCCCCAAATGTTTGTCCGCTGAAAAGCCTGGTCAATGCAACATTGAAGAGGAGAGGGGCTCCATTTGTTTAGGAAAAAAGCAACTCCCCAGTTTCAGGCTTGAAAAAAAATAGTCCTTCTTCTTCAAAGGCAGGAGTCACATTCCCTTTGCACTTCTCATGGAAGCTGCCCCAGTGAACCCCAGATGAAAGTAAATGTCCTTGGCTGGCTCCCCTCATCATTAATGCATGGGCATGGCCATCAGGCTTTAGAACCTGCCTGTTAAGAGGTAACCTCTCACCCCCCATCCTTTCAAGGACACTGTCTTTGGATTTCTAGTAATACGTTTATAAACATTTGCATTGGATGTCTATTTGAAAGTTCTCTATTAACATCCTCACACCCAGTAAGTACCTAAGTGGACGTGGACTTAAGCAGGAAGCACGCAGCACCCTCTGGAGCAGGCCATTTGTATCCCTTGAAAAAGCTCCGATGACCTTGGATGTTTTTGATTAAAGTACTTCTGTTGCCACGTGTCAGCAAAAGTCATATTCTTTCTAGAAAAAGTCAGTGGGCTCCAACTTTTCTGGAGGTAACCATAGCAGCAGCCAGGGTCCATTAAAATGTTTTCTCTCTTCCCCTGTTCACCACCAGATGCTCGAGGATTCAGCAAACACTGGGGAAGCAGAGGACAGAGGTTTGGTCGTGAAATAGCAACACCTTCTGCACTGAAGAATAATTAAACAATATTTTTAATTATACAGGAAAATCAAGCACGTTGTTGGACCCTCCCAAGCTAGAGCACTTTACACTGGTCTGTATGTGTGGAACTGAACAGAGCTTGTTCAATTCTGAAATATTCTGAGAAATTACTTCAATTGTCAATTTTCCTCTACCCAAATAAAGGCAGAGCTTTATGACCCTCCTTTTCGGCTGAGGGAAGGAGGGCTGGGAAAAGACTCCGCATTTTTTAAAAAGAAGCCATATTTGCACTTCTCCCCACTGTGCAGCCTGTAAGCCATGTGCTGGGCTTTGTGGAATCTCACAAAATGGGAGCCCCTGAACTGACTTTTCTCTAGGAACCATTGAGACCCACACCCTCTTTTGTGTGTTTCTGGTTCACACAAACAGAGAACCTAAATCACTTCGGACTCTTGGTTTTTTCATCCAGTGTTAACATTGGAGGGTCCGATCTTTCTGTCAACGGTTTACAAACCTCTCTAAGCAGACTCTATAAGCAGTCCAGAGCACCAGAGTGTCGGCTGTTTGCAAAGGGTTCTCTGAAGGTTTATGCAAATTGCTGCAGCAAAAATGTTGGTTTGCTTATTGCGGCAAACCCTCGGATGTTTTCAGGTTTGAGCCAATTAGAAGGGCATCTCCTGCACTCGTCATTGCGAGTTGTCTGCATGAAACACTGTGATGGGGGTTTCTAGCCACTGGAAGAAAGAAGGTGGTGAGTGTGTGTGATTTGTAATTCCACAAGCTCTTTATTTGGAGACAAATCTATGCTTTTCCTAGCTACAAAAGGAAGCATATATACCTACATTTATTACCAACACTTTCTACACATGACTAATCTACGTATATGTACAAATACACCAAATATATACCAAAAATACCAAATTTGTAAATGTACAAATACGCTCAAATGTACTAATTATGCAACAGCCTTTTTCCGTACATGAGCTATGAGTTTATCATGGGTTAGGGGGCCGATGAGGCCAGAAGGTACAACACTTTCAGAGGAGCACAAAGTGGAGAGGAAATAAGAACATTTTTACCTCCCTTCCTTCACTGATTTCCACATATATCCATGCACCAGGTCCCACACCATACAGAGAGTCTTGCCCATATCGATGGCTCTAAGAATGATTTGGGGGGAGCATTGTTGTGTAGGAGAGAGCGAATTTTGCTAATAGAGGAGTCCCTTAAATGGAGGGCAGCTGGAGCTCAGCCAGCACCAGTCTCTAGCCAGCTTACTCCCACCCTCTCCCCAGCCAGGCTGTTCCCTAGCCATGCTTTCAGGCACTTGGTATACTTGCTCTAAACCAGTCAACAGCAGAGTCTCAGGCAACACACAGAGCAAAATGTTTCCAAATGCAGCATGCACGTTTGCAGCTGTCTCCTCTCGTGCAACACCCTTGATTTAAAATTGTCTTTCCTGGCTCAGGTCAGCGAATGCCACAGCCATGGCCTCTTCCCTGGATAGAAAGCCAGGTGGTGCTTCGCCTCTTGCCGAACCAGTGCCAACATCTCCCTGGTCCTTGAAACAGCAGGCAGACAGCTCACCAACGCCTGAGGGGGTGATACAGGCCTAAAACTATAGGATTCCAGTTTCTTAACTGTGCAATAAAAGCCACTCTGGATATTAAAATGTACCTCTTTAAAAATACACAGGCATCTAGAAAAAGAAGAGAATTCTTCAATGCCTACCTGATAAAGGTGCTTTTCCTTTTGGGGGGAGAAATGTTAGTTTACTTGAATTTCTCCTCTTCCCTCCCGCCCCTCTTCCCCCTCCTCTTCCCTCATAAAATGGCAGCTGTAGGAGCAGCCTCAAATAGAAAATGGGTATCTTGTTAATAACAGATCCCAAACCCCAGCATCAGCGCCAGCTCAGTGGAATAAGCTGTGGTGTAACCTGGACTCCGGATTGTTCCCCACTGGACCTATGACTCCAGTCCTTTGCGAAGTTCAAAGCTTTCCAAGTATCTTATCAAGGTTATTTAGAGCAAGATGAAGCTGGGATAGCCTGGCCAGCTCTCTCTGGAATGAAAGAGAGGCCCCCCTCCTTGCACTGATTTATTTATTTTTACAGCAAGGGTGCACATACCCCCCCCCCTTTTAAAAAATCAAGTAGACGCTTTAGCAGGATGTTGCCTTCACGTGAGCCCAGGCGATTGTTCCTGACTCAGGAAAAGGGTTATTGACGGCGCTCAAAGACACTAGCTCTAGAAAAAGATTCATTTCTTTTATTAAAGAGCTAGCTATGTTCTGCAGCGGTTGTTTACACTCGGATTTTTCTGCGTTTGCTCTCAAGGATTGTTTCAAATAGGTGAGGCCAACCTGGAGAACAGCAGAGGACGTACCAACCGACATCTGAGACGTGCACAGCAAGTTGGCTCACAATGGGCGTGCAAACAGAGCGAAGGGAATACAAATAAATATGGCACCTCCTCAAAAAAACGGAATCACAGCGGCGGCCACAGCACAGAGACCTAGCAATTTCAGGCAATACCAAGCACAGTTCAAAACGAAAGCAAGTTCAGAAACAAGAGGCGTTCCACAAGGCGACTTGCCAAAGTAAAAAGTATATGAGTGAAAATGTTATAATTGGCTTTTCAAGTATTCATTCACTCTAGATGATTAAATTGCCATAATTTGTATAAACTATAGAAAAATGATTAAATGTCAACTTTGACATTGTCCTGAAACGTCTGTCACTGGCCCAACATTTTCCCCAAGTTTAAGGAAGCTGCAGAGCCAGGACTACACATTACACTCTTCAGCTAACATGTGCTTTTTGAATATTTGGCCCAGACTTTTTCCCAGAGATATTACATTTACAAAATACTCAAAGAAACCTTTTAGGAGTAAACAAAAGGCACCCGAACCATTCATTATAAAAGTAGAAAGAAAAATATAAATAATACATTTTAATCAAATAATATAAAGTAAATATTCTGCAGGCATAATTTTTTTAAAAAAATTAATAGACTTCTTTTAATTTACTCACCATAAAGAAAAAATTTAAAATGTTCAAGTGCACTTGTTTGATTAATAAAGCATTTTATATTCAATTATTTAGTGCTAAACATTAGGAAGTTTACGTTGTTGAGGCAAAATCACCAGCTCAGCCATTAAAAACTACCATTATAAAAATACAGCTACAAGGTCAGAATCAAATTACTCTTACATAGGACAGCTCAAGGGCTGTTCCTGTACGACACTAGAAACTTTTTTTAAACACCCAAATCCCTCTCAAAGCGCAGAAACCTCAAGAGCAGTGACATGAAGGTAGCTTGAAATACAGGTAAAGTCCTTTCCAACAAAGAAAATAGGTGGTGTTCACCAGCATATGCTGATCATTAGTTTCAATAATCTGCGGTAAAATTTTAAAGGTGGAAGTTAATTTGTTGGGCCTTCGGCTCGGTCTTCCTCCAGCTCTTGGGCTTCCTTTTTGGTTTCCCCATCCTTCACCTCCTGTCGGGAAACCGGGAATTTGTCCTTGTTGTTCTCCTTTTTCCATTTCATTCTCCTGTTCTGGAACCAGATTTTTACCTGTCTCTCGGTGAGGGCCAAGGCGTGGGAAACCTCGATTCTTCTCTTCCTGGTCAGATAAGGGTTAAAAAGGAATTCCTTTTCCAGCTCTAGGGTTTGGAATCGACTGTAGGTTTGTCTTCCTCTTCGTCTACCAGGAGCTGCTGATTAAAACAAACAGAAAAAAAAAGGAAAATAAATGTTTTAAAAATGTAATGGTGCATCTGCAGGTTGCTGAAGGTTTCTGGAACGGGTCTAAGGAGTGAAATATACACAACTCTCCTTAGGTCTGATATATATATAGGATGGGCAGTCAAGAGGGGCAGAGAAAACGTCTTCGCAATCATTCTGTCCCCATCGTCTTTACATGGTTTCCACTTAAAATAAAAAAGTTTATCTTACTTTATAAGAGTCACTGTAAGCTACACAAAAAGGAAAAGGAGAAGGAGAGGAAAAGGGAGTTTTAAAGCTAGAACGTGAGATGAAAGCAGATTTCTCCCCCTCTGCCCGCTTAAAAAAAAAAAAAGCATCCCAACCTTGTGGTCTCATCCAGGGAAACATTTGAGAAGGAGACGAGCTCTGATTTAAGTGGTCTGGGTCCTCGCCAATATTACCACTGGACGATTTACAGTCAGGATATTGTACCAGCTCGGCCTCTTGCTGGGTCGTAAAAATCGGCTGTCTCTGTAAGTTATCGTATCCGTAAAACTTCGCGGGCTCCCGGTGACAGGCAATCCCGCCGCAGGGGGGAGGCGGCGGCGGCGGAGGGGGGGCGGCCTGGTAGGCAGCGGCCGGGCTGCCCCCTCCGGGGTGGAAGTACTCCTGGCCGGGACCGGGGCCGCCCCCACCACCGCAAGCCGGCCCGGCAGGCGGCGGCGACGGGTGCGGGTGCGCGTGCGCCTGCGGGGGCGCGTGCGGGAAGCCGGCGGCGCTGTTGCCATAGAGCTGCAAGGCGGCGGCGGCGGCGTGGCGGCCGCCGACCTCTGGCGCGAAGTGACAGTCGTAGTAAGTGGGATTGATGGCCTCGCCCGCCGCCTTGTACTTGGAGTACAGCGGGTTCACGAAGTACGAGCTCATCGGGGCGGCGGCGGCCGGGGGCCGAGGAAGGGCGGCCCCGGGCGGGCGGGCGGCGCGGAGCAGGCAGGGAACGCGCCTCAGCGCGACCGCACTGCCGCGGGGGCCTCTGGGGCGGCTGCTGGCGCCGCTGGGGCCGCCGGGCTACGTTGCTGCTGCCACCCGCCCGCCCTCGCGTCGCCTCTGAGGCCGGGTAGCTGCGGGGCCTCGGCTACTGGGCGCTCATGCTCCGCTCTCGCGCCCGCCGCCTCTACCTCGCGCCGCCTCCCTGGCGGGTCGCGGGGCCTCACCCAGTCCCCGCGTTCCACCGCCCGCCCGGCCTCTCCCGGCGCGCGCCGGCTCGGGCTCAATAAAATCGCCGACGCCCCGGGTGACCTGCCCCGCTGCCTCCACTGTTTCCTCTCAGGCACCAGGCGGCCCTGCAGGAGCGCACCGGACAAGAAAAAAAGTACGCCCGGCCCACGGGGACACTCTTTGGCTTCGGTTTACAAACCCCCGCTCTGGAGGGAAAAGGAAAAAAACACCCTCTGCCCGCCGCCACCTCTCACCTCGCCCCCCCCCGCAGCCCCCTCCCACCGCTCTCGCCGCCGCTGCCGAGGCTGCCACCCCGGTGCGCCCCGGCGAGGCATTTTCGCACCAAGCCACTGCTCAGAGACGGAGCGAGATGGACGCGAGATAACCGCGCGGAGGGATCCGTGAGGAGGCGACACTGTTGCACACGATGGACGCCTCACAGTGGCTGGGAGATGCCTCCGCCGGCCTTAAAGGGGGCCCATAAAGCCGCACTGCCAAGGGCTCGCCGTGCCCCCGGGGGCCGAGGGAATGCGAGCCACGGCCGGCGGGGCGGGGGCGCAGCACAGCCTTACACTTGGCGGGGAGGGAGGCAGGGAGGACACTCCCAGGAGGCTGTGGAGCAAATGACTCCCTCCCCGGTCCCCTGTAGCAGCCCTTCAGAGGCTGGCTGTGGCTTTTGCGCCTTTGGACACGCGGGCGCAGCCCAGGGAGCGAGGGCAAGCCGTGTAGAAGATCCGGACCGAACATTTGCGTTAGGTCCTATCCAAGTAATTTGATTAAAGGCCACAAGGGTGACCCCAATACCTTGCATTATCAAAGCGAATCTAAGCCCTTCTTTTCCAGCCGAGCGGGCCTTGTGGAAATGAGATGTACATTTACCCTTGAAGCACTGCACGCCTGGCTGAGGCTCCCAGGTTAATTGATATTTAATGGAAATCATGCCCATGAATATAGTTTCCATCATTTCACCCTCGATAGACGTCAGTACCAGGCGCAGGGGGGAGGCTGAAGAATGTGGCGGGGCGGGGGGGGGGGGAACATTAGCATTGCTGAGGGAGTAAATAGAAAAGCAGACAGAAATGTTCCAAGGCGGGAAGGGAGGACTCACGCTGAGGTGGGTGGTATTTCCTCGGGCGAGACGCACGACTCCCGGGTCTCAGCCCCTGCGCGGAGCGGACCTGGGCAGGCGGTGGCCCCGGGCGGAGCACGGGGGACCGACGCCCGCGAGTCCCCCCAAGGAGCCTCCGGGCCGGCGTTCGGATCGCGCCGGTTCCAAGCAGCTGCAGGCGGCGCGCGTCTTCTGACGATTCTAGTTCATCCAACAAGCCGGTGAAGTTACCGCCGAGAGCGGGTGCCGGGCTCAGCTTTAAAAGTTACCGATCTTTCCAAAAGAAAAAAAAAGAGAAAGCTCGCTCTAGCTTATGAGCGATGAGGAAGAGGAACGTCCCGTGTCATGTGGGGAAATCGAGTGTGAATCGGCAAAATATTCCTGATTTTAGAAACTCGCTTTGAAGCCGCTTGGCGTTACATCACCGTTCACCTTCTCTTCTCCACATCTCCCACTCCCCCCTCCCATTTTCATGTCCAATAAATGTAATAGGTCTCTACATTTGAGTGCGTTTTCCTTTGCCTATTCTGCCTTTTTCGTGGGTTCTTTGGGTGACCCTTTTCCTTGGGATGATCCATTGTTGTTGAGGGCGGCAGGCCCACCGGCCTTGGGAACCGACCTCAGAAACACTCCCGAGCCCACCGAGGAAGCTCCAGCTAAAGCTAAAACACACCTCCCCGGCTTTTCACGCCAAATGCGAACGTCTAGAACCCCCAGACGGCTCCCAAAGGTGCAGCAGGCGAGTGATTTCAACTACCCCTCTCTCCTTGTGGGGTGGCCCAGCTTGTGAGTGAGCTGAGGTCAGTCCGAGTGGACTGAATATCATATTTTGCAAATGGAGAAAATAAGGTCGAGATGGAAAGGCATAACAAGATAACGTTTAAGACTCAATTGTTTCTACAGGGAATAGCTGAAAATGGTTAAGGTAAACGGATTTCTAATGAATCAAATGATAAAGGCATGCTTTGCTTAACTTTTAAATTAGCAGGGAGTGCAAGGAGGCTTTTGTTGGATGCATGGTGACGGGTAAGGGTTTCTTGTTGTTGTTTTCTGCCAGTTATCGCCAGGTAAAATTTCCTTTAAATCCGAAGGCGAACGAACTGATTCTGACAGTTAACGATTTGTACTCCAACCTTGCAAGTACCCAATTAAAAGAGTATTATTTTCAATAAAGCCTTGGAATGCAATTGTGCCTTTTTATTTCACTGTTTGGCGTGTGTGCGTGTGCGTGTCTAAACCCTCGATAGTGGGTTTTGGAATGGAATGGGGGAAAAAGAAGAACGAGCCTAGATCTCAATAATACAAGGCACCTTCTAGAACTTTGTGATTCCTGGGGCGGGAGGGCGGGGAGCGAAAAAGAAACACTACAAAATTCATTTCTACGCATTCTGGCCTAATTAAGAAAACATGATAACACAACATTTCCTCCTGGGACAAAACACTTAGTTTTTTGTTTTTTCCTTCAAGCATTCTGTTTATAATCTGAATGGGAAGAGAGTGCGATTAACTTCGTAAATAAAGATGTATGCTTTTACACATTTCTGTTCTGATACAATGCATTGACTTACCATAACGTTTTATAGTTTCAGCTGTGCCGTAGTCCAAATTTTCTGAAATCCTAAGCCAAAATTTTATAAGTAACAAACCCTTCCGGAGAATTTAACAGTGCACATTGCTTCTTTTTGCTTAAATTTATCCTAATTTGGAATTTAAAATAAGATTGTAAGTATCTTTAATCAAAACCTTCCGCCGCAACTCCAGCTTTACTATCACAAAGTGGAGCAACGGCGCTCTCTAGTGGCCAAATGCCATCTCTAGCCGACGGAGCTTAACTTCTCTTTATTCGACACAAACCATTTCCAATCTTGTTCTTTAGTTTGACTGGGGCTTGGATCACTGACACTAATAATGCTTCATCCCTTTGTCGACGAGTCAAGTGCAGCAAACAGGGGCTCCTGAATGCCAAAGATATTTGGGCTCCCAAGAGCTTCCAGTAGTGTCTTTTTCAAAAGCTTCCAGCCCTTCTTTTGCCAGACACAGTAAGTCCCCATTCTGTAATCGCCCACAATTATAGGATGGGCTAGATTTTTAAAAATTACAACTGCAACAGGCCTGTTTTTTTCCCCAATGGAGCCAGGGACTTCAAAAACTAAGAAATTATAGAAGTTACATTTGTTAATTTTTTTCTTTTAAAGCCGTTACACTTAGCATTAAATCGTGAATATTTGCTACTTTAACTTTGTAATTTTAATGCTTCAGGCCCATTTCACTGGACAATGGAGGGGGGATAGAAGTCAAATTAAAAGCTTTTTGCTGTATCTCTGAATGGCTGTCTGAAAAGGCCCTGTTGGGCGGTGTTCACTGGAACTTCTATGCACAATAAATGAGACATTAAATTTATACCAAAAGTCACATAGTGAAGTGAATTGACTAAGCATTCCACCTGTTTTTTTTTAAAAGCCAAGACTTCAATCAGTTTAGGTGTTTCCTGAGAGGTTAATCTTTTTTTCTCATTTTCAAAAATTCTTTCCTCTAATTCAGCTGTAACGATTAATTTTTCTATAAGCAAATATATATAATTTCCAACAATATTTCTGCTACGAGGTTTGCAGTGGAGGGCCAGATATTTTTGTGAAACGTCATTTAAGTAACTGCATCTTTTCCCGCCGACCATGCGGCTGGGGGACGCTCGGCCTAAGTAAATGACCCAAGATCACTAACTCTCCCACCCCCAAATAACAGGCCTATTTTTCTCTTTTTTAAAGTACAAGCTAGAAGGCGGCCATAGTCAAATATTATTGAGAGCCACCCACCGGCTACTTCTAATACCCAACCCATTTTAAAAATCAGAAATATATCGTCTCCTCCTTCCTACCGCCCTCCATTTTTATTCCCTAGGTGCTCACACCTCATCCGGGGGTCCCAAGCCCCTGCCTTCTTAGTCCAACAGAGTCCTGTTTACATTTTATTGTCCAGATTTTAAGACCCAGTTTTGTCTGCATTTTTCCTTTCCTCCCACAAACACAAACATCAAAATGAGATGGTTTCAAAGAGAAGCGCCGGGCTTGTCGTAAACTCATTACCTCCAGACGTCTCGCCGGCTCGATGGCTTTATGACACCTTGTCTCTTCCTGTTTTCAAAGAGCCCAAGGTATCGGGTTGGTCGCAGGGGCGGGGTACGCAGCACCTTCTGCCGGATCTGGGCCTTGGGTTTCCCTCCAAGCCCCCCTCTGCTTTTCCTTCAAGTCCCCTCTTTCGGCCGGATCCCCCCAAACTCTGCCATCGCCCCCGCCTTCCGCCCAGCCCAGGCCGCCCGGCGCCTGCCTCTCCGGCCTGCAAAGGCTGTGCTGGGCCCGATCCTTCACTTACAATGACCTTCATTTTAGCCTCTGAACGCGGCCCTCAGAGGGCCGAGCTGGGGGCTAACAACACAGAAACTGGGCAGGGGGAGGGGCAGCGGGGTGGGGATAGCTGCGGAGGAGAGCCTTGACCATTTTGATCTGCTAAGGTCACTTTGGGGCTCCCGTGCGGAGGAGCGGAAGCTCACGGTCTACCCGTCTCAGCCCTCCCGGAGCCAGCCAGCCAGCCCCGCGGACCCGGAAGAGTTGCCCCAGAGTGCAGAACTGGCCTCTCCCTGGTTTGGAGACGATGTCGATGGCTGCGACTCCATGAGCAGAGGGAGAGGTGGGGCACGGTATGTCAAAGCCCCAGTGAGAGGATGCCTGGTTTCTGGAGCCCGTGGGGCCGCTGGCACTGCTGCAAGGCTGACACTGGGCCCAGGGCACAGAGTTCGCAGAGGCACTGGAAGCAGGCTAGGCGGCCAGGGGAGGACGGCCAAGTGCCCCCAGGGGCCGGGCTCAAGGCTGGGTCTGCCCACCCAAAGGGAGACTCAGAGGCACATCAGAGAGACCTCTCAGGTGGAAGGGCCCCGGATTTTTAGCAGCGTCTCCTTCCCAGGGATGAGGGAAAAGTCCCATGAGGGTGACATTTTGCAGAGAGCCGGAGAAAGCAAGCACACAATGTTCAGGGCCAGCGTCTGAGCTCCATTTGATCAGGTCAGCATTTATTGGTAGGAAGCGGTAACATTTACAACTGGTCCTCAGGCAGGAGCCGGGAGGGCCTACACCCGCGGCCGCCCACTGGAGCCAAGCCCTCCCGGGGAGAGAGTGGCTCCTCCAATGCCCTGAGAAGAAACCCCCGACCCACCGGAGGCCCTGGGCTCCTCTCTCGGCCTCATTCCAGGTCTCAGTGGAGGGCCCGCGGGCTCCCTGAGGAAAGTGGGCTTCCGTAACCGGTGGGCAACACGGCCGGGGCTCAGCCTAGGCCGGCTTCCTCATTGTCGTCGCTCTGCCTTCGCTGTCGGAAGTGGGGTGCGCTTGGCCCCTGCTTGAGCAGCGCTGGGGGCTAAACTACAGCACTTTTCAGAAACATAGGGGACATTTACACAGGAGAGGGCTCCTCAAGCCGGCGTGCACTCACAAAATATAGCATTTCCTAAGGAACCAAAGGGACAGGAAACAGGGGAGCGGGATAGGGCAACACCCCAAAGCCACTTGGTTTCTCCAACACATAAGCGAGCAAATACAGTCCCCCAAATACCTCACAGAAACCAACCACACAGTCACTTCTACCTAAAAAAAAAAAAAAAAAAAAAAAAAAAAAAAAAAAAGGCCGGGGTGGGGAGAAATGTCCGAATCGCTGAAGAACTTCTGGAAATCAAGCACACACACACACACAAAAACCCTCTGCCACTGCAAAGCCGAGTGGTCCCACCGGCGCCGCGCCGGGTCAGTCTCCTTTGGGGCATTTCTCCTTGCTCATCTTTTTCATTTTCATCCTACGATTCTGGAACCAGATTTTGACCTGTCTCTCTGTGAGGTTCAGAATCCTTGCCACCTCATAGCGCCGGTCCCGGGTGAGGTACATGTTGAAGAGGAATTCCTTCTCCAGCTCAAGCGTCTGGTATTTGGTGTAGGGACAGCGCTTTTTCCGGGTGGAGCGAGCGTGGATCCAGTTTGCTGCGGGGTTGTCTATGAAGAGGGGTGTTTGGAGAAGGGGAGTGAGGGGCGGAGGGGAGGCAGGGAGAGACGACAGGGTGGGGGAGAGAGGTCGTTAAATTAATTTCACCAAGGATGGCTGCTTTTCACAACTTGGGGGGAATTATAAAAAGCCTTAATGCCCGCGCTCTGTTTACCGTACAAACCGCGCGCCCAGGGTAGGTGGTTATGGGAAGCTTTTTTATGGATGCGTGTTGCTCGCCTAGGCTAGGGTAGGCGTCTAGACGTTTTTATAGGTTAGTAAAACTATCAGTTTTGCACATTCGAGCCTTACAGGTTTCAGCAATAAATCAGGGGGCAATTTCTTTTGCACTTACTTGGGTCAAGTTGCTGCTGCGGCGGCTGCGGCTGCTGCTTCTCCTCCTCCTTCAGCGGGCAGCCCGGGCTCGGGTGGTCGCTGCGAGCCGAGGGCTCCGATGAGCCGCCTGCCCCGGACCCAGACCCGATCCCCGCCCCGGGCCCGGTTCCCCCAGCCACTGCTGCCGCCTTGTCCCGTAGGAACGAGTTGCACGAGAACTCGGGGCCGCCGCTCCCCTGGGACTCCCGGGCCGCGGAGCACTCAGTCCGTTTGGAGGAGGAAGACGAGGAAGTGGAGGAGGAGGTGGAGGTGGAGGTGGTGGTGGCGGCGGTCGGTGCCGCTCCATTTTCAGGCTTAATCCCGTAGTGGCGCCCGTTGGGTGGACCGCTGGGGCCAGGGCTGGGACCGGGGCCCGGGCCACCGTCGCCTCCGCCACCGCCCGCACCGCCCGGGAAGCCGGACAGCGGCTCCATCCAGGAGCGCATGTAGCGGCCGGGCTCGGAGGCGGCGGCGGTCAGGGGCGGCGGGGGCACGTATGGGTGGTAGAGGCCGCTCATCGCCGCCGCCGCTGGGGCCTGGGCGGGCACCGCGGACCACGAGGCGGAGAACACGGCCGATTTGGGGGCGAAACTACACGAGGCAAACTCGGCGGCGGCGGCGGCCGGGCTGTCGGCCACACCTGCGGGCCTGCCCTGCGCGCCAGGCCCTGGAGGTCCGAAGCGCGCGGCGAACACTTCGTCGCCCTCATGGCCTATGAGCGAGTCCACGTAGTAGTTGCTGAGGGTGCCACTGGAGGACATTTTGAGGCGCCGTGCGCTCCCACCCAAGGTTACACTGCCCGCCGCCGCACCGCTCCCCGCCGGCGCCCGAGCCGCCGACTAGTTCGCAGGCTGCAGCCTCCACCATTGGTCGCGCGGCCCACGTGATCATATTTACCAATACCGGGAGTAAATCAGTCCGCTAAACTGGGGGCTGCTGTGATTTAAAAAAAAAAAATCATCAACATAAGCGCGGCAATTAGAGCCCGCGGGTCCCGACCCGTGCGCCGGGCTCAGCCCGGCCTGACTCGGCCAGCCCAGAGGCGGCTGGGACCACACGCCCGATCGCGGCCGGAGGAGGCGCCGGGGACTATTTGTTCCCCACTTCTGGCCGCACTCGGTCTTGCAGTCCCGAGCTGGTGCTGCCTCCCCAGTGCCTCGGCTCCGAGCTACCGGCCGTGCGTGCTGGGCGCACCCAGCACTTGGCAGAGCCCAGAGTAGCCCGGGGAGGGGGGGAGCGCAGAGCTGGTGCGGCCCGAGACAGGACGGCCTTCGGAGGCGGCCCCCCTAGCGCCAGAGGGGAGTTCTTCTCCCCGTGCCTCTCTCCCGACCCAAACCCACCCCTCCCTATGCATACCCACACACACGCTCTCTCACAGCTTGTCGTGTTGTTTAAAACAGGTGGAAGACCTCTGTAATGATATTATGCCTTTCAATAAAAATTTTATGAGGTGTATTTGATTATAGATTAATGTGTCCCTAATAAAACGGACGGATGGAGCAGCTCGGAGGGCCCCCTCCCCCTACCACACTCACACGCGCGCGCAGCCACACACACCCCCGACGTGAGGCTGAGCACACGCCGAGGCCCGAGGGGTGAGCTGGGGCGGCCTGGCCCGTGGGCTGGGCGTGGCGGCGGCCACCGCCCGGGCTCTGTCTGCCCTCGGAAGTGTCCGCAAGCTGGCAGTGGGCACCGCGCGGACAGTGGCGGCCAGGGTGCCTTGTCTTCTTCGGGACTTCTGGAAAGGTCCTGGAAGAAAACACGCCATAGGGCAGAACCCAGATTGTAGAGCAGGCCCGCTCCCACCCGCTGCCCCCTGCCCCCAACTCGCCTCAAAGAGGCCAGCATCTCCCTGGGCCAGGCCGATTCCCATGGTTCCCACTTAACGGCCTCTGAGTGGATTCCGGATATGTCTTTTAAATGGCTTGGTCCTTGGGCTACTCTCTTAGGAATTCTGTTCTTTCTTTCTTTTTTTTTTTTTAAAGCCTCCAAAGGTAAGGCTGGGCAGCCTTGAATCTGAGGGAAATGCCCATTGTCACTCCCAAATCCATGGTACAGAGCCTCGGAAGCCCGGCTGGGAGCCGAGACAAAAGCAGCCGGGCCGCCGGCGGTGGAGGATATATTTCTCGCTCTACAAGTTGCCCAGCGCACCCTTGGGCTCCCAGCCCACCTCGAGCACCGGAAAGGAAGTGGGGAAATGGCTATTTCTGGCCTAATCGATTGCCTTTGCCAATGGCTTTCTGATTTTATTCCAGAGGAGCTGCCTTTGCCTGTAGCACGGGTTTTCCTCCAAGACATGGCCCCCTGTCAACAACGAATGGTGCTCCCCACATCGCGGGGGGTAAACTGAGAAGCTAAAATTGCCCTCCTCTTCTGCCTAACCAATGGAGGTCTGGGCAAATCTATTCCAGTGTTCCCAACCTGGCACTGATGTGCAGCCATCCCTCTTCCACCCTAGGAAATGGCTCCCCTAAAGGGTTCTGTCTTGGAACTGGGAAAGACTCTTCGTTTTCGGGAGGAAGTTTAAAACTCTGAATAAATACTGAGTCTCCCAAATACTACTTGGATGAGGGTTTTAAGGCTCAGACCCCCTAAGAAAGGGGACAAATGAAAAGGACGTGTTTTGTGAAGCTGCTTGAATCTATCGGAGACCCTCTGAAACCACAGTACGACATGGGGTAACGAATTCTCTGTCAGATCATCCCCCCAAGGCCTCTCCTCTCTTCTCCCTGGCCAGACTAAAATCTGGACCCTCTTGGGCTGAGGATCCTGCAATCTATCTATCTATCTATACACACACACACACACACACACACACGTGAAAGCTGGCTGGAGTTTTCTGAGCCATGGTGGTAGCTTGAACATTGGACTTCATGGGAAGTCATATTTATCTGTAAATTCTCTTTCGGTCACCCTTCGTGTATTTTCTTGCCTCCCAGATACAATGGCTCCAACCAGCATTTTGTAATTAAATAGGGGGAGGATTAACTGGGGAAAACCTTTTCTTCCTTTAAAAATTTTTTTCTTGTAGGCCACCAAAAGGTAATGACTGAGCATAAAATCCTTCCACAAGGAAACCAGGGCAACGTGGGATGGGAAAACTCACCCATCCTCGACTTCACTTTGGCCTGGCTGTCTTGCGCTTGGGATGGGGGTGGGGGTGGGGATGGGGATGGGGGTGGGGGTGGGGGTGAGGGAAATGGGGGCTGAATTGGATCCGATGCAATGCTAGGTTGCTGCTTGTCCTTGCTCCTGTAATGGAGGCCTGGCGGCTTCCAGGTGGGCAAGACAGATTTTAACCCAGCCCCTCATGATGGCACACGAGCCAGAAATCCCCAAGACTCCACTGAAAGCATTAAAAATAACACAACCAAAACCAAAGAGAGGAAGACACACAAGTGGGGAGCTGCGAGGAAAATGCGGTTTGGCACAGGCTTAACTTACCAGGCTGAGACTAGAGGGGAAGCTCACACCCACTGACAAATCAATTATGTTACTATCATGGGGGGAGGGGGAGAGGGGACCCTCCTTCCTTCCAACTAGGAAAACAGTACACACAGTCTGGATTATCACTCCCCTGACCACTGCCAAATTTCAGCACAAAAGACCCCCTTCAGCTTTTCTCTCCCATTTCCCCTCCCCTGCTCTCTACCACCCAGTCAACTGACCCAAACAAGCAGTTTAACAGGAAGACAATCTCACCAAAGTCTTTCATTTCCACCGTAACATATTTCCATGTCAGAAAGCAGAGGAAGTACGCTCGTTTCCAGAGTTTATTGCATTATACATGCGACCAGAACATGCACAGAAAGGACAAGTTGCTGTTGTACTTCTACCAAACCATAGATGCACCACAAGGGAAAGGCTACAAGGCAAATTCTCAATATTCCATCTCACCAAGGACAATTGCTAAACTCATTTGCAAAAAGATACATTGTAATGTGCTTTTTTAGTCCCTACCCCCAAAGCTTGTGGGTTTTCTTAATCTTTTTAAAATATATATGTAAAAGTACTTTTAAGTACTGGATGTACTCAAAACACCATGAGCTCATGGACTAACCACACACACAGACCTTTTGTGTTAGGAAAAAGTCACATTGCTGGATGGACGAGTGGATTGATGGATGCTCTACAGTTCCAATAAGTTAAGACCCAAACGAAAATTCTCAGTAATAGTTACCCTGCATTACGATGAAAAAAATAATAAATTACATGTGCTAGTTTATATATATATATATATATATATATATATATATATATATATATATACTCATAGGGATTACAGATCACTTGCAGCACGAACAGAATGACCCCAAAGTCACATTCTAGCAGGAAACAAAAACAAAAACAAAATCAAAAAACAAAGAGCAATGAAGGTTTTGTGTCCGCCTTCCCAGTCCTCCAGCACTCGGCCCTGGAAGTCGGTGCCCCCTCTCCGATCCTGGCCTCTGACGGGCCTCGGACCTAAGAGAAGGTGAGGTTGGCGGTCAGTTCTCGGATCCGGTTCTCTCGGCTCATCTTCTTGAGTTTCATTCGGCGGTTTTGAAACCAAATCTTGACCTGCCTGTCGGTGAGGTTAACGCTCTTACTGATCTCTAGGCGGCGCTCGCGGGTGAGGTACATATTGAACAAGAACTCTTTTTCTAATTCCAGCGTTTGGTGCTTAGTGTAAGGGCACCTCTTCTTTCTGCCACTCTTTGCAGTGAGCCAATTGCTGGTTGGAGTATCAGACTTGATTTCCTCTAACAAAATTAAAGGGAGAAGAAGAAAAAAAATCAAGAATTTTTTTTTCTCTCAGTCTGTTCAAATGTACCCTTGGCCATGACCCCTCTGGCAGCCAGGCCCTTTGGGAAATGCTGGTATTACACATTACTCACACGAAGTAGGCCCTGGAAGGGATTTGTAAATGATGCCAGATTAGTTAAAATACCCCAAAATGACACGATGGATGGGTACTCTTGCCCTCTGTGTCAGTGTTCCCTCTCTCTCTCTCTCTCTCTCTCCTTTCTGACCTGCACAAAATATTAGTACAATAGTAAACTTTCAGGATCTCACCAGCAACATTCTAAGTGATCATCTTACAACGGGACTAGAGTGGAAGAAGCAAGTCACAGCCTGACAAGCCTACAAACGCCACTGCTTCCTCAGATCCTCATGTCTGCCTCTTCTTTCCCACTTCTCCTAGGCAGGCAGGGAGCCCCGCACAGCCAGGTTTATAGGTACCAATTCTCTTTCAAAAGATAACCGAGTACACCTTCTCCGCCCTGCTTGGGCATCGTTGTGTGCCCAAGAATTTCCTGAATTCTTATGCCTTCTTGCCCCCACACAAAAACATTCTCCCAGAAATGTAGCTCCTTGCTGTGGCCCAACTCTGAGCACTGGGGGAGAGGATCAGGGGCAGAAAAGCCAGAGCCCCTGGCTCTTTGCCCTGCCCAGCCCTCAGGCTGGCCCTGCTGGGTGGGCCACACACATTCCATTCTCTCCCCCTTCTGCCTTTGCCCACTTTGCAAATGGATTGCAAAGCTTGAGGCACTTTCCCCAGACAAAGCCAAGGTTACCTAGCTCCGCAGAGGCAAGGAGCCCTGCTCTTTCTTCGGCCCAAGCACCAACCGGCCCAGCTACCTCATTCCCCTTGCCGCCCCCAAGCTCGCAGGATGCGGGGTGCATACACTTGAACACGAACACGGTGCCTTGGACCACCTTAAAATCATCATTGGGTGAAAGGCGGGGCTGGGACTACAAATCTGAGCAGGAGAAAGGAGGTTCTGGGGCCGTGTTTACCAGCCGCAGGTCTCATTTGCGCTCTTTTGTTGCATTTCAGGTCTAGCTCAGGAAAAATAAACCCAGCAAGCCCTTCCTCTGCCGGGGCGCCATCAGCGCGGGGCCAGGAGTAGCCAGGAGGGCGAGGGCAGCGCGGGAAAAGCGGAAACCATCTCGGGACTAAGATTGCCCCTCTAAGAGCGGGGAGGAGTGGCACTTGCCAGTCGGGGCCCCAAGCTGCCGCGTTCGGCACTGGGCACCCAGGCGTTCCCTCTCTCTGCCGGGTTCCCGGGCTGCGCGCCCCGCTGGGGTGGCAACTCTGCTCATACCGACCTTTGCTTTCCTTCTCCTGTACTTCGGGACTGGACACGGAGACCTCAGCCAGGCAGCTCCTCTCTTCTGGAAGGCCGCCCTTGGCCTCGGGGCTCTCCACCTGGGAGACTTTGGCGGGCTCCTGGCCACTTGCGGGCTCGTTCATCTTCTTTTCCATCTGCAGCTGGGCGGCCGAGAGCTGCGGCTTGGCTGCGCCACGAGGGTTGAGCTGGAGCATGACTGTGGAGCTGCCTTCGGGGCTGTTATTGTACTCTTGGGTTTTCCCGGTGGCGTAGGTCTGACTCAGTCTAAAATATCCAGGGACAGGAACCTCAGGGTTCTCAACGGGACAGGACTCAGGGACCAGCCTCTGGTACGAAGGGACCTCAGCAGAAATGAGTTTGTTGCGCTTATCAGAATACATGCAGCAATTGGATTCTTCCTTAATGTTGGTGGTGAAGGAGCAAGTAGGGACTTGCTGTGTAACAGGTTGCTCTATTCGACAAGATCTGTTCGGGTCTGTCCAACTGTCTACTTGAGGTATATACGGATGCACATTCATACCCATATTTTGGTGGTTCACTTCTCTTTTGGCCAGAGACGGGAGTAGTCCACAGGTTTGCATTCCATAGGTCCCCATGTCTGCGCTAGGTGGTGGCATGTACATGCCGGCGCTGCTCGAATAAAAACTGTCACTCCTGCAGGCACTGATCAAGGAATCTACTAAAAAAGTATTAGCAGCAGGAGAGCTGTTGGGAAAGGACATTTTGGGGAGGAATTTGAAGAAGAGAGATTGTGTCCTTTGTAGGCTGACATCTCTACGAAAACATTCCCCGTGTAATTGTGGATGCCTCTGTCGACCACATGACAACCAAGCCAATGAGATTTGAAAATGGCCTTGAGCCGCAGCCTCCTCGCAGGTCACGTGCTCCAGAGCCCGGCCAGCCGGCCGCGTAAGCACGGACAACAGCGACATCTACTACGCGCCCGCGATAGTGCGCGCTGGAAACAACCGGCCCAGCACTCTCCGCCGTCCGCCAGCCTCCCGGTGCTCGCTCGGCCCGCCCGCCCGCACGCCCCACTCGCGTCCCCCACTCCAGCCGCTGGGCCCCGCAGGCAGAAGGAAAGGCTCGGCCCGAGGGGTCTCCGGGAGGACACACGCAGGGAGGGAAGCCGGGGCGCCGTGGCGCCAGCACACAGAAGCATTCTCCGCACACGCCCAGGCAGAAGGCGCCCAAGAGGGCCGGGGCCAGGGCGGGGTTGGGGGCCCAGCCTGGTTCATTTTGTCCCAGGCAGCCTGGGAAGGTGAGTTGGATTCCCCAGGCTCTGAGACATACCACCCCAGGGGTCCACAGCAAAGAGGTCTGGTGCGGAGACGCGGCCAAGATATCCTGGGGAGCGGAGGCGAGAAGGGCCGCGAGAGCCGAGAGGCCACGCAGCTGGCCGGCCACGCAGCTGGCCGGCCCCACGGAACCCCGAGGACCGGCCCGGCCCCGGCGCTGTCCTCTGACTCGGCCCGCCTGCCCCATCCCCCGGCGCCTCCGCGCCCCGGTGGGCTACCCGAGCTTTCGGCTCTCCGTGGAACCACACCCCAATCTCTGAGGGTCGGGCCGCTGGGAGCTTTCAGCCCGAGACAGTCCCTCGCCAGCAGTTCGCTATCCGCGAAAGCATCCCCCGGGTTCCCAGCGGAAGAACTAAACCAACTAAACCGAGGATTCCCTCCCCACACGCCCTGATAGTAGAGGGCAAAGAGGAAGGAAGAGAGAAAAGAATGTTTTCTAGGAAAGGAGGAAACTCTCGCCCTCAGACTCCAGAAGTTTTAGAAAACTGACTGGGCCAAGCAGGAGAGAGAGAGATGCAAAGGTGTCATTTGGTTCTTCTGCACAGAAAAATGTTTTCCTTTTATGGATTTTGTAAAAGCACTGGTTTCTGACAAGTGCAAGGCACAAAAGGTTGTGGAATTTATTAATACATATTAAGAAGAATCAGGGTGATCAATAAAATTCTCATCTACATTCTTGGGCTACTTGGTAATTTTCTGGCTTCTGAAGGTTTTTAAAGAGTTATACCCGCTGTTGCCACACACGGGAAGATATTTTATTAACAAATCAATTGAGACTTTGTAAAGGATAAGATTAATAGTTAAGATTTAGCATAATGGCGTTTGCTTTATGAATTATTGAAAATTATACTATTGATTTTTCCCCTTCGCTGCTAACCAAGAAGGTCAATTTTTGTTTTAACACAAATTGTCAAATATTAAAAGCATACTTTTGTCAGAAGTTGAGTTTTATAGTTTTGGACAATTCCTAAAAGTATTTGACATGATTCGATTCTGCTTGGGTAAGGGAAGGGAGGGAAAAAGGAGGTGGGGAAACCTCAGTCCTCTGTTTCCTTTGGTGAGGGAAAGTTCTATAAAGAGGGTTTAGTCTGGGGTTGTGGTCAACCTCATTAAAAGAACAACCACCAGCACCACCATGGAAACTCAGAGTTTTATGAGAAACTTCCTCCCTTGTTCTCTGGTTGCAGGCGGTGAGCGGTCCTTCGGAAGCCGTGGCCTCCGGGCAGCAGCAGGGAGCTTTAACCTTGATTTCCAAAGGCTTGCCCTAGACGAGGGACCCCGGCTAGGGCGCTGGAGCCGATCCGGCTTCCCGGATCCCCTTTCCTGCATCTGGGAGAGGAAAAGGGCCCTGGAAACTCTGATCGTAAACCAGTTCTCTGTCCAGGAAGGCATCCGTGTTTTCTTCTCCCCACACTAGTCCTGTCATGGGCTGGCCTTGGATTTCAGGCCCAGAGACTGAACTTGTGGGCAAATTGGGTTTCTGCCTCAGCAGAACTTTTTTTTTTTTTTTGGAACCTGATGCTCAGCCTACTGGGGGACATAATAGCCCGCTCGCTCCTTCACAAAGACCTTTCCCAACAAACTCTTTGTCCACCCCTCCCCAAAAGGAATCTCCCCTGGCCTGGTGGAAATAGTCGTTGGACATTATTATCGGCCTTGGGACAGCTTCGGCTGTCCCCTCACAGTGCCCTCGCCCAAACAATAACCCCTTTTAAAAAACTCCGCAGTGGCAGTGAGACAGACCTTTTAAACCTTTACGCAGCTGTTCAAATACAACATCATTGTCAGGTTAAAAGCCTGGCGCCTCTAACTGCTCTGGCTGCGGGATGCCGCGGATGAAGCGGAGGTTTAAACATTACCTTCGGCAGGGGTGAGTGTTTTTAAAGCCTGGGGGTGGGGGAGTGAGGAAGGCAGGGAAAAAAACCAACTTTTGACTCTAGTCTGCTAAGGTCCTGTTCAAAGCTAACAGCCACTGACTAGCACCCTGAAATTTGCTTTCTCTCAAGGCGGAGATCATGATCTCAGCCACAGCTAAGCATGCCCAGGGCTGGACAAAGTGCCCGCTGCACACGCTCGTGGCAGGCGCCCTGACGCCAGCCTGGCGCCCCAGCACTGTCCTCCCTTTGCTTGTTGGCCAAGGGAGCTGCTGGGAACTCCGTTGTCCAATTCTCTCTATCACACAAGAGAGGCAAGAGTGTTCAATCTAATCGAGAATTTTATGCCCATCAAATGCCCTTTCATAATCTTTATTTATACATGAGTAAAACATCAAGCTAAAACCCAGCGATTCCTCACCGAACGGGTAGGTCTGCCATGAGCCAGGACAGGCAGGATCTGCCTTCCGAATGTGGGGGGACTTTGTTTCAGCTCCCTGTGCCTTCAAGCTCAAAAGTCACTCCCACATTGGATTTGGTTTTAAATAGGTCTTCTTCACCCACAGGGGAAAAATGTGTATCAGATATAATTTTGGATCTATTATTACAAAATTCTCTTTTATTCTTTTTCAAATTTCTGTCTTCAGACCAGCTCCTTGAGGCCAGAGACTGCCAATATTTCAGAGAGATTTTATTATAAAAATCAAGCAAAACAGAAATAATACAAGATAATGATCTGAGCCTGGGAGGATGGAAAGTTTGCCTAAGACTCTAAGGCTAAGATAAAGCAAATGGAATGAAAAAGCAAGGCTTTCAAGGCCAGGCTTTATTTTGCTTACAAGTATTTAATACAGCTACGTAGCTGCTGTTTTCGATCATCTTTAGATCAGTTAGAGCAGTTACCATTAATAATAAATCAATATTGCGCAATAAAGGAGATGAATATCCACAATTGTACCAAGACATCCTTCGCCCTGGCACAGTTCTTTCCAGAGAAAAATTAAAAGGGTCGCTTTAGCAAGAAATTAGCATTTGTAATTCAAGAAATGGCTTGCATCTTTGCTCTCCTGTCACCGGGAAGAAGGCAGCGGCCCTGGGCCTGAGTGGACCTGGGTCTAGGTTCACCCTGAATTTGGGCCCTGAGTGGCCTCTCAGGGCTGTGCCACTTTTGGGGGGCAGAGTGGATGGGTACAAATTTTAAAAGCTGCTTCCTCAGAGCACCCTTCCAGAGTGCACCGTGCATCTCCCAGCCAATGTGAAAAGAAATCAAGGGGGCAACTGGGGAGGCTAGAGAAGCCACCACCAATGCAAAGAGGGGTCTAAGGAGACATGCAAAAGGACCAGCAGTCTAGGGACCTCTTCCCTTTGCAGACACAAAAGACTACTCCCAATTTCCCTCCACTTCAGGATCTAAGACCTCAGCGACTCAAGACATGTGGCTATGCTCTATGAGCCCCACACGCTGCGAATGATCAAGAAGGGTCAGGTCTGCAGACCCCAGAAGTCCTGATCCAATTCCCTGGCCTTTTTCAGGCTCAATTTGGGCGCTGCTGAGAGGAAAGGAACTGCAGACTGCTAAGCATCCGTGGTCTGGGGGAGGCTGCCAGCCAAAGCCAAAGGTCCCTGAAAGGCCACAAGCACCCCCACTGGAGCTGCCTAAAGAGGAACGCAACGACATTTGGGGAGGGGGCTCTCACCCCACTTGGACTGAGGCCCGGGTTAGGCTCCCGGAAATGTCGATTCACAATAGCTAAGCTGGACCCACGGTCAGACAGGCAGGAGCCAGGGTATGCGTGGGGAACATCAATGCCTCTGGCTGGCGCCTCCCATAGGGTGGGGAGACTCATGGCCCCCAGCCTCCACTGAAGCAGATGCCAACTCCCAGGGGTGGACCCAGAGTCTTTGGTCCAGGGCCTGGAGGGAGGGGGCAGAGACAGCGGGGCTGAGGAGGTCCTCACTAATTCCGAGGTTGCATGTACTTACAATGAACTTCGGGAAAGAAGGAACTGCCACCCTTCATGTTGGAACTTCCCTTTTGGACGGCGGATGGTGGCACAGACCCTCCGCAATGTCAGGGGCTTTTCAGGGTGGGAGTGGGGTCGAGGAGGGCACGCAGTGAGAAAACTGCTTCCAAGAGCTTGTGCCAAAATCAAATTCGGCGCTCAAGGCCAGCAGACGGCTTGGAAGGCTGGCCAGGGTTCTGTCAAAAGCAAAGCCCGTTTGCTTCAAATGCATTCCCCATTCCACGACGCCTTGAAGTTTAAACGTTTCCCGGACTGCCTGACTTTCCCCGCAGCCACATTAGCCCAGTCTGGCCCGGGAGCCCCAACTCAGTCCTGCCTGCGCCTCCCGGTGCTACCGGTAGCCCCAAGCGCCAGGCACGACCGGGGGTAGGGGGATTCCTCGCGCAGAATGACCCGCTAGGTCCCCACGCGTCTCATTTTTCTGAGACCACATTCAGCTAAGTTGCCGGCGCCCTGATCTGTCTTAAACAAAAGCCTTTTAATCACCCCAGGCGGTCGGAGAGCGTGCAAGGAGGACGCGGTTTTGGGCAGGGGTGGTTCTACCTTCCTATGGCTCTCCACACTCAAACCACCAAGAAAATTGATTTCCGTAATTTAATTAACTCGCAGTGGCATGACCTATTTTGAAATGCACATATTTGTCTTTTAAAACCCTCTCCTCGACACCACCAGGTTATACCGAGGTATTCTTTGCAACAACTTTAAGAAGACAACGATTAGGTTATCTCTTGTTTCAGGCATCTGCTCCCGTTCCTCTGGCTTTATACAACTTCCCAACCTCACGGCTGCTTAGAATAAACAAACACCAAACACCTCCGCGATTTCTAACCGCTATTAGAATCCAGTATTGGAAAGATACGGTACCGCTGCCTCTCCGACAAATGCGGCTTCTGGAACGTGAGCACGCCCCCGTGTGGCTCTCCAAGGCCAGGCAAACGCGAAATTGTATCTCTAGGTTCGGCTCTCCTACGGTGGTGGACATACAAGCTTGCTACATTTAGACGCAGTTAGAGAGAGAGGAGAGAGGAGAGAGAGAGAGAGAGAGGTGGAGAGAGAAAGAAATAAACCAGTTTTAATCTCCTGGAACGATCACATTACTAGGGCACTGACACTGTAACGGATGCCTAGAATTCCAAACAAAGGAATCCCCCTCAGAACGAAGTTATTCCACTGTAGGGTTTGTTTCTATTGCATCTTTAACCAAAGGTTGAGGAACATTTTTGGAAACAGTATAAATGTATTTTCTTTTGTTCCATATCATAAGAAGTGCAATAATTTAATAGGGTGACAAATTTTTTCAAATATAACGAAGTAAGTCTGTAATACCTTCCTTTTTCAAATACCTGCTTTTAAAACCTCGGTTCTTCATTAGAGCTAAAGGACTGCTATCTATGACTCCCCCCACAAAAAAACCCAAAACAATCTCAGCATTTCTTAGCTGTATTAAAAGCATGCTGGTAGACATTTTAATATAACCAGTATTTTTAAAAGCAGTCAATTGCTATAGAATTACACAAACGTTTGAAGGGAAATTAAGGTTATTGATCCTGAAATCAGGAATTGGCTTAGATTTATGGTGAGCCCCCGATATGATTCTGTGTGGTCATAAACGTGTGTGTGGGTCTGGATGTATGTGAGCATGTGTGCATGACAGTGGGTGGCAGTTGAATATCACAGAAGAACCTTAAGGCACCTAATTATTCAGAAAGGTTAAAGGTGATGACCTTGACATTTTGGAAGTTCAAAGGCATACACTTATGCACTTATGTTTTTCCTTCCCCCCAAAAGCTTTGATAATCAAAAAAATTTTGCATTTGGAAATGCATGCCCCCTTGGAAGATGCATGGGGTGCTGTGCCTCTCATGGATTATTTTTTGACTTTGGGCTTACGAGAGGTTACACGTCATAAGATTCACTTTATTCTTTTCAGAGAAAGAGAAGCTCTTCTCACTCTTCCAGTTTATTGCACATTTGCGGAAATCTCCTTTGGGCCCACCAGAAGGTGTATAATATAACCCAATTAAGCTGTTTAGAACTTTGGCTTTTATGGTGTTGTCTAGACAGTTCAAGGTTTTGTAAACAGCCTGGCCTGGCCCTGCAACATAAAGTGCAGTGCGGCCCCTACCACATTCTTTACCTTGAAGCAGTAAATGTGGTGAGAAGTGGATCTGCAGCCCTGGGCCCTATTTCCAGGGATGAGGGGTTACCTTCTCTGCTCCAGGCCCGTGTGACACTAACAAGGACCCAGGCCCTCTCCACCCACTGATACCTTCCCTTTAGCAAACTTTTTTTTCCCCAATGACAGGTTCTAGTTTTAATTTCTTCTTTTAAGGGACGCTTCCTCCTTGACAGCTTGTTAAGAGTGAATTTGGATCTCCTAAGCAGTTTTTTTTTTTTTAAAGTTTCTTTTGTTTTTTCAGGAATTCCAAGTTTACTACATTGGGGGTGGGGTGGGCAAGGAGATTTGTTTCTTAGGTTCCTGCTGCCCCAACCTCATGGCCTGAAGAAGGCAGCACCAGTGTGGCTGGCTCACGTCTTCAATTCAGAGATTCATCCCTAAAGTGATTTTTAATGCCAGTGCAGCCTAGAAAGAATGGGAGGGAACGACTCCTTATTTTAGCGGGATTAAAAAGCATTTCACTTGATTTTCAGTTGCTTGGAAGGGAAGGTTCTGGCCACTAAAATATCCTAATCAGACACTAAACTTCTTCAAAGAGGAAAATTCATACAGTGTATTGAAGCTGTAACCTCCATTTTACTAGAAACCATTTATTCACACAAAAGACAGTGACCCATGCCTTGATACGACAGACCAAAGGTACATTCCCCAGAGTTTAAATAATCTGCATTCACCAAGGGGAAGGGATTCGGTCCCTTAAACTCAGAGCAAAAACAAGCGCCTTCCAGCCCCTCGGCCTAACTCTCTACAGATCCCACAGCGTGCCCACGGGAGCTCAGAGAGAGGGAGGGAGAACAACAGCACACTGGCGGCAAAATTGTAAAGGGACGTTTGCATTTACCATTTTCCCCTTATTAGGATCCGTTCGGCCAAGTCCCCGACCTCGTCCGCAGGCTGCAGTGGTCGCTGGGAGGTCCCGAGTTGACCGTGGGAAGGAATCGTGGAGTTCCACAGAGAAGAGGCGTCATTAAACCCAAGGACATTGGGCCTGCCCAGGGCAGGCTGGTGGGGAGGAGAGTGGGTGAGTGGGGCTCAGGGGAGAGGGGTGCTTCCTGGAGCTCTCAAAATAAGGGGTTTCCAGTGAAATACTGCAGACGGTCTCTGTTCAGTTTCTTTTCTTTCATTCTGCGATTCTGGAACCAGATTTTGACTTGCCGGTCAGTGAGGTTGAGCATCCGAGAAAGTTGGAGTCTTTTCTCTTTGTTTATGTACACGTTAAAGAAAAACTCCCGTTCCAGTTCGCGGATCTGATACTTGGTGTAGGGACAGCGCTTTTTTCGGGATCGCTGGGGGGCCACTGCAAGGCAAAAAGACCGAGAGGTGAGAGAGGCCTTTGCCTGCCCACCCCCCGGCCGCCCGCCCGGGCCCGCGCGAGGGCCAGGCCTCGGCCCGTTGGGGACGTCCCCTGCTGCCGCTGAAAGGCCCTGCCTGCGTCGTGGGGGATGATATATGGGCGGCCACAGTAGAGAGTGCGGGCGTGGACGTGTGTTCACGCCCAGCCACACACACGTGCACACACACACACACACACACACACACACACAAACGGCCTGGCATCGAGGTGGGGAAGCAGAGGGCGAGGCAGGCTCTGAGCTGGACTCGGAAGGGAGAGAAACACGAGCGCGCCGGGCAGCCAGCGGCTTGGATAAAGTCCAGTTCAAGCATCAAACTCTCCCCAACCCCCCACCCCACCCCTTTAAAAGCAGGAGGCTCGAGTGTCCACACTCACAAATTGGCTTAAAATCTCTCCTCCCTTCCTCCCTCCCTCCATGGTCTCTAGGACCAATCCCCCTCACCGCACGCACAAAACTGGGGGAAAGCTCTCTGCAGCGATTAATGTCCTCATCGAAGTCTACCTTAAGCCCACCTAAATTGGTTTCCTATCGTAAACACGCTTTACAACGGCCCGGGAAATCTTATAGGATGTATAAACCCCTTCGAACGCTTATAAAGTAGCACATAAAACTGCGCAAGCAGAGGAAGGCCCCCTCCGCCCCCCCCCCCCGCGCCCGCGGCCCCCGAACCCAGCCGCCCACCCCGCGTCCGGTGCCTACCTGCGCCGCCGCTCTTCTCAGCCCCCGCCTCCCCTGGGGGCACCTCGCCGTCGCCGCCCTCTGCCGCCCCCTTGGGCTCCGAGCCGTGGTTCGTCTTGGCGCAGGGACTTCCCCCACCGCCACTGGCCGCCGTCTTGGGGTTGCTCTTGTCGGCGGCGCCCTCGGGCTGCGGCGGCGCGGGCGGCGGAGGGGGCTGCGGTCCGGCGAACGGGGGCCCGGGTGCAGCCTCGTAGAACTGGTCGAAGCCCTGCGGCAGGATGCCGTTGCGGCCCACGGCGCTGTAGAAATTGGAAGCGGCGCCCGCGGGGCCGTGCGGCGGCCCGGGCGCGGCGCACACCGTCTCCGGCGCCTTGAAGAGCACATCCGGACGGCGGCCCGCGGGCGGGAGCAGCTCGCGCTGCATGGCCGCCTCCTCGGCCGCCGCCGCCGCTGCCGCCGCTGCCGCCGCCGCTGCAGCGTAGTAGGGAGCGTAGCTACCGGCGCCGCCGCCGCCGCCCCCGCCGGGACCGCCGCCGCCGCCGCCGCCGCCCCCTGCACCGCCTCCGCCGCCGCCGCGGTATGGCCACTTGGCACGCTCCAGGCCGTAGTCGCGGAAGGCCACTTCGCGCACGGGCTGGACGTGCGGCGCCAGGTTGGAAGAGTAGGGGAAAGTCATCTGGCAGGACGACGGTTGTGACAGGAACGACGGCTTGCTGGCGAAGTCCGACGGGGCCACATAGTAGGCGCAGCCGGGCAGGTACATGCTGGCTGCGCTCGGGCCGCACTCGTCAAAGTCGTTCATGGCTCCGCGGCGTGCGCGCCGGCGAGCCCCGGGCCGCTCCCCGCGCCGCCAACCTGAGCCATCGATTGCACAAGAGGCTTGGGCCAGGATCAACTAAGCAAAAATCCCCACCGGGAGCTGACGTGCTATTCATCTTGATTGATTCTGGTGGTAATTATGTCACGTGACGCCATGGAGAGAAATGTCCTTATATCTATATCAGTGCTCGCCAACACACTCCGGGACAGTTCCTGGCGCCAAGACGCGCGCGCGCTGGGGGCGGATCGGCCTCCCTCTACAGCCAGCTCTCCCCGGGCGCCCCCTGATCAGGCTGTGCCTCAGGCAGGTCACCTGTGCGCCGCCGTCGGCTGCCACTGCTGGGTGCATCTGCCACCGCCCGGCTGGGCCGCCCGCCCGCGCCCGCCCGCGCCTTTAAGTACGCGGACCGAGGCCGGCTGGGAGGAGGAGGGAGGGGGAGGAAGGCGGAGGAAGGGGGAAGGGAAAGAAGCGGAGAGCTGAGGGGGGAGCCCCAGCTGCGGGCACAGGGGACTAGGTGTGAGGGTGTGAGTTTCCCTCCCCCCACACCCCGTCCTGCAGGCGCTCCCTCCCCCGCAACGCCGCCACCCTTTTCAGTTTGCCCGCCGGGAGCTTGTTGCTTCTTGTTCAAGGGGCGTAATTGCGCCTCTCTCGGGGCGCCAGGAGCCCTGATTTACATATTTCTCTACCCAGCGCTTACGCTGCGGAGTAACGGCTTTCTCCATGGACGACCGGGAGCGAGAATGCCAGCCTCAAAAAACTCACGCCAAAACCCTACCAGGAGCTCACCCGGCCCAGGGCCTCGGTGCCCACTCGGCCTTGTCGCCCTCTCTCCTTTCTGTCTCTCTTTCTCCTTCCTTGTGTCCCTTCATTCTTCTCACTTCTTTCTCTCCTGTCCTCTCTTCTCTCACTTCCCCGTTTCCTTTTTTCTTCTTCCTTCCTCTTATTACTCCCCTCCTTTCCTGTCTCAGTCTGTCCCCTGATCCTCTCCTCCTTTCCCCTAGCTATGTGTCACCGCCTCTATCTCTCTCCCTGTCACCTCTCTGCCTTTCTCCCCCAGTGCTAAAGCAAGAAGGAACTTCAGCCAGCGAAGATACCCCGTGGCCCTCTAGAAGCTGGGGGGTCTGGTGAACAAAAGGATCTGGAGTCCTACTCTCAGGGTGCCTGGCTTCCCGCTTTCCCGAAAGCGGAGACAAAACGCCGGTGCCTCCGCCCTCCTCACCCTCTCTGCCTTATGGCCTGGACTGGGACCAACTAGCCTCACATCCAGCCCCTTCTCGACGTCGGAGCCCCGCCAAGGCCTACACATCCGTGCCGTGCCTTTCCAAGGCTCCTGCGGCACCCTCGGGCCTGCAGGGTCACTGTGGGCCCCCCGGAGGTCCGTTGGCTCTGGGGGGTGGGGGGCGGGCTCTCAGAAGCTCTTGGCTCCTTCTTCAAGCCCCTCTTCTCCACTCGGCTCTGCGGGCCCCCCATCCACTCGCCCCCGAGGCCTCAGTCTCCTCGGCAGTGGCTGCGTCCCTCTTTTTTAGCCTGGGGGGATCCAAGCGAGGCCTGGGCTCCCGCCTTGGGAAAGCCAGCATTTTCCAAAGGTAAAAATCAGTGTCTCAGAAAGAAGCTCCCCAAACCCAAATCCCAGAACCGTGGGCAGGAAGTTGCCCCTCTCCCCAGGATTCCTCTGCCAGGCAATCCCAGCACTGGTCCTGGGCCTCAGCCCTACGCCCAGGACAGGCAGTGCAGGTTGTGAAGACGGTTTCCACCCTGGCCCCAGCCGCTGCAGTGCCGGTGCCGTGAGCTCTGCCCACCATGCCGACAGACAGAAAAAAGGCGGGTGATCAGAGCTCATATCTATTTTCTGGCCAATGTTTCCCCCCTTCCTCTTTTTTCTCCTCCCTCCGCATTCTCCCTCCCACTCTCTCTTCTCCGCCCCCCTCCCATCTCAGCTTCTCTCAGAACACTGTGCAAACAGGTCGGTGGGACTGGAGGGCAAGAAGCCCCCCCCCCCCAGAACTGCCCACCCTGTGTGCACCTTCCACGCAGCTGGCACTCTCGCCCTGATTCCAGCTCGCCCCCTTCTCCTTAGCCCAGCCCGCCGGCACACTTATCTGCCTGCCCATCTCCATCCGCGGCCCAAGCCTCTCTCCCTTTCGGGCTCGTAGTCGACGCCCCTGGATCTGTCTCCTAAAATGGCTCCCCGGACACTAAACACAAGCCAAGAGGCTGCTCAGGACCCAGGGCAGGGACCGCAGGGGCCACCGGCTGGGTCTTTATGTGTCTGCAAGTGCGCAAGATTCTGGTACTTTCTCTCTGCACGGGTGGGGCGCAGGCAGCCCGCTGCCCCCAAAGTGGAGCCTGCTGACCGCTAAAGAGGGAAGTGGGGGAGGACGAACCATTCAAGTTCAACGACATGGCGACGGCGCTCGGGCTGGAACCGTGCTTTGGCGGGGGAGGGTGCGCCATCTGCAGCGGCGCGCGGGTGCAGAGGGAAAGGGGCGGCTGGCCCCTCTCTGCGCGTTAGCACGGGCCCCCACCCCCACCCCCAAGCCAAGGCTTTCGTTCTGGGCCCAGTCCGCTTCGCCCTTTGGCCCCAGCTTTTTCCTCCCTCCTTTCCCCGAAAACCGCAGCTTCCCGACCCGCGCGTCCCGCTCGAGAACCTACCGTGAAGATCCCAGAGCTGTGGCCTTGTCTTTGCCTGCGCGGCCCCACTCGAAGCGCAGGGAGCGCACCGGACCCTCCGGGCACAGCCAGCAGCTCCGCGAGCGGTAGCTTTCCGCGCAGCGCCCGGACACGATGCGGTAATTTCGAGCCACCCAAGATAAGACACTAACTTGACCTTAACTTTGTCAGGGCGCCCGTGGTATCTGGAGAACGTGAACAGACACTGTCTGGCAGCTCTCGTAAAAGCTGACTGGGGAAGGGATTCTGAGTCATTTCATTTATTGCCACTACAGTTCTGCAAGAAAGCTTTTCCTCCCTGCCAAACTTTAATTATTTATGCTCTTTTAGGAAACGAAAGAAGAGGAGAAACGCGGAGAAAGCACCCAGAGCCAGTCCCTTCCCTGCAGAGCCTTCGGAATGGGCTCCTTAAGTCAAGTGACTGAAGAACAAAAATGTGGGGAGATTACCTTTGTCCAAGGACGGTCGGACAGGCACCGAGCCCCCCCCTCCCCACTAACGGGGGGTGGATGCAGCTGGGAGAGGCGGGATGAAGGGGCACACCCTCCCTCCACCTCCACACACATGAATATTTACAACGGTTCTGGATTTCTCCTCCGCCCGCCCGCCTCCCGGAAGCCTCCCCAGCCCGCCTCCCGAGGGGAGAGCCCCCAGGCCTTAAAAGCGTCTCCTGGTCGGCCCTCTGAGCTCGCAGCCGATTGAATGCCAGACCAAGCCGTTTTTTCTCATTTAAAAACCTTTTCCTTGGTCAAGAGGCCTGCCTGGACTGCAGCATTTCGGAGGACGCATTTGTCTTTGTGCGAGGGAATGTTAAACACTTCGATTTCAGCATTTGTCTCGGGTATTTATTTCTTTCAAATTTCATGGTGGTTCCAAATCTCTGCCAGGACTTTGGTTAGGAAGGGAGAGAGGACACCACCACCTTTGTATTCGTATGGATCAGTAGAAAGGATGGATTCGAAAAACACTGCTGAAGCTCCAATTAACAGACAAGATTTTACACTTAGAATAATTTCAATCTCTTTGGGGAGTGGTCTCCATGAATATCTCCTCCCACCCTACATCCCAGGCTACAGAAAAAAGAACACAATGATTTGATGGTATATATTGCAAAAAAATGGTCTCCCTGTGTTGTCTTAGGCCTGGGTCTAAGTCTGGTTCCCTGGCCCTTTACCCAGCCCTCCAGACCTGAGGTCTGAGTGTGGCCTCTGCCTTTGTTCAGCTATCTTGAAGGGGGCAAACCTTCTGGGACTCAGAGAAACTCAGTTCTGGTACCATCACCTCCCTGAGCCCCACCAGGCGGGGAAACATTTCTAATGATAGGGCCTCCCTCGGCAGCGTCTTGTTTCCTTTATTCCTGTTTTTGTTGTTGTTGTTGTTGTTGTTTGTTTGTTTTAGGAGCTGTTTAAAATATATTTCATCAAATTAGCTTCAGGGAAGGGGAGTTGGAACCACTGAACGCTCGGAATTAGAGACTTAACGGTTTTGCTAATTCTCCCACTTACTAAAAGCTAGCAATTCTTTAGTTTCCATCACTGAGCTAGCTGGGAGCTGGGATCTGCAAGAGCTCGGTGAATACCAAGCAGGCCCTGGCTTTCCTGGCCTGAGATAGAGGCTCTGAAAGCCTAGGGGGTGCAGAGGCCACGTTTCCCAAGGGAGTCTGCTGGGTTTCAGGCAGAGGTGCCAGTGTGGAGGATTTCCACAGGGCGTTGCCTGCCCACAAGAAGGCTGACCCAGAAACATGGCAGGGAGAGATGTTTTGTATTGAAACCCGAGGAACATATCTTGGCAGCCCCCTGAACAGCAAGCTTCAAAGTTTGAGAATTTAGGCAAAATGTGGAAGCTCCAGCCAGCAACAAGCCGAGGGTTCGCTTAGTGTGTGAGACACGCTGAAATCTGCTCACGGTTCCCCCACCTTGGATGTTTTATACACATTTTGTTTATAGGCTTTTATACACCATTTCCTCACTGACTTGGAAGCCATTTTCTCCTTTAATGAACAGTCAGCACCCATAGTGAAGCTGCAACCAGGAAAGAAAAGTGAATTTGGTGGCCTGAAAAACATTAGAAGGGAATCTGAAACGTTTTGAAAAATCGACATCAGTCCCACGACAGCATGACTGGGACTTGGATATTTATTTCCACTCAAAACATTTCTGTATGTCTGATATATACACGCTATTGTTTTTGACAAAATCAAAACAAAACAAAACATGCACGAAAACTATTAGATAGCAGAGAAAATGCAATTCATCTAAACGCCAACTGAGGTCAGTTGGGATGAGGCTTAGGACTCCCCGTGAGGTGCCTGGTCCTCCACCGAAAATAAATCATCATCATACTTTGGTAAGGAATCTTCAACTCTTTGGCTGTTGGGCATCTTGCTAGGAGTTGGGGCGGGGTGCTACTTCTCTGAAGGAGACAGAAAAGGGGCAGAGATGGTAGAAGGAGCTTGGGGGGCCCTTGCGTTCCCTGAAGCTAAGGCAGGACACTCCAGCATACCCAGGACATCTCTATCTGGCATTCAGCAACCTCAGTCTCCACAAAGGAAGCCAGGCAGGGCCCAGGGTCTCTAAGGCTCTGCTGGAGCCGGTCAGACATGGCCTCAGAAGGAGCACAGTGGCAGGGCCCCTGGTGGGGCCGGTGGGCGGTGGAGAGAGTGATGAGAGGGGAACTTCTGCTTCTCTCTACTCAGTCTAGAGCAGAGAAGGGGCTGAGGATCTGAAGGGCCTCCTTCCTAGCCCTCCTGACTGTTGACTGGTGGGGGAGATGAGACTTCACCTCTCCCTGTGGTGGTCCATTACCGTAATTCAAGAAAGACAGACAAGTCGACACCTTTGCCTACCTCGACAGGAAAGCCATATTTACAGTCGGAAGGTAGGACACCCCCCTTCCTGGCTCACTCCCTTATCCTCCCCCCGGATATTTCCCCCTCCTCCTAGTGCAGCCCAGCCTCAAAGCCAACTAGCAGCTCTCCTCACCAGAGCTCAGCTCTGGGGGTCCAGTTGCAGAGTGAAGGGCTCTGCATTGGGCATGTGTGAGGAGGTGGAAGAAGGAGGGGGATTTTACCAGTCTGTTCTGGAAGCTGCAGTTTGCTGTGGAGCCCCAGCCTCCCTCATCCCATCCACGGGAAGGACGTATCCAATCCATTCAGCCCAGCCAGCCGGAGGGGTCAGTCCAGCCGGACTCTGAGGTGTCTCTGGAGTTTGGCCACCATGCCCTTACTCCCTTTTCCTCCTGAAGTCTGAAGGTCTAGGATGGCTCCTGTCCTCCCAAAACAGCCAGGGCATACAGGAGGGGGACGGCGCCCTTTCCCTCCTCCAAAGTCGAGATTCTGGCTTTGCCACAAGGGACTTTGGCTGCAAAGAGACAAAACTGTGCCCTCAGCCCTTTCTAATCTGCCCGGGAGTTCTACCTAAATTCAGTTCCACTCTGAGCTCTAGTTAGGTCCCTGCTAGATGCAGAAAGGGCTGGGGAGGGGTGGGGGGAAAGAAGACTAATCAGGTGGAAGCAGAAATCCAAGTACAAGGACACTAGAGTGAGCCCTGGGTATAATAATGCCCCCACTAAGAGTTAGGGCAGATGACTCCAGACCCCCATTCTGGAAGCCTCAAGGCCAAGGTTGTGCTGCAGCTTCTGCAGGCTTCTCTGAGAAAGGGGAAAGGGTGGATGCTCAACCGGCCAGGTCTCCAAACGTATCTCCTGCAGGCTTCTGGAGCTGCTGTCTGAGCGGGAGGGTACCTGGAACCAGCGGAGAAGGAGCAGAAGGAAAAGCCCTATCCCCTCACTTCCTTCACGCCAGGCCTCGGTGAAAAAAGGCAGGCCCAGCCCGGCCCGGCCAGGGCCACCCCGGGAGCTAGTATAGCGCCAGCGCCTGCTCGCGCAGCACCACGCGCTTCTTCTTCATACGCCGGTTCTGGAACCAGATTTTGACTTGCTGGTCGCTGAGGTTCAGCCTATTGGACAATTCCTTGCGCTTCTGCCGATTGATGAATTCGTTGAGAAGGAATTCGTTCTCCAGCTCCGCAATCTGCTGCTTAGTGTAGGGTTTCCGCTTCTTGCGGGCCCTCCCCGGGGCCGCCCCCCACGGCAGGCCTGCAACACAGCCCCAACCCAAATCAGCCCGGCCCGCTCCCGGTTGCCTGCCCGCCCCTGGCGGCTCCCTCCCTCTACACACTCTCCCCTGCACCCCACCTCCCACCCCGGCCCGGGGAGCGTTGCTCGCGGAGCGTGGCCACCCTTTACCGTCGGGCAGCGAAGGTTGCAGGCAGGAGGCGACGCCCGCCGCCTGCACTGTCATGTTCAAGTTGAGCGGGCCCTTGGTCTCGTCCTTGAAGCCGGAGGAGCAGGTTGTCCCCTCGAGAAGGGCCGAAGAGCCCGGCGCGACGCGGCCCACACCCGCGTAGTCGTACTTGACCGCTTTGAGAGCAGCGGCCGCGGGGGCCAGGCTAGACTCCGGGATGAAGGGAGGCCGCGCACGACCACGCTCCTCCGGCCCGGCGGCCGCGTCGGGAGTATAAAACTTGGCCTGTTCTTCGGATCCGTCCTTGGCGCCCAGGGGCTGCAGGCCAAGAGGCCCAGAGCCAGCCAGGTAGGGCTGGGAAAAGCTGCCGAAGGTGGTGGCACCGGCAGGCTGCGCTGGGGCGCAGGAGGCGGGCGTGGTGGCCCAGGGCAGCGCGCCGCGCGGGTATGAGATGGAGGGAAGGGCGGCCAACTGGCCGCCATTCGGCCGCAGGTTGGAAAAGTAGAAGGAGTCGGGCGACTGTAGATTCAGAAGCGAGCCCACATAGCCCGCTCTGTAGAGACTGCGCTCACACATCTCCAACAAAGGGCTTGGGCTGCGCTTGCAGCAGTATTTAGTTACAACCGGGAATAAGAGGACAGGCTCAGACGATTGGACGAAACTTTGCCTGCAGGTTCTTCAAAGCCGGTCATTTCAGCACCGCCTACATCCCCCGACCCGTTTCTCCCCTCCCCCCCATTCAGGGTATTATGATAACACCCGCAATATTCGATGGCGAATGACTAGGCTGCCAAGCAGAGCTAAGGCATGTTGAGCAAAGGTGAAGCCTCTTCGAGTTTCCAGGCTGAGTTCCGCAGCTGGGGGCATTGGGCATCGGGTGCATTTGCCTCAAGGTCCCTTGGGGTCCTTCTTGGTCTTCACTGGCTTTGCACTCCCATTTTCCGCTGGCTGCATGGGCCAGGCTTGCTTCTACCAGCTTTAACTCGCAGCTGAGGCCTTTTCCAGTACGGTGCACTTCTTGGCTTGTCCAGAGAGCCCTTGGTCTGGTGGGGCCATTAACTCTGTCGCTAGGCCTGAGCAAAGCTACTCCTACCCCGTCCCTTCCCACCTCATCCCTCTGGACTGGACTCTGCACACATGATCTAGCAGCGAAGACCCAGCGCTGCCTGAGCCCTAGGTCCCCGGCCGCAGGCATAGTTTGCTGATAGAAGAGGAATGCATCACAAATTCTGCCTAAGTTTGGCGCCCAGGAAGGAGGATTCACATCACTTCTGATGTGCTTCTCCATGGTCCAGCCCTCTGCTCCTAAGAAAGTCACCATCCAGGTCCATGGAGAATGCTGGCCTGGGGACCCAGACAGCTTGATTGGCCAGTCGTGGCCAAAGGCTACATTCTTTTAATCGCCAGCAGTCACCTTGGAGACTGCAGCCCTTCAAACCGGAACTCCAAGGTGTTAATCCACTCCGTGGCGTGCAGGACGAGCTCCCCTGATCTGATGTGGAAGAACAGAAAAGCCAGAGCCACCGGCCGGGAACAGCGGGGCACACCGAGGCAGCGGACTAGCAGCGTTCCTCTGCTCAGCGCCTCCAGGGGCGCACGGGCCGCTGGCGGGTTCGGAGGTCTGGCGAACAGGGTGGCGGGCGGCAGCGCTCCCTCGCTGGGAGCAATGTGGCAGTCCCCGCCACGGCTCCTCCCGGAGGGTTAAGGATCCTCCTTTCCTGCCTCCAGTCCCAAGACCCCTAGCTACCCCGTGACTGGCGCCCGCCCCAGCCTGCAGCCTGCCTCGCGGTCCCCGAGCCAAGCTGGAATTGGTTAGACCGCCAGCTCCGGCACGGAGACCACACAGGCGCCGCCGGAGGGCAAGGCTGACCAGCGCGCTGAGACTTTATTGTGTGCGTTATGGCGACCAACTGGGCGGCTCTGGGGAACGCAGTCGGCCTCTTCTTCTTGCTCTAGGGCGGGGGTAGGGGGTGCGGGTGGGGGTAGGGGTAGGGGTTGGGCAAGTCTGGGCTCCTCAGGGCTCTGTTGGAGTTTCCTTAGGAGCTCAGAAACAGAGACGTATTCCATTCCCTGTCCTTTCATGGGGGGCGGGAGGGGCGCGGGGTGTAGGCGCAAGCTGCAACCTCAGTTCCTAGGGACTTAGGGAATCTAGGCTCTCATTTTGGGAAACTCGCCCTGTTTTCGAGGAGTTACAGCCTCCCTAGGTCTGAAACTCCAGCTCCAACGGGTCCCTGCAGTCTTCTCTCTTCCTACCTCAGTACTATACAACGATTCTCCGGTATTGCCAGGTCCAGGTGTGTCTTCTTCGGACGTTTTGGCAGCCGCATAGCTGCGGTTTGCCCTATGGGACTAGAGATGTAAAGGAATTAAAAGAGAAATAGAAAAGACTAGAACAACTAGACTCCCTTTCTCTGGCTCAGATGATGCCCAGCCGCCCCACCTCATCGCCTGGGTTTATAATTTCCGAGGTCCAGCAGACAAAGTTGTACCGTGGAGCTGGCAGCTGGGGACGGGGACAGGGAGGGAGGGAGGGAGGGAGAGAGGGAGAGAGAGAGAGAGAGAGGGAGGGAGAGAAGGAGGGAGGGAGAGAAGGAGAGAAGGAGGGAGGGAGGAGAGAAGGAGGGAGGGAGGGAGAGAAGGAGGGAGGGAAGGAGAGAGGGAGGGAGGGAGGGAGGGAGGGAGGGAGGGGAGAGAGAGAAGGAGGGAGGGAGGGAGAGAGAGAAGGAGGGAGGGAGAGAAGGAGGGAGGGAGGGAGGGAGGGAGGGAGAGAAGGAGGGAGGGAGGGAGGGAGGGAGGGAGAGAAGGAGGGAGGGAGAGAAGGAGGGAGGGAGAGAAGGAGGGAGGGAGAGAAGGAGGGAGGGAGGGAGGGAGGGAGAGAAGGAGGGAGGGAGGGAGGGAGGGAGGGAGGGAGAGAGGGAGGGAGGGAGGGAGGGAGGGAGGGAGGGAGGGAGAGAAGGAGGGAGGGAGGAGGAGGGAGAGAAGGAGGGAGGAGGAAGGAGGGAGGGAGGAGGAGGGAGGGAGGAGGAGGGAGGGGGGAGGGAGGAGGAGGGAGGGAGGGAGGGAGGAGGAGGGAGGAGGAGGGAGGAGGAGGGAGGAGGAGGGAGGGAGGAGGAGGAGGGAGGGAGGGAGGGAGGGAGGAGGAGGGAGGGAGGGAGGGAGGAGGAGGGAGGGAGGGAGGGAGGAGGAGGGAGGGAGGGAGGGAGGAGGAGGGAGGGAGGGAGGGAGGGAGGGAGGAGGAAGGAGGGAGGGAGGGAGGAGGAGGGAGGGAGGGAGGAGGAGGAGGGAGGGAGGGAGGGAGGGAGGAGGAGGAGGGAGGGAGGGAGGGAGGAGGAGGGAGGGAGGAGGAGGGAGGGAGGGAGGGAGGAGGAGGGAGGGAGGGAGGGAGGGAGGAGGAGGGAGGGAGGGAGGGAGGAGGAGGGAGGGAGGGAGGGAGGAGGAGGGAGGGAGGGAGGAGGAGGGAGGAGGAGGGAGGGAGGGAGGAGGAGGGAGGGAGGAGGAGGGAGGAGGAGGGAGGAGGAGGAGGGAGGGAGGGAGGAGGAGGGAGGGAGGAGGAGGGAGGCTTTGCTGGTGAGCTGGAGAATGGGAAAAGAGGATTTGGTTGCGGAGCTAAACGGCGAGCTCTGCCAATGCCGCTGACTGCCCAGGAGATGGCGAGCGAGCTCCACGCCTGGTGAGGCGCCGCCGCATGGTCAAGATCAACAGTGAAGGGCGGCGCAGCCGGCCTGGGGTCGCCAGCTCGTGCGGTCAAGGCCCGCTGTCAGGCGCGGCCGAGCGTCTCGGAAAGCCGGAGATCGTAGCTGCAAAGCTGGCCGGGACAGCGGAGTCAGATGGACCCAGCGGGCTGCCAGAGACTGGAAAGCGTCGCGGCCGCCCCTTTGTGTGGCAGTACGTCTCGGATCCGAAGCCTCCTTCGCCTCTCGAATCACGCGTAGACGCACCGGCCTTGATCCTCCACCGGCGGCGCTCGTAACCTTCCAGGTTTTGGAGGCGCTCTTCCTGCGGCCTTTCAGTCTCCACCCGAAGCAAAGGCCTCTCCCTGAAGCTCCCTTCGCCTCGCGGGCCTCCCTATCAGCTCTCCGACCACCGACCGGCTCCGCTCCTCCCTCCTCAATTCAGAATATAAAAGGAATGCATATACATAACAAAGTCTTCATCTGTTATTGATTTAGCCGTCAATTCAAATTCCACTGGAGAGCGTTTGAGCGCAGTTTTAATCTTCAGCAAACCTCCCGTTTCTCTTAGGCGGGGAAAACTGACCGGCAGACTACAGATGAAAGGAAAACCTCGAGGCAATCCTCCCTATCCACGTCAGGAAACCTGAGAAATGGACCTGGGAAATAGGATGCGGCCCTGGAGTCTGGAATTTACAAAAAAGAAGGCGGGGGTGGGGGTGGGGGGAACGATGGAGAAGAAGGGGAAACAGGCCCGTTTCAAATGAAAACACGTCTTGTGAGAAAAAGAGAGAAAATGTCAGTATCTCTTCCCGAAGTGGAAGGTCGGGACGGTGTGGCCCCATTTTCAGGGGTTATTTCTTCTTGAAAGATTGAATCGTGGTCACTTTTCTTTTTCTGCCTCTCTGTCTCTCTATCGGCCTGTCTCAATTAAAACGAAGTTGCCTGCTCGAAGTCGGTTGCAAGATACGAAAGAAATCAAGCCGAGGAGGAGAAAACGAAAGTAGCTCCGAACCTTGGGTCTCTGAGCCTTCTCCGGCAGATCCATAGGGGAATCCAACCGCCAGAAGAGTTTACATATCGTGTGGGGTTTTACACAACTGTATTTAACTCACATACCAAAAGTTAGCAGCCATTGAATTCATCGCGCCCGGGCGCTAACAACGACGAGGCATCCAGCTCCTCAGCGGCCATTTCCCTGAGTGGCAAAAAGCCCTCAGAAAGCAAGTAGTGCCTAAAAATTGCGTCTAGAGGTTTAGGGTGTATAATTATGGTTTCAGTCTTCAACTGCTGTGTGCAGGCCGCCGGGAGAAGGCGATAAGCAATAAGCCTGAAATGTTTCTTTTTCAGAAGTAGAATTTAATTGGGAATTTTTTTTTGAGCTGGTCTGGTAAAAAATATAATTTTAGACACCACAAATTATATGCTAATTTAAAGTTATCACTATTTATCTTAAAGGCACAGGAAAAGGAGAGGGAAGGGGTGATGGAAGTGGAGAGCCTGGAGGTTTTACAGACCAGAACTGGTGTTGAGTTTCCTTCATCTATAGGGAATCCCATAGCATTCAGGATCACAAGATTTTATAATAAATAAGACCAGTTTCTAGAGGCAACACAAGCTTGGAAAAAGAAAACAAATGTATAAAGACTCAGAAGAAACAAGAGAGTTCTGTTTATTTGCATCTCCCTAGGAGTAAAAAAGTGATTTTTAAATGCCTGAAGCACTGCCCATGTATCTCAGCTCACAGACATTGCATCTACAAAAATAATCTCTCAGTTGTATAAATATGCAGCACTTTAGAAGTAGTTATTTATCATCACTTTCAGAAACATATTTTTTTTCTTCCTGGACTTCAGAGCTCCACATGTGTTAGATGTCTTAAAGCTCCACGAGAGCCCAATACATTTGTTCAGACAGTCAAGTTCTTCGCTGGGTTCTGGATAAAAGTTCCCACCCATGGCCACACTGATTCAAGCCTCTTTCAGGGAACTGAGGAGATGGTCTCAATTCTAGCCCCACAGACTGGAGGCCAAGGAGAGGGGATGAATTTATACCATCCGTGGGTCACTCTGCCAATTGCAGCCATTTAAATATCTGCATCTAGAGAAATGAAGGCATCATGAGGACACATTATTTCCAAATTAAAGATTATAAAAGCACACATCTACAAGGTGTATTAAACACAAACAATTACAACAGCAAGTGAAAGACCCAAAGTCAGAAAGATTGTCTTCACTCCAATATTGATACAAACCCTATTTAATAAGGTAGCTGCTTTTAAAGCCATCACAGTCCCTCCAGCCTCCTATTTTTAGACTTTCCCAGTGACCCTAGAACACTGCTTGCCCAGAGCTGTTTCCATTTGCCTCAGGGAGACTGCTGAGAGCTAATGATTCAATTACCCAATCACAGGATATGAATGACTGCAAATCATTCAGCCCTAATGGATTATGAAGATAAGAAATGCTGGAAACAGGCATAAAAAGTGATTTAAAAAAATAAAACCCTAAAGTCAAAATGGCACTTCTGAAATTCATCTGGGGGGATTATTTAAAAATACTTCAAGTCCTTTATACTGGCCTGGAGGGAGAAACAGAACACTAAAAAGTCATAAAAAATAAACCTAGACAAGAGCAAAATAAAAAATAAACAAGTAAGGAACAGAACTACGAAATCAGGTTGGGCAGCAAGAGGTTTTAGAGCCAGATAAGGGGAAGAGAGAAAAACAATTCACAAAATTTGCCATTACTGGCAGGGGAATGGGGGAATTAAATACATATTCAAGTCTTTCCAAAGGTCTTTTGGAGGCAAGTGGAAGCATTTAAACTCTCTGTGGCCAGTCTGGCCCACATCAGGAGACAGTATCTTTGAGCTTGGAGACGATTTTCTTGTCTTTCACTCTTCGGTTCTGAAACCAAATGGTCACTTGTCTCTCGGATAGGTTCGTGGCAGCCGAGATCCGCCGCCGCTTGTCCTTGTTAATGAACTTGTTAATGGCATACTCGTTCTCCAGTTCTTTGAGCTGCAGTTTGGTGTAGGGCACCCTCTTCTTCCTCCCCCGACGGTAGACACACATGTCTGGCTGATTTAGAGCCACATCCCCTGGTATAAAAAAACAGCACAGGAAAAATTAGACCGGGATATCTGGAGCACCCAGTTGGGGACTGTGTGTGTAGACTTGGAGGGGGTACAGAGAATGAAGAAAGACAGGCTGTTTACACTTTATTATTATTTACACAGACATATTATTTACATGTTATTAAAGAAAGATTATTTACACTTCAAAGTGAAGGCCAGTATGATGGATCATCATGGTTTCTCAAACCGGCATCTTAACAAGCCTGAGATTTTATGGTGTAGTTGTTGGGGACTCTCATAAGGACAGTTTCTGCAAATGCTGGTTGCAAACACACAAACATACACAGACTTAAAAAGAAATAGCTAGGCTGTTCAAACTTTGACTTTTCGTGTTCCTGCGTTTGGAGCTTGTGAGCTCTTGGAAGCTTTAGTGGTCACTCTGGGTTATTCATGTCCTTGAAAAGTGGGGCTCAACTCCGTGACACCTCTTTGGGGAGGAGGGGCCAAGGCCTGAGCAAAGGGCAGCAAAGACCTTCAACTTTAGGAGAAAAATAGGCCTATGCCCGCACACAGGCAGAAAACGGTTGTGAGAGAGGCAATTTAAATCAAAGGATGAATTTACAGATTTCACACAAACTGGGCCGACTGCTCCACTGAGTTAACCATGGTTGGGGGGAGGAGGATAGGTGCCCAACTCCCAAGCCGGGGCATAGACTCCCGGTCCATTCTTTTCCTTCTTTTCTCTCTTCCTCTCCCTCCCTCCCTGCATCTCTCCCTCTTGTCCTTCCCCTTTTCCCAACGTCCCTACCTGGGAAGGATGATTTCCAAAAGTGGGAGCCCTGTGGCTGGTCCTTGGCGCAGTACACCTGGCTGTTCCACCCGTTGGCCAGCGTCCAGGACTGGTAGCCCTCCATGGAGATGTATGCCTCGTGCCGAGGCTCCCCGGAGCCGAAGGTAGACACCATGTCGATGTAGCCGGGCACATGCTGGTAGGGGCTCGTGTAGCCCTGGTAGAAGGACACCTCCTTGGCTCGCGCGGGCACCTCGTTGGCCGGTACGCTGCTGCTTGCCAGGCCCGACACGTCCATGTACTTCTCCACCGGGAAGCCTCCCAGCGAAGCGTGCGGCGACGACTTGAGAGCATTCTGCTGTAAGCCCACGCCGTGCGACATGCGGCAGCTATAGTAGCCGTTACCGAAGTGGTAGCCGTAGCCCAGGGCTGGGGCGCCCGGGGGCGCTGCAGCGGCCGCGCCGGGCGCCGGGCACTCTTTGGCGGAGGAAGCCTCCGGGCGCGCCGCGACCACAGCCGAAGATGACGACGACGAGGCGGAACCCGCGCGCTCAGTGGTCCCCGGGTACGCGAAGCCAGAGGCCGCCGCCGCCGCCGCCGCCGCTGCCGCCGCCGCCGCTGCCGCTGCCGCGCGTCCGGAGTGTGTCCCGGCGAACACTGGCGCCGAGAGGAAGCCGCGACACTGGCCCGGCGCCGCTGCCGCCACGGAGGAGGAGGAGGAGGAGGCCGGGGCCGCCCCGGCGGCCCCGCCGTCCGCCCGCAGCCCGTCCATGTCCCAGTTCCCGGCGCGGCTCATGGCCCGGCCTGGCCCGGCCCCGGCCCCGGCCCCGTGCACGACCCCATGGCGCGACGCGCCTCCTCCCTCCTCTCCTTTCTCTCTCGTTCTCTCGCTCCCGCCCTCTTCCTCTCGCCCTCTCTCCCTCTGCGAGCCTCCCGCCCGCCCGCCAGCCCGCCCTCCAACAGGTTAGCTCATCGCGGGACGTTTATAAAAACGAAGTTCAGGTTGGGAGGGGGCCTGAGCCGGTCGGGGGGCCGCCTCCCTCCCCGAGAGCTCCCCCTCGGGGCCGTGCCATTGGCTGCGCAGGGCCACGTGGGGGTGGGGGCGCGGGACAGCCTGGCTCCGGGCCCCGGCCCCTTGGACCCACCCACTCCGGCCCCTACTCCTCCCCAGCCCTTGCGCAGCCCACCGCCCCTTCCCGCCTCCCCCGGACCCAGGCGTTTGCGCCGCAGCCACCCCCACGAGCTGATTGCGCGACCGCCCATCCTAGGCCCCGTCTGCGACTGAGGCGGGCGCCGAGGCCTGCGCCTTGTCTCGGCCACGGCAGTTTTTGCCACCTCTCCTTGGCTCCCTGAGCTGCACAGCTAAATGAAGAAGGACAGGGATGATCAGAATGATGTGAAAACAGACTGATTTTTGATCCTGTTGTTTAATTCCTCGGATTAGCTGACCTAGACCCCAAACCCGAGGAAGCTAATTTTCTCTACCTTGCGTATTTCTACGGGGCAAAGGCATTTAACGCGTGTTCTCCCGGGCGATCCTCCGAATTAAGACCAATTGGAGCAGACCCCCCCTCCCCCAATACGCACACACCGTCCACCCGGAAAATGCCCACGAAGCCGCCCTTGGGGCCGGGGACAGAGACTTACAAATAAATCAAGCGGACGAAAAGACCCGTCCTCGGCGCGGCGAACCAGAGGATCTGCCCCAGCGAAAAAAGTCCGAACGCCTGGTCCACGCTATTCGCCTCTACACTCAGGCCAGCCGGGAGTTGCACTCCCGAGCTGGGCTCCCCAGCCCTGGCGCAGCCTCCCCGGGTCCGCAGAAAGACCCTCTGAAGGACGCCGGGAGAAAGCCACTCTGCCGCCCTCCAGGAAATTTCTGCGCCTCGCCCAGCAGCTGAACTGCCTCTTGCATTTTGCAGACACCACCCACCCCCTCCCGTTACTCACACCAATTAATTGAAAACTTCACTTTCCCAGGGACCTTTGTTTCGTTTTCTCTTCCAAGCTGCCAACTGCAGAGAAGTGAGAGGGGCAAATTAAGAGGGTGTTTTTCCCAAGCAAATTTGGGGCTCGTGATGGGAGCAGCCCAGAGCAACAGGGTCTGACTTCGAGGGGGTAGGGTGGGCTCCGGGCAGTCCCGCCAGGGTGTAGGGATCGCAACCCTGAGCCCTCTTCATCCCTTCCATTCCTCAGCCACAGAACCCCAGTCCATCATCCTCCATCTTAGACGTTAGCGGGGAGCCTATGTGAGTTCTGCGGCAACTCTAAGGCTCCACTTTAGCAGCAACATTAGATCTGATGAGCCGACAGTACTGGGGTGGGTGGGAGAGCCCTCAGAGTGAGCCCATTTCGTTCTGTACCAGCAACACCCCAGTCCAGCCCACCTCCAAGAAAATCACTCCCCTGAGCCTGTGATTGATGAAGCCAGCTTGTCACCTAGCCCCACTGTTCCTGGACCAAGACAGGACCTAGATGGGGCAACTAAAAGAGCAAGGGAGGCCCTCTTGGACCTGGCCCGTCATCGCAGGGTGGGCTGCTGGTGTTGAGAGTGTTGACACGCAGAACGCAGTAACCATAAAAGGCTCAAATAAAGGGGAAAGTTATGAGAGGGGTGCTGGAAAGGAAAAGCAGGAGAATTTGTTTGACCTTTTTGAAGTCCTAGACATGTTCATGATCAATCAAAGATGGGAGGGGCCTAAACCTCTGCAGAAAATTGCAGAGAATCGAAGTTTGCTAGTAAGAACAATTTCGTCTACTTGAGAGAAGGCAGAAGTTAGCAAGAGAAGCTGGATTTGTTTGTTTGTTTGTTTTTTTAAATGCCAGTCAGAGCCAGGTGACAGGGTTGCTGACTTTTTGGAAGAGTTTGGCTGGGTTCTCTTTACCCAACAATTTCAGTACCAAACCAGTCATGGGATGCCGCCCCCTGAAATGCTCTTATTTTTCCTTTGTATCCCCTTCTTTTTCTCAGAGAGGGAAACATGGAGATACTTAAAAAATTGTTTTTTCTGTTACCTCAAATACATTTGTTGAAATATTTCTAAGACATAACTGGAACCAACAAACTTTCAGTCTCTCAAAACTAAATATCTCTGTGATTTTGTGCCCTGGAATTTCTGCTCCATTTTCTATCTGATAAATATATTTTAATGACTGATTATATGCTAAAAAAATGAAGAAAGTGAAATTAAGATAGGAAGGAAGAACTTGTCAAGTTTTGCTGATTTCGGACAGCCCTTCACTTTTGGCTTAATTTTCCATGCAGCAAATTAAGTTGTGCAGGACTGGAAGCAAAGTCTGAATTAATGCTCTCGTTGAAAGACACTTCTCAATGGTGGCCTTGCCTCCAGTTTCCTTGTGGAACTCTGGCAAGACTTGGAGCTTCTCTACCCATCCTAGCAGGTATTCAGAGACCAGGGAAGTTTTGAACAGTAAGGAGCATAGCCTCTTGCTATTCTGCAGCTGAACCTTCTTCCAGTACAGCCTTCTAGGTCCTGTCCCTGGGGGAGGGGATTCCCCTTAGGAAAGAGACTCTGACTGGACCCTATGAGGGCCCCCTAAACCTAGCATCCCAGGGAAGCTGCTGCTATTGGATCATAGGGCAGTGGTTGAGTACCAGGCAAAGTCAGGGCTGCTCTGTTTATGAACTAAGATGACACATAGTTTACAAGCTGGGGGTGGTAGGTAGTGGAGGGATTTTGAGGCTGAATTTGCAGGAACATTTCATTTAGCTTGTATACCCTGTATCCAAGATGATTTTAGGTTTAAACTTCATGGGAATAACTTTCTTTAGCTGGCCAGGAGCACAGACTGAACGCTGTGTGTGGGTGGGTAGGTGTATTATGTTGGGGCTTTAACAACAAAAATACTCTCTGTTAAACGAAAGTCTTTGCAAACAAAAATATCCCCCAAAACTGATGTGTTGTTATTCAGTGATTTTTGCCATCTTTCCTGATTTTGGTGAGAAACTCAAGGTGGCCCTTCATTGCCCAAAGTCCTACTCTACCAGAGAGAATCAGGTCACCTCTGGTCTCCCCTCCCGTCCCTTGCTCCTTTCCCTCCTTTGCCTGCCCAAGCACCCTTTTTGGGAACTGATGATATTCTGTAAGTCACATCCTCTCTTTTCCTCCTTGTAGCTGATCTTTCAAATCATGTCCCTGTCCTGGGTTGGGGAAGGGGTAGATGCAGGCTGCGATTTAGATGTATTGAAGAACATAAGTTCCTCTGCTTGCCAAGACAGAAATGAGCTCAATTAACCACCTAATCGGTGGCCATTAGGGCCAGGACAACAATAGCCGGGTCCTAACAGAATGGGGTCCTGGGGACTCCTTTGAAAGTGTTTTCCTTGATGGCCACAGCAGAAAGTGCAGGACACCACTCTAATTAACTTGAAAGAAGCCAAAACTTCAGTGTAGAAATAAAGTCTTAATTCCAAAGTAAAGTCCAGCAGAACTGGCTGGACAGTGCTCTTAACCAAGTCTGTGCTCTGCCAACTTTGGCGCTAATTTTCCCTCTGCAGGCAATACCCAATTTCACTCAGGCTGGAGATATCAAAAGGATTTAAAAAAACAGCAAACCCGGGGTGAAGAAACGGGTCTCTAGCAAGAGCCAGACAGTGGCATCCTGAGTTTAGGCACTTTCTGTGTCTGAGATGTATTCCATTTGGATTTAACAGCACAATTAGGCTTTATTAAATGTAAATTGTTTGCAACAACAAAAAACCTCTTCAAACCGAAGCGTTATTTGGTGAAACCAGGTTTACCTCCCGCAGGGCGGTGAGCCCTTGTTTGGGATGGAGAGAACTCCTACAGTCCTGGCGGGAATTAAACACAGCGAGAGGCTTCCCTCTCAAAGAAGCACTAATCTCACTGCGAAGGGGGACCCGGAGGGTGGGTGCAGAGCCCGAGGACCCGGGTAACTTGCTGCTTTTTTCGCAAAACAAAAGATGGGACAGAAAACCATCTTCCGCTGTTTTGTCCGACAACTCAAGGTGTGGGGTTATCCTCAGAATACATCTCTAGCAGCATCATTGTTAACTGAAGTCCAGTAAGTGCTCACTCTGTCGGCCCTATGAGATGAAAGAAAATAAATCTCTCTCTCTCTCTCTCTCACCCCCACCCACATTCCGCAGAGCCCCACTGTCTCGGTGGGAAATCCAGCTGTGGTCACAGGCAGCAGGAAGGGATGAAGCTTAGGGAAATGCCTAACCACGAAGGGGCGGGGCAGGGCGGGGCGGGGCGGGGCGGGGCGCGGTGGGCGGAGGAGGCCAAGGAAAGGAAGCGGAGGAGTAAGTGGTCCGGATTAGCTTCCCGGGTGGGCGGCGCGCAGTTCCCCAGGCTCGGCGCTAGATGTCCCTGCAAGTTTTCCTGTCGCGTCGAGGGCGCACGAGCTTCAGGCAGGCAGCGAGTCCGGGGTAGCCCCGGAGTCCAGGGACAAAGTACCCTCCCAGCCCCCACCCAAGGCGGTCCTGGTGGGCGCGGGATTGTAGGGGAAAGGAGGAGGAGAAATAGAAGCAGCCCAAGAGGCCCGGAGGAGACGGCGCGAGGCCGGCCTGCCGAGGGATGGCAGCAAAAAGTTGCCAGTACAGAGTTTTCCCTGCAGTCGCCAGACCCGCATCCTCCCTAAAAAACCGAAACCTCCAAGCCGTGGGGACCGCACTCAGCCTAAAGAAAACATACCCGGTGTTCGCTGCCCGGGTTCTAGCCATCCTGCTGTCCCGCCGCACTCGGCGGCCCCAGTCCTCGAGCGAGCTTGCGTCCGGCTGCGGGCCTGCGGGTTTCGGGCCCCGTTGACCCGGAGCCTTCCTCGCCAAAGGCAGGAGCCAGGCCCCGGCGGTTGCGGGGCTCAGCGACAGCTCCGGCTCTACCGCCGCTCCTCCGCTTGGGCAGCCTGGACAAATTTTTACAACCTTCAGTCGAAGGCCAAAAGTGTTTACCACTTCACCTTGGAGGACCCGCCGCTGCTCAAGAAACAAATATTTAGTCTGGAGGCCTAACAACAAAAACAAATTTAGGCCTCTTTCATGTAATTCCTCCTTTGGAGTAAAAAGTGCTTTTCAGCCCTTCTGGAGAAAGCCCTTTCCGAACCCTCACCCCCAACGCATCTTAAAAATTCCTGCCAAACCACGCGGGCATCGGTTGATTTTTTTCTTTTTTGAGTGAGTCTTGTGCCTTGGTAGTGAGTAGGAGGTTTTGGTGGCCTGGAGGCTGCGTCTGAAAACCAGAGACTTTTGACAGGTGGTTCCCAGTCTCAGCCTGGACATTTCGGGAGAGGTGCAAGGTTTGGGCATTTCAATAATGAACCCCAACAGAACCGTGTCAGTTTTCTCACTACCTCTATGCAGACTCAATGTTTTTGAGTATTTAAAGAAGACATATGCAAAATAAAAGAACCAACAATAAATGCTGCCCAAAGCTTTAAAACCGTATAGTTTGGATATTATCAGAGATAACTTAAATCACAAGCAAGTTCTCTAATCTCTGTGTAGAAGCTTTCTTATCTCTGAAACAGGGATAATAATAGAATGATCTCTAGAGTTGCTCTGAGCATTAGAGAAGCTAATATATGTAAAAAGCACTTGTAATTTCAGAGTTAAAGCTCTATATAGGTGGGCCAATATTACTACTACTAGTAAATGTGGAATCAACATAAATTAAGGGACATTAAATATTGTAATGGAATGTTCACCGTCTCCCATGAAACACTGTCTGCTAAACGCAGTTCAGTGAAAAATTATGGGTGTCTTTTAGTGTGAGTAGTTTTCCTGACATGGTCTCGAACATACTTTTCATGATAAATGTGCTAGAATACGCAATATTAGTGTTATTTAAAAGGTGCAAAATAGTTTTGGAAACCACTAATGAATGAAGGTGTCGCCGAGAAATGGTGTTTTCCCTTTTCAACAGACTGAGGTCCGGTTTGCCACAGGTTTTGGCACGAGGGCCGAGGGGTCCCCGAGGAAGGGAGGAAGCTGGAGACCCACCCGCGGGGTGAAGGAGGAAGGGACTGCCGTCAGCACCCCCGCCCCCAGCGGCGGCTCCTGCGATTGAAAGCAGCTCACAGCCGCCGAAACCGCGAGGAAAACAGACGGGGGCGCCAAACGACAGCAATAAAGGCATCCGCGACTTCCGCTTAAGTCGCGCCTCCGCCCGATCCCACCCCTGCCAGGGCCTTGCCCCCCCCCCCCCCCCCCCGCTGCCCACGGACCGGAGCCTGGACCGAAGTGTCCCATTCAGTCCCCAAAGCTAAGTGGGACTAGGGGGTACCCTTACCAAGTTCCTGGGACAGCAACCCCCCTCCGCTGGGCGCGGCCTTCCAGGGATGGTGGAACTGGGCACTTGGACTGTGGAAGGAGAGGGAAGGAGAGGTGGGATCATCCGCAAGGCTGAGCTCTGACCACGTTAATGGCCGGAAAGCCGGCGCGAGAAGGGCTCATAGTGCTCGGAGTCGGGTGGCCTCTGGGGCAGGGGCGGAGGTGGACCCGGGTGCTGTCCACCTCTGAGCTCCCGACGCCCATTATGCGTCCCACATCTCACCTCTCCAGTCACCAGGTGCCTATCCAGCTTTCCATTTCTCACCTTGCGGGAGAATTCCGTTTTATTACCTTAAAGAGGCGGAATTGATTTTCGAAGCAGAACTCGCGTTGTTGAAATAAGTGGGTGCCAAGGGGAACAGGAGGGAAACTTTTGGCATTGACTCTGTGTATAAATGTATATAAATATATTTCACACCTCGCCTCCCCTTACATTCCTGACGCGCCCCCAACGGGTCCAAAGTTAAAAGGAAAGCGCCAACAGAGAGATGGGCAAATAGATCTCGGGTTTGCCCCTAACACACCCCCGATGTGCTGGGTGTGGCGGCAGGGAGGAAAGGGGGGGGCCCTGGGTTGGTGTCTGGGTTGGCGGTGCAAGACCCGAAACCAGCGCCCAGATTGCCAGGGTCTCTCGGCAGCTTCGGAAGCTCGCAGGCCGACCTCTGGGTCCCGTCTCTATCCGCCCTTGTTCCTGCCGGTGGCCGTGGATCTCTCCCCTTGGGCAGCTGGTGGGTGGACCCGCACAGCTCGTTGGGGGTCAGAGCATCGTGGGGCGCAAGCGAGGGAGGAGACGTGCAACGGCCTTGAGTGAAGATTGATCTTCGTTAAAATGGTTGCCAGCAGCGTCATTATGACCATCAAAGTTATCGCCAAGAGGCTCAGCCGCCAAGCTCAGGTCGGGAGGAGCAGCAGCAAGGCTAGTCCGCGATTTTTCGCGCCCAGAATCAGCGCAGGGAAGATCTGGGGCCACAGGTAAGAGGCTGGGGTGGGAGAGAGGAGGAAGGGAGAAGGAAGAAGAGCAGAGTGGGGAAGAGAGGGCTGGGGGATGGTAGGGGAAGGAAACTAAGTCTCTTCTTTCCCATCCTTGACCTCGAAACCCGGCAACTTTGCCACAAATTATTCGATTTGAGGAGGGGGGGGAAGCTGGCAACGTAAAAGTGGATTTGGGGCGGCCCATATGGCGCTGTAAATTGCGACTGTGTTTAAAGTTAGCTGTTGAATTCTGCTATGAAATCGTCCAGCCGAGTTCACTTCCCCCAGGGAAAATGCGTAGGCGAGAAGCCTATCCATCAGCAGGATTATAAAAGTAAAAAACCTAGGACTTCAAGTTCAGAACTCACTCTGCAAACGGTATTAAAAAATCAGAGAGGACCTAATGATTTCCGTTTGGAGGCGCGGGCCCAACGCACCTCCCCAGCCACGTAGCACTAAAGTGCTTTCAAAACTCTGAGATTCTCTCTCTCTCTCTCTGTCTCTCCTTCTTTCTCTCTCTCTCTCTGTCTCTCCCTCCTGGGTGGGAGGAGAGTAGCCAGGCTGAGGCGAAGAAGTGGGGAGAGAGAGAACGCGGCGTCCTATTTGTTAAATAAAATACATATTTGGTTCTGAAATTCGAAAGATAAGTAATCCAGACAGGAACGCAAGGTCTTCTCCTTAGCAACTCTTCCTACATCCTCCCCCTGTCCCCCCCCTTACCCTCCTCCCGCTTGTAAATGTTAAAAACAAACAAACAAAACTTCCCGATGATCTACTCTGGAAAATCAAAGCATTATCTATTATTTAACACGTATCTGTGTCCGAGGAAAAATGAGGAAGGCGCTGCATGATTAGGACCTAAGGGGCAACCCAGCAAACTGAGAGCGTAATGATGCCCCTAAATGAAGGGGGAAATGTGCCGCTGCGCGCTCTATTAATCAGACTGTCAATTTCACCCCCGAGGCCAAACCCCTGGGCGAGCAGAACCGGCTCTGAGCGGGCAAAGGACCGGGAGCCTTCCTCCTCACTTCTTGTCTCTTCTCGCCTCCTACCTGGATCTATTTGTCTGCTCTGAAGCCGCCTTCATTACCCACTGACAGGAGCGTGTATTTATTTGCTTATAAACCTGTTACAATAAATGATTATTCGAACGGCGTCATTCGTACCTTAATGACGAGGGAGCGCTACTTTTTGATGAATGACATCTCGGGCTCGGAAGGATGTATGGGTCATTTTGACCAGTCATTCCCTCGCTGTGGCATCCCACAATTTTTCCGCCTCCCTCCAAAAGAGATAATAATATTTAGAGGCGCTCGCTGGGGCTGAATGAGAATTAGCCCTAGGCGCAGCCCATCATTAGGACGGGACAGCCGGGCCACTGTGACATTTTTTAGAAAGCTGAGATGATGGAAAGAATAAGAAAAGAGATGATTCTGATGGAGAGAGGGCTGCACAGCCCCACAGCCGGCAAGAGGTTCTCCAATTTGTCCGACTCGGCTGGCAATGCTGTGCTCGAGGCCCTGGAAAATTCGCAGCACCCGGCTCGCCTCAGCCCGCGCCTGCCGTCTGCCCCCCTGCACAGCGCTCTAGGAGACCTCCCTGCCAAGGGCAAATTCGAAATAGATACTTTGTTCAACCTGCAGCACCCGGGCAGCGAAAGCACCGTCTCCTCCGAAATCGCGTCTGCAGCGGAGGGCCGAAAAAAGCCGGGTCATTATTCAGAGGCGGCAGCCGAGGCGGACATGAGCAGCGACGTGGAGGTGGGCTGCTCGGCGCTGCGCTCGCCCGGCGGCCTGGGCGCCGCACCGCTCAAGGAAAACAATGGCAAAGGTAATCGCGCCGCCCGCGACGCGCTCTCCAGTCCCATCCTCTCTGTTCCTCCGCTGCCCCGCCGGCCGTTCTTGGTGCCTTTGCCCCTCTCCGACCCTCTGCAGCGAGCTGCACAGAGCTGGTTCAGGCGGGGGCGGGACGCAGGCGTGGAATCGTGCCCTCCGGCTCTGCTCCTTGAGCCTCCCAGAGAGCCGCAGGCCTGGGGCCTGCCCTCGCTCCTGAGTCCGAGAAAATGTTTCTGCGTGCGGGTCTAAACGCCCGTGCGAGCCGACCTACCCCTTGCCATCCACTGAGTCGCGCTGGGGTAAGGCTTCCCAGGGCAGCTGCTCCGAACTCCGCGGCCTCTGAGCCCCAAGGCCGAGTGGAGGGGGCATTCTAAGTCGAAGGGAGTCTCGCTGGGAGCCTCGCTGGGCGCCTCTGGGAGACTCTCTTGGGTCAGCGGCAGAGAGTTGAAAAGTAGAGTCCACCCCCAAATGGTTCCTGTTTGAGCTACTGCTGTCTTTCCAATCTTAAAATATTTTAAACCAAATCCCAAAAACTGTCAAAGGAAGGTTAGAGGCCGTACAGAAAGCTGAACTGTGGTCTCCAGATCATGGCAAATCCAGAGCTTCTCAAACTGAGTCTAGATGTAGGCATTTTCCCTTGGCCAATTTTCCTCCTGAGTTGAAAATTTCCTTTTATTAAAACAAAACACCCCCCCCAATTGAGTTCCTATTATTTGGTTATGAAGAGCTCCCCAAACTTTATTGATTCCATTAACGGCAGCAATTTGTAAGCATGACAGATCCCATCAATTCAGGCAGCGCCTCGTCTTCCTCTCGCGGCTTCCCCCATCCTCGTGCAGCCCCAGCGCGGAGATCTTGGTCCTACAGTGACTCATGCGTTGTTGGCCGTTTGTTTGCCAGGGTTCGCGGAGAGTGGCTCAGCCGCGGGCACCACGACGTCTGCGTCGGGCTCTGGCCTCGGCAGCCTGCATGGAGGCGGCGGCGGCGGCGGCGGCGCGGGCGCAGCGCTGGTCGGCTCCGGCTCTGGCGCGGATCAGGTGCGGCGCTACCGCACGGCGTTCACCCGCGAACAGATCGCGCGCCTGGAGAAGGAGTTCTACCGGGAGAACTATGTGTCGCGGCCCCGCCGGTGCGAGCTGGCCGCTGCGCTCAACCTTCCCGAAACCACCATCAAGGTATTGATTCCAGCATGCGCCTGTTCTAGCCTCCTCCAAGGTGTCTGGGTTGATTTTTGTTTCTCCTTTCTGGGTGGCTAGATTTAGCTGAGGGCCTGAAGACCCGCGGGGAGAGTCACCAAAGTCACTATTTCTCAGCTGCCGTATCCGAAGGGTTGGCCGGCCTGGCTGACCTGGGAAGCCCCCGAATGGCGCAGCCCATGCCTCAAACGCTCTCCTCAGCTCAGCGCCTGCCCAGGTGCCCCTAGCCCATGTCCTTGGCCTCACTTTCCCCTCGGCGGCAAAGCCGTCTGGTCTTTGTTCCTCTGGCACGAACCAAGGGTGAAACTTTCCATTTGCTCTTGATCTTGGAGATTTATTTTCCACATAAATCGTTACAATAAGGAGAAAGGATACTGTATTTTAAAAAATCGATTAGGTTGAGAAAGTTTTGTAAACATTTTTTCTCCTGGGCAAAGAAAAAAAGCAACCTCCTGGGGGAGCAACGAAATTGTCCTTATTTACATATCTTTAGGTGATTAATTTTATTATACGTCCAGGAGAGATAGCCGGGAGGCTGGGCGATCCTCACGGAGGATCTGGCACTCTAGAAAAAGAAAAGAGGAAACTCCACGGGATAGGGGAGGAGTGTGAAAGTCTCCCTTCGGTTTGGTCAGGCTTTCTTTAATTTAGAGTTGTGACGAATGATGTCTTCATTAGATACCGTGTGGGGAGGGGTAGAAAAGTCCCTTTCCCAGTTTAAGAGGTTTAAGAGGATGTTGCTCCCGCCACTCATTTGAAGCAAAAGATTCCAACAAAACCATCCCTTCAATATCAGAACCGGACCCGTGCCAATCGGGACAATTCCTTGCAGCTCAGAGGACTCAAGACCTCGCGCGGCGACTTTTTAGAAAAGCTGCCGCGGCAGCTTCTCGTCAAAGGAGGCCTAGAATCCCTGTGCAAATCCTGGTATTGAGAGACGGGTGCTTGGCGAGGCCGGGCACCGGTGGGTGGCGGGAAAGGGAGGAAAGTTTGGGTTGGGACGAGAAACGCAGCCCAAAGCTACAGAGCAGAAGCCCGAGGAGCCGCAGCAATTGGTCACAGGGAAGAAGACTCTTGTTCGCTTAGGAGGGTGTGCCTACGGCGCTCCACACTGCCGCCCACACTGTCCCAGCTGGAAGAGGAGAGGAGACTCGGGGCTGGGCCCGGTCAGAGGGGCGTAGGCCAGGCTATTCGGAGGTCCGGGAGGGGCGGAGAGGCACGGGGCTGGGGATGGGGCCTCGGGGCGCTCCCTAACTCGGGCTGCGGCGCGGCTCTCCCCGCAGGTGTGGTTCCAGAACCGGCGCATGAAGGACAAGCGGCAGCGCCTGGCCATGTCGTGGCCGCACCCGGCCGACCCCAGCTTCTACACCTACATGATGACGCACGCGGCCGCCACCGGAAGCCTGCCCTACCCCTTCCACTCGCACGTGCCGCTGCACTACTACCCGCACGTGGGTGTCACGGCTGCGGCCGCGGCCGCTGCGGCCTCCGGCGCAGCGGCCGCGGCCTCATCGCCCTTCGCCACTTCCATCCGCCCGCTGGACACTTTCCGCGCGCTCTCGCATCCCTACTCGCGGCCGGAGCTGCTGTGCAGCTTCCGCCACCCGGGCCTCTACCAGACGCCCGCGGCCGCCGCGGGGCTCAACAGCGCGGCCTCGGCCGCAGCGGCAGCAGCAGCTGCGGCGGCCGCGGCCTCCTCGGCCGCGGCGGCCGGGGCGCCCCCCAGCGGCGGCTCCGCACCCTGCTCGTGCCTCAGTTGCCACAGCAGCCAGTCGGCCGCGGCGGCCGCAGCCGCTGCCGCCGCCGCCCTGGGCTCCCGGGGTGGCGGCGGCGGAGGCGGCGGGGGTGGCAGCGGTGGCGGCGGCGCTGGGGCCGCAGGGGGCTCGGACTTCGGCTGCAGCGCCGCAGCGCCACGCCCCGAGAGCGGCTTCCTGCCCTACTCAGCCGCTGTGCTTAGCAAGACCGCCGTGAGCCCGCCGGACCAGAGGGACGAGGCGCCGCTCACCAGATAACTACGTCGCCGCCGCCAGGGGGCCGCGCCCGCCGCTCGGAGTGTGCCCGGGAGTCCCCTGAGCGTCCCCCGTGCCCCCTGTGCGCCCACGTGCCCTCTACGCTCTGCCCGCTGCTGAGGCTGTCGCCAGGCGGCGCCCCAGCGCGGGAGACCTAAGGGAACATGTCCCGAATTGGGGGGAAGAGCCGGCACGAAAGCTCGGCGTGCTTCCCCTCAAATTATTTCTATTTTTGTATCTGCTACCCAACCACCTCCCCTCCTCTAAGTATGTTTCCCGCCGCCCAGACCCCGCATTTTTGCCTCTGTCCCGAGCTCTTGGTCTCCCCAAGACAATCTCCTCGCCCCTAAACTAGTCCTCTGGGGTCTCGGGTCCTGGCTTAAGCCGTCAGGCCTGGTTACTCGGCTGAGCCACGTGGCCAGAAGCAAGGAGAACCACAACAAAGAGAAGGGAATGGTGTGCGCTAGTGCTTTGTGCGGGAGAGAAATCCACCCCCGATGTTCCTGCTGCTTCTCTGTTTCTTCCATCCATTCTTTTCTTTAAACGAGGGTGAGAGGAGGTAGCAGTTTTTCTCTCATCCTGAGCTTGTTAGGGGCCCTATGCGAGGAGAGCGGAAGAATGGAGGTCTGAGAAGAAGGCCTGGAGGGCGGATGGAGAGCGCGGGCGGCTGCGGGTGTGTGTGTGTGTGATTGTTTACTGCGTGCGCGGGACAAGGATGGTGGGGCTGCGGCCGCCGTCCCCGGAAAGGACAAAGCCCCAAAGCCGAGATGGGAAGGGGCGGCGGTCTTGCCGCCTGTCTCTCGGCCCACAGCCCTTCTCTCTTCTGATCAGCGGTTTGGGATGGAGGCGTCTTGCATATTTTATGCAAAAAGTAATGGCTAATGAGATTGCCACAGCCAGGCCAGGAAAGGAAAGGGAAACGAGAAGATGGGGAGGGCAAGACTGACAGATCGCTGTAGTATTTGAAGAAGCGTTTTCAGCTCAGTTTTCCAAGGATTGGGTTCCACTCCATCTGGGAAATACTTGAATTTCTAGATCTATATTATCCTGAAGCATTTCCTTAGACACTTTTCTAAGTTCGGACTCTT